>NW_026947542.1:2082500-2682500 GCF_034190915.1 Cavia porcellus | reverse complement strand
TTAAGGTGAGGATTAGAGGTTAGGGGTTAAGAAGAGGGTTAGGGTTAGGCTTTGTTTTAGGGGTAGGGTTAGCATTACGAATACTTTTATTGTTAGTTTTAGGGTTAGATTTAGGGATACTTTTAGAGTTTGGGTTATGTTTAAGGTTAGGGGTTAGGTGTTAGGGATAGTGTTAGGGTTAGTGTTAAGTTTAGGGTTAGGGTTTGGGTTAGGGATATTGTTAGGTTAAGGGTTAGGGTTTGTGGGTAAGTTTTGGGTTAAGATTACACTTAATATTAGGGTTAAGTTTAGGGGGTAGTGTTCGTGTTAGGGTTAGGGTTAGGGTTAGGGTTAGGGTTAGGGTTAGAGTTACGGTTAGGCTTAGTTTTAGATTTAGGTTTACAGTTAGGCTTAGGGTTAGGGTTATGGGTAGTGTTAGGATTAGTTTTTAGGGTTAGGGTTAAGGTTAGGATTAGGTTTGGGGTTAGGGTTAGGTGTTAGGTGTTAGCGTTAAGGTTAGGCTTATGGTTAGAGGTTAGCGTTAGGTTTAGGGTTAGGGTTAGGTTTAGTGTTATGGTCAGGATAGAGTTAAAGTTAGGATTAAGTTATGGGTTAGATGTTTGGTTTAGTTTTAGTGTTAGGGTTAGTGTTAGAATTTTGTTAGGGTTAGAGGTTAGTGTTAGGTTTAGATTTAGGTTTAGGTTTTAGGTTAGGGTTAGGGTTAGGTTTAGGGTTAGTGGTACGGGTTAGGGTTAGTGTTACGGTTACGGTTAGGGTTAGGTTAGGTTTAGGGTTAGGGTGAGGGTTAGGGTTAGAAGTATGCGTTAGGGTTAGGGTTACGGTTAGGCTTAGGGTTATGGTAGGTTTAGGGTTAGGGTTAGTAACAGAAGTTAGTGATAAGGTTAGGTTTGTGGTTAGGGTCAGGGTTAGGGTAGGGTTAGAAATAAGGTTTAGGATTAGGTTTAGGGTAATGTTAGGTTTAGGGATAGTGTTATGGTAGGTTTAGGATTAGGTTTCAGGTTAGGTATTACGGTCTGTGTTAGGTTGATTTTAAGGTTTAGGGTTAGTGTTCGGGTTATGGTTAGGGTTAGAGTTAAAGGTTAGGATTAAGATTAGGGTTAGAAGTTTGGTTTAGAGTTAGGGTTAGGGTTAGGGTTAGAGGTTAGTGTTAGGCTTAGAGTTAGGTTTAGGGTTAAGGTTAGGGTTAGGGTTAGATTTATTGTTAGACGTAGGTGTTAGGGTTAGGTTTAGAGGTAGGGTTATGTTTAAGTTTAGGGTTAGTGTTAGGTTTAGGCTTAGCATTAGGGTAAGTGTTAAAGGTATGGGTTAGGGTTAGGTTTAGAGTTATGTTAGCTTTAGGTTTAGGGTTAGTGTTAGAGGTTAGGTTCAAGGTTAGGGTCAAGGTTAGGATAGGGTTAGAAATAAGAGTTAGGGTTAGTTTTACGGGTAGGGTTAGTTTTAGGGATAGTGTTATGGTAGGTTGAGAGTTAGGTTTCGGGTTAGGTATTATGGTCAGTATGGTTAGTTTAAGGGGTAGGGGTAGGGTTAGAGTTAGGGATTTATGTTAGGTTTAGGGTTAGGTTTATGGTTAGGGTTAAGGTTAGTGTTAGGGTTACGGTTAGAGTTTAGGATTAGGTTCAGGTTCAGAGTTAGTGTAAGGGTTAAGGTTAGGTTTAGGGTTAAATTTTAGCGTTATTGTTACGTTTAGGGTTAGAATTAGAATTTAGTGTTAGCGTTATGTTTAGGATTAGGGTTATGGTTACGGTTAGTGTTAGAGTTAGGTTTAGGTTTAGGGTTAGGTGTTAAATGTTGGGAAGTGGATAGTGGTTAGGCTTCAGGTTAGGGTTAGTGTTAGGGCTTAGGTATTAGGGATAGAGTTAGCTTTAGAGTTAGGGCTAGGGTTAGGGTTAGGTTTAGGGTAAGGTTTATGGTTAGGGATAGTGTTAGGTTTAGGGTTAGGTTTAGGGTTAGGGATTGTGTTAGGATTAGGTTTAGGGTTAGGTTTAGGGTTAGAGTTTAGTTTTAGGGTTAGGTTTAGTGTTAAGGTTATTGTTAGGGTTAGGTTTAGGATTACAATTTATGGTTGGGGTAGGATTAGTTATAGTGTTACGTTTAAAGTTAAGGTTAGGGCTAGGTTTAGGGTTAGAATTTAGTTTTAGGGTTAGGCTTAGTGTTAAGGTTAGGTTTAGGATTAAATTTATGGTTGAGGTAGGGTTAGTCTTAGGGTGACGTTTAAGTTTAGAGTTAGGGCTAGATTTAGGGTTAGAGTTAGTGGTTAGTTGTTAGGGAGAGGGTTAGAGTTACGCTTCGGCTTATGGTTAAGTTTTGTGTTACGATTAGGTTTAGGCTTAGGGTTAGGGTTAGGTTTAGGGTTAGGGTTAGATTTAGAGGTAGGTTTAGGGTCAGGTTTAGGGGTTAGGAGTTAGTGACAGGGTTAGTTTTAGGGTTAGTGTTACGTATTACAGTCAGGCTTCAGGTTAGGGTTAGGGTAAGGGATTAATGTTAGATTTAGGGTTAGGTTTGGTTTAGGGTTAGGATTAGAAGTTAGTGTTAGTTGTAGGGTTTGGATTATGGTTACTGTTACGGTTAGGGTTAGTGTTAGGTTTAGGCTTAGGTTTTAGGGTTTAGCGAGAGGCGTAAGTTTAGGCTTCGAATTACGGTTAGGGTTTGTGTTACGATTAGCTTTAGGGTAAGGCCTAGGGTTAGGTTTAGTGTTAGGGTTAGTTTTTGTGTTAGTTTTAGGATTAGGTTTAGGGTTAGGGCTTAGGTGTTAGGAATAGTGTTAGGTTTAGGGTTAGGGTTAGGGTTAGGGATAGTGTTAGGTTTAGAGTTAGTGTTTACGGTTAGTGTTAGGGTTAAGGTTAGGGTTAGGGTTAGTTTTAGAGTTAGAGTTTATTGATATGGTTAGATTAGGGTTAGGCTTAGTGTTAGGGTTAGGTGAGGGTTAGGGTTAGGGTTAGGGTTATGATTAGGGTGAGGATTAGAGGTTAGGTGTTAGGAAGAGAGTTAGGGTTAGGCTTTGTGTTAGGGTTAGGGTTAGGGTTATGATTAGGTTTAGGTTTAGGGTTAGCATTAGGGTTAGGGTTAGGGTTAGTGTTAAGGATAGTGTTAGGGTTAGAGTTTAAGGTTAGGATTAATGTTAGGGTTAGAATTTTGGTTTAGTGTTAATTTTAGTGTTAGTGTTAGGGCTAGAGGTTAGTGTTAGGTTTAGAGTTAGGTTTAGAGTTAAGGTTAGGGTTAGGGTTAGGTTCAGGTTTAGTGTACAGGTTAGTGTTAGTGTTAGTGTTAGAGTGAGGGTTTTGGTTAGGTTTAGCATTAGCGTTAGGTTTAAGGTTATGTTTAGTGTTAGTGTTAGAGGTAAGGGTTAGTATTAGGGTTAGTGTTAGAGTTTAGGGTTATGGTTAGTGTTAGGGTTAGAAGTTAGTTTTGTTTCAGGCTTATGATTAGGTTTAGAGTTAGAGTTAGGTTAGGGTTAGATGTTAGGGCTAAGTTTAGGGTTAGGGTTAGGGTTAGGGTTAATGTTACGGTTAGAGTTTATGGTTAGGGTTAGTGTTAAGTTAGGGTTAAGGTTAAGGTTAGGGTTAGGGTTAGAGGTTAGCCTTAGGTTTTGGTTTAGGGCTAGAGTTTGTGTTTAGGGTTAGGCTTAGATGTTATGGTTACGTTTAGGGTTAGGATTAAAACTTAGGTTTAGGTTTAGTGTTAGGCTTAGGGTTAGTTTTTGGGTTAGGTTTAGGGTTAGGGGTTAGGTGTTAGTGATAATGTTACAGTTAGGGTTAGGTTTAGGGTAAGGGTTAGGGTAAGGGTTAGGGTTAGGTTTAGGGTTAGGGTTAGGGATTGTATTAGGGTTAGTTTTAGGGTTTAACTTAGGGTTAGGTTTAGCGTTAGTGTTATTGTTAGGGTTAGGGTTAGTCTTAGAGGTTATGATTATGGTTATGGTTAGTGTTAAAGCTTAGGTTTAGGGTTACATTTAGGGTCAGGGTTAGGGTTGGGGTTAGGGTTAGGGATAGCCTTATGCTTAGGCTTCGGGTTATGGTTAGAGTTACGGTTCTGAAAAGGTTAGTGTTAGGGTTACTGTTTGGGTTAGGGTTACGTTTAGGGTTAGGGTGTGGATTAGGATTAGGGTTACGTTTAGGGTTAGGTTTAGGGGTTAGGTGTTAGGGATACGTTTACGGGTTAAGCTTCAGGTTACGTTTAGTGTTAGGGTTACGATTAGTTTAGGGTTACTGTTAGGGTTAGCTTTGCTTTAGATTTATGCTTAGTTATAGGGTTAGTGTTAGTGTTAGGTTTAAGGGTTAGGTGTTAGGGATAAGGTTGTAGTTAGGGTTAGGGTTAGGGTTGGGTTAGAGTTTAGGTTTAGGGTTAGGTTTAGGGTTAGTTTTAGTGTTAGGGTTATGATTAGAATTAAAGTTTATTGTTCTCTTTAGGGTTTAGTTTATGGTTACGGTTAGGGTTAGGGTTAGGGCTAGGGTTAAGCTTTAGGTGTTAGGGAGAGGGTTTTTGTTAGGCTTCGGGTTATGGTTAGGCTTTGGGTTATGATTTGCTTTAGTGTTAGTGTTAGTGTTAGGGTAGGATTAGGGGTTAGGTGTGATGGACTGAGTTAGCGTTTGGTTTAGGTTTAGTGTTAGTGTTAGGTTTAGGTTTAGGGTTAGGGATAGTGTTAGGTTTATGGTTAAGGTTAGGGTTAGGGATAGGGTTAGGGTTAGGGTTAGCATTAGGGTTAAGGCTAGGGTTAGGGCTAGCGTTAAAGGTTAGTTGTTAGGGAAAGTGTTAGGTTTAGGCTTCGGGTTACGGTAAGGTTTAGGGTTACGATTAGGTTTAGGTTTGTGGTTAGGGTTAGGGTTAGGTTTATGATTAGTTTTAGGTTTAGGTTTAGCGTTGGGGTTAGGGGTTAAGTGTTAGGGATAGGATTAGGGTTAGTGTTAGATTTAGGGTTAAGGTTAGCTTTACAGTTAGTTTTAGGGTTAGAGGTCGGGTTAGGGTTAGGGGTTAGAGTTAGGGATAGGATTACGGTTATGGTTAGGGTTAGTTTTACAGTTAGGTTTATGTTTATGGATAGTGTTAGGGTTAATGTTAGGCTTTAGGGTTAAGGTTAGGGTTAGGTTAGGATTATGGTTACGGTTATGGTAAGAGGTTATCGTTAGGTTCAGTGTTAGAGTTTGAGTTTAGATTTAGTGTTAGGGATAGGCTTAGTGTTTATGTTTATGTTTAGGGTTAGGGTTAGTGTTAGGGTTAATAATAGGTTTAGGGTTAGAGGTATGGGTTAGTGTTATGGTTAGGGTTAGGTTGAGGTTTATTGTTTTGCTATGGTTAGGGTTAATGTTAGGGGTAGGCATTACAGTCAGGTTTAGGGTTATCTTAAGGGGTATGCTTAGGGTTAGGGTTAAGGATTAATGTTAGGTTTAGTGTTATGTTTATGGTTAGGTTTAGGTTTAGGGTTAGTGTTAGGGTTAGGATTAGATGTTAGGGTTAGTGGTAGGGTTAGGGTTATGGTTACAGTTAGGTTTAGTTTTAGTGTTAGGTTTACGGTTAGGGGTTAGTTGTTAGGGAGAGGATTAAGATTAGGCTTCGTGTTACGGTTAGCATTAGGGTTATGATTAGGTTTAGGTTTAGGGTTAGGGTTAGGGTTAGGTTTAATGGTAGTTTTAGGGTTAGGTTGAGGGTTTGGGTTGGGGTTAGTTGTCAGGGATAGGTATAGGGATAGGCTTAGGTTTAGGGTTGAGGTTAGGATTAGGTTTAGGGTAAGGTTTAAGTTTATTTTGAGGTTTAGGTTTAGGAATAGTGTTAGGTTTAAGGCTAGGGTTTAGGGTTAGATTTAGGGTTAGGGTTAGGGTTAGGGTTTGGGTTAGGTTTATTTAGTGTTAGGGTTAGTCTTAAGGTTAGTATTTGGTTTAGTGTTTGGGTTAGTGTTAGGTTTAGGGTTATGGTAGGTTTCAGGTTAGGGTTATGTTTAAATATTATGATCAGTGTTAGTGTTAGTTTAACAGCAGGGGTAGGGGTAGGGGTAGGAATTAATGTTACTTTTAATTTTAGGCTTATGTCTGCCATTAGTGATAGTGTTTGTGTTAGGGTTAGAGTTTAGTGTTAGGTTTAGGTTTAGGGTTATTGTTAGTTTTAGGGTTAGGTTTAGGTGTACAGTTTAGGGTTAGGATTAGAGGTATTGCTTATGGGTTAGGGTTAGGGTTAGGGTTAGGGTTAGGGTTAGGGTTGGGGTTAAATCTTTGGTTTAGGTTTAGCGTCATGGTTAGGGTTAGGGTTAGGGTTAGAGGTTAGCCTTAGGGTTATATTTAGGGTTAGTGTTAGTGTTAGGTTTTGGGTTCGGTTTAGAGTTATGTTTAGGTTTCGGGTTATTGTTATGGTTAAGGATAGAATTAGGGTTAGGCTTAGGATTAGGGTTAGGTTTAGGGTCACGTTAGGATTTGGGTTATGGTTATGGTTAGTGTTAGGTTTATGGTTAGGGTTAGCTTGAGGTTTAGGGTTAGAGTTAGATGTTAGGTTTAATGTTAGGTTTAGGGTTAGTTTTAGCGACAGGTTTACGGTTAGGGTTAGTTTTAGAGGTTAGTTAGGGTTAGGGTTAGCGTTAGGTTTAGGGTTAGAGGTATGGTTTAGAGGTAGGGTTAGCTTTAGGGTTAGAGTTAGTGTTACGCTTAGAGTTTAGCGTGAGTGTTAGGGTTAGAGTTATGGTTAAGGTTAGGGTTAGGTTTAATTTTAGCTTTAGGGTTAGGGTTAGGGGTTAGGTGTTAGGGAGAGTGTTAGGGTTAGGATCATGTTACGGTTAGTGTTAATGTTATGATTATGTTTAGGGTTAATGTTAGGGTTAAGGTTAGAATTCAGAATTAATGATAGGTGTAGCGTTAGTGTTTTGGTTACTGTTAGCGTTTATTTTTATGGTTAGGGTTAGGGTTAGTGTTAGGTTCAGGGTTAGGGTTAGGCTTAGCTTTAGGTTTGGGGTTATGGTAGTGTTAGGGTAAGGGTTAGGGATTAGTGTCAGGTGTACGGTTTGTTTAAGGGATAGTGTTAGGGTTTGGGTTACGGATAAATGTTAGGTTTAGGGTTAGTGTTATGTTTAGGGCTAGAGTTAGTGTTAGAGATATGGGTTAGGGATAGGGTTAGTTTTAGGGTTAGAAGTTAGGTTTAATGTTAGGTTTAGGGTTAGGTTTAGGGATAGGTTTGGGGTTAGGGTTAGTGTTAGAGGTTAGGGTTATGGTTATGGTTAAGCTTAGAGGTATTGGTTACATTTACGTTTAGGGGTAGGGTTACGTTTAGGGTTAGAGTTAGTGTTACGGTTAGAGTTTAGGGTGAGTGTTAGGGTTAAATTTAGGGTTAAGGTTAGGGTTAGGTTTAGATTTAGGTTTAGGGTTAGGGGCTAGGTGTTAGGGAGAGTGTTAGGGTTAGGCTGGTGTTACAGTTAGGGTTAAGGTTACGATTAGATTTCGGGTTAGTGTAAGGGTTAAGGTTAGAGTTTAGAATTAGGGAGTGGGATATCGTTAGTGTTTTGGTTACGGTTAGAGTTTAGGTTTAGGGTTAGTGTTAATGTTAGGTTTCGGAGTTAGGGTTAGGGTTAGCTCTAGGGTTGGCGTTATGGTAGTGTTAGTTTTAGGGTTAGGTATTACTGTCAGGTTTAGGGTTTGTTTAAGGAGTAGTGTTAGGGTTTGGGTTAGGGATTAATGTTAGGTTTAGTGTTAGTGTTATGTTTAGGGTTAGGGTTAGTGTTAGAGGTATGGGTTAGGGTTCGGGTTAGGTTTAGAGTTTTAGTTGGTATCAGGTTTGGTTTAGGGTTACTATCAGGGTTAGGATTAGGATTAGAATTTAGGGTTAGGGATACGTTTAGGATTAGGGTTACGGTTAGGGTTAGCGTTAGGGTTAGCTTTAGGGTTAGGGTTAAGGGTTAGGTGTTAGGGAGAGTGTTAATGTTAGTGTTAGGTTTAGGGGTTAGGCTTTAGGGAGAGTGTTAGGGTTAGGCTTCGTGTTACTATTAGGGTTAGGTTAGGGTTAGTGTTAGGGTTAGGGGTAGAGTTTAGAATTAGGGTTAGGGGTAGCGTTAGGGTTTTGGTTAGTTAGAGTTTAGGGTTAGGGTTAGGATTAGGGGTCGTGTTCTAATTAGGGTTATGGTTAGAGGTTAGGGTTAGGTTTATGGTTAGGGTTAGGTTTATGGTTAGAGTTAAAGGTTAGTGTTAGGGTTAGGTTTAGTGTCAGCATTAGAGTTTTGGGTTAGTGCTTGCTTGAGGATTAGGGTGAGTGTTAGGGTTAGGTTTAGGATTAAAGTTTAGGGTTAGGGTTAGGTTTATGGTTAGGGTTAATATTAGGATTAGAAGTTAGTGTTAGGGGTTGGGTTAGGGTTATGGTTACGGTTAGGGTTATGGTTAGTGTTAGGGTTAGTGTTAGGGGTTAGGTGTTAGGGAGAGGGTTAGGGTTAGTCTTCGGGTTACAGTTAGTGTTATGGTTACGAATAGGTTCTGGGCTAGGGTTAGGGGTACGGTTAGGATTAGGGTTAGGTTTATGTTTACGGTTAGTTTTAGGATTAGGTTTAGGGTTAGGGTTAGTGGTTAAGTGTTAGGGATAGGATTAGGTTTAGCGTTACATTTAGGGTTTGGGTTAGCTTTATGGTTAGTTTTCGGGTTAGAGTTAGGGTTAGGGTTAGGCGTTGTTTTAGGGGTAGGATTAGGGTTATGGTTACGGTTAGGGTTAGAATTACGGTTAGGTTTAGGGGTAGGTTTACCGTTAGGTTTAGGATTATGGATAGTGTTAGGGTTTGGGTTAGGCTTTAGGTTTAGGGTTACGTTTAGTGTTAGGATTAGTGTTAGGGTAATGGTTAGAAGTTAGCGTTAGCTTCAGTGTTAGAGTTTGGTGTTAGAGTTAGGGTTAGGCTTAGTGTTTATGGTTAGGGTTAGGTTTAGGGTTAGTGTTAATCTTAGGATTAGGGTTAGAGGTATGGGTTAGGGTTAGGGTTAGGGTTAGGGTTAGGGTTGGGGTTAGGTTTATGGTTATGCTATGGTTAGGGTTAGTGTTTGGGTTAGGTATTACAGTCAGGTTTAGTGTTATTTTAAGGGGTAGGGTTAGGGATCAATGTTAGGTTTAGTGTTATGGTTATAGTTAGTGTTAGGTTTAGGGTTAGTGTTAGGGTGTGGATTAGATTCTAGTGTTCGTGTTAGCGTTTGGTTTATGGTTACGGTTAGTTTTAGGTTTAGTGTTAGTTTAGGGGTAGGTGTTAGTTGTTAGGCAGAGAGTTAAGATTCACCTTCGGGTTACAGTTAGTGTTAGGGTTACTATTAGGTTTAGGGTTAGGCTTAGGTTTAGGGTTAGGGTTAGGGTTAGTTTTAGTGTTAGTTTTAGGGTTAGGTTTAGGGTTGGGTTGGGGTTAGGTGTTAGGGATAGGAATAGTGTTAGGGTTAGGCTTAAGGGTAGGTTTAGGGTAAGGGTTAGGTTTACAGTGAGGTTTAGGTTTAGGAATAGTGTTAGGTTTATGGTTAGGGTTTAGGGTTAGGGTTAGGGTTATGTTAGGGTTTGGGGTACGTTTAGGTTTAGTGTTAGGGTTTGTTGTAGGGTTAGAATTTGGTTCTGTGTTAGGGTTAGGGTTAGGGTTAGGTTTAGGGTTATGGTAGGTTTCGGCTTAGGGTTTTGGTTTCGTATTACGGTCAGTGTTAGTGTTAGTTTAATGGCTAGGGTTAGGGTTAGGGATAGGGATTAATGTTAGGTTTAGTGTTAGGTTTATGGCTAGCATTAGGGGTGGGTATAGCGTTAGTGTTAAGGTTAGAGTTTAGGGTTCTGGTTAGGTTTAGGGTTATGGTTAGTGTTAGGGTTACGGTTGGGTGTAGAGATTAGTGTTAGGGTTAGTGTTAGGGTTAGGTTTAGAGGTTATGGTTAGGGTTAGCGTTAGGATTAGGGTTAAAGCTTAGGCTTAGGTTTAGCATCACGGTTAGTGTTAGTGTTAGTTTTAGAGTTTTGGGTGAGTCTTAGGGTTAGAGTTAGGGTTATGGTTAGGGTTAGGTTTAGGTTTAGGTTTATTGTTAGGGTTAGGGGTTAGTTGTTAGGGATCATGTTAGGGTTAGGCTCGTGTTACGTTTAGGGTTAAGGTTACAATCAGGTTTAGGCTTAGTGTCAGGGTTAAGTTTAGAGTTTAGAATTAGGGATAGGTGTAGTGTTAGTGTTTTGGTTACGGTTACAGTTTAGGGTTAGGGTTAGCGTTAGGGTTAGGTTCAGGGTTAGGGTTAGGGTTAGCTTTAGGGTTGGGTTTATGCTAGTGTTAGGGTTTGGGTTAGGTATTAATTTTAGGTTTACGGTTAGTGTTATGTTTAGGGTTAGGGTTAGTGTTAGAAATATTGGTTAGGGTTAGGGTTAGGTTTAGGGTTTTGGTAGGTTTCAGAATAGGGTTAGGGTTATGTATTACGGTCAGTGTTAGTGTTACTTTAACAGGTAGGGTTAGGGTTAGGGGTAGGGATTAATGTTAGGTTTTGTGTTAGGTTTATGTCTGGGTTAGTTAGGGTTAGTGTTAGTGTTAGAAGTAGGGTTTAGGGTTAGTGTTAGGTTTAGGTTTATGTTTAGGTGTAAAGTTTAGTGTTAGGTTTAGTGTTAGGGTTAGAATTAGAGGTTATGTTTAGGGTTAGTGTTAGGGTTTGTGTTAAAGCTTAGTTTTAGGTTTAGCGTCACAGTTAGGGTTAGGGTTAGGTTTAGATGTTAGTGTTAGCGTTAGGGTTAGAATTAGGATTATCGATTAAGGTTACAATTAGGGTTAGTGTTTAGTATTACAGTCAGGCTTAGGATTAGTTTAAGGGGTAGGGTTAGGGTTAGTGTTAGGGATTATTGTTAGGTTTAGGGTGATGGTTATGGTTAGGGTTAATGTTAGGGTTAGTGTTAGGATTAGAAGTTAGGGTTAAGGATAGGGTTAGGGTTAGGGTTATGGGTACAGTTAGGGTTAGGTTTAGGGTTAGGATTAGGGTAAGATTTAAAGGGTTAGGGTTATTGGTTAGGGTTAGGGTTAGGGTTATGGTTAGGGTTGGAGGTTAGGTTTAGGTTTAGTGTTAGGGTAAGGATTTCGGTTAGGTGTTAGGGAGAGGTTTAAGGTTAGGCTTCACGTTATGGTTAAGGTTAGTGTTACGATTCGGTTTAGGGTTAGTCTTAGGGTGAGGGTTAAAGTTAGGGTTAGGTTTATTGTTAGTTTTAGGGTTACGTTTAGCGTTAGGCTAGGGGTTTGGTGTTAAGGTTAGGGTTAGTGTTAGGTTTAGTGTTAGGTTTACCTTTAGGGTTAGGGTTAGTGTTAGGGTTAGGTTTAGAGGTTAGATTTAGTGTTAGGTTTAGTGTTAAGGTTAGGGTTACGATTAGAGTTTAGTGTGAGGGTTAGGGTTAGCGTTAGGGTTAGGTTTATGGTTAGAGGTTAGCGTTAGGTTTAGTGTTAGTGTTAGGGTTAGGGTTAGGGTAAGAGTTAAAGGCTAGTTTTAGGGTTAGAGTAACAGTTATAGTTAGTGTTAGGGTAAGTGTTAAGGTTAGGGTTAGGGTTGCGGTTAGGGTTAGGGTTAGAGTTTAAGGTTATGGTTAAGTTTAGGGTTGGTGTTAGGGTTAGGGTTAGGGTTAGGAATAAGGGTTAAGTGTTAGGGAGAGTGTTAGGGTTAGGCTTTGGGTTAGGGTTTTGGTTAGGGTTACGATTAGGTTTATGGTTAGGTTTAGTGTTAGTGTTAGGGTTAGGTTTAGGGTTAGTTTTAGAGTTAGGGTTAGGTTTAAGGTTAGGGTTTAGGTGTTAGGTATAGGGTTAGCGTTATGGTTAGGGTTAGGATTAGGGTTTTGGTTAGGGTTAGGGTTAGCATGAAGTTTAGTTTTAGGGTTAGTGTTAGGGTTAGAATTTAGTTTTAGAGTTAGTTTTAGAGTTAGGTTTCGGGATAGGTTTAGAGTTACTGTTAGTGTTAGATCTTAGGGTTAGGGTTAGGATTTGGGTTATGGTTAGGTTTAGGTTTGGAGGTATGGTTTAAGTTTAGTGCTAGTGTTAGGGTGAGGGTTATGGTTAGGGTAATGTTTAGGGTTATGCTAGAGTTAGGGTTAGAGTAAGGGTTATCTTTTACAGTCAGTGTCAGGTTTAGTTTAAGGGGTAGGGGTAGGGTTAGGGTATGGGATTAATGTTAGTTTTAGGGTTAGTGTTATGGTTATGGTTAGGGTTAGGTTTAAGGTTAGGGTTAGGATTAGAAGTTAGTGTTAGGGGTAGGGTCCGGGTTATGGTTACGTTTAGGGTTAGCGTTAGTGTTAGGGTTAGGGTTTGCCGTTAGGTGTTAGGGAGAGGGTTAAATTTAGGTTTCGGTTTATAGTTAGGGTAAGTGTTATGATTAGGTTTAGGGTTAGGCTTAGGATTAGGGTGAGGGTTAGGTTTAGAGTTAGTTTTAAGGTTAGCTTTAGTGTTAGGGTTAGGGGGTAGGTTTTAGGAATAGGTTTACTGTTAGATTTAGGGTTAGGTTTAATGATTGTTTTAGGTTGAGTGTTAGGGTTATGGTTAGGATTACGGTTAGGCTTTGAGTTATGGTTAGGCTAAGGATTATGATTACGTTATTGTTAAGGTTAGGGTTAGGGTTAGGATTAGGGTTAGATGTTAGGGATGGGGTTAGGGTCAGGGTTAGTGTTATAGTTAGATTTTAGTTTTAGGGTTAGTGTTAGTGTTAGGGTTAGGGTTATCTTTAGTGATTAGCGTTAGGTTTGGTTTAGGGTTTAGGGTTAAATCTTAGGTTCAGAGTTAGGATTCGGGTTAGCGTTAGGGTTAGTGTTAGCGTTAGGGTAATGCTTAGGGTTAGGGTTATGGTTAGAGGTTAGCGTTAGGTTTAGTGATAGAGTTTGGTGTTCGGTTTAGGGTTAGGGTTAGGCTTACAGGTTATGTTTATGGTTAGAGTTAGGGTTAGGGTTAAAGCTTAGGTTGAGTGTTAGGGTTAGGGTTAGGGATAGTGTAAGGGTTAGGATTAGGGTTAGTCGTTAGATTTAGGGTTAGTTTTACGGTTAGGGTTAGGGTTAGATTTAGAGGTTAGTGTTAGGTTTAGGGTTAGGGTTAGGGTTAGTGTTAGGATTAGGATTAGGGTTAGGTTTAGAGTTAGGTTTAGGTTTAGGGTTAGGGTTAGGGTTAGGGCTAGGGATAGGGTTACATTTAGGCTTTGGGTTATGGTTAGGTTTAGGGTTACATTTAGGTTAGGGTTAGGTTTGGGGTTAGGGTTAACGTTAGGGTTACAGTTAGGTTTAGGATTAGGGTTCGGTTTAGGGTAAGGTTTAGGGATAGGTGAGGGATTGGGTTAGGGTTAGGCTTCCTGTGATGGTTATGGTAAGGGTTATGTTGAGGTTAGGGTTAGGGTAAGCTTTAGATTTTGCGTTAGATTTAGGGTTAGATTTTGGGTTAGGATTAGGGTTAGTTGTTAGGGATAGGGTTAGGGTTAGGATTACGGTTAGGTTTAGGGTTAGGTTTAGGTTTAGGTTTAAGGTTACAGATAGCGTTAGCGTGTAGGTTTATGGTTAGGGCTAGTGTGAAGTTTAGGATTAGGGTTAGGTTTAGGGTAGGGATTAGTGTTAGGGCTTAAGTTTAGTAGTTAGGCTTAGGTTTATGGCTTATGGTTAGGTCTTTTGTTTAGGGGATAGCGTTGTGGTTAGGGTTAGGGTTAGGGTTAGGTTTCGGGTTATGTTTAGGTTTAGGCTGAGGGTTTAAGTGTTAGGGAGAGGCTTAAGTTGACTGTTAGGTTTAGGGTTATGTTTAGGGTTAGTGTTAGGGTTAGAAGTTAGGTTTAGAGTGAGGGATAGTCCTATGGTTAGAGGTTAATGTTAGGGTTAGGGTTAGGGTTAGGATTAGGGTTAGGGTTAGGGTTAGGGTTTGTGTTATGGTTACAGTTTAGTATTAGGTTTAGTGTTAGTATTACAGTTAAGTTTAGAGTTACTGTTATCGTTAGAGGTTAGCATTTGGTTTAGTGTTAGAGTTAGGGTTAGGGTTAGGGTTAGGGTTAGGCTTAGAGGTGATGGTTAGAGTTAGGTTTAGGCTTAAGGGCAAAGCTTAGGTTCAGGATTAGTTTTAGGGTTAGTGTTAGGCTTAGGGTTAGGGATAGGGTAAGGGTTAGAATTAGGGTTAGTGGTTAGCTTTAGGGTTCAGATTACGTTTAATGTTAGGGTTCGGTTTAGATTTAGTGTTAGGGTTAGTGTTAGGGTTAGGCTTAGCGTTAGGGTTGGGTTAGGTTTAGGGTCAAGTTTAGGGGTTAAGTGTTAGGGATAGGGTTTTCGTTATGGTTTGGATTAGGGTTAGGTTTAGGGTTAGAGTTAGGGTTAAGTTTAGGTTTAGAGGTAGCATTAGAATTTTGGGTTAGGGTTAGGTTTAGGTGTAGGGGCCAGGTGTTGGGGATAGGGTTATGGGTTAGGGTTAGTGTTAGGGTTAGGGTTAGGATTATGGTGAGGGTAGCGTTTAGGGTTAGGGTTAAAGTTAGTGTTATGGTTAGGGTTATGGTTAGGTTATGGTAAGGGTTCGGCTTAGTGTTTTACAGTTAGGATTAGTGTTAAAGTTACAGCTTAGGGTTAGGTTTAGGGTTCGGGTTATGGTTAGTGTTTGGGTTCGGGTTAGGGGTAGGGTTAGAGGTTAGTCTTATGGTTATGATTACTGTTAGGCTTAGAGTTTAGGGTTAGTGTTAGCGTTACGGTATAGGTTAGGGTTAGTGTTCGTGTTAGGGTTATTGTTAGGGCAAGAGGTATGGGTTAGGGTTAGCATTACGGTTATCATTATGATTAGGGTTAGGATTAGGATTAAGGTTAAGTTTAGGGTTAGGTTTGAGTTTAGGGATAGGGTTAGTGTTAGGGATAGTGTTAGGGTTAGGGTTAGGGTTTACTGTTAGGGTTATGGAAAATGGTTAGGTTTAGGGTTAGGGTTAGAGGGTTAGGGTTAGGGTTAGGGTTAGGGTTAGGGTTAGGGTTAGGGTTATGATTAGAGGTTATTGTTAGGTTTAGGGTTAGGGTTATGTTTAGTGTTAGGATTAGGGTTAGGTTTAGAGTTAGGTTTAGGTTTAGTTTAGGCTTAGGGTCAGGGTTAGGGTTAGGGTTACGGTTAGGCTCTGGGTTGCAGTGAGGTTTAGGGTTACGATTATGTTAAGGTTAGGCTTAGGGTTAGGGTTAACTTTAGGGTTAAGTTTATGTTTAGGATTTGGATTAGGATTAGGGTTAGGTTTAGGGTTAGCTTTAGGGTTTGGTGTTAGGGATAGGGTTAATTTTAGGTTTCATGTTATGGTTAGGGTAAGGGTTCCGTTGAGGTTAGGGTTAGGGTAAGGTTAAGGTTTAGAGTTTGCGTTAGTTTTAGGGTTAAATTTAGGGTTAGGATTTGGGTTAGGTTTAGGGTTAGGTGTTAGGAATAGGGTTTAGTTAGGGTTAGGGTTAGGCTTAGGCTTAGGCTTAGTGTTAGGGTTAGGTTTAGTTTTAGGATTAGGTTTAGGTTTAGGGTTAAGCTTATGGTTAGTTTTTGCATTTAGGGTTAGGGTTACTGTTATGGTTAGGGTTAGGGCTAGGGTGAGGTTTAGGGTAAGGTTTAGGTTTGGAGTTAGGATTAGTGTTAGGGCTTAAGTTTAGGGGTTAGTCTTAGGTTATGGCTTAGGGTTAGGTCTTAGGTTTAGGGGTTAGCGTTATGGTTACCGTTAGGTGTAGGGTTAGGGTTAGGTTTTGGGTTAGGTTTCGGGTTAGGTTTAGGTTTAGGCCTAGGGTTTAAGTGTTAAAGAGAGGGTTAAGGTTACTGTTAGGTTTAGGATTATGGTTAGGGTTAGAAGTTAGGTTTAGTGTTACATTTAGAGTGAGGGATAGTGCTAGGTTTAGAGGTTAAGGTTAGGGTTAGTGTTAGGATTAGGATTTGTGTTATGGTTAGAGTTTAGTGTTAGTTTTAGTGTTATTATTACGGTTAGGGTTAGGGTTAGGGTTAGTGTTATCATTAGAGCTTAGCATTCGCTTTAGGGTTAGAGTTATGGTTAGGGTAAGTGTTAGGCTTAGAGATGATGGTTAGAGTTAGGGTTAGGCTTAGGGGTAAAGCTTAGGTTCAGGATTAGGTTTACAGTAAGTGGTAGGGTCTGGGTTAGGGATAGGGTAAGGGTTAGGATTAGGATTAGTGGTTAGTTTTAGGGTTAGGATTACGTTTAATGTTAGGTTTCGTTTTAGAGGTTAGTGTTAGTTTTAAGGTTAGGGTTAGATTTGGATTAGGCTTAGGGTTAGTGGCTAAGTGTTAGGGATAGGGTTTTCGTTATGGTTTGGATTAGGGTTATGGTTAGGGTTAGGTTTAGGGTTAGGCTAGGGTTAGGGTTAGGATTATACTTTTGGGTTAGGGTTAGGTGTAGGGATAAGGTGTTCGGGATAGGGTTATGGGTTAGTGTTAGGGTTAGGGTTATGGTTAGGGTAACATTTACATTTAGGGTTAGGGTTAGAGTTAGTTTTATGGTTAGGGATACGGTTAGGGTAGGGTTGGGTTAGGATTAGTGTTAAGGTTACAGGTTAAGGTTAGGTTTAGGGTTAGGGTTATGGTTAGGGTTTGGGTTCGGGTTAGGGTTAGGGTTAGAGGTTAGTCTTATGGTTATGGTTACTCTTAAGCTTATAGTTTAGGGTTAGTGTTAGGGTTACGGTAATTGTTAGGGTTAGGGTTAGGGTTAGAGTTATGGGTTAGGATTAGCATTATGGTTATTGTTAGGATTAGGGTTTGAATTAGGGTTAGGATAAGTTTAGCGTTAGGGTTGGGTTTAGGGATAGGGTTAAGTTTAGGGATAGTGTTAGGGTTAGTGTTACGGTTTAGTGTTAGGGTTATTGTTATGGTTAGGTTTAGGGTTAGGGTTAGAGGTTAGGGTTAGGTTGAGGGTTAGTGTTAGAGTTAGGGTTATGGCTCGAGTTTAGGGTTAGGGTTAGCGTTAGGTTTATGGTTACTGTTAGGGTTAGGATTATGGTTAGAAGTTAGCATTATATTTGGGTTTATGGCTAGGTTTAGTGTTAGGGATAGGGTTAGGGATAGGGTTAGGCTTAGAGATTAGGTTTAGGGTTAGTGTTAGGGTTAGAAGTTTTCTTAGTTACTTTATGCTCGTTGCTGAGACAAAATACCTGAAGCCCAAAGTTGGGAAAGGAAAGGTTTATTTCTTTACAGTTTTTGGAGGTTTCAGTCCACACTCAGTTGTCTCCAAGACAGGCAGGCGTGGCTGGGCTGCATTTCATGGCGCTTCCAGCAGCAAACTCAAACCAGCAAAGAGAGAAACACACCTTCTTCCTGCCATTACATAACATCCTGGCCCCACCCCTATATGGGTGGAGTACTGACACCATCAATCCAAGCACTATACAATGAATCATCACAAATGAACAATGCAAACTCATGAGGCCTGGGGGACATAAACATAAACCAAGACCGAGTTTATGTTTAGGATTAGTGTTAGTGTTAGGTGTAGGGTTAGGGCTTAATTTTAGCGTTAGGGTTAAGGTTAGGTTTAGTTTTACAGCTTAGGGTTAGGATTTGTGTTACATGTTAGGGTTAGGGTTAGGGATAGGGTTAGAGGGTTAGGGTTAAGGTTATTGTTAGGGTTAGATGTTAGGGTTAGGGTTAAGGTTTGGGTTCGGGTTAGGGTTAGGATTAGATGTTAGGCTTATTGTTAGGGTTAGGGTTAGGGTTATAGTTTTAGATTAGTGTTACAGTTACGGTTAGGGTTAGGGTTAGGTTTAGATTTAGGGTTACGGTTAGCATTAGGGTTAGGCTTATGGTTAGAGGTTAGGGTAAGGTTTAAAGATTAGTGTTAGGGTTAAGGTTACAGTTAGGGTTAGGTTGAGTTTTAGGGTTAGTGTTAGGGTTAGGGTTAGAAGTTAGGTTTAATGTTAGGGTTAGGGTTAGGGTTAGGGATAGGTTTAGGGTTAGGGTTAGTGTTAGAGGTTAGGGTTAGGGTTAGGGTTAGTGTTAGGGTTAGAAGTTAGGTTTAGTGTTACAGTTAGAGTTTGGGTTAGTGCTAGGGTTAGAGGTTAATGTTAGGGTTAGGATTATTGTTAGGGTTTGTGTTACGGTTAGAGTTTAGGTTTAGGCTTAGTGTTAGTGTTACGGTTAGGTTTAAGGTTAGTGTTATCGTTAGAGGTTAGCATTAGGTTTAGGGCTAGAGTTAGGGTTAGGGTTAAGGTTAGGCTTAGCGGTGATTGTTAGAGTTAGGGTTAGGCTTATGTTTAGGGTTAGTGTTAGGGTTAGAAGTTAGGTTTAGTGTTACAGTTAGAGTTTGGGTTAGTGCTAGGGTTAGAGGATAATGTTAGGGCTAGGGTTATTGTTAGTGTTTTGTGTTACGGTTAGAGTTTAGGGTTAGGCTTACTGTTAGTGTTACGGTTAGGGTTAGGGTTAGTGTTATCGTTAGAGGTTAGCATTAGGTTTAGGGCTAGAGTTAGGGTTAGGGTTAAGGTTAGGCTTAGCGGTGATTGTTAGAGTTAGGGTTAGGCTTATGGTTAAATCTTAGGTTCAGGTTTAGGTTTATGGTTAATGTTAGGGTTAGGGTTAGGGATAGGGTAAGCTTTAGGATTAAGGTGAGTGGATAGCCTTAGGGTTAGGATTACGTTTAGTGTTAGGGTTCGGTTTAGAGGTTAGTGTTAGGGTTAGTGTTAGAGTTAGGGTTAGGGTTAGGTTTAGTGTTAGTGTTAGGGGTTAAGTGTTAGGGATAGGGTTTTGTTTATGGTTTGGATTAGGGTTAGGGTTAGGTGTAGGGGTTAGGTGTTCGGGATAGGTTTATGTTTTAGGGTGAGGGTTAGGGTTAGGGTTAGTGTTATGGTTAGGGTATGGTTTAGGGTTAGGTTTAGGGTTAGTGTTATGGTTTGTGTTATAGTTAGGTTGAGGTTTAGGGTTAGAGTTAGTGTTAGGGTTAGATGTTAGGTTTAGTGTTAGGTTTAGGGTTAGGGTTAGAGATAGGTCTAGAGTTAGGGGTAGTGTTATAGCTTCGAGTTAGTGCTAGGTTTAGTTTTAGGGTTGGGGTTGAGGTGAGTGTTAGAGGTATGGTTTAGGTTTAGGGTTAGTGTTAGGGTGAGGGTTATGTTTAGGGTTAGGGTTAGGTTAATGCTAGGGTTAAGATTAGGGTTAGGGTTATTTCTTACATTCAGGGTTAGGCTTAGTTTAAGGTTTAGGGTTAGGGTTAGGGTAAGGGATTAATGTTACTTTTAGGGTTAGGTTTAGGGTTACAGTTTTGGTTAGGGTTATGGTTAGGATTAGAAGTTAGTGTTAGGGGTAGGGTCAGTGTTATGGTTACATTTAGGGTTCGGGTTAATGTTAGGTTTAGGGTTATGTGTTACGTGTTAGGGAGAGGGTTAAGGTTAGGCTTCGGGTTAAGGTTAGGGTTAGTGTTACGATTAGGTTTAGGGTTAGGCTTAGGGTTAGGGTTAAGTTTAGTGTTAGTTTTAGGGTTAGGTTTAGCATTAGTGTTAGGGGTTAGGTGTTAGTGATAGGTTTACAGTTAGGGTTAGGGTTAAATTGAGGATTAGGGTTTAGGAGTAGTGTTAGGGTTAGGGTTATGTTTAGGATTACGGTTAGTCTTCGGGTTACAGTTAGGCTAATGGTTATGATAAGGTTAGCATTAGGCTTAGGGTTAGGTTTAGGGTTAGGGTTAGGTTTAGATGTTAGGATTAGGGTTAGGGTTAGTGTTATGTTTAGATTTTAGGGTTAGGGTTAGGGTTAGGGTTAGTGTTAGGGTTATGGTTAGTGGTTAGTGTTATGGTTAGGGTTAGGTTTATTATCAGGTTTAGGGTTAGGGTTAGGTTTAGGATTAGTGTAAGGGCTTAAAGTTAGTGGTTAGGATTAGCATTATGGCTTAGGGTTAGGTGTTAGGTTTAGGGCTTAGTATTGTGGTTAGTATTAGGGGTAGGGTTAGGGTTAGGTTTAGGGTTAGGTTTAGGGTTAGTGTTAGTGTTAGGTTTAGGGTTAGGGTTAGGGATTAATTGCTAGGGAGAGGTTTAGGGTTAGACTTTCTGTTATGGTTAGGGTTAGTGTTACGATTAGGTTTAGGGTTAGGTTTAAGTTTAGGGTTAGGGTTAGTTTTAGAGTTAGGGTTATGGTTAGGGTTGGGGTTTAGGTGTTAGGGATAGGGTTAAGGTTAGTTTTAGTGTTAGGGTTAGTGTTAGTGTTAGGGTTAGAAGTTAGATTCAGTTTTACGTTTAGAGTTAGGGTTAGGTTTAGTGCTAGGGTTACAGTTTAGATTTACCCTTAGTGTTAGGGTTAATGTTATGGTTAGACTTTAGTGTTAGGTTTAGTGTTAAGGTTAGGGATAGGGTTAGGGTTATCGTTAGAGGTTAGCATTTGGTTTTAGGTTAGAGTTAGGTTTAGGGTTAGGGTTATGCTTAGAGTTTATTGTTAGAGTTAGGGTTTCGTTTAGGGTTAATGCTTAGGTTGAGGTTAAGTTTTAGGGTTAGGGTTAGGGTTAGGGTTAGGGTTAGGGTTAGGGATAGGGTAAGGGTTAGGATTAGGCTTATAGTTATGATTATGGTTATGGTTATGGTTATGGTTATGGTTTGGTTAGGGTTAGGGATAATGTTAGGTTGAGGGTTAGGGTTTAGGGTTAGTGTTTGTGTTAGGGTTATAGTTATAATTATGGTTGGGCTTCGGGTTCCAGTTAGGCTAAGGGTAACGTTTACGTTACGTTTAGGGTTAGAATTAAGGTTAGGGTTAGGGTTTAGGTTAGGGTTAGATGTTAGGGATAGGGTTAGGGTTAGGGTTAATGTTACTTTTAGATTTTAGGGTTGGGGTTAGGTTTAGGGTTAGTGTTAAAGTTATGGTTAATGTTTAGCATTAGGTTTGGTTTAGGGTTAGCGTTAAATCGTAGGTTTATGGTTAAAGTTAGTGTTAGGCTTAGAGTTTCAGTTAAGGTTAGTGTTGGAGGTATGGGTTAGGGTTAGCATTATGGTTATTGTTACAATTAGGGTTCGGATTAGGGTTAGGTTTAAGTTTAGAGTTAGGGTTGGGTTTAGGGATAGGGATAGTATTAGGGATAGTGTTAGGGTTAGGGTGAGAGTTTAGTGTTAGCGTTAGTTTTAGTGTTACGTTTAGGTTCAGGGTTAGTGTTAGGTTTAGAGGTTAGGGTTAGGTTTAGGGTTAGTGTTAGTGTTAGGGTTAGGGTTAGGTTTATGTTTTGAGTTTAAGGTTAGGGTTAGGATTAGGTTTTGGGTTACTGTTAGCATTTGAATATGGTTAAAAGTTAGCATTAGATTTTGGCTTAGGGTTAAGGCAGAGTTAGGGATAGTGTTAGGGTTAGGCTTAGAGGTTAGTGTTAGGGTAAGGGTTAGCTTTAGGATTAGAATAAGGGTTTGGCGTTAGCGATTATTATTATGGTTAGTTAGGATTAGGGTTAGGGTTAGGGTTAGAGTTAGAGGGTTAGGATTAGTGTTAAGGTTACAGGTTAGGGTTAGGTTTAGAGTTAGTGTTATGGTTAGTGTTTGGATTCGGGTTAGGGTGAGGGTTAGAGGTTAGGCTTATGGTTATGTTTACTTTTAGGGTTAGAGTTTAGGGTTAGTGTTAGCGTTACGGTAAAGGTTAGGGTTAGTGTTAGGGTTAGGGTTAGAGGTATGGGTTACGGTTAGCATTATGGCTATCATTAAGATTAGGGTTCGGATTAGGGTTAGGGCTAAGTTTAGGGTTAGTGTTGGGTTATGGATAGGGTTAGGGTTAGGGATAGTGTTATGTTTAGGGTTAGGCTTTAGTGTTAGAGTTATGGTTAGGGTTAGGTTTAGGGTTAGGTTTAGAGGTTAGGGTTAGGTTTAGCGTTAGGGTTAGAGTTAGGGTTACGGTTCGAGTTTAGGGTTGAGATTAGCATTAGGTGTATGGTTACTGTTAGGGTTAGTGTTATGGTTAGAAGTTAGCGTTATATTTAGGGTTAGAGTTTGGGTTAGGGATAGGGTTAGGTTTAGGGTTAGGGTTAGACTTAGAGGTTAGGATTATGGTTAGTGTTAGGGTTAGATGTTATGTTTAGGGTTAGTGTTAGTGTTAGGTGTAGGGCTGGGGCTTAGCGTTAGAGTTAGGGTTAGGGTTAGGTTTATGGCTCAGGGTAAGTGTTTGGGTTACAGGTTAGGGTTAGGGTTAGGGTTAGAGGTTAGGTTTATTGTTAGTGTTAGTGTTAGTGTTAGGGTTAGGGTTAGGTTTAGGGTTATTGTTATGGTTTGTGTTTGGTTTAGCGTTAGGGTTAGATGTTAGGCTTATTTTTATGGTTAGGGTTAGTGTTAGGGTAAGAGTTTGAGGTTTGTGTTACAGTTACTGTTAGTGTTATGGTTAGGTTTAGAGTTAGGGTTATGGTTAGTGTTAGGGTTTGGTTTATGGTTAGAGGTTAGGGTTAGGCTTAGAGGTTAGGGTTAGAGTTTCTGTTAAGGTTGAAGCTTAGGTTTAGTGTTAGGGTTGGGGTTAGAAGTTAGCTTTAGGTTTTGGTTAGGGTTAGGGTTATGTTGAACTTTAGGGTTAGGGTTAGGGTTAGGATTGGTGTTAGGGTTAGGGTTAGTATTAATGTTAGGGTTAGGGTTAGGATTAAGGTTTGGCATTAGTGGTTAGGATTAGTGTTATGGTTAGGGTTCTGGGTAGGGTTGGTTTCAGGTCAGGGTTATGGTTAGAGTTCAGGCTTATTGTTAGGGTTAGGGTTAGGTTTAAGTTTAGAGTTTAGGGTTACTGTTATGGTTAGGGTAAGGGTTAAGGTTAGTGTTATGGCTAGGGTTAGGTTTAGAGATAGTTGTACGTGTTAGGGTTAGGCTTATGGTTAGTGTTAGGATTAGGGTTCGGTTTAGGTTTAGGGTTAGGGTTGCTTTTAGTGATAGGGTTAGGGTTAGGGATAGTGTTATGTTTAGGGTTAGGGTTAAGTTTTAGGGTTAGGATTAGGGTTAGGTTTAGTGTTTTGGGTAGGGTTAGAGGTTAGGCTTAGGTCTAGGTGTAGTGTTAGGGTTAGTGTTATGGTGCGAGTTTAGAGTTAGTGATAGGTTTAGGTTAGTGTTAGGATTATAGTTAGAAGTTAGCGTTAGATTTGATGTTAGGGTTATGGTCATGGTTAGGGTTAGGGTTAGGCTTAGAGGTTAGCGTTAGGGTTAGGATTCGGGTTGAAGCTTACATTTAGGGTTAGGTTTTGGGTTAGGTTTAGGGTAAGGGTTTGGCATTAGGGTTTGTATTAGGTTTAGGGTTATGATTAGGGTTAGAGCTTAGGTTTAGGGTTAGGGTTAGGGTTACGGACATGATTGGGGTTAGTGTTAGGGTTAGTGTTTGGATTAAGGTTATGGTTAGGGTTAGAGGTTTGATTTAGGGTTAGGTTTAGTGTTAGGATTATGGTTAGCGTTCAGGTTCGGGTTAGGGTTAGGGTTAGAGGTTAGACTTATGATTAGGGTTAGCGCTATAGTTAGGGTTCTGGTTAGAGATAAGGTTAGTGTTAGGCTTAAGGTTAGGGTTAGGTTTTGGGTTATGAGATAATTTTAGTGTTAGGGTTACGGTTAGAGTTAGTGTTAGTGTTAGGCATAGGTTAGGTTTAGCGTTAGGATTAGGGTTTGGCATTATTGGTTAGTGTTAGGATTAGGGTTAGGTTTAGAGGTATGGGTTAGTGTTAGGGGTAGAGTTAGTGTTATGGTTAGGGTTAGGTTTAGGTTTAGGGTTTATGGTTTGGGTTTGGGTTAGGGTTAGGTTTAGGGTTATGATTAAGTTTAGGGTTAGAAGGCAGTTTTAAAGTTAATTTTAGGTTTAGGATTAGGGTTAGACAGGTTTAGGATTAGGGTTAGGGTTAGGATTGGTTTTATGGTTAGGGTTAGTGTTACGGTTAGGGTTAGGGTTAGGGTTAGGGGTATGATTTGGCATTAGGGGTTAGGATTAGGGTTAGGGTTAGCGATAGAGGTATGTGTTATGGTTAGGCTTAGGGTTAGGGTTAAGATTATGGTTAAATATTGGGGTTAGGGTTAGGGTTAGGGTTAAGGTTCAATTGTAGGGTTAGGGTTAGCGTTATGGTTAGGGTTAGGGTTAGGATTATGGTTAGATTTTAGCATTAGATTTGTGGTTAGGCTTAAGGTTAGGGTTAGAGTTAGTTTTAGGCTTAGAGTTTAGCTTTAGTGTTAGCGTTAGGGTTAGAAGTTAGCTATAGTGTTAGGGTTAGGGTTAGGTTTAATGTTAGTGTTACGCTTAGGGTTAGGTTTAGTGTTAAGTTTAGAGTTAGGTTTAGGGGTTAGGTGTTATCAATACGGTTAGGGTTAGCCTTTGGGTTACGGTTAGGTTTAGGTTTAGTGTTAGGGTTAGGATTAAAGTTAGGGTTAGCTTTAGGATTAGGTTTAGGGTTAGAATTATGGTTTCGCATTATGGTTAGTGTTTGTGTTAGGGTTATGGTTAGGGTTAGAGGTTAGGTTTAGGGTTAGGGTTATGATTAATGTTCGTGTTTGGATTAGGGTTAGGGTTAGGGTTAGGGATACGGTAAGGGTTAGCATTAGAGTTTAGAGTTAGTGTTAGTTTTAGGGTAAGTGTTAGGGTTAGTTTTAGGGTTTAGTGTTAGTGTTAGGGTTAGTGTTAGTGTTATGTGTTAGGGGTAGGGTTAAGGTTAGGGTTAGTGTTAGGGTTGATGTAGGGTTCATGGTTAGTGCTAGGGTTATGGTTAGGTTCAGGGTTAGTGTTAGGGTTAGTTTTAGAATTAAGGTTAGGGTTATAGGTTAGTTTTAGTGTTAGGGTTAATGTTAGGTTTAGGATTAGGGTTAGAGTTAGACAGGGTTAGGGTTAGGGTTAGTATTAGAGTTAGGGTTAGTGCTGGTGTTATGGTTAGGTATAGGGTTAGGATAAGAGTTTGCCGTTAGAAGTTAGAATTAGGGTTAGGGTTAGTGTTAGGTTTAGGGTTAATGTTAGAGGGGTAGGATTAGTGTTAAGGTTAGAGTTTAGGGTTAGTTTATGGTTAGGGTTATGGTTAGGGTATGAGTTCCATTTAGGATTAGGGTTAGATGTTAGGCTTATGTTTAGTGTTAGGGTTAGAGGTAGGATTAGAGTTTTGGGTTTGTGTTAGTGTTAGGGTAAATTTTAGGGTTAGTGTTAGGGTTAGGTTAAGGGTTAGGGTTAGGTTTGGGTTAGAGGTATGTCTTAGGTATAGCGTTATTGTTATCGTTATGATTAGGGTTACGGATTAGGGTTAGGGTTAAATTTAGGGTTGGATTGGGTTTAGGGATATGGTTAGTGTTATGGATAGTGTGAGAGTTAGGTTTAGGGTTTAGTGTTAAGTTTAAGGTTAGGTTTAGGTTTAGGGTTATCATTAGAGGTTAGGGTTAATTTTAGGGTTAGTGTTAGGGTTAAGGTTAGGGTTAGGGTTAGGCTTAGTGTTAGGGTTTAGGTTAGGGTAAGTGTCGAAGCTTATGTTTAGGGTTAGGGTTAAGGTTAGGGTTAGGGTTATGATTAGGATTTGGCGTTAGGTTTAGGGTTAGGGTTAGGTTGAGGGTTAGGGTTAGGATTAGACTTAGACATTAAGTTTAATTGTAGGGTTAAGGTTAGGTTTAGGGTTAGGTTTAGGGTTAGGATTAAGTTTAGGGTTAGAGGCTAGTGTTAAGGTTAGGTTTAGGGTTAGTGTTAGGTTTAGGGTTATGGTTAGACAGGGTTTGAGTTAGGGTTAGGGTTAGGGTTAGGATTAGGGTTTGGTGTTAGTGGTTAGGGTTAGGGTTAGGCTTAGGGTTATGGCTAGGGTTTAAGTTTGGGTTAGGTTTAAGTTTAGTGGTTAGGCTTATTGATTGTATTAGGTTTAGTGTTAGGTTTAGAATTTATGGTTACTGTTATGGTTAGGGTAAGGGTTAGGATTAACGTTAGGGTTAGGGTTAGGGTTAGGGATAGAGGTATGTGTTAGGATTAGGGTTAGGGTTAGTGTTAGGATTAGGGTTTTCGATTTGGGATAGGGTTAGGATTAGGGTTCGTGACCGAGTTAGTTTTAGGGATAGTGTTAGGGTTAGGGTTATGCTTAAGTGTTAGTGTTAGTGTTTGTGTTAGGGTTAGGGTTAGGGTTAGGCTTAGTGTTATGGCTAGGGTTTAAGTTTGGGTTAGGTTTAAGTTTAGTGGTTAGGCTTATTGATTGTATTAGGTTTAGTGTTAGGTTTAGAATTTATGGTTACTGTTATGGTTAGGGTAAGGGTTAGGATTAACGTTAGGGTTAGGGTTAGGGTTAGGGATAGAGGTATGTGTTAGGATTAGGGTTAGGGTTAGTGTTAGGATTAGGGTTTTCGATTTGGGATAGGGTTAGGATTAGGGTTCGTGACCGAGTTAGTTTTAGGGATAGTGTTAGGGTTAGGGTTATGCTTAAGTGTTAGTGTTAGTGTTTGTGTTAGGGTTAGGGTTATGGTTATGGCTAGGGTTAGGGTTAGGCTTAGAGGTTAGCGTTCGGGTTAGGGTTAGGGTTGAAGCTTAGATTTAGGGTTAGTGTTAGGGTTATGATTAGGGTTATGCTAAGGGTTAGAATTAGGATTTGGCCTTAGGGTTTTATTTAGGGTTAGGTTGAGGTTTAGGGTTAGCATTCTTGTTCTGGTGGGAAGTTAAATTTAGTGTTAGGGTTAGGGTTGGGTTACAGTTAGGGTTAGTGTTAGGTTTAGAGTTTAGTGTTATAGTTAGGGTTATGGTTAGGATGAGGTTTAGGGTTAGAGTTAGGGTTAGGGTTAGATGTTAGGTTTAGTGTTAGGTTTAGGGTTAGGGTTAGAGATAGGTCTAGAGTTATGGTTAGTGTTAGAGCTTCGGGTTAGTGCTATGTTTAGATTTAGGGTTGGGGTTGAGGTGAGTGTTAGAGGTATGGTTTAGGTTTAGGGTTAGGGTTAGGGTGAGGGTTATGTTTAGGGTTAGGATTAGGTTAATGCTAGGGTTAAGGTTAGGGTTAGGGTTATTTCTTACAGTCAGGGTTAGGCTTAGTTTAAAGTTTAGGGTTAAGTTTAGGGTAAGGGATTAATGTTATTTTAGGGTTAGAATTAGGGTTATGATTATGGGTATGGTTAGGGTTAGGATTAGAAGTTAGTGTTAGGGGTAGGTTCAGTGTTATGGTTACATTTAGGTTTCGGGTTAATGTTAGGTTTAGGGTTATGTGCTACGTGTTAGGGAGAGGGCTAAGGTTAGGCTTTGGCTTAAGGTTAGGGTTAATGTTACGATTAGGTTTAGGGTTAGGCTTAGGATTAGCGTTAGGCTTAGGTTTAGTGTTAGTTTTAGGGTTAGGTTTAGCGTTAGTGTTAGGGGTTAGGTGTTAGTGATAGGTTTACAGTTAGGATTAGGGTTAGGGTTAGGGTTAGGGTTAGGGATAGTGTTAAATTGAGGGTTAGGGTTTAGGATTAATGTTAGGCTTAGGGTTATGGTTAGGGTTATGGTTAGTCTTCGAGTTACGTTTAGGCTAATGGTTATGATAAGGTTGACATTAGGGTTAGGGTTAGGTTTAGTGTTAGCGTTAGGTTTAGATGCTAGGGATAGGGTTAGTGTTAGGGTTAGTGTTACGGTTAGATTTTAGTGTTAGGGTTACGGTTAGTGTTAGGTTTAGGGTTAGGGTTAGGGTTAGTTTTTAGTTTTGTGGTTAGGTTAGGTTTATTATGAGGTTTAGGGTTAGGGTTAGGGTTAGGATTAGAGTAAGGGCTTAAAGTTAGGGGTTAGGCTTAGCATTATGGCTTAGGGTTAGGTGTTAGTTTTAGGGGTTAGTATTGTTTTTAGGGTTAGGGGTACGGTTAGGGTTAGGTTTAGGGTTAGGGTTAATGTTAGGTTTAGGGTTAGGTTTAGGGGTTAGGGGTAGGGTTAGGGTTAGTGTTAGGTTTAGGGATAGTGTTAGGTTGAGGGTTAGGCTTTAGGGTTAGTGTTTGTGTTAGGGTTATAGTTATAATTACGGTTAGGCTTCGGGTTCTGGTTAGCCTAAGGTTAATGATTACGTTACGTTTAGGGTTAGGTTTAAGGTTAGGGTTAGGGTTTGGGTTAGGGTTAGGTGTTAGGGATAGAGTTAGGGTTAGTGTTATGTTTAGATTTTAGGGTTGGGCTTAGGGTTAGGGTTAGTGTTAGGGTTATGGTTAGTGTTTAGTGTTAGGTTTTGTTTAGGGTTAGCGTTAAAGCTTAGGTTTATGGTTAGGGTTAGTGTTAGGGTTAGTGTTACAGTTAAGGATAGTGTTGGATGTATGTGTTAGGGTTAGCATTATGGTTATTGTTAGGATTAGGGTTCGGATTAGGGTTAGGGTTAAGTTTAGGGTTAGGGTTGGGTTTAGGGATAGGGATAGGATTAGGGATAGTGTTAGGGTTAGGGTTAGAGTTTAGTGTTAGCATTAGTTTTAGTGTTAGGTTTAGGGTTAGTGTTAGGTTCAGAGGTTAGGGTTAGGTTTAGGGTTAGTGTTAGTGTTAGGGTTAGGACTAGGTTATGTTTTGAGTTTAAGGTTAGGGTTAGCATTAGGTTTTGGCTTACTGATAGCGTTAGGACTATGGTTAAAAGTTAGCATTAGATTTTGGGTTAGGGTTAAGGCAGGGTTAGGGATAGTGTTAGGGTTAGGTTTAGATGTTAGTGTTAGGGTAAGTGTTAGCTTTAGGGTTAGAGTTAGGGTTTGGCGTTAGGGGTTAGTATTATGGTTAGTTAGGTTTAGGGTTTGGGTTAGGGTTAGGGTTAGGGTTAGAGGGTTAGGATTACAGGTTAGGGTTAAGTTTAGGGTGAGGGTTATGGTTAGTGTTTGGGTTCGGTTTAGGGTTAGGGTTAGAGGTTAGGCTTATGGTTATTTTTACTGTTAGGGTTAGAGTTTAGGGTTAGTGTTAGGGTTATGGAAAACGTTAGGGTTAGTGTTAGGGTTAGGGTTAGAGGTATGGGTTACAGTTAGCATTATGGCTATCGTTAGGATTAGGGTTCAGATTAGGGTTTGGGCTAAGTTTAGGGTTAGAGTTGGGTTTAGGGATAGGGTTAGTGTTAGGGATAGTGTTAGGTTTAGGGTTAGGCTTTAGTGTTAGAGTTATGGTTAGGGTTAGGTTTAGGGATAGGTTTAGAGGTTAGGGTTAGGTTTAGCGTTAGGGTTAGAGTTAGGGTTATGGTTTGAGTTTAGGGTTAGGGTTAGCATTAGGTGTACGGTTACTGTTAGGGTTAAGGTTAAGGTTAGAAGTTAGTGTTAGATTTAGGGTTAGGGTTTGGGTTAGGGATAGGGTTAGTGTTAGGGTTAGACTTAGATGTTAGGTTTATGGTTAGGGTTAGGGTTAGATGTTATGTTTAGGGTTAGTGTTATTGTTAGGTGTAGGGTTAGGGTTTAGTGTTAGAGTTAGGGTTAGGTTTAGGGTAAGGTTTATGGCTCAGGGTTAGGGTTTGGGTTACAGGTTAGGGTTAGTGTTAGTGTTAGGGTTAGAGATTAGGTTTATTGTTAGTTTTAGGGTTAGGGTTAGTGTTAGGGTTAGGGTTAGGTTTAGGGTTAGGGTTAGGTTTATGGTTATGGTTAGTGTTTTTTTTTTTTTTTTGGTTTAGGGTTAGGGTTAGATGTTAGGCTTATTGTTATGGTTAGGGTTAGCATTAGGGTAAGGGTTTGAGGTTAGTGTTACAGTTATGGTTAGTATTATGTTTAGGTTTAGTGTTAGGGTTATGGTTAGTGTTAGGGTTTGATTTCTGGCTAGAGGTTAGGGTTAGGCTTAGAGGTTAGGGTTATGGTTTGTGTTAAGGTTGAAGCTTAGGTTTATTATTATTGTTTGGGTTAGAATTTAGCTTTAGGTTTTGGTTAGGGTTAGGGTTATGTTGAGCTTTAGGGTTAGGGTTAGGTTTGGGATTGTTGTTAGGGTAAGGGTTAGAGTTGGGGTTAGGATTAGGGTTAGGAATAAATTTTGGCATTAGTGGCTAGGATTAGTGTTATGGTTAGGATTATGGGTCAGGTTGGTTTTGGGTTAGGGTTAGGGTTAGAGGTTAGGCTTATTGTTACGGTTAGGGTTAGGGTTAAGTTTACAGTTTAGCGTTACTGTTATGGTTAGTGTAAGGGTTAAGGTTACTCTTATGGTTAGGGTTAGGGTTAGGGATAGATGTAAGTGTTAGTTTTAGGGTTATGGTTAGTGTTAGGATTAGGGTTAGGGATTAGGGTTCAGGTTAGGTTTAGGGTTAGGGTTGAGTTTAGGGATAGGGTTAGGGTTAGGGATAGTGTTAGGGTTACAGTTAGGGTTAGGGTTAGGGTTAGGTTTAGTGTTAGTTTTCAGGTTAGAGGTTAGGCCTAGATTTAGGGGTAGTGTGAGGGTTAGGATTTCGTTCTGGATTTAGAGTTAGTGATAGGGTTAGGTTAGTGCTAGGATTATAGTAAGAAGTTAGCATTGGGTTTGGGGTTAGGTTTATGGTCATGGTTAGGGTTAGTATTAGGCTTAGAGATTAGCATTAGGGTTAGGGTTAGGGTTGAAGCTTACGTTTAGGATTAGGGTTTGGGTCAGGGTTATGGTTAGGGTTTGGCGTTAGGGTTTGTGTTAGGTTTAGTGTTATGGTTAGGGTTAAAGGTTAGGGTTAGGGTTTAGGACAGGATTGGGGTTCGTGTTAGAGTTAGGGTTAGGTTTAGGTTAAGATTAGGGTTATGGTTAGGGTTAGAGGTTTGGTTTAGGGTTAGGTTTATTGTTAGGTTTATGGTTAGTGTTCGGTTTGGATTAGGGTTAGGTTTAGAGTTTATGCTTATGTTAGGGTTAGGGCTATAGTTAGGGTTCATGTTAGGGTTTAGGGTTAATGTTAGGGTTTAGGTTATGGTTAGCATATGGGTATGAGATAATTTTAGTGTTAGGGTTATGGTTGGGGTTAATGTTAGGGTTAGGTTAGATATAGGGTTAGGATTAGGATTTGACATTACGGGTGAGTGTTAGTGTTATTGTTAGGGTTAGGTTTAGAGGTATGGGTTAGTGTTAGGGATAGAGTTATTGTTATGGTTAGTGTTAGGTTTAGGTTTAGGGTTTATGGTTTGGGTTTGGGTTAGGGTTAGGATTAAGTTTAGGGTTAGAAGGTAGTTTTAGTGTTAGGGTTAGGTTTAGGGTTAGGGTTAGACAGGTTTAGGTTTAGGGTTAGGGTTAGGATTGGTTTTACGGTTAGGGTTAATGTTACGGTTAGGGTTAGTGTTAGGATTATGATTTGGCATTAGGGGTTAGGATTAAGGTTAGGGTTAGGGTTAGGGTTATATGGTTCTGGTTCAGGTCAGGTTTAGGGTTAGAGTTAAGGGTTAGGTTTAGGGTTAGTTTTATAGTTTAGGGTTACTGTTAGGGTTAGGATAAGTGTTAGTGTTAGGATTAGGGTTAGGGTTAGGGTTAGCAATAGAGGTATGTGTTATGGTTTGGCTTGGGGTTAGGATTAGGATTAGGGTTAAATATTAGGGTTACTGTTAGACATAGGTTTAGGGTTGGGTTTATGGATAGTGTTAAGGTTACAGATAATGTTAGGGTTAGAGTTAGGGTTAAGTGGTAGAGTTAGGGTTAGGGTTAGGTTTAGATGTTAGGGTTAGGTTTACGGTTAGGGTTAAGGTTAAGATTTAATTGTAGTGTTAGTGTTAGGGTTATGGTTAGGGTTAGGGTTAGGATTATAGTTAGATGTTAGCATTAGATTTGGTGTTAGGCTTAAGGTTAGGGTTAGGGTTAGGTTTAGGCTTAGAGTTTAGCATTAGTGTTAGCGTTAGGGTTGTGGCTTAGGTTTAGTATTAGTGTTAGGGTTAGAAGTTAGCTATAGGGTTACGGTTAGGGTTAGGTTTAATGTTAGTGTTAGGTTAGGTTGAGGGTTATGGTTATGGTTAGGGTTAGGGTTAGGGTTAGCTTTAGGATCAGGGTTAGGGATAGCATTAGGTTTAGGGTTACAGTTACAGTTAGGGTTAGGTTTATGATTGCAGTTTCACGTTAAGGTTAGGGTTGTTTTAGGGTTATGGTTAGGGTTAGAGGTTAGGTTTAGGGTTAGGTTTATAGTTAGTTTTCAGGTTCGGATTAGGGTTAGGGTTAGGGTTAGGGATATGGTTAGGGTTAGCATTAGAGTTTAGGGTTAGTGTTAGTTTTAGGGTAAGTGTCAGGGTTAATTTTAGGGTTTAGTGTTAGTGTTAGGGTTAGTGTTAGAGTAATGTGTTAGGGGTAGGGTTAAGGTTAGGGTTAGTGTTCCAGTTGATTTAGGGTTCATGGTTAGTGTTAGGGTTATGGTTAGGTTGAGGGTTAGTGTTAGGGTTAGTTTTAGGATTAAGGTTAGGGTTAGAGGTTAGTTTTAGTGTTAGGGTTAAGGTTAGGTTTAGGATTAGGATTAGAGTTAGACAGGGTTAGGGTTAGGGTTAGCGTTAGGTTTGGGTTTAGGGTTAGGGCTGCCATTAGGGGTTAGGATTAAGGTTAGGGTTAGGGTTTGGGTTAGGGTTAGGTTTAGGGTTTATTTTAGAGGGTTAAGATTAGTGTTAAAGTTAGAGGTTAGGGTTAGTTTATGTTTAGGGTTATGGTTAGGGTATGAGTTCCGGTTAGGGTTAGGGTTAGAGGTTAGGCTTATGATTATGGATAGGGTTAGTTGTAGGATTGGGTTTAGGGTTAGTGTTAGTGTTATATTAGTATTAGGGTTAGGGATAGTGTTAGGTTTAGGGTTATGTTTAAGTGTTAGTGTTTGTGTTAGGGTTAGGATTATGGTTAGGGTTAGGCTTAGAGGTTAGCTTTATGGTTAGGATTAGGGTTGAAGCTTAGATTTAGGGTTAGGGTTAGGGTTATGGTTAGGGTTAGAATTAGGATTTCGCTTTAGGGTTAGGGTTAGGGTGAGGGTTAGGTTGAGGTTTAGGGTTAGGATTAGGGTTAGGGTTAGAAGTTAAATTTAATGTTAGGGTTAGGGTTCGGGTTACAGTTAGGTTTAGGGTAGGTTTAGAGGTTAGTGTTAGGGTTAGGTTTAGGGTTAGGTTTAGGGTTATGGTTGTGTTAAGGTTTGGGTTAGGGTTAGTGTTAAGGTTATGGTTAGGGTTAGCGTTAGAGTTAGGATTAGGGTTGGGGTTAGACAGGGTTTCTGTTGTGGTTAGGGTTAGTGTTAGGATTGGGTTAAGGGTTAGTGTTAGTGTTAGTATTAGGGTTAGGGTTACGATTAGGGTTTGGCGTTAGGGCTTAGGGTTAGGTTGAGAGTAATGGTTAGGGTTAGAGTTGTGGGTTATGGTTAGGAGTATAGTTAGTGTTATGGTTAGGGTTAAGGTTAGGTTTAGGGTTTAGGGTTAGGTTTAGGGTTAGGGTTAGTGCTAGGGTTAGGTTTAGGATTAAGTTTAGGGTTAGAATGTAGTTTTAGGTTTAGGGTTAGGGTTAGACAGGTTTAGGATTCGTGTTAGGGTTAGGATTGGGGTTAGGATTAGGGTTAGTGTTATGGTTAGCGTTAGGGTTAGGATTATGTTTTGGCATTAGGGATTATTTTTAGGTTTAGTGTCAGAGTTAGGGTTAGTGTTAGTGGGTTAGGGTTAGGATCAAGTTTAGGATTAGGGTTAAAGTTTAGTGTTAGGATTAGGGTTAGATTTAGGGTTAGGTTAGGGTTAGAGTTTAGGGTTAGGTTTAGGGTTAGCGTTAGGGTTAGTTTTATGGTTCAAGTTTAGGGTTAGGGTTAGCGTTAGGGTTATGGTTATGGTTACTGTTTTTGTTATAGTTAGAAATTAGCGTTACATTTAGGGTTAGGGTTAGGGTTAGGTTATTGTTAGGGATAGGTTTAAGGTTAGGCTTAGACGTTAGTGTTAGTGTTAGGGTTAGGGTTGAAGCTTAAGTTTAGGGTTAGGTTTAGTGTTAGAAGTTAGCTTTAGGGTTATGCTTAGTTTTAGGGTTAGGGTGACATTTAGGGTTAGGGTTAGTGTGAGGGTTGGAAGTTAGGATACTTTTAGGTTTAGGGTTACGTTTAAGTTGAGGGGTTAGGTGTTAGGGATAGCGTTAAGGTTAGACTACGGATTACGGTTATGTTTAGGGTAATGAATATGTTAGTTTTAGGTAAGCGTTAGGGTTTAGGGTTAGGATTAGTGTTAATGTTAGTGTTACAGGCTAGTGTTAGGGTTAGGGTTATTGTTAGATTTAGGGATAGAAGGTTAGGGTTACTTTCAGGGTTAGTGGTTAGGTATTAGTGATAGTGTTAGGGTTAGTGTTAAGCTTAGGGTTAGGTTAGGCTTAGGGTTAGCGTTAGGGTTAGGATAAGTGGTTAGGTATTAGGGATAGGATTAGTGTTAGTGTTAAGGTTACAGTTAGGTTAGGCTTAGGGTTAGATTTAAGGTTAGGATAAGGTTTGGCGTTAGCGTTAGGGTGAGAGTTAGGGTTAGGTTAAGCTTCAGGTTTAGGGTTCGGGTTAGGGTTAGAAGTTCAGTTTAGTGTGAGGGTTAGTGTTAGGGTTAGTGTTAGGATTAGGGTTAGAGGTTAGTGTTAGCGTTAGTGTTAGGGTTAGTTTTAGGGTTAGGGTTAAGATTAAGATTATGGTTAGAGGCTAGTGTTAAAGTTAGGGTTAGCATTATGGTTAGGGTTAGACAGGGTTTGGGTTAGGATTAGGGTTGGGGTTAGGATTAGGGTATCGGTTAGGGTTAGTGTTAGGATATTGGTTTGGTGTTAGGGGTTAGGTTTAGTGTTAGGGTTAGTGTTATGGTTCGGGTTTGGGTTCTGTTTAGTTTTACGGTTCGAGTTTAGGCTTATTATTAGTGTTAGGGTTAGGGTAAATGTTAGGGTAAGTGTTAGGATTTGGGTTAGGGTTAGGGATAGAGTTATGTGTTAGGGTTAGTGTTAGGGTTAGGATTAGGGTTAGGGATTAAGGTTAACCTTAGGTTTAGGGTTAGGGTTGGGTTTAGGGATAAGGTTAGGGTTAGGGATAGTGTTAGGTTGAGGATTAGGGTTACTGTTTATCATTAGGATTAGGTTTAGGGTTAGGCTTAGAGGTTAGGGTTTGATTTAGGGTTATTGTTAGTTTTAGGGTTACCGTTCCAGTTTAGGGTTAGGGTTCGGGTTAGCATTAGGGTTAGTGTTAGGTTTAGGTTTAGGGTTTGGATTACGGTTAGAAGTTAACATTAGATTTGGGATTAGGGTTATGCTTATCATTAGGTTTAGGCTTAGAGATTAGCGTTAATGTTAGTGATAGGGTTGAAGTTTAGGTTTAGGGTTAGGGTTAGGGTTAGGGTTATGGTTATGATTAGGATTTGGCATTAGGATTAGGGTTAGGGTTAAGTTGAGGGTTAGGGTTACGGTTAGGGTTAGAAGTTAAGTTTAGTCTTAGGGTTAGGGTTAGTTTCGGTTTAGCGTTAGGTTTAGGGTTAGGTTTAGGATTAAGTTTAGGGTTAGATGCTAGTGTTAAGGTTAGGGTTAGGGTTAGGATTAGGGTTTGACATTAGGGTTTAGGGTTAGGCTTAGGCTTAGGGTTATGGATAGGGTTTGAGTTCAGTTTTGGGTTAGGGTTAAAGGTTTGGCTTATTGTTAGGGTTAGGTTTAGAATTTAGGGTTAGTGTTATGTTTAGGGTAAGGTTTAGAGTTAGTGTTAGTGTTAGGGTTATGTTTAGGGATAGAGGTATGTGTTAGGGTTAGGTTTATGGTTAGCGTTAAGGTTAGGGTTAGGGATTTGGGTTAGGTTAGGTTTAGGGTGAGGGTTGGGTTTAGGGACAGCGATAGTGTTACGGATTATGTTAGGGATAGGGTTAGGTTTAAGTGTTAGGATTTGTGTTAGGGTTAGGGTTACGGTTAAGGTTAGTGTTAGTGTTAGGGATAGGGTTAGAGTTTAGGCTTTGATTTAGGGTTAGGGTAAGGGTGACGGTTCGAGTTTTGGCTTGGGTTAGTTTTAGCATTAGTGGTAAGGTTAAAGTTAGGGTTAAGGTTAGGATTATGGTTAGAAGTTAGTGTTAGATTTGGGTTTAGGTTTATGGTTATGGTTAGGGTTAGGGTTAGAGGTTAGCGTTAGGGTTAGGGTTAGGGTTGAAGCTTAGATTTAGGATTAGGGTTAGGGTTAGGGTTAGGGTTAGTGTTAGGGTTAGAATTAGGATTTGGCATTACAGTTAGGGTTAAGGTTAGGTTGAGGTTTAGAGTTAGTTTTAGGGTTAGGGTTAGAAGTTAAATTTGGTTTTAGCGTTAAGGTTTGGGTTACAGTTAGGTTTAGGGTTAGGGTTAGAGGTTAGTGTTAGGGTTAGTTTTAGGGTTAGGTTTAGGATTAGCATTGGATTAATGTTTGGGTTAGAGTTTAGTGTTAATGTTAGGGTTAGTGTTAGCGTTAGGGTTATTGTTGGGGTTAGACTGGATTTGGGTTATGGTTAGGGTTAGAGTTAGGATTGGGGTTAGGGTTAGCGTTAGTGTTAGTGTTATGGTTAGGGTTAGAATTAGGGTTTGGCGTTAGTGGTTAGGGTTAGGGTTAGTGTTATGGCTAGGGTTAGAGGTATGGGTGAGGGTTATGGCTAGGGTTAGAGGTAGGGGTTAGGGTTAGGGGTTGATTTAGTTTTATGGTTACGGATAGGGTTAGATTTAGGGATTATGATTAGGTTTAGTGTTAGGGTTAGTGTTTGGATTAGGTTTAGGGTTAAGGTTAGGGTTAGAGTGTAGATTTATGGTTAGGGGTATCGTAAGGTTTAGGGTTAGGGTTAGACAGGTTTAGGATTAGGGTTAGGGTTAGGTTTGGGGTTAGGTTTAGGATTCATGTTACGGTTAGGGTTAGGTTTAGGATTATGTTTTGCGTTAGGGGTTAGGATTAGGTTTAGTGTCAGTGTTAGGTTTAGGGTTAGTGTAAGAGGGTTAGGGTAAGTGTCAGGGTTAGCGTTAGGGTTAGGGTTAGGGTTAGATTTAGGGTTAGGTTTAGAGTTTAGGGTTAGTGTTAGGGTTAGGGTAATGGTTAGGGTTAATTTTAGGGTTAGGGTTAGCGATAGAGGGATGTGTTAGGGTTAGGTTTAGGATTACGGTTAGTCATTAGCTTTAGGGTTAGTTTTAGGGTTAGGGTTGGGTTTAGGGATAGGGTTAGGGTTAGGGATTATGTTAGGGTTAGAATTAGTGTTAAGTGTTAGGGTTAGGGTTAGGGTCAGGGTCAGATTGTAGGTTTAGTGTTAGGGTTAGTCTTTGTGTTTCTGTTTGATTGTAGGGTATGGGTTAGCATTAAGTTTATGGTAATTGTTAGGATTATGGTTTGAAGTTATTTTAGATTTGCAGTTAGGGTTATGGTTAGGGTTAGGCTTAGGCTTAGAAGTTAGCGTTAGTGTTAGCGTGAGTGTTGAAGCTTAGGATTAGGGTTAGGTTTTGGGTTACAAGTTAGCTATAGGTTTAATGTTAGGGTTAGGGTTAGGTTATGGTTATGTTAGTGTTAGGTTTAGTATAGTGTTAGGGTTAGGGTTAGGTTTAGGGTTAGGGTTATGGTTAAAGTTAGGGTTAGGGATAGGGTAAGGGTTACGATTTGGGTTAGGGTTAGTGTTAGGGATACTGTTAGAGTTAGGTTTAGGGTTATGTTTAGGGTTAGTGTTAAGTTTAGGGTCAGGGTTAGGATTAGGTCTAGGCTTAGGGATAGTGTTAGGGTTAGGTTTAGGGTTAGGTTTAGGGCTAGTGTTAAGGTTAGGGATACGGTTAGTGTTAGGGCTATGGTTCGGGTTGTTAGGTTTAGGGTTAGTGCGAGGGTTAGGGTTAGGGTTAGGATTAGGGTTTGTCATTAGTGTTAGGGTTAAGTTTAGGTTGCGGTTTAGGATTAGGGTTAGGTTTAGGGTTAGAAGTTAAATGTACTGTTAGTGTTAGGGTTAGGAATAAGATTAGGTTTAGAGGTTAGTATTAGGGTGAGGGTTAGGGTTAGGGTTAGGTTCATGTTTAGGTTTATAATTAAGGTTAGGGTCAGAATTTAGTGTTAGGGTTAGGGTTAGTGTTAGACAGGGTTAAGATTAGGGTTAGGGTTAGGATTGGGGTTAAGTTTAGGTTTAGTGTTAGGTTTAGGTATAAGATTAGTGCTAGGCTTTAGGGGTTAGGTTTAGGGTTAAGGTTAAAGTGTTAGGGTTTGGGTTTGTGTTAGGGTTAGAGGTTAGGCCTAGAGTTAGGTTTATTGTTAGTGTTAGGGTTAGGTTTACAGTTCGGTTTCGGGTTAGGTGTAGGGTTAGTGTTAGAGTTACGGTTAGAGTTTTGTGTTAGGGTTAGTGTTAAGTTTAGGTTTAGGGTTAAAGTTATGGTTAGGGTTGTTTCTAGGTTTAGGGCTATGTTTAGGGATAGGATAAAGTTTAGGATTAAGGTTAGAGGATAGATTTAGGCTTAGGGTTACGGTTATTTTTATGGTGGTTTAGGTATAGGTTTAGGGTTTGCGTTAGGTTTAGTGTTTGGGTTATGGTTCAGGTTAAGGTTAGGGTTAGGGCTAGGGTTAGGGTTAGGGTTAGTATTAGGGTTAGGGTTAGGGCTAGGATTAGGGTAAAGCTTGGGGTTAGGGTTAGGGTTAGTGTTAGGGTTAGGCTTACTTTTAGGATAAGAGTTAGCTTTAGCATTAGGTTACAGTTAGGATTAGTGTTAGGGTTCGGTTAGGTGTTATGTGTTAGGGATAGGGTTAGAGTTAGTTTTAGTGTTAGGTTTAGGGTTAGGTTAGGCTTAGGGTAGGGTTAGGGTTACTTTTAGGATCAGGGTTTGACCTAAGAGTTAGGTGTAGGGTTAGGTTGAGGTTGAGGGTTAGGGTTAGGTTTAGGGTTAGGGTTAGAAGTTAGGTTTAGGGATAGAGTTAGGTTTAGGGTTAGGCTTAGGATTAGTGTTTGGCATTAGGGTTATGGTTAGGTTGAGGTTGAGGTTTAGCGTATTGGTTTGTGTTAGAGTAAATTTTTAGATTTAGTGTTCAGGTTAGGGTTTGAGTAAGGTGAGTGTTAGGGTAGAGGTTATTGTGAGGGTTATGCTGGTGGTTGGGGTTAGGGTTAGGTTAGTGTTAGGGTTAGTGTTAGGGTTTGAGTTAGAGTTTAGTGTTAGGTTTAGGATTAGGATTAGATTTAGAGTTAGGGTTAGGGTTACGATTAGAGTTTAGTGTTAGGGTTAAATTTCGGGTTAGGTTTAGGTTTAGTGTTAGGGTTAGAGTTATGGTTACGGTGAGAGTTTAGTGTTAGGGTTAATGTTAGGGTTAAGTTTAGGGTTAGGTTTAAGGTTAGGGATAGTGTAAGGATTAGTGCTAGCATTTAGGGTTATGGTTAGAGGTTAGGTTTTGGTTTATGGTTAGAGTTAGTGTTAGTGTTAGGGTTAGTGTTAGGCTTAGAGGTTATGGTTATGGTTAGCTTTAGAGTTAGGTTTAAAAATTAGGTTCAGGGTTAGGGTTAGGGGTAGCATTCGGTTAGGGATATGCTAAGGGTTAGGTTTAGGGTTAGTGTTTAGTTTTAGGGTTAGGGTTACCATTACAGTTAGGGTTAGGGTTTTGTTTAGAGGATAGTGTTAGGGTTTTGTTTAGAGGATAGTGTTAAGGTTAGAGTTAGGGTTAGTGTTAGGGTTAGAGTGAGGATTAACTTTCGGTTTAGAGTTAGGATTATGTTTAGGGTTAGGCCTAGGTTTATGGTTAAGGTTAGGGTTACAATTAGGGTTGCATTATGGTTAGGGTTAGTGTTTGTGTTTGATTTAGTGTTAGGTTTAGGCTTAGGGTTCAGGATAGGTTTAGGGGTTAGGTGTTAGCAATAGGGGTATGGGTTAGGGTTAGTTTTAGGGTTCGGGTTAGGGTTAGGGTTACAGTTAGAGTTAGGGTTACAGTTATGATTAGAGGTTAGCGTTAAGTTTAGGGTTAGGGTTAGTGTTAGGGTTTGGGTTAGAGTTAAAGGTTAGGGTTAGGTTTAGCGTTAGGGTTAGAGTTTATGGTTAGTGTTAGGGTAAGTGTTAAGTTTAGGGTTAGGGTTAGTGTTAGAGTTTAGTGTTATCGTTCAGTTTAGGGTTAGGGTTAGTGTTAGGGTTAGAGTTAGGGTTACACTTAGTTTTAGGGTTATGATTAAGGTTAGTGTTAGGTGTTAGGTGTTAGGGAGTGGGTTAGGGTTAGGCTTTGGGTTACGGTTAGCATTAGGGTTATGATTAGATTTGGGGTTAGGGTTAGGGTTAGGTTTAGGGTTAGTTTAAGAGTTAGGGTTAGGGGTTAGTTGTTAGCAATAAGGTTAGGAATAGGTTTATGTTTCGGTTTAGTGTTAGGGTTAGGTTTAGTGATAGTGTTAGTGTTAGGGTTAGGTTTTAAGTTTAGGGTTAGGGTTAGGGTTAGGTTTAGGGTTATGGTTATGGTTATGGTTATGGTTAGTGTTAGTGTTAGACGTAAGTTTTAGTGTTAGTGTTAGGGTAAGGGTTTGGGATACAGTTATGATTAGAGGTTAGTGTTTGGTTTAGAGTTAGAGTTAGGGTTAGGGTTAGGGTAAGGCTTAGAGGTTATGTTTAGGGTTAAGGTTAGGGTTATGGTTAAAGCTTAAGTTCAGGTTTACAGTTAGGGTTACGGTTAGAGTTTAGGGTTAGGTTTAATTTAGGGTTAGGGTTAGGGTTATGGTTAGAGGTTAGCTTTTGTTTTAGGGTTAGAGATAGGGTTAGTGTTTGTGTTAGTGTTAGGCTTAGAAGTTATGCTTATGTTTAGGTTTACAATTAGGGTTAAAGCTTAGGTTGAGGGTTATGTTTATGGGTAGTGTTCGGTTAGGGATATGCTAAGTTTTAGGATTAGCGTTAGTGGTTATTTTTAGGGTTAGGGTTATAGTTAAGGTTAGGCTTAAGTTTAGATGTACGTGTTAGGTTTAGGGTTAAGGTTAGTGTGAGGGTTAGAGTTAGGGTTAGAGTTAGGGTTATGGTTAGGGTTAGGGTTAGGGTTAGGGATATAATTAGGTTAGTGTTAGGTTTAGGTTTAGGGTTTGCGTTAGAATAGTGTTAGGGTTAGTGCTAGAGTTAGGGTTAGGGTTAGGTTTAGGGGTTAAGTGTTACGGATAGGGTTATGGGTTAGGGTTAGTTTTAGTGTTAGGGTTAAGGTTAGGGTTACGGTTAGAGTTAGGGCTACGGTTATGGTTAGAGGTTAGCATTACGTTTAGGTTTAGGGTTAAGATTTGGGTTAGAGTTAAAGGTAATGGTTAGTTTTAGTGTTATGATTAGAGTTTAGTGTTAGTTTTAGGGTAAGGGTTAGATTTAGGTTTACAGTTTTGGGTTATAATTCTGTTTATGGTTAGGGTTAGTGTTAGGGTTAGGGTTAGCGTTACTCTTAGTGTTAGGGTTATGATTAAGGTTAGGGTTAGGAGTTAGGTGTTAGGGAGAGGGTTAGGGTTAGACTTTGGGTTTCGGTTAGGGATGGGGTTACAGTTAGATTTAGTGTTAGAGTTAGGATTATGGTTATGGTTAAGGTTACGTTTAGGGTTAGGTTTAGGGGTTTGTTGTTAGTGATAGGATTAGGGTTTGGTTTAGATTTAGGGTTCGTTTTATGGTTAGGGTTAGGGTTATGGATAGTGTTACTGTTAGGGTTAGGGTTTAGGGTTAAGGTAAGGTTTATATTTAGGTATAGGTTTAGGGTTAGAGTTAGTGTTAGGGTTAGAAGATATGTTTAGTGTTAGGGTTAGGGTTAGTGGTTAGAATTTGTTTAAGGGTTAGAGTTAGGGCTAGGTTTAGGGTTAGGGTTAGGCTTAGAGGTTATGGTTAAGGTTAGTATTAGGGTTAGGTTTAAAGCTTAGGTTCAGGTTTACGTTTAGGGTTATGGTTAGCGATATGGTTAGAGTTTAGGATTAGGTTTAAGGTTATGGTTAAGTTTAGGGTTATGGTTAAATGTTAGATTTTTGTTTAGGGTTAGAGTTATGGTTAGTGTTAGGGTTAGTGTTAGGCTTAGAGGTTATGGTTAGGGTTAGGTTTAGGGTTAGGGTTAAGGTTAAAGCTTAGGTTCAGGGTTAGGGTTAGGATTAGCGTTACGGTTAGGGATATGGTAAGGGTTAGGATTTGGGCTATTGGTTAGTTTTAGGGTTAGGGTTACGGTTAGGGTTAGGGTTAGATTTAGATGGTAGTGTTAGTGTTTGGGTTAGGTTTAGGGTTAGTGTGAGGGTTAGGGTTAGGTTTAGCATTAGTGTTACTGTTAGGGTTAGGCTTAGGGTTTTGGTTAGTGTTAGGGTTATAATTAGGTTAGCATTAGGGTTAGGGTTAGGGTTAAGGTTAGGTTTAGAGTTTGCATTAGATTTAGTGTTAGGTTTAGGTTTAGGCCTGGGTTAAGTTTAGGGGTTAGGTGTTAGGGATAGTATTATGGGTTAGGGTTAGTGTAAGTGTTAGTGTTAGGGTTAGAGTTTAGGTTCAGAGTTAGGGTTTGGGTTAGTGTTATGGTTAGGGTTAGGGTTAGATTCAGGTTTAGGGTGAGGGTGAGGGTTAGAAGTTAGGTTTCATGTTAGGTTTATGGTTAGGGTAAGGGATAGGTTTAGGTTTAGGGTGAGTGTTACAGGTTAGGGTTAGTGTTAGGGGTAGGGTTCGGATTATATGTATGGTTTAGTGTTAGGGTTAAGGTTAGCGGTAGAGTTAGGGTTATGGTTATGCTACAGTTAGTGTTAGGTATTACAGTCAGGCTTATTGTTAGTTTAAGGGTTAGGGTTATGGTTAGGGTTAGGGTTAGGGTTAGGATTATAAGTTAGGGTTAGGGGTAGGGTAGGGGATATGGTTATGTTTAGGGTGAGGGTTAGTGTTAGGGTTAGGTTTAGGTGTTAGGTGTTAGGGAGAGTGCAAAAGTTAGGCTTCGGTTCATGGTTAGTGTTAGTGTTACCATTAAATTTAGGGTTAGGCTTAGGGTTAGGGTTAGGGTTAGGGGTAGGGATAGGGGTAGTGTTAGGGGTAGGTTTCGTGTTAGTTTTATGTTTAGATTTGGTGTTAGGGATAGGGGTTAGGTGTTCGGGATTGGTTTAGGGTTAGGGTTAGGTTTACGGGTAGGGTTAGGGCTAGAGATAGTGTTAGGTTTAGGGTTAGGGGTTAGGGTTAGGGTTACAGTTAGGCTTTGGGTTATGGTTAGGGTTAGAGTTAGGTTAAGGTTAGGGTTAGGTTTAGGTTTAGGGTTAGGGTTATGGTTAGGGTTTGTGTTAGGGTTAGCGGGTAGCGTTAAGTTTGGGTTAGGGGTAGGATTAAAGCTTAGTTTTAGGTTTAGGGTTAGGATTAGCGTTAGGGTTAGGTTTAGGGTTAGGTTTAGTTTTGGGGTTAGGAGAGGGTTTGGGTTAGGGTTGAGGTTAGGGTTATGTTATGATTAGGATTAGGATTAGGGTTAGAGTGTTAGGGTTTGGGTTAGGGTTAGGGTTAGGTTTAGGGTTAGAGGTTAGGGTTAATTTTAGGGTTAGGGTTATGGGTAGGGTTAGACAGAGTGCAGGTTAGGGATACAGTAAGGGTTAGCATTCGGGGTAAGGTTAAGTTTAGGGTTAGAGGTTAGGGTTACAGTTAGGGTTAGGTTTAGGGTTTATGGTTAGGGTTATGTTTAGGGGTAGGGTAAGTTTTGGGAATAGAAGTTTTGGGTTAGGGATAGGGTTAGGCTTAGCATTAGGGTTAGTGTTAGGGTTAGGGTTAGGGTTATGGTTAGAGTTTAGGGTTAGTGTGAGCATTAGGTTTAGGGTTAGAGTTAGAGCTTAGTGTTAGGGTTAGGGTTAGGGTTACGGTTAGTGCTAGGGTAGACTGGTTTAGGGTTAGGATTAGGTTTAGGGTTAGGTTTGGGGTTAGATTAAGTGTTAGGGTTAGGTTTATGGTTAGTATTTGGGTTTTGGTTTAGGGATTAGGATTAGGTTTAGCGTTAGGGTTAGCGTTATGGTTATGGTTATGGTTAGGGTTAGGGTTAGGGTTAGGGATGAGTTTAGGGTAAGGGATAATGTTTTGGTTAGTGTTAGTGTTAGGATTAGGGTTTTGATTTAGGGGTTAGGACTAGGTTTAGCGTTATTGTTAGTGTTAGTGTTAGTGTTAGGTTTAGGGTTAGGTTTAGAGGTTAGGGTTAGGGTTAGTGTTGGGTTAGTGTTAGCTTTGAGATAGACAGATTTAGGGTCAGGGTTAGGTTTAAGGGTAGGTTAGGTAGAGTTAGGGTTAGGGTTACGGTTAGGTTTCGTGTTAGGGTTAAGGTTAAATTTAGGGTTAGAGTTTAGAGTTAGGGTTACAGTTGGATTAGTTTTAGGGTTAGGGTTAGACAGGGTTAGGGTTGGGGTTAGGGTTATGGTTGTTTGCGGTTAGGGTTAGTTTTTGGGTTAGGGTTATTGTTAGGATTAGGATTTTGCATTGGCATTAGGGTTAATGTTCGTGTTAGGGTTAGTTTTAGCATTATTCTTAGGATTAGGGTTAGGGTTAGTGTTATGGTTAGGGTTAGGGTTACGATTACATTGTTAGGGTTAGGTGTACAGTTTTAGGGTTAGGTTTAGCTTAAGAGTTAAGGTTAGAGTGTTAGGTTTAAGGATAGGGTTAGTCTTAGGGTTAGGGTTGGGTTTAGACAGGGTTAGTGTTAGGGTTAGAGCTAGGGTTAGGGTTAGTGATAGGGTTAAAGTATGAGTTAGGGTCATTGTTAGGGTTAGGGTTAGGGTTAGGTTTAGCTTTAGAGTTTAGGGTTATGGTTCAGTGTATGGTTAGGGTTAGGTTTACGCCTAGTGTTAGGGTTATGATTAAGGTTAGGGTTAGGGATTAGGTATTAGGTGTTAGGGAGAGGGTTAAGTTTAGAATTTGGTTTATGGTTAGGGTTTGCATTACGATTAGGTTTAGGGTTAGGATTAGGATTATGGTTATGGTTAGGGTTAGGGTTAGGTTTAGGGTTAGGTTTAGTGTTTAGTGTTAGAGTTAGGTTTAGGGTTAGTGATAGGGTTAAAGTAAGAGTTAGGGTTATTGTTAGGGTTAGGGTTAGGTTAGGTTTAGAGTTTAGGGTTATGGTTCAGTTTATTTTTAGGGTTATTGTTTGGGTTAGTGTTAGGTTTACGCCTAGTGTTAGGGTTATGATTAAGGTTAGGGTTAGGGGTTATGTGTTAGGGAGAGGTTTAATGTTAGTATTTGGTTTATGGTTAGGGTTTGCGTTACGATTAGGTTTACGGTTAGGTTAAGGCTTACGGTTAGGGTTAGGTTTATGGTTAGGGTTAATTTTAGAGTTGGGGTTAGGTTTAGGGTTAGGTGTTAGGTGTTAGGGATAGTGTTAGGGTTAGGGTTACCGTTTAGGGTTAGGATTAGTTTTAGGGTTAGATTTAGGTTTAGGGTTAGGGTTAGTGTTCTGGATAGAATTTAGTTTTAGTGTCAGGGTTAGGGTTAGGCTTAAGGTTAAGGTTATGGTTATAGGTTAGCGTTTGTTTTAGGGTTAGTGTTAGGCTTAGTGTAGCGTTAGGCTTAGAGGTTATGGTTAGCGTTAGGCTTAGGGTTAAAACTTAAGTTCAATTTTACGGTTAGGGTTAAGGTTAGGGTTACGGATAGGGTTTAGGTTTATGGATAGGGTTTAGGCTTATGATTAGAGGTTAGGTTTTGCTTTAGGGTTAGAGTTACGGTTATTTTTAGGGTTAGTGTTAGACTTAGAGGTTATGTTTAGGGTTAGTGTTAGTTTTAGGGTTAAAGCATTGGTTCAGGGTTAGTGTTAGTGATAGGATTAGGCTTAGGTTTAGAGTTTGGTTACAATTAGGATAGTGTTAGGGTTAGGGTTAGGGTTAGGTTTAGGGTTAGGGTTAGTGTTAGGTTTAGAAGTTAGTTTCAGTGTTAGTGTTAGTGTTAGGGTTATGGTTAGAGGTTAGCATTTGGTTTAGGGTTAGAGTTAGGGTTAGGGTTAGGCTTAGGCTTAGAGGTTATTGTTAGGGTTAGGGTTAGGGTTAGGGTTAGTGTTAAAGCTTAAGTTCAGTTTTAAGGTTAGTGTTAAGTTTACGGTTACAGTTAGAGTTTGGGGTTAGTTTTAAGATTAGGTTTAGGGTTAGGTTTATGGTTAGAGGTTAGCTTTTGGTTTAGGGTTAAAGTTAGGGTTAGTGTTAGGCTTAGATTTTATGGTTATGGTTAGTGTAACGGTTAGTGTTAAAGCTCATGTTGAGGATTAGGGTTAGCGGTAGTTTTCAGTTAGTTTTAGTGTTAGTGTTAGGGTTAGGGTTGAGTTTAGGGAAAGGATTAAGTTTTGGGTTAGGGTTAGGGTTAAGGTTAGGGTTAGGGTTAAGGTTAGGGTTAGGGTTAGGGTTACAGTTTGGCTTCGGGTTACGGTTAAGTTTAGAGTTAGGTTTAGGTTAGTGTTAGGGTTAGGCTTAGGGTTAGGGTTTGTGTTAGTTTTATGGTTAGCGGGTAGCATTAATTTTGGGTTAGGGGTAGGGTTAAAGCTTAGGTTTAGGTTTAGGTTTAGGGTTAGGATTAGCGTTAGGGTTAGAGTTAGGGTTATTGTTACAGGTTAGCGTTAGGTTTAGTGTTAGAATTTGAGCTTAGGGTGAGGGTAGGGGTGAGGCTTAGAAGTTATTGTTAGGGTTAGGGTTAAAGCTTTGGTTTAGCGTTAGGGTTTGAGTTAGGGTTGGGGATAGGATAAGGTTTAGAATTAGGGTTAGTCATTAGGTTTAGGGTTAGGTTTGCGGTTAGGGTTACGTTTAGGTTTAGAGGTTACTGTTAGGGTTAGGGTTAAGTTAAGTGATAGGGTTAGGTTTAGAGTTAGGTTTAGGTTTAGGGTTAGGGTTAGGTTAGGTTTTGGTATAGGGATACGGCTAGGCTTTGGGTTACGGTAAGGGTTAAGGTTAGGATTAGGTTAGGGTTATGGTTGGGTTAGGATTAGATTTATGGTTATGGTTAGGATTTGGATTAGGATTAGTGTTAATGTTATGGTTAGTTTTAGGAGTTTGGTGGTAGGGATAGTGTTAGGGTTAGGCTTCGGATTACATTTAGGTTTAGGATTACGATGAGGTTAGGTTTAGTGTCAGGGTTAAGTTTATTTTTAGGGGTAGTGTTTGCATTAGATTTAGGGTTAGTTTTACGGTTAGGGTTTTGGTTAAGTTTAGGGGTTATGTGTTAGTGATAGGTTTATACTTAGTGTTAGGGTTAGTGTTACGTTTAGGGTTAGGTTTAGGTTTAGGGTTAAAGTTATGGTTAGTGTTAGCATTTAGGGTTATGGTTATGTTTAGGGTTAGTGTTATGGTTAGGGTTAGGGTAAGGTTGAGGTTTAGGCTTAGGTTTAGGGTAAGGGCTAGGATTAGTGTTATCGCTTAATGTTATGGGTTCGGCTTAGGGTTATGGCTTACGGTTAGGTGTTAGGTTTAGGGGATAGCGTTATGGTTAGGGTTAGGGGTAGGGTTAGGTTTAGTGTTAGGGTTTGGTTTATGGTTAGGGTTAGGGTTAGGGTTACAATTAGGGTTAGAGATTATGGTTACGGTTATGGTTAGTGTTACGGTTAGGGTAAGAGGTTAGGCTTAGTGTTAGGGTTAGGGTTAGGTTTAGGTTTAAGGTTAGGGTTAGTAGTTAGGATTAGTGTTAGGGTTAGGTTTAGGGTTAGTGTTAGGGTTAGTTTAGGGTTAGGGTGTAGTGTTAGTTTTAGTGTTTGGGTTAGGGTTAGGGTTACATTTAGGCTTCGGGTTACTGTTAGGGTTAGGGTTAAAATTAGATTAAGTGTTAGGCTTAGGGTAGTGTTTGGTTAGTGTTAGGTTCAGTGTTAGTTTTCGTGTTAGGTTTAGGGTTTAGGTGTTAGGGATAGGGTAGGGTGAGGGTAGGGTTTGGTTTATGTTTACAGTTAGCGTTAGGGTTAGGATTAGTGTTAGGGCTTAATGTGAGGGGTTAGGCTTAGGGTTAGGGCTAGGGTTAGGTTTAGGATTATTGTTAGAGTTTAGCATTAGGTTTAGTGATAGATTTTGTGGTTAGGTTTAGGGTTAGTTAGAGGCTTAGATGTTATTTTTAGCGTTATGGTTAGGGTTAGGGTTAAAGCTGAGGTTTATTTTTAGGGTTAGCATTATGGTTAGGGATAGGTTTAGTGTTATATTTAGGGCTAGGCTTTGGGTTATGATTAGGGTTAGGATTATATTTAGGTTAGTGTTAGGGTTAGGGTTAGGGTTAGGGTTAGGGTTAGGGTTAGAATTTAGGGCTAGTGTAATGTTTAGGGTTAGGGTTAGGGACATGTTTATGATTAGGTTTATTGTTAGAGGTTAGGGTTAGTGTTAGGGTTAAGGTTAGGTTTAGGGTCAGGATTAGAATTTTGGGTTAGCTTTAGGGTTATGGTCATGTTTAGGGATTAGGTGTTAGGGATAGTGTAAGGGTTATGGTTAGGTTTAGGGTTAGGTTAGGGTTAGGGTTAGGTTTAGGGTTATAGTTAGCGTTATGTTTAGGGTTAGGATTAGAATTTAGGGTTAGGGTTAGGGTTAGGTTTTCTGATTATGGTTAGGGTTAGAGGTTAGCGTTAGGTCTAGGGTTAGGGTTAGGGTTATGGTTAGGTAGGGTTTGGGTTAGATTTAAAGTTTACGGTTAAGTTTAGGGTTACGGTTATTGTCTAGGGTTAGTGTTAGGTTAAGTGTTAGGTTTAGCCTTAGGATTAGGTTTAGGGTTAGAGTTTAGGGTTATGGTTCAGTTTATGGTTAGGGTTATTGTTAGGGTTAGGGTTGTATTTACATCTAGTGTTAGGCTTATGATTAAGGTTAGGGTTAGGGGTTAGGTGTTAGGGCGAGGGCTAAGGATAGGCTTTGGGTTACAGTTAAGTTTTGCTTTACGTTTAGGTTTAGGGTTATGCTTAGGATTAGGGTTAGGGTTAGGTTTAGGTTTAGGGTTAATTTTAGAGTTAGTGTTAGGTTTAGGGTTAGGTGTTAGGTGTTAGGGATAGGTTTATGGTTAGGGTTTGGTTTAGGGTTAGTGCTAGGGTTAGGGATAGTGTTAGTGTTAGGGTTACCATTTAGGGTTAGGGTTAGGTTTAGGGTTAGTGTTAGGGTTAGGCTTAGGGTTAGGGTTTTGTTTAGAGGTTTGCGTTTGGCTTAGGGTTAGAGTTAGGCTTAGGTTTAGGGTTAGGCTTAGAGGTTATGGTTATGGTTAGTGTTAGGGTTAAAGCTTGGGTACAGGTTTACGGTTAGGGTTAAGGTTAGGGTTACAGTTAGAGTTTAGTGTTACGTTTAAGGTTAGGGTTAAGGTTATGGTTAGAGTTTATATTTTAGTTTAGGATTACAGTTAGGGTTATTGTTAGGGTTAGTGCTAGGCTTAGAGGTTATTGTTAGGGCTAGGGTTAGTTTTAGTGTTAAAGCTAGGTTCATTGTTAGTGTTAGGGTTAGGCTTAGGGTTATATTTAGGGTCACAATTAGATTAGTGTTGGGGTTAGGTTTAGGGTTAGGGTTTGCGTTAGATTTAGTATTAGGGTTAGGGTTAGGGTTAGTGTTAGGGTAAGGTTAGGGTTAGGGTTAGGGTAAGGCTTACATGTTAGTGTTAGGTTTAGGTTTAGGGTTAGTGTTACGATTAGAGTTTAGCTTTAGAGTTAGGTTTAGTGTTAAGTTAAGGGTTAGCATTTAGCGTTAGTTTTAGGCTTAGATGTTATGGTTATGGTTAGGGTTACAGTTAGGGTTAAAGCTTAGGTTGAGGCTTAGTGTTAGGTTTAGGGTTCATTTAGTGTTAGGGTTAGGGTTTGTGTTGAGTTTAGTGAAAGGGTTACGGTTTGGGTTAGGGTTAGGGTTAGAGTTAGAATTAGGGTTTTGCTTTGGGAGTTAGGATTAGGGTTAGCATTAGTGTTAGTGTTGGGTATAGTGTTAGGGTTAGGGTTAGAGGTGAGGGTTAGGCTAAGGGTTAGGGTTAGGTTTAGGATTTAAGGTTAGGGTTAGTTTTAGGGTTAGTTTTAGTGTTAGAGTGTTAGGGTTAAGGATAAGGTTAGGGTGAGTGTTAGAGTTTAGGGTCAGTGTTAGGATTAGGGTTAAAGTTTGAGTTAGAGGTTAGTGTTAGGGTTAGTGTGAGGGTTAGTGTTAGGGTCAGACCGGTTAGGTTTATAGTTAGGGTTAGGTTTAGGCTTAGGGTTAGTGTTAGGGTTAAGGTTAGGGTTCAGATTAGGGTTAGGTTTAGGTTTAGAATTTAGGATTAGAGTTAGGGTTTGGGTTAGCATTAAGGGTAGTGTTAGACAGATTAAGTGTTAGTTTTAGGGTTAGGTGTAGGGTTAGGGTTAGTGTTAGGTTTAGGATTAGGGTTAGGGTTAGCATTAGTATTAGTGTTACGTGTAGGGTTACCTTTATGGTTAGGGTTAGGGTTTGGCTTAGGGTTGAGGTTAGGCTTAGGCTTAGGATTGGGTTAGGATTAGGTTTAGAGGGCTAAGGTTTGGGTTAGTTTTAGGGTTTTGGTTAGAGGTTAGAGGTAGGTTTAGGGTTAGGGTTAGGGGTAGTATTAGAAGAGGTAGGGTTAGGGTTATGGTTAGGGTTAGCATTAGGGTTAAGGTTAAATTTAGGATTAGAGGTTAGGTTTATAGTTACATTAAGTTTAGGGTTTATATTTAGGCTTACGGTTAAGGCTAGGGCAAGGGTTAGGTTTAGAGGCTTAGGGTTATGGATATAGATAGGCTTAGCGTTAGGGTTAGGCTTAAGGTTAGGGTTACAGATTAGGGTTAGTGTTAGGGTTGGGTTAGGGTTGAGTTAGAGGTTAGTGCTAGGGTTAGGTTTTGGGTTAGTGTTAGGGTTAGACCGATTTAGGGTTAGGTTTGGGGTTAGGGTTAGGGTAAGTGTTAGGGTTAGTGTTAGGGTTAGCATTAGGGTTTTGTGTTAGGGATTAGGATTAGGGTTAGCATTAGGGTTAGTGTTACGGTTAGGTTTAGGGTTAGGGTTAGGGTGAGAGGTTAGAGTTAGGGTTAGTTTTAGGATTTAAGATTAGGGGTAGTGTTAGGGTTAGTTTTAGGGTTAGAAGGTTAAGGGTAGGAATAGGGTTTGGTTAGGGTTAAGGTTAGGATAAAGGTTAGAGTTAGGGTTAGAGTTTAGGGTCAGTGTTAGGGTTAGGGTTAGAGTTTGAGTTAGAGGTTAGTGTTAGGATTAGAATTAGGGTTAGTGTTAAGGTTAGACCAGTTAGGTTTAGGATTAGGGTTAGGGTTAGGCTTAGTGTTAGGTTTGCGGCTAGTTTTAGGGTTAGTTTTAGGGTAAGGGTTAGGGTTAGGATTAGGGTGTTGCATTACGGGTTAGAATAATGCTTAGCGTTAGGGTTAGGGTTAGGGTTAGGGTTAGGGTTAGGTTTAGGCTTAGGGATAGTGTTAGGGTTAGGGTTGAGTTTAGTGTTAGTCTTAGCGTTAGGGTTACTGTTATGGTTAGATTTGATGGTTAGGGTTAGGGTTACAGTTAAGGTTAATGTGCTGATTAGGGTTAGTGTTATGGTTAGAGGTTAGGGTTAGGGTTAGGCATAGTGTTAGATAGAGTTAGGGTTAGGGTTACCATTAGGGTTAGCGTTAGCATTAAGGTTAAGTTTAGAAATAAAGTTTCGGGTTAGGGTTGGGTTAGGGTTAGGGTTAGACAGGGTTAGGGTTAGGGTTAGGGTTTTGGTTATGTGTGGGGTTAAGGTTAGGATTAATGTTAGGGTTAGGGTTAGTGTTATGGTTAGGGTTAGGTTTAGGGTTAGAGTTCGGGTTAGGGTTAGTGTTAGTGTTAGGTTTGGGGTTAGTGTTAGATTTGGTGTTAGCGTTAGGGTTAGGCTTAGTGTTAGGTTTAGGGTTAGTGTTAGGGTTAGATGGTTAGTGTTAGGGTTAGGTTTAGGGTTAGGGTTAAGTTTAGAGGGTTAGGGAAAGGGATATGATTAGGCTTAGTGTCAGAGTTAAGGTTAGGGTTAGCGTTAGGGTTAGTGTTTGGTTTAGGGTTAGCGTATGGTTAGGATAGGGTTTGGGTTAGGGTTGAGGTTAGGGTTATGTTTAGGATTAGGATTAGGGTTAGAGTGTTAGGGTTTGGGTTAGGGTTAGAGGTTATGGTTAATTTTAGGGTTAGCATTAGGGTTAGGGGTAGGGTTAGACAGATTTAAGGTTAGAGTTACAGTTGGGGTTAGCATTCGGGGTAAGGTTAAGTTTAGGGTTAGAGGTTAGGGTTAGAGTTAGGGTTAGGTTTAGGGTTTATGGTCAGGGTTACATTTACGGGTAGGGTAAGTTTTAGGGATAGAAATTTCGGGATAGGGATAGGGTTAGTCTTAGCATTAGGGTTAGTGTTAGGCTTAGGTTTATGGTTAGAGTTTAAGGTTAGTGTGAGCATTAAGTTTAGGGTTAGAGTTAGAGCTTAGTGGTAGGGTTAGGGTTAGGGTTATGGTTAGTGTTAGGGTAGCCCGGTTTAGGGTTAGGATTAGGGTTATGGTTAGGTTTTGGGTTAGGGTAAGTGTTAGGGTTAGGTTTATTTAAGTTTTGGTTTAGGGATTAGGATTGGTTTATCGTTAGGTTTAGCATTATGGTTAGGGTTAGGGTTAGATTTATGGTTGAGTTTAGGTTAAGGGATAATGTTTTGGTTAGGGTTAGGGTTAGGTTTAGGATTAGAATTTTGCTTTAGGGGTTAGGATTAGGTTTAGCGTTAGTGTTAGTGTTAGGTTTAGTTTTAGGGTTAGGGTTAGAGTTAGAGGTTAGGGTTAGGGTTAGGGTTAGGGTTAGTGTTGGGTTAGTGTTAGCTTTGGGATAGACAGATTTAGGGTTAGGGTTAGGGTTAAGTGTAGGTTAGGTAGATTTAGGGTTAGGGTTATGGTTAGGTTTAGTGTTAGGGTTAAGGTTAAGTTTAGGGTTAGTGGTTAGGCTTAGGGTTAGTGTTGGGTTAGGGTTAGCTTAGGGATAGACAGGTCTAGGGTTAGGGATAGGGTTATGGTTATGTGTTGCGTTAGGGTTAGGGTTAGTGTTAGGTTAGCGTTCATGGTAGGGTTAGGGTTAGGGTTAGGGTTAGGGTTAGGTTTAGGGTTCGTGTTAGAGTTAGGGTTAGGTTTCGTTTTAGGGTTAGCATTAAGTTTAGGTTTATAGCTTAGGATAAGGTTTATGCTTAGTGTTAGGTTTAAGTTAGGGTTAGGATTAGGGCTAGACAGGGTTAACGTTAGGGTTATGGTTAGGGTAAGGGTTATGTTTGAGGTTAGGTTTAGCGTTAGTGTTACGATATGGGTTAGGGTTAGGATTAAGGTTTTCCGTTTAGGGGTTAGGATTAGGGTTAGGGTTAGGATTAGCGTTAGGATTAGTGTTAGGGTTGGGATTAGGTTTAGGGATAGGGTTTATAATTAGAGTTAAGGTTAGGGTTAGGTTAAGGGTTATGGGTTAGGGTTAGTTTTAGGGTTATGGTTGAGGTTAATGTTAGGCTTAGTGTTAGGGTTACGGTTACTGTTAGAGTCCATGGTTATGGTTAGTGTTAGGTTTAGTTTTAGTGTTAAGTTTAGGATTAGGTTTAGGGTTAGGGTTGGGTTTAGGGTTAGACTGTTAGTGATAGGGTTAGGTTTATGGTATGTGTTAACTTTAGAGGGTTAGGGTTAGGGATAGGGTTAGGCTTATGGTTACAGTTAAGGGTTGGGTTAGCATTAGGGTTAGTGTTAGGTTTAGGGATAGGTTTATGGTTATGGTTAGGGTTAGGGTTTGGGTTAGGGTTGAGGTTAGGGTTAGTTTTAGGATTTGGACTAGAAAGTTAGTGTTCGTGTTCGTGTTCATGTTAGGGTTATGGTTAGGGTTAGGGTTTGGGTTAGGGTTGATGTTAGGTTTGGGCTTTAGAGTTAGGATTAGGACTAGAGGGTTAAGGTTCGGGTTCTGCTTAGGGTTAGTGTTAGAGGTTAGGGTTTGGGTTATTGTTAGGGTTAGGGGTAGGGTTAGACAGAGTTAAGGTTAGGTTTATGGTTAGGGTTATCGTTATGGTTAAGAATAGGGTTAGATTTTAGGGTTAGGATTAGGGTTGGATAGGGTTAAGGTTATTGTTAGACAGGTTTAGGGTTAGGTTATGGTTAGTGTTATGTTTAGTGTTATGGTTAGTGTTAGAGTTATGGTTAGGGTTAGACTGGGTTAGGGTTAGGCATAGGGTTATGTTTGGGGTTAGGGTTTGTGTTAGGGTTAGGGTTAGTGTTAAACAGAGTTAGTGTTACGGTGGGAATTATGGTTAGGGTTATGGTTAGGTTTATACAGGGTTAGGTTGAGGGTTAGGGTTGCTGTTAGGGTTAGTTTTAGGGTTAGGGTTACGTTTTGGTTTAGAGCTTACGGGTAGGGTTAGGGTTAAGTTTAGGCATAGACGGGGTTAATGTTAGGGTTATGTTTAGAGTTGGGCTTAGGTATGGGTTTAGGTTTAGGGTTATTGTTAGTATTAGGCTTAGGTTTAGGATTAGGGTTTTGCTTTAGGGGTTAGGATTAGGGTTAGGGTTCGTGTTAGGGTTAGGCTTAGGGATAGGTTTAGGATTAGAAGTTGGGTTTAGGGTTGGGGTCAGTGTTAGCATTAGGGTTAGGGTTAGTGTTAGAGGTTAGGGTTAGGTTTAGGTTTATGGTTAGAGTTTAGGGTTAGGGTTAGGTTTAGAGTTAGCGTTTGACCAGGTTAGGGTTACAGTTAGGGTTATGGTTATGTGTGGGGTAAGGTTAGGTTTAATGTGTTAGGGTTAGGGTTAGGTTTAGGGTTAGGTTTAGTATTAGCGTTAGGGTTAGGATTAGTGTTATGGTTAGGGTTAGTGTTAGGGTTAGGGTTGAGTTTAGGGTTAGGCTTAGCGTGAGGGTTACTGTTACGGTTAGAGTTCATGGTTAGGGTTAGGGTTAGGGTTAAGGTTAGTGTTCTGATAAGGGTTAGGGTTAAGGTTAGAGGTTAGGGTTAGGATTAGGGTAATTGTTAGGGTTAGCATTAGTATTAAGGGTAAGTTTAGGTTTTGAGTTAAAAGTTCGGGTTATGGTTGGGTTAGGAGTAGGGTTAGGGTTTGGGTTATGTGTGGGGTTAAGTTTACGGTTAATGTTACGTTTAGGGTTAGTGTTAGGTTTAGGGTTAGGGTTTGGGTTAGGTTTAGGGTTAGTGTTAGGTTTAGTGTTAGTGTTAGGGTTAGGATTAGTGTTAGGGTTTGGTTTAGTGTTAGGGTTAAGGTTTAGTTTAGGGTTAGGGATAATGTTAGAGGTTTAGGGATAGATATAGGATTAGGCTTAGTGTTAGAGTTAGGGTTAGGGTTATGGTTAGGTTTAGGGTTTGGGTTAGGGTTGACGCTAGGGTTATGCTTAGGATTAGGATTAGGATTAAGGGTTAGAGCGTTAGGGTTCAGGTTAGGGTTAGGGTTAGAGTTAGAGGTTAGGATTTGTTTTAGGGTTAGGGTTAGAAAAAGTTAGGGTTAGGGTTACTGTTAGTGTTAGCATTAGGGGTAAGGTTAAGTTAAGGGTTTGAGGTTAGGGTTACAGTTAGGGTTAGGTTTAGGGTTTATTGTTAGGGTTACGTTTAGGGGTAGGGTAAGTGTTAGGGATAGAGTGTTAGTGTTAGGGATAGGGTTAGGCTTAGCATTAGAGTTAGGGTTAGGCTTAGGGTTAGGTTTAGAGTTTAGGGTTAGTTTTAGTGTTAGGTTTAGGGTTAGAGTTAGAGGTTAGTGGTAGGGTTAAGATTAGGGTTAGTGTTAGTTTAGACCGGTTTAGGGTTAGGGTTAGGATTATGGTTAGGTTTAGGGTTAGGGTTAGGGTCAGTGTTAGGGTTATTGTTAGGGTTAGTATTTGGTTTTGCGTTAGGGATTAGCATTAGGTTTAGTGTTAGGGTTAGGGTTAGGGTTACAATTAGGGTTAGGGTTAGGGTTAGGGTTGATTTTAGGGTAAGGGTTAAGATTTCGGTTAGGGTTATGGTTAGGGTTAGGGTTAGGATTAGGGTTTTTCTTTAGGGGTTAGGATTGGGGTTAGCGTTAGTGTTAATGTTAGGTTTAGCGTTATGGTTAGTGTTAGGGTTAGAGGTTAGCGTTAGGCTTAGGGTTAGCGTTAGGTTTAAGATTTAAGGTTAGGGTTAGGGTTATGGTTAGGTTTAGTGTTAGAGGGATTGGGTTAGGGATAGGTTTAGGCTTAAGGTTAGGATTAGGGTTAGGGTTAGTGTTCGGGTTAGGTTTAGTGTTAAATTTTAGGGTCAGTGTTAGGGTTAGCGTTAGAGTTTGAGTTAGAGGTTAGTGTTAGTGTTAGGCTGAGGGTTAATGTTAGGGTTAGACCAGTTAGGTTTAGTGTTAGGATTAGTGTTAGGGTTAGGCTTAGGGTTAGGTTTATAGTTGGGTTTCGGATTAGGTTTAGTGTTAGGGTTAGAGGTTAGGTTTAGTGTTAGTTTTAGGGTTAAAGGTAGGGTTAGACAGAGTTAGTGTTAGGGTTTATGTTAGGGTTAGCATTGGGGTTAAGATTAAGTTTAGGGTTAGAGGTTAGGGTTAGTATTGGGTTAGTTTTAGGTTAGGGATAGACAGGTTTAGTGTTAGGGTTATGGTTAAGGGTAGGTTTAGACAGAGTTAGTGTTTGGGTTATGGTTATGGTTAGCCTTAGGTTTAAGGTTAAGTTTGGGGTTAGAAGTTAGTCTTACTGTTAGTGTTGGGTTAGAGTTAGCTTAGGGATAGACAGGTTTAGGGTTAGGGTTAGAGTTTGTGTTATGGTTATGTGTAGCGTTAGTGTTAGGTTTAGTGTTAGGTTAGGGTTTGTGTTTGGGTTATGGTTAGGGTTAGGTTTAGGGTTAGTGTTAGGTTTAGTGTTAGCATTAGGTTAGGATTAGTGTTAGGGTTAGGTTTAGGGTTAGAGGGTGAGTGTTAGGGTTACTTTTTGGGTTAGCGTTAAGGTTAGAGAGTTAGGGTTAGGGGTAGGGTTACCCTTAGGGTTAGAGTTTGGGCTAGAGATAGCGTTATGTTTAGTGTTTAGTTTAGGGTTAAGATTTGGGTTAGGGTTGACTTTAGTGTTAAGCTTAGCATTAGGATTAGGATTAGGGTTAAATGGTTAGTGTTTGGGTTTGGGTTAGGGTTAGGGTTAGTGTTAGAGATTAGGGTTAGGGATAGTGTTAGGGGTAGGAGTAGGGTTAGACAGAGTGAGGTTTAGGGTTCTGGCTAGGGTTAGCATTATGGTTAAGGTTAAGTTTAGGGTTATAGGCTTGGGTTAGGGTTAGGGGTGGGTATGTTTTAGGGTTACAGTTAGACAGGGTTAGGGTTGGTGTTAGGGTTATGGTTATATTTGGCGTTTTGTTTAGTGTTAAGGTTAGGTTTCTTCTTAGGATTAGGATTTTGCATTTGGGTTAGGATTAGGGTTAGTGTTAGTGTTAGTTTTAGTGTTATGCTTAGGAATAAGGTTAGGGTTAGGGTTTTGTTAGGGTTAGACTTTTTAGTGTTAGAGTTATGTTTAGCATAAGAGTTAAGGCTAGAGGGTTAGGGTTAAGGGTAGGGTTAGGCTTAGGTTTAGCGTTATGGTTAGACAGGGTTAGAGTTTGATTATGGTTATGTTTGGGGTTAGGGTTTGTTTTAGGATTAGGGTTAGTGTTAGGATTAGGATTTTGCATTGGGGTTAGGATTAGTCTTAGTGTTAGCGTAGTTTTAGTGTTAAGGTTAAGATTCGAATTACGGTTAGGGTTGGGATTAGGGTTAGACTGTTAGGGTTAGGGTTAGGGTTAGGGTTAGGGTTAGGGTTAGATTTTGGGTTAGGGTTATGGTTAGGGTTAGGGTTTGGGTTAGGGTTGAGGTCAGGTTTAGGCTTACAGTTAGAGTTAGGATTAGGGCTATAGAGTTAGGTTTTGGGTTAGGTTTAGGCTTAGGGTGAGGGTTAGAGGTTAGGGTTAGGATTAGGGTTAGGGTTACAGTTAGGGTTAAGGTAGGGTTAAACCGAGTTAACGTTACTGTTTCGTTAAGGGTTAGGTTTAGCGTTAGGTTTAGGGTTATGGTTAAGGCTAGGGTTTTCTTTAGGGTTGAGGTTAGGTTTAGGCTTAGGTTTAGAGTTAGGATTAGGGCTAGAGGGTTAGAGTTCGGGTTAGGGTTAGTGTTAGATATTAGGTTTAGGTTTAGTGTTAGTGTTAGGGGTAGGGTTGGGCAGAGTTAAGGTTAGGGTTACGGTTAGGGTTAGCGTTATGGTAAAGTTTAGTGTTAGAGTTTAGGGTTAGGGCTAGCGTTTCCTTAGGGTTAGGGTTAGCATTAAACTGGTTTAGTGTTAGGGTTAGGATTAGGGTTAGGGTTAGTGTTAGGGTTAGTGTTAGTGTTAGAGCTTAGTGTTAGGGTTAGGGTTAGGTTTAGGGATAGGGTTAGACTGGGTTAGGGTTACAGATAGGGTTAGGTTTTGGGTTAAGGTTAGAGCTAGCGTTAGGTTTATTGTTAGACACAGTTCATGTTAGGGTTTGAAGTAGGGTTAATGTAAGGGTTAGGGTTAGGTTTAGACAGGGTTAGGGTTAGGGTTAGGTTTAGGTTTAGGGTTAGTTTTAGGGTTAGGTTTAGGTTTAGGGTTAGTTTTAGGGTTAGGGTTAGGTTTAGCGTTAGAGATTAGGGTAAGGTTTAAGGTTAGAGTTAGGGTTAGGTTTAGCATTAGACAGGGTTAATGTTAGGGTTATGGTTAGTGTTAGGGTTAGGCTCGGGTTTAGGTTTATGTTTAGCGTTAGGATTAGGGGATAGGGTTAAGATTAGGGTTTTGCTTTAGGGGTTAGGATTAGTGTTAGGTTTTGTGTTAGGGCTGGCTTAGTGTTAGGGTTAGGATTAGAAGTTAGGTTTAGAGTTAGTGTTTGTGTTAGTGTTAGGGTTAGTGTTAGTGTTAGAGGTTAGGGTTAGGGTTATTGTTAGGCTTAGGGTTAGGGTTAGAGTTTAGGGTTAGTGTAAGTGTTAGTGTTAGAGATAGGGTTAAAGTTTAGATTTTTTGTTAGGGTTAGGATTAGAATTTTGTGTTAGTGTTATGATTAGTGTTAGGGTTAGTTTGAGGTTTAGGGTTATGTTTAGAATTTAGGTTTCTATTAGGGTTAGTGTTAATGTTAGAGTTAGAGGTTAAGTTTAGGTTTAGGTTTAGTGTTAGGTTTAGGGTTATGTGTAGATTTTGGGTTAGGGTTCTTGTGAGGGTTAGGGTTAGTTCAGTATTAGACAGAGTTAGTGTTAGGGTTGTAATTAGGGATAGGGTTAGGGTTAGGGTTAGACAGGTTTAGTGTTATGGTTAGGGTTGGTGTTAGGGTTAGTTTTAGCATTAGGTTTAGGATTAGGTTTAGGATTAGGTTTGGCATTAGGGTTAGACTGTTAATGTTAGGGTTAGGTTTAGGGTAAGGGTTAAGGATAGAGGGTTAGGGTTAGGGACAGGGTTAGGCTTAGGGTTAGATTTAGAGTTGGGTTAGCGTAAGTGTTAGTGTTAGTTTTAGGGTAAGGATTATGGTTAGGGTTAGGTTTTGTGTTGGTGTTGAGGTTAGCTTTAGGGTTAGGATTAGGACTAGAGTGTTAGAGTTCGGGTTAGGGTTTGGGTTAGGGTTATGGTTATGGTTAGGGTTAGAGTTGAGGTTAGGTTTCGTCTTAGGCTTAGGGTTAGGATTCGGGCTAAAGGGTTAGGGTTCAGGTTCGGGTTCGGGTTAGGCTTAGTGTTAGAGGCTAAGTTAGGGGTAGTATTAGGGTAAGTGGTAGGGTTAGACAGAGTTAAGGTTAGGTTTATGGTTAGGGTTCAGCGTTATGGTTAAGGTTAGAGTTAGAAGTTAGGGTTACTATTATGGTTGGTTAAGGTTAAGGTTAAGGTTAGACAGGTTTAGGGTTAGATTTAGTTTTAGGTTTAGGGTTACATTTAGCATTAGAGTTTAGGGCTAGGTTTAGGGTTAGGTTTTAGGATTAGACTGGCTTAATGTTAAGGTTATGATTAGTGTCAGGGTTAGGTTTGGTGTTAGGTTTAGGGTTAGTGTTAGTATTAGGGTCAGGGTTAGGATTAGGGTTTTGCTTTAGGGGTTAGGATTAGTGTTACGTTTAGTGTTAGGGCTGGCTTAGGGTAAGGTTTAGGATTAGAAATTAGGTTTAGGGTTAGTTTTCTTGTTAGTGTTAGGGTTAGTGTTAGTATTAGTGTTAGAGGTTAGGGTTAGTGATAGTGTTAGGGATATGGTTACGATTAGAGTTTAGGGTTAGGGTTAGGGTTAGGGATAGGTTTAAAGTGGTTAGGGATAGGTTTAAAGTTTAGAGTTTGTGTTAGGGTTAGGATTAGAAGGTAGGATTAGGGTTATGTTTACGGTTAGGGTTAGACTGAGGATTAGGTTTAGGGTTAGGGTCATGGTTAGAATTTAGGTTTCTATTAGGGTTAGTGTGAAGGTTAGATTTAGAGGTTAAGTTTAGGGTTAGGTTTAGTGTTAGGTTTAGGGTTAGGTGTAGGTTTTAGTTTAGGGCTTTGGTTAGGGTTAGGCTTAGGCTTACGTTTGGTATTAGAGCGAGTTAGTGTTAGGGTTGTAATTACGGTTAGGGTTATGGTGAGGGTTAGAAAGGTTTAGTGTTAGGGTTAGGGTTAGTGTTAGGGTTAGTTTTAGGGTTAGGGTTAAGTTTATCGTTAGAGATTAGGGGAAGGCTAAGGGTTTGTGTTAGGGTTAGGGTTAGGTTTAGGGTTACCCAGGGTTAATGTTAGGGTTATGGTTGTGTTCGGGTTAGGTTTGGTTTTAGGTTTAATGTTAGTGTTTGGATTTTGGTTGGGGTTAGGATTAGGGTTTTTCATTAGGGGTTAGTATTAGGCTTAGGGTTCGGGTTAGGGTTGGTGTTAAGGTTAGAGTTAGAGTTAGGTTTAGGGTTAGGGTTAGTGTTAGGGTTAGGTTTCGGGTTAGGTTTAGGCTTAGGTTTAGGGTTAGAGGTTAGGGTTAGGGTTAGGGTAGGGTTAAACCGAGTTAAGGTTAGTGTTACGTTTAGGGTTAGGTTTAGCGTTAGGGTTAGGGTTATGTTTAGGGCTAGATTTTTATTTAGGTTTGAGGATAGGTTTAGGCTTAGGCTTAGGGTTAGGATTAGGGCTATAGTTTTACGGTTCGGGTTAGGGTTAGTGTTAGATGTTAGGGTTAGGTTTAGTGTTAGTGTTAGGGGAAGTGTTGGACAGAGTTAAGGTTAGGGATACGGTTAAGGATAGCATTATGGTAAAGGTTAGGGTTAGAGTTTATGGTTAGGGTTGGCATTTCCTTAGCGTTAGGGTTAGCGTTAATCAGGTTTAGTGTTAGGGTTAGGATTAGGGTTAGGGTTAGGGTTATAGTTAGGGTTAGAACTGAGTGTTAGCGTTAGGGTTAGGGTTAGGGATAGGGTTAGACTTGGTTAGGGTTACGGATAGGGTTAGGTTTTGGGTTAAGGTTAGTGTTAGGGTTAGGTTTATTATAAGACACAGTTCATGTTAGGGTGGGAAGTAGGGTTAATGTTAGGGTTAGGTTTAGACAGGGTTAGCGTTAGGTTTAGGTTTAGGGTTAGTTTTAGGGTTAGGATTAAGTTTAGCGTTAGAGATTAGGGTAAGGTTTAGGGTTAGGGTTAGCGTTAGACAGGGTTAATATTAGGGTTATGGTTAGTGTTAGGGTTAGGTTTGGGGTTAGGTTTATGTTTAGTGTTAGTATTAGGGGATAGGGTTAGAATTAGGGTTTTACTTTAGGGGTTAGGATTAGTGCTAGATTTTGTGTTAGGGCTGCCTTAGTGTTAAGTTTAGGATTAGAAGTTAGGTTTAGAGTTAGTGTTCTTGTTAGTGTTAGGGTTAGTGTTAGTTTTAGTGTTAGTGTTAGAGGTTAGGGTTAGGGTTATTGTTAGGCTTAGGGTTAGGGTTATTGTTAGGCTTAGGGTTAGGGATAGAGTTTAGGGTTAGTGTAAGGGTTAGTGTTAGGGATAGGGTTAAAGTTTAGATTTTTTGTTAGTGTTAGGATTAAAATTTTGGGTTAGCGTTATGGTTAGGGTTAGGGTTAGATTGAGGTTTAGGTTAAGGTTTAGGGTTATGTTTAGAATTTAGGTTTCTATTAGGGTTAGTGTTAATGTTAGAATTAGAGGTTAAGTTTAGGGTTAGGTTTAGTGTTAGGTTTAGGTTTACGTGTAGGTTTTGGGATAGGGTTCTCGTTTGGGTTAGGGTTAGGGATAGTTTAGTATTAGACAGAGTTAATGTTAGGGTTGCAATTAGGGATAGGGATAGGGTTAGGGTTAGGGTTAGACAGGTTTAGTGTTATGGTTATGGTTAGTGTTAGGGTTAGTTTTAGCATTAGGTTTAGGATTAGGTTTAGGATTAGGTTTGTGGTTAGGGTTAGACTGTTAATGTTAGAGTTAGGTTTTGGTTAAGGGTTAAGTTTAGAGGGTTAGGGTTAGGGATAGGGTTAGGCTTAGGGTTAGATTTAGGGTTGGGTTAGCGTTAGGGTTAGTATAAGGTTTAGTGTAAAGTTTATGGTTACGGTTAGGTTTTGTGTTAGTGTTGAGGTTAGCTTTACAGTTAGGATTAGGACTAGAGAGTTAGGGTTCGGGTTAGGGTTTGGGTTAGGGTTATGGTTATTGTTAGGGTTAGGGTTAGGGTTGAGGTTAGGTTTAGGCTTAGGTTTAGGGTTAGGATTAGGGCTAGAGGGTTAGGGTTCAGGTTCGGGTTCGGGTTAGGCTTAGTGTTAGAGGCTAAGTTATGGGTAGTGTTAGGGTAAGGAGTAGGCTTAGACAGAGTTAAGGTTAGGTTTATGGTTAGGGTTCAGCGTTATGGTTAAGGTTAGGGTTAGAAGTTAGGGTTACTATTATGGTTGGTTAGGGGTGAGGTTAGGGTTATACAGGTTCAGGGTTAGATTTAGTTTTAGGTTTAGGGTTAAATTTAGCATTAGAGTTTAGGGCTAGGTTTAGGGTTAGGTTTAGGATTAGACTGGGTTAATGTTAAGGTTATGATTAGGGTTAGGGTTAGGTTTTGAGTTAGGTTTAGGGTTAGTGTTAGTATTAGGGTCAGGGTTAGGATTAGGGTTTTGCTTTAGGGGATAGGATTAGTGTTATGTTCAGCGTTAGGGCTCGCTTAGGGTAAGGGTTAGGATTAGAAATTAGGTTTAGGGTTAGTGTTCTTGTTAGTCTTAGGGTTAGTGTTAGTGTTAGAGGTTAGGATTAGTGTTAGTGTTAGGGATAGGGTTACGGTTATAGTTTAGGGTTAGGGTTAGGGTTAGGGTTAGGGATAGGGTCAGGTTTAGTGAGTTAGAGTTAGGGTAAGGGTTAGTGTTAGTGTTAGGATTGGGGTTAGGGTTAGTGTTTGGGTTAGACAGGGATAGTGTTAGGGTTAGGGTTAGTGTAAGGCTTAGGGATAATTTTAGGGTTAGAGCTTAGGGTAAGGGTTAGGGCTAGAGTTACAGTTAGGGTTAGGTTTAGACAGGGTTAAGGTTAGTGTTATAGTTAAGATTAGGGTTAGGTTTGGAGTTAGGTTTAGGGATACTGTCACGAATAGGGTTAGGTTTAGGATTATCGTTTTGCATAAGGGGTTAGACTTAGGGTTAGTGTTAGGTTTAGGTCTAGGATTATTGTAAGGGTTTGTGTTAGGGTTAGTGGAATAGGGTGAGGGTTAGGGTTAGGGTTAGGGTTATGATTAGAGGTTATGGTTATGAATAGGGTTAGGGTTATGGTAGGATTCACATTCAATTTAGCGCTTGGCTTACAGGTTACACTTCTGGATAGGTTTAGAGTTGGTGTTAGGGTTAGGGTTAGTGTTAAGGTTTAGCCTTGGTGTTAGGATTAGTGTAAGCATTACAGTTAGGGTTAGTTTTAGGGTTAGGGTTAGGTTTTGTATTAGGGTTTATGGTTATGGTTAGGGTTAAGGTTAGAGGGTTAGGGTTAGGGATAGTTTTAGACTTACGTTAAGATTTAGTGTTAGTGTTTGAGTTAGTGGTTGCGATTATGGTTAGGTTTAGGGTTAGGGATAGAGTTAGGGTTAGGGTTAGGATGAGGTTTGGGTTTTGGGGTTAGGGTTAGTGTTAGGGTAAGGGTTAGGATTAGGGTTTTGCATTAGGGTTTAGAATTACTGTTAGGGTTAGCGTAGTTTTACAGTTAGGGTTAGGGTAAGGATTAGGGTTTTACATTAAGGTTTAGAATGAGGGTTAGGGTTAGCGTAGTTTTACGGTTAGGGTTACGGTAAGGATTAGGGTTAGGGTTAGGGTTACGGTTAAGGTTCAAAGTTTAGACATTAGTTTGAATTTTCGGGTTAGGTTTAATGTTAGGTTTAGGTTTAGGGTTAGGATTAGAAGTTAGTTTTAGGGTTATGGTAAAGTTTAGGGCTAGGGTTAGGTTTAGGGTTAGAGTTTAGTGTTAGGGTTAGGGTTGCGTTAGAGTTATTGTTAGGGTTATACAGGATTAGGGTTAGGGTTAGTGTTATGTTTATGTTTGGTGTTAGGGTTAGTTTTAGGGTTAGGGTTAGTGTTAGGATTATAATTTTGCATCGGGCTTAGGATTAGGTTTAGTGTTAGGTTTACAGTTAGGTTTATGGTTAGGGTTAGTGTTAGGACTAGAGTGTTAGGGTTCGGGTTCACTTTAGAGGTTAGATTTAGGTTTAGGGTTAGGGTTAGACAGAGTTAAGGTTAGGTTTAGGGTTACGGTTAGGTTTAGGGTTGGGGTTAGGGTTGAGTTTAGGTTTAGACTTAGGTTTAGGTTTAGGATTAGGGCTAGAGTGTTAAGGTTCGGGTTCGGGTTCATGTTAGTGTTAGAGGTTAAGGTTAGGATTAGTGTTAGGGTTAGGGGTAGGGTTAGACAGAGTTATGTTTTGGTTTATGGTTAGGGTTTGCGTTATGGTTAAGGTTAGGTTTAGAGTTTAGGATTAGTATTATGGTTGGCTAGGGGTAAGGTTAGGGTTAGACAGGTTTAGTGTTAGGGTTAGGGTTAGAGTTAGGGTTACAGTTAGTGTTAGTGTTAGGGTTAGGGTTAGTTTTAGACTGGGTTAGGGTTAGTGATAAGGTTAGTTTTGGGGTTAGGTTTAGTGTTAGGTTTAGGGTTAGTGTTAGAGTTATTGTTAGGGTGGTAATTAGGGTTAGGGTTAGGGTTAGACAGGGTTAGGTTTAGGGATAGAGTTAGGGTTAGTTTTAGGTTTTAGGTTAAGTTTAGAGTTAGAGTTTAGGGTTAGGGTTAGGGTTACGTTTAGGATTAGACTGTGTTAAGGTTAAGGTTATGGAGCTGCCGCGCCTAGCAATCAGTGTGCAGAGGAGGAGCTGGGCAGATCTGGGGTGCCCTCATCAGCCTCTCTGCATGTCTGGAGGACTCTGGATATCTCCGCCCAGACTGTTGGAGTTCCCCCAGGCTTCTAGGTTCAGTGAAGGGGAGAGGTGGGTTCAAGGCATCCTCATCAGCCTCCCCATTCCGGTTACACTTGGAGAACTGCTGAGCTCCCGATGTGTTGGGAGCCGCGGCCGAGCCCAGTCGCCTTACTTGGCGGACGTGAGGCCTGTAGGAAAGAGCAAAGCCTGAGCTAGATTACCCCTCCCACCGAGTGTGCTAAGATGGCGCTTGTCTCCTGCTTCCTGCTTGGTAAACAACCCGCTCTGTAAGATAGTCTGCCTAGCAACAACTGATGTTAGCCAATCAGCCCGCATCGCGCGCTTTGAACTGATTGGCCACTGTAACCTTATAAAAGTGAGTGCCTCTCCCGCCAGAGGAAGAAGCACGGAACGAGCCGCGGGGAGCGGACCGGTTGAGGCTTCGGCCAGGTAGGATCCCGGGGCAGACTGTGAGGAAGACAAATAAAGAAAAGCTTGTCCACCACGAAACCCTGTTGCGTGCTGTTCCTGCCGGCCGGGAGCGACACCGACAACTGGTGGCCCGTACGGTGAACTGATCAGCCCCGAGACGTGGTGGTGGACGATACGCTCCAACACAGTGCTGCAGGACAGGTGAGTAGAGGATAAACCTGGGCCCTGGGTGGCGCGCACCTACAGGGATTTTGGACTCCTCTCGAGCTCACGCATAAGTGGCCGGTCTCCTAGGCCTCACGAGGTGAGTCAAAATAATAGATAAATATGGGAAACATACCGGACAAAGATGCTCAGCCCTTGGTGTTGGTCCTTCGGAGACTCCTAAAGTCCAAGGTCCTCAAGGTGGGGCGTAAGACTCTAGAAAATTTCCTTGCAGATATTGACAGCTTTGCTCCCTGGTTTCTGCCTACAGGGCATGTAAACCTGTCGTCCTGGGAAAAGTTGGGCAGAGACCTTTCCCTAGCAGAACGGGAGGGTAGAGCTTCGGTTTCTGCTCGTCCGTTGTGGGAAATGATACACGCGTGCCTAAAGAGTGAGGGTAGTTACAGGGGGAGCTCTCAAGAACTTGTAGAAGTACGCGAGGTGTTTGAACAGACACAGTCAGGGAGCTCCCGAGAGGGGTCCATCAAGGGGAGCAAGGATGCTAAGGAGGAGGACGGGGCTCTAGCCTCGGAGTTGTCTGACTCCGAGGACACAGGAAAGTTGAATGGCAAGGAGGCCAAAGAGACCAGCTGTCAGGAGGCTAAGTTGTTTGATGGGGAGACGCAAGGCTCTTTCGCCACGTTGCGCCGAGAACTGCGCTCCGCTCAGCTAGGCTTACGAAAAACAGAGAGCTTCTGAGCGCCCCCTGGCAGGGGAGGGAGACAGAACCTTCTGCTCCGCCCTGTAACTCGTTCCCGGATGCGGTCCCTCGCTGTGAGGCCGCCGCATGGGAACTCCCCCCTCTTCCGTCAGTACAGGAAGTAACGCATAGGCCGCCATCTTATGATGCTCCGCCACCGGCGGGACGTTATTTCCACAGACAGCTGTGGCGTGGGGGTTGTGTGTCTAATGAAGACCACCCATTCCCAGGGATAGATAGCGGCCCCTATGGGATATACCCTGTACAGATAGCCCCAGGTCAGGGACGTAATGTGTGGGAACCCTTTGAAATAAAACAGATCAGAGAACTTAAAAGTGCTGTTACAACTTTTGGACCCACCGCACCTTATACCATTGCCATGCTGGAGAACCTGTCTTCCAGGCCCCTCACCCCCACAGATTGGGTTCAATTGGCAAAAGCATGTCTACCCTCAGGCAGTTACCTAGACTGGCAAGCCTGGTATGCAGAGTTCTCTGCCGAACAGGCTGAGAGAAATGCCAGTCGAGGAAACAGGGGATGGAATAAGGATATGCTTATGGGAGAGGGCCAACACGCAGATGATCAGACCCAGTTTCCTGGTGCTGTCTATGAGCAAATTAATGCCATAGGGCTTCGCGCCTGGAAACAGGTGAATGGCGCTGGAACGGCTTCCCTGTGTCTCTCGAAAATGTTTCACCTGCTAAGTTTATTGAACATTACCCGGAAGCAGTCACTTCCCTGGCCCTAGAGGCACATAATAGGGCCGTCCAACATTTTGGCTCGGGACCCCTAGCCATTCGGGTGCCCTACACAGCTAGCCAAGTTAAAACCTTAACTGCTTGTATAGACACTTGGGCCATTCTAAGATGCATCTTTCATGGAGAGATAAATAATCAATATCCAAAAGACCCATTGTTACAGTTCGTTACTCAACACCCAGTAATCTTTCCAAGAATCACTACCTCTGAACCTATTGCCCCAGCAACAACAGTTTATACTGATGGATCCAAAACTGGAGTGGGAGCCTATGTGGTCTCAGGCATGCCTCCAATTAGTATACAGTTTGAGCCAGACCAACCACAGGTGGTAGAATTACAGATTGTTAAAACTGTTCTTGAAAAGTTCCCAGGAGCCATTAATATCGTTTCCGATTCTAAGTATGTGGTCAATGCTATGCAGGTTCTTGAGACAGCAGGCCTAATCAAACCAATTTCTAAAGTGACTAAATTGTTCCAGTCTATTCAGACCCTGCTCCAAAACAGACACACCAAGGTATTCACTACCCACATATGGGCACATACACACCTACCAGGGCCCATGACGCAGGGCAATGCACCTGCTGACGTGGCCACTCGCCCACTGTGGATCTTCAACATGCTATCACCAATAAAACAAGCCCGTGGTTTCCATGACAAGTTCCATGTCAATGCTAGGACATTAGCTAATCACTTCTGCATTTCCAGAGCTGAAGCACGAGACATCGTGCGGCTATGTGGCTCATGTGCCACACATAGGTCTGTTACATCAGTGGGGGTTAACCCTAGAGGGCTGGTCCCTGGTGACATTTGGCAGATGGATGTCACACACATGACAGATTTTGGGTCTCTTAAATATGTCCACGTCTCTACAGACACCTGTTCCCACGTCATATTTGCAACTGCAGAGACAGGTGAAAAGGTTTCTAATGTGATTAATCATTGCCTAGCGGCTTGGGCCGCATGGGGCAAACCCAGAATATTAAAAACAGATAATGGACCAGCCTACACAGGAAAAGCCTTCAGTGAATTCTGTAAAACTATGGAAGTACAATTAAAACATGGTATCCCATACAATCCTCAAGGTCAAGGGATCATCGAGAGAGCTCACAGAAGTATCAAGGAACTCCTATATAAACAAAAAGGGGGAGTAAGCCAAGGCCTGCCTCCAAAGGCGCAGTTATTTATGGCATTATTCACATACAATTTTTTAAACTTAAACAGTGAAAATTGCTCCCCAGCTATGGCACATTGTACCCCATCCCCAAAAAATAAAGGATGGGTTAGATGGAAAGATGTCCTGAAGGGACAATGGATGGGCCCGGATCCGGTGGTTAGCTGGAACTGAGGCACGGTTTGTGTCTTTCCGCAGGGACCGGGACGAGAACCACTGTGGGTCCCAGAGAGGTTGACGCGTGCGACAAGTCCCTCGACTGAAGATCAGGCCTGTTCCACCAGAGGCCAACCGCAGACCCAACAACAAGATGAGCCCTAAAAGAACTGCAGGACAATCCCTTTTTGGGGGCCTGGAACGGCTTGCTCCCCTATGTGCTACCCTTGTTAGGCCCTCTATGCTCCTTGTTCTTGCTCCTGCTTATAGGACCATGCTTGCTCCGATGGGTCACATCGTTCATTAATGGACGCCTTGTGGCGGCACGTCGTCAGGTCCTCATGGTTGCCCATGCTGCTCTGGCAGCGGTCCAGAACGGGCAAAACGACCCCCAGGCATACGCATGGCTCGCTCGCATGGCCTACGACCGCGTTTAAAAGTGACAGGCTTCCCACATTCTCCTCCCTAGACAACAACATGTAGCAGGGTGGGTGAGTCAATGACAGGTAAGAGCGTGCCTCCCTAGCACGACTCAACCTAAGCCAGGCCCTACCCCATGGCGCATGAAAGCCGCTGGATCACTAGATTCCGCCCCGAATCTAGATGCCTCTCCAAAGGGGATCATAAGGAGAGACGTGAGCATATGCCTATGTGCACCCAGGTTCCGTCTGACCTATCCCTGGCCCTGGAAAAAAGGACGAGGGCCTCAAGGCCTTGGTGGACCCTGGGACGGCCCCCCGGGTTCCAACCCAAAGGCCTGCGGTGGGCCTCAGATACAGGGCATAGGCCTCTACGCTCAATCCAGGACGGGCTGCGATGTGCTCATTCTTGTAAAATAAAATAGGGGGAGATGTTGGGAGCCGCGGCCGAGCCCGGTCGCCTTACTTGGCAGACGTGAGGCCTGTAGGAAAGAGCAAAGCCTGAGCTAGATTACCCCTCCCACCGAGTGTGCTAAGATGGCGCTTGTCTCCTGCTTCCTGCTTGGTAAACAACCCGCTCTGTAAGATAGTCTGCCTAGCAAAAACTGATGTTAGCCAATCAGCCCGCATCGCGCACTTTGAACTGATTGGCCACTGTAACCTTATAAAAGTGAGTGCCTCTCCCGCCAGAGGAAGAAGCACGGAACGAGCCACGGGGAGCGGACCAGTTGAGGCTTCGGCCAGGTAGGATCCCGGGGCAGACTGTGAGGAAGACAAATAAAGAAAAGCTTGTCCACCACGAAACCCTGTTGCGTGCTGTTCCTGCCGGCCGGGAGCGACACCGACACCGATGGGTGGGTGGGCCCACACTATCAGCCTAGCCCAGCCTGTTTAGCTGCCACACCTGGCCATCGGTATGCAGAGGAGGAGCTGGGCAGATCTGGGGTGCCCTCATCAGCCTCTCTGCGTGTCTGGAGGCTCTGGATATCTCCGCCCAGACTGTTGGAGTTCCCCCAGGCTCCCAGGTGCAGTGAAGGGGAGAGGTGGGTTCGAGACTTCCACATCAGCCTAGCCATTCTGGTTACACTTGGAGAACTGCTGAGCTCCCGACGGGTGGGCGGGCCCACACTATCAGCCTAGCCCAGCCTGTTTTGCTGCCGCGCCTGGCCATCGGTGTGCAGAGGAGGAGCTGGGCAGATCTGGGGTGCCCTCATCAGCCTCTCTGTGTGTCTGGAGGACTGTGGATATCTCTGCAAGCAGGGAGGGACCACAGGTTCCTGAGGCACCATGGCCTGTGGTGAGTACCCTAACCCAGCTGCGATTGAAGAACTGTAGAGCTTCCAAGGGGCAGGGGGGCGCACAGTGTCCCTGAGGCCCAGCTTGTCTGGAACTGTGGAGTTCTGAGCAGGCAGAGGAGGGCCACTGGTTATGTAGGCCCAATGGCTTGGGGTAGTGCGGTGCCAGAGTCTCAGTAGCTCCAAACATAGAAGGGGATTTTCAACAGATCCTGAGGAAGCTTTCAAATAACACTTGAAACACAGAAATATAGGAAAATGACAAAACGAAAGAACAAATTACAACCTCAAACCTCCAGCCCATCTCAAGAAACCTAGGAGCGATGTATATAGAAGAAAATATATCCCATCCACCTCATATATCGGACACAATAGCTACTGAAATTGACAAGCAACTCCAGGAAGCTTTAAAAATATTCAAACTCGAAATAATCTCCCAGATAAAAGAAGAAATGATAAAAGAAATGAAACAGATTCTAAATATATCCAAAGAAAACACAGATAAAAAATTGGAGGAACTAAACAAAAAGATAGAATCCCTAGACGAGCAATATAAGAAACAAACAGAATACATAATGCAGATGCACAGAGATATACAGGAAATAAAAAAACTCCACTGAAAGTTGTAAAAACCGCCTTAAAGAAAGTGAAGATAGAATTTCAGACCTTGAAGACAGGATTGCAGCTAGTGAACAGGAAAGGAAAGATCTTTTGAAAATAACAAGGAATCAGGAAACAACAATTCAACAACTGCAAGACAATGAAAAGAAGAATAACATAAGAATGATAGGGGTTAATGAAAGAGAGGGAGACAACATGAAGGATGTCAGGAGGATATTTAGAGAAGTAATAGCTGAAAATTTCCCAAGCATGAGATCAGAAACTGACATCAGGATCAGTGAAGCATATAGAACTCCAAATAGTCATAACCAAAATAAAACTACACCCAGACATATAATAATCACCATCCCAGAAATCCAACACAAGAATAGATTATTAAAAGCTGTCAGAGAGAAAAGACAGATCACTTATAAAGGAAAACCTATCAGAATCACAGCAGACTTCTCAGCACAAACGATAAAGTCAAGAAAAGCATGGAGTGAAATATTCCAGATCCTAAAGCAAAATGATTTCCAACCAAGACTGATATATCCTGCAAAACTATCATTCAAAATAGATGGTGAAATACGATACTTCCATGACAAAGAACAGCTGAAGAACTTCATGAACACCAAACCAACCCTGCAAAAAATATTGAAAGACAGTTTGGATACACAAAGGAAAAAACCACTAAGCAAAGCAAATAATTAAACAGACCAGAAAGATAAAGATGCAACAGCAGAGAGATAACATTCCTACAATTAACCAGCATTTAACAGTAATAACCATTAATGTAAATGGTCTCAATGCACCAATCAAAAGAAACAGACTAGCAGAATGGATCAAAAAACAAAATCCAACCATATGCTGTTTACAGGAAACCCATCTAACCCAGAATGATACTCACAGACTGAAAGTCAAAGGATGGAAAACAATTCTTCATGCAGCAGGAATCCAAAAGAAGGCAGGAGTAGCCATTCTGTTTGCAGACAACGTGAACTTTAAACCGACAATGACCATTAAGGACAAAGAAGGTCACTACACACTTGTAAGGGGAAAACTCCAAGAGGAAGAGATAACTATCTTAAATATATACGCACCAAACTCCAGAGCACCCAGTTATATAAAACAATAATTAACAGAAATGAAAACTCAAATTATCAGTAACTCAATTGTAACAGGAGACCTTAATACACCACTGACACCAAGGGACAGATCAAACAGACAGAAAATGAGCAAAGAAATAACAGAACTGAATCACACCTGTGAACAAATGGGTTTGATAGACATGTACAGAATGTTCCACCCAACAACATCAGAATACACATTCTTCTCAGCAGTACATGGATCATTCTCTAAAATAGACTATATATTAGCTCAAAGAACATATTTAAACAAATGCAAAAGAGTTGAGATGATCCCTTGCATGTTATCGGATCATAGCGCTCTGAAATTAGAAATTAATGATAAAAGATAATGCAAAAATTCCGCAAACACATGGAAACTGAATAACACACTCTTGAGCAATCAGTGGGTCACAGAAGAAATTAAAGAAGAAATTAAACAATACCTAAAAGAAAATGAAAATGCAGATACAACTTACCAGAATCTGGGATGCAATGAAAGCCGTCCTGAGAGGAAAATTTATTGCACTGAGTTCCCACATCAGGAAAACAGAACGAATACAAATAAATAACTTGATGCTACACCTCAAACAGCTAGAAAAAGAAGAACAAGTCAAGCCCAAAGCCAAAAGAAGAGAGGAAATTATAAAAATCAGAGCAGAAATCAATGCAATAGAGACTAAGAAAACAATCCAAAGAATCAACGAATCAAAGAGTTGGTTCTTTGAAAGAATAAATAAAATCGATAAGCCCCTAGCCAACCTTATTTTAAAAAGGGGAGAAAAAGCTCAAATTCATGCAATAAGAAATGAAAAAGGAGAAATCACTACAGACCCAATTGAAATACAGAGGATCATCAACACCTATTTCGAAAAACTCTCCTCTCAAAAGTTTGATAACACAGAAGAAATAGCGACAGATTCTTAGAAGCATATGAAGTACCAAAGCTAGATCAAGAGGATGTAAAACTGTTGAATAACCCAATCTCTGCTAATGAAATTGAAAATGTAATTAAATCCTTAACCCACCAAGAAGAGCCCAGGCCCAGATGGATTCACTGCAGAATTCTACAAGAAATACAAAGAAGACCTAATGCCAACACTCCTCAAACTATTCAATGAAATTGAAAGGGAAGCAATCCTTCCTAAGTCATTCCTGGAAGCAAATATTACTCTAGTACCAAAACCTGAGAAAGACCCAACTATAAAAGAGAACTATAGACCGATCTCCCTAATGAACACAGATGCAAAAATCCTCAATAAAATATTGGCAAATAGGATCCAGCAAATCATCAAGAAGATTATACACCATGACCAAGAGGAATTCATCCCAGGAATGCAAGGATGGTTCAACATACGCAAATCAATAAATGTAATCCACCATATCAATAAAGCCAAAAATAAGAATCACATGATCATTTTTATAGATGCAGAAAAAGCCTTTGATAAGGTCCAACACTTATTCATGATAAGAACTTTACAGAAAATTCGAATAAATGGTCTTTACCTCAATATAATAAAGGCCATTTATGACAAACCAACAGCCAGCATCATACTAAATGGCCAAAAATTGAAAGCCTTTACTTTAAAATCGGGCACAAGACAAGGATGTCCTTTATCACCACTCCTATTTAATATAGTACTGGAAGTACTAGCCAGAGCAATTAGGCAAGAAAGAGAAATAAACGGGGTAAAGATAGGAAAAGAAGAAGTTAAATTATCATTGTTTGCAGATGACATGATACTCTACATAGAAGACCCCCTAAACTCCATTGAAAGACTCTTAGATACAATAAATAAATTCAGTAATGTGGCTGGATACAAAATCAATACTCAGAAATCAATAGCATTCCTATACACGAACAACAAAATCACAGAGAGGGAAATAAGAGAAACTGAACTATTCACATTAGCAAGCAAAAAAATGAAATATTTAGGAATTACTCTTACGAAAGAAGTGAAAGACTTATACAGTGAAAATTATAATACACTGAAAAAGGAAATTGAAGATGATCTCAGAAAATGGAAAGACATCCTTTGCTCATGGATAGGAAGAACAAACATTGTGAAAATGGCCATTCTCCCAAAACTGTTATACATATTCAATGCAATCCCAATAGAAATACCATCACCATACCTTACAGATCTAGAGAAATCACTCCTAAATTTCATCTGGAACCAGAAGAGACCGAGAATCGCAAAGGCAATTCTAAGCAGCAAAGACAAAGCAGGAGGCATCACAATCCCTGACTTGAAGTTATACTACAAAGCAACAGTAGTAAAATCAACATGGTATTGGAATCCAAACAGAACCGAAGATCAATGGAATAGATTAGAATATACAACCACAACTACAAACACACTCAACCACCTTATCTTTGATAAAGGAGCCAAGCAGGTTCACTGGAAGAACGACAGTCTCTTTAATAAATGGTGCTGGAAAAACTGGCTCTCCATTTGCCGAAAACTAAAGCTAGACCCATCTCTATCACCATGTACTAAATTAAAATCTAAATGGGTCAAAGATCTGAATATTAAAACAGAAACACTAAATCTATTGGAAGACAAAATAGGTAGAAACCTTGGAGACATAGGAGTAGGTAAAGAATTCATGAACAGGACTCAAACCGCACAAGAAATACTCCCCAGAATCAATAACTGTGACCACTTCTTATTAAAAAGTTTCTGCATGTCAAAAGAAATCTCCAGCATAGTGAAAAGAAAACCCACAAACTGGGAAAAGATTTTAGTGAACTCTCTCTCAGACAAGGGCCTCTTGTCTAAATCATATAAAGAATTAAAGAAACTCAGACCTCCAAAATTCAAAGATCCAATCCAAAAATGGGCATCTGAGATGAATACGCAATTCTCAGATGAAGAAATGCTAATGGCAAATAAATACATGAAAAAATGCTCATCATCATTGGTCATTAGAGAAATGCAAATTAAAACCACACTGAGATACCATCTCACTCCTGAAAGAATGGCCAGGATCAAGAAAATCAACAACAAATGCTGGAGAGGCTGTGGGGAAAAAGAACTCTCCTGCACTGTTGGTGGGAATGTAGACTGGTACAGCCTTTGTGGAGATCTGTCTGGAGATTTCTCAAAAAGTTGGGATTGGAAATCCCATTTATTGCAGCTATTCCACTTCTAGGCATATTCCCAGAAGAACTGAAAGCATCATACCACAGTGATATATGTGCACCTATGTTTATAGCAGCACAATTTTAATCGCCAGATCTTGGAAACAACCCAGGTATCCATCAACTGAGGAATGGATAAAAAAAGTTGTAGTATTTCTATACAATGGAGTATTATTCAGATATAAAGAAGGGTCACATTGAGATATTTATCAATAAATGGGCGCAGCTTGAGACCATACTCATAAGTGAAATAAATCAATCTCGCATGTGTGAATACCGAATAGTTTCCCTAATGTAAGTAATGATTCAAATATATAAAAATATGTGGTAATCATGATTCCCCATTAGGTGGCCTTGAAGCCTTATAAAGTTTTCACTCATTAATTAGAAACGCTTTATTCTGGCCTTCTTGATATGGAAATATTTGAAGCTAGAGTATATGAAGTTTTATCCAAATATTTCAAGAAAAAAGACAGACACTATGGTAACTACTATTAAGTCGGGTTATATGGTGGTGAAGTACTAGGTTGCTGAAGCAGTCATGCTTTGACCTCTATTGTTATATGGTTATGTCCTGTTTTATCTCAATCTCCCCCTTATTCTTTTAAAAAATTATTTAGTTATTTTTATATTTGTCTTAATTAAAGAAAAAATCTAAAAAATTAGGATATATAAATAGTAACTCTTTTTTGATTTTCTATTAACTTGTTTTGAAGTCCTGTAATACTCCTGCGATCTTGTTTTGACTGATTAGACTCTGTTCCATTCTGTATGATAGTATCAAGTTTGAGGATCTAGGCAACTACTTTGAAGGCAATAAGATTCACTAAGATGCCCATTCTGGTTTGACTATTGTCTTCTTTGGAAGTCCTGTAATGTTTATAATGCCTAAGTTTTATTGTTCTTGTTCTCTACTGTTTTGTCCAACTTTATAATATCTAATGAGATAGACAATTCTTTTTAAGGAAACAAGAGACAACGTTGGTAACCATTGTTGATAACCTTGTACTCTGTTCTACACCATGTGCTATGTCTATCCTTGGTTTTGACTGACAGCTCTGTTTTGCCATATTTGACTGTATTCTCCCCCCCCCAAAAAAAGTAATAAACACTAACCAGTAATAAAATCCAAAATGTGTAAATTTTGTTGTAAAAAAGAGAGGGGAAAAAAAAAGAAAAAGAGCTCTAACGGATATAACAGCAAGTGTGTTTGGGGTGTTAAATAGCTGACTATATCAATGTTTTTGGATCATTGAACACAGCTGTTTGCAGTCTCCCTGTTTGAATGTCCACCTTGTATTCTTTGATACTGTGATTTGAGCAACTATTTTCAAGATGATAATATGTAATCTATTAACAGGTGATTCCTTACTGTTATTTTTTTTTTGTAGTTCTGTATTACGTGTACCCTTACAACGCTTTGTTTTGTTTTGTGTTTTTCTCTTTTTCCTCTTAAATAAAAAAAAAAGTTTAAGGTTATGATTACTGTTAGGGTTAGGTTTGGAGTTAGGTTTAGGTTTAGTGTTAGTATTAAGATCAGGGTTATGATTAGGGCTTTGCTTTAGGTGTTAGGATTATTTTAGTTTTAGTGTTAGGTCTGGCTTAGGGTTAGGGTTAGGATTAGAAGTTAGGTTTAGGGTTAGTGTTCGTGTTAGTGTTAGGGCTAGTGTTAGTGTTAGTGTTAGAGGTTAGGGTTAGTGTTAGGGTTAGGGTTACGGTTAGAGTTTAGGGTTAGGGATAAGATTATAGTTTAGATTTAGTGTTAGGGTTAGGATTAGAAGTTAGTGTTAGGTTTATGGTTAGGGTTAGGCTTAGATTGAGGTTTAGGTTTAGGGTTAGGGTTATGGTTAGAATTTAGGTTTGTATTAGGTTTAGTGTTAAGGTTAGAGTTAGAGGTCAAGTTTAGGGTTAGGTTTAGTGTTAGGTTTAGGGTTAGGTGTAGGTTTTGGGTTAGGGTTCTGGTTAGGGTTAGTCTTAGGTTTAGGTTTAGTATTAGACAGAGTTAGTGTTAGGGTTGTAATTTGGGTTAGGGTTAGAGTTAGGGATAGACAGGTTTAGTGTTAGGGTTAGGGTTAGTCTTAGGGTTAGTTTTAGGGTTAGGGTTAAGGTTAGCTTTAATGATTAGGGTAAGGGTAAGGGTTAGCTTTAGGGTTAGGTTTAGGGTTAGGGTTAGACAGGGTTAATGTTAGGGTTATGGTTAGGCTTCAGGTTAGGTTTGGGATTATGTTTAACGTTAGTGTTAGGATTTTGGTTATTGTTAGGATTAGGGTTTTGCATTAGGGGTTAGGATTAGGCTTAGGGTTAGAATTAGGTTTAGAGTTGGTTTTAGGGTTAGGGTTAGAGTTAGGTTTAGTTTTAGGGTTAGCGTTAGGGATAGGGTCATGTTTAGTGTTAGACAGAGTTAGAGTTAGGGTTAGGTTTAGGGTTAGGGTTAGGATTTGGGTTAGACAGAGATAGTGTTAGTGTTAGGGTTAAGGTTAGTGTTAGGGTTAGGGTTAAGTTTAGGGTTAGAGTTTTGGGTAAGGGTTAGGGCTAGAGTTATGGTTAGGGTTCGTGTTAGACAGGGTCAAAGTTAGGGTTATGGTTAGGATTAGGGTTAGGTTTGGGATTAGGTTTAGGGTTACTGTTAGGAATAGGGTTATGTTTAGAATTAGGGTTTTTCATTAGGGGTTAGTCTTAGGGTTAGGGTTAGGGTTAAGTATAGGATTAGTTTTAGGGTTAATGTTAGGGTCAGAGGGATAGGGTGAGTGTTAGGGTTAGGGTTACGGTGAGGGTTATGATAAGAAGTTATGGTTATGGATAGGGTTATGGTTATGGTTTGGGTTCGGGATCAATTTAGCACTTGGATTATAGGTTACACTTCTGGATAGGGTTAGAGTTAGGGTTAGGGTTAGGGTTAGTGTTACAGTTTAGCCTTAGAGTTAGGATTAGGGTAAGCATTAGGTTAGGGTTACTGTTAGGGTTAGGGTTAGAGGTATGTTTTAGGGTTAGGGTTAGATTTAGGTTTAGGGTTAGGTTTTGGATTAGGGTTTATGGTTACGGTTAGTGTTAGGGTTAAGATTAGAGGATTAGGGTTAGGGATATGTTTAGACTTACGGGAAGGTTTAGTGTTAGTGTTAGAGTTAGTGGTTTGGGTTATTGTTAGGTTTAGTGTTAGGGATAGAGTTAGGGTTAGGGTTAGGGTTAGGTTCGGGTTTAGGGTTAGGGTTAGTGTTAGCATAAGGGTTAGGATTAGGGTTTTGCATTAGGGTTTAGAATTAGGGTTAGGATTAGCTTAGTGTTACAATCAGGGTTAGGGTAAATTAGGGTTAGAGTTAGGGTTACGGTTAAGGTTAGAGGTTTAGACATTATTTTGAATTTTCAATTTAGGTTTAATGTTAGGTTTAGGGTTAGGGTTAGGTTTAGGATTAGAAGTTAGTTTTAGGCTTATGGTAAAGGTTAGGGCTAGGGTTAGGCTTGGGTTAGAGGTTAGGGTTAGGGTTAGTGTTAATGTTAGGTATGGCTTAGGTTCAGGGTTAGGATTAGAAGTTAGGTGTAGGGTTAGGGTTAGTGTTAGCGTAAGGGTTAGGATTAGGGCTTTGCATTAGGGTTTGGAATTAGGTTTAGGGCTAGGGTAGTTTTACGGTTAGGGTTAGGGTAAGGATTAGGTTTAGGGTTAGGGTTACAGTTAAAGTTAGAAGTTTAGACATTAGTTTGAATTTTCTGGTTAGTTTTAATGTTAGGTTTAGGGTTAGGGTTAGGATTAGAAGTTAGTTTTAGGGTTATGGTAAATGTTAGGGCTAGTGTTAGTTTTAGAGTTGTAATTTAGAGGTAGGGTTAGGGATGCGTTATGTTTAGTGTTAGAGTTAGACAGGGTTAGTTTTAGGGTTAGGGTTATGGTTATGTTTGGTGTTAGGGATAGTTTTAGGGTTAGCTTTAGTGTTAGGATTGGAATTTGCATGGGGCTTAGGATTAGGTTTAGTGTTAAGGTTAGTTTTAGCTGTAAGGTTTAGAATTAGGTTTAGGGTTAGTTTTGGGGTTAGGGTTAGACTGTTAGTGTTAGGGTTAGGTTTAGGGTAAGGGTTAAGGTTAGAGGGTTAGGGTTAGGGAGAGGGTTAGGCCTAGGATTAGAGTTACATTCTGTTAGCATTAGGGTTAGTGTTAGGTTTAGGGTTAGGGTTATGGTTAGGGTTAGGTTTTGCGTTAGGGTTAGGCTAAAAGTTAGGTTTAGGATTAGCGCTAGAGGGTTAGGGTTCGTGTTAGGTTTAGGCTTAGGGTTATGCTAGATTTTAGGGGTAGGGTTAGGGTTAGTGTTCGGTTTGGCTTAAGTTTAGGGTTAGGATTAGAAGTTAGGTTCAGAGTTAGTGTTCATGTTCTTGTTAGGGTTAGTCTTAGTGTTAGAGTTTAGGGTTAGGGTTAGTGTTAGTGTTAGGGTTACGGCTAGATTTTATGGTTAGTGTTAGGGTTAGGGTCAAAATTTAGATTTTGTGTGAGGGTTAGGATTAGAAGTTAGTGTTAAAGTTATGATTAGGGTTAGGGTTAGATTGAGGTTTAGGTTTAGGGTTAGGGTTATGGTTAGAATTTAGCTTTGTATTAGGGTTAGTGTTAAGGTTAGAGTTAGAGGTTAAGTTTAGGGTTAGATTTACTGTTAGGTTTAGGGTTAGGTGTTGGTTTTTGTTTAGGGTTCTGGTTACGGTTAGGGATAGGTTTAGGTTTAGTATTAGACAGATTTAGTGTTAGGGTTTTAATTAGGGTTAGGGTTAGGGTTAGGGATAGAAGGTTTAGTGTTAGGGTAAGGTTAGGGTTAGCTTTAGGGTTAGGGTTAAGTTTAGTATTATCGATTAGGGTAAGGGTTAGGGTTAGCATTAGGGTTAGGTTTATGTTTAGACATGGTTAATGTTAGGGTTATGGTTAGGGTTTGGGTTTGGTTTTGGTTTCGGTTTAATATTTGTGTTAGGATTTGGATTAGGGTTAGGATTAGGGTTTTGCATTAGCGGTTAGGATTAGGCTTAGTGTTAGTGTTAGGGTTAGGGTTAGTGTTAGTGTTAGGGTTAGGGTTAGGGAATTGTTTAGGTTTGGGATTAGGATTAGGGTTAGTGTTAGCGAATTTTTAGCATTAAAGTTAGGATTCGGATTAAGGTTAGGGTTAGGGTTAGGGTTAGACTGATATTGTTAGGATTAGGTTTAGGGTAAGGGTTAAGGTTAAGGGTTAGTGTTAGGGATAATGTTAGGCTTAGGGTTAGAGTTACTTTGGGTTAGCATTAGGGTTAGTGTTAGGTTTAGTGTTAGGACTATGGTTAGGGTTATGGTTTAGGTTAGGGTTGAGTTTATGGTTAGGCTTACAGTTAGGATTAGGGCTATAGGGTTAGCTTTCGGGTTAGGATTAGCCTTACGGTTAGGGTTAAAGGTTAGCGGTAGGGTTAGGGTTAGGTTTAGTGGTAGGGTTAAACCGAGTTAAGGTTAGTGTTATGGTTAGGGTTAGGTTTAGGGTTAGGGTTAGCATTATGGTTAGGATTAGGTTTGGGGTTAGGGTTGAGGTTAGTTTTAGGCTTAGGGTTAGGGTTACGATTAGGGCTAGAGTGTTAGGGTTCAGGTTAGTGTTAGGGTTAGAGGTTAGGGTTAAGTTTAGTGTTAGGGTTAGGGGTAGGATTGGACAGAGTTAAGGTTAGGGTTACGGTTAGTGTTAGCTTTATGGTAAAGTTTAGGGTTAGAGTTTAGGGTTAGGGCTAGGGTTTCCTTAAGGTTCGGGTTAGCGTTAGACAGGTTTAGTGTTAGGGTTAGGATTAGGGTTATGGTTAGGGTTAGGGTTAGTGTTAGGTTTAGAGGTCAGTGTTAGGGTTAAGATTAGGGTTAAGGTTAGACTGGGATAGGGTTTCGGATAGGGTTAGGTTTATTCTTAGGGTTAGGTTTAGTGTTAGACACAGTTCATATTAGGCTGGGAAGTAGGGTTAGTGTTAGTGTTAGGGATAGTTGTAGACAGGATTATGTTTAGGTTTAGGTTTAGAGTTAGTTTTAGGGTTAGGGTTAAGTTTAGCGTTAGAGATTAGTGTAATGGTTAGGGTTAGGGTTAGGGTTAGCGTTAGACAGGGTTAATGTTAGGGTTATGGTTACTGTTAGGTTTAGGTTCGGGGTTAGGTTTATGGTTTGTGTTAAGATTAGGGTTATGGTTAGGATTAGGGTTTTGCTTTAGGGGTTAGGATTAGTGTTAGGTTTAGTGTTAGAGTTATGGTTATGGTTAGGGTTTGGGTTAGGGTTAGGCTTAGAGTTAGGGTTAGGATTAGGGCTAGAGGGTTTGGGTTCAGGTTAGGTTTAGGCTTAGGGTTAGGGTTAGAGGTTAGGGTTATGGATAGTGTTAGGGCTGGCTTAGGTTTAGGGTTAGGATTAGAAGTTAGGTTTAGGGTTAGTGTTCGTGTTAGTGTTAGTGTTAGTTTTAGAGGATATGGTTAGTGTTAGTGTTAGTGTTAGTGTTACGATTTGAGTTAATGGTTAAGGCTAGGCTTAGGGTTAGGGTTAAAGTTTAGAGTTTGTGTTTGGGGTAGGAGTAGAAGTTAGTGTTAGATATATGGTTAGGGCTACGGTTAGATTGAGGTTTAGGTTTAAGGTTAGGGTTATGGTTAGAATTTATGTTTGTATTGGGGTTAGTGTTAAAGTTAGAGTTAGAGGTTAAGTTTAGGGTTAGGTTTAGTGTTAGGTTTAGGGTTAGGTGTAGGTTTTGGGTTAGGGTTCTGGTTAGCGTTATGGTTAGGGATAGGTTTAGTATTAGACAGAGTTAGTGTTAGGGTTGTAATTAGGGTTAGGGTTAGGTTACGGTTAGCGTTAGGTTTAGAAAGGATTAGTGTTAGGGTTAGGGTTAATGTTAGGGTTAGTTTTACGGTTAGGGTTAAGTTTAGCATTAGAGATTAGGGTAAGGGTTAGGGTTGGCATTAGGTTTAGGGTTAGGTTTAGGTTTAGACAGTGTTAATGTTAGTGTTATGGTTAGGGTTTGGGTTAGGTTTGGGTTTAGGTTTAATGTTAGTGTTAAGATTTGGGTTAAGGTTATGATTAGGGTTTTTCATTAGTGGTTAGGATTAGGCTTAGGCTTAGGGTTAGGGTTAGTGTTAGGATTAAGGTTAGGGTTAGGGTTAGGGTTAGGGTTAGGGTTAGGGATAGGTTTAGGTTTAGCTTTGGGTTAGGGTTAGCATTACGGTTAGTGTTAGGGTAAGGGTTAGGGTTAAGGTTAGGTTTATTGTTAGTCAGAGTTAGTGTTAGGGTTAGGGTTAAGGTTAGCTTTAGGGTTAGGTTTAGGGTTAGAATTGGGGTTTGGTTTAGGGTTGAGGTTGGGGTTAGGCTTACAGTTAGGGTTAGGATTAGAGCTATAGGTTTAGGGTTCGAGTTAGGTTTAGTCTTACTGTTAGGGTTAGAGGTTAGGGTTAGAGGTTAGTGTTAGCGTTAGAGTTAGGGTTAGAGGTAGGGTTAAACTGAGTTAAGGTTAGTGTTAGGTGTAGGGTTAGGGTTAGGGTTATGGTTATTGTTAGTGTTTGGGTTAGGGCTGAGGTTAGGTTTAGGCTTAGGGTTAGTGTTACGGTTAGGACTAGAGGGTTAGGGTTCAGGGTAGGGTTAGGGTTAGAGGTTAGGGTTAGGTTTAGTGTTACTGTTAGGGTTAGGGTTGGAAAGAGTTAAGGTTAGGGTTACGGTTATGGTTAGCATTATGGTAATGGTTAGGTTTAGAGGTTAAGGTTAGGGCTAGGGTTTCCTTAGGGTTAAGGTTAGTGTTAGACAGGTTTAGTGTTATGGTTAGGATTAGGGTTAACATTAGCGTTAGGATTAGTGTTAGGGTTAGAGATTAGTTTTAGGGTTAGGGTTACTGTTAGACTGGGTTAGGGTTACAGATAGGGTTAGGTTTTCCGTTAGGATTAGTCTTAGGGTTAGGTTTAGTGATAGACACAGTTCGTGTTAGGGTAGGAAATAGTGTTAGTGCTAGGGTTAGGGATAGGGTTAGACAGGGTAAGAGTTAGGGTTAGGTTTAGGTTTAGGGTTAGTTTTAGGGTTAGGGTTAAGTTTAGCGTTAGAGATTAGGGTAAGGGTTAGGGTTAGTGTTAGGTTTAGGTTTAGGGATAGACAGGGCTAATGTTAGGTTTATGGTTAGGGTTCGGGTTAGGTTTGGGTATAGGTTTAACATTAGTGTTAGCATTTTGGTTAGGGTTAGGATTATGGTTTTGCATTAGTGTTTAGGATTAGGCTTAGGGTTAGGGTTGGTGTTAGTGTTAGTTTTAGGGTTAGGGTTAGGTTTAGGGTTTTGGTTAGGGTTAGGGTTAGGGTCGGGGTCAGGTTTAATGTTAGAGTTAGTGTTAGGGTTAGGGGTAGGGGTAGCGTTAGTGTTAGGGTTAGGGTTAGGTTAAGGGTTAGGGTTAGGTTTCGGGTTAGAGAGGGATAGTGTTAGGGTTAGGGATAGGGTTAGCATTAGGGTTAAGTTTACGGTTAGAGCATAGGGTAACGGTTAGCGCTAGAGTTAGGTTTAGGATTAGGATTAGACAGGGTTAAGGTTAGGGTTACGTTTAGGATTAGGTTTAGGTTTGGGGTTAGGTTTAGGGTTACTGTTAGGAATAGTGTTAGGTTTAGGATTAGGGTTTTGTGTTAGGTGTTAGGCTTAGGGTTAGGTTTAGGGTTATGTCTAGGATTAGTGTTAGGGTTAGTGTTCAGGTTAGAGGGATAGGGTGAGTCTTAGGGTTAGGGTTAGGGTTATGGTTAGAATTATAGGCTATGGTTATGGATAGGGTTAGGGTTATGCTTAGGGTTCGGGTTCAATTTGGCGTTAGGCTTGTAGGTTACACTTCTGGATATGGTTAGAGTTAGGGTTAGGGTTAGGGTTAGGGTTAGGGTTAAAGTTATCCTCAGTGTTAGGATTAGAGTAAGCATAAGGGTTACAGTTAGTGTTAGGGTTAGGGTTAGAGGTAAGTTTTAGGGTTAGGGTTAGGTTTAGGGTTAGGGTTTGGTTTTGGGTTAGGGATTTTGGATATGGTGAGGGTTAAGGTTAAGGTTAGAGTGTTAGAGTTAGCAATAGGTTTAGACTTATGGTAAGGTTTATTGTTAGTGTTAAAGTTAGTGGTTGGGGTTATGGTTAGGTTTAGGGTTAGGGATAGATTTAGGGTTAGGGTTAGGTTTGGGTTTAGGTTTACGGTTAGTGTTAGTGTAAGGGTTAGGATTAGGGTTTTGCATTAGGGTTTAGAATTAGGGTTAGGATTACGGATAGGCTTTAGTTTTGGGTTAGGGTTAGTGTTAGGGTTACTTTTAGTGTTAGACACAGTTTGTGTTAGTGTGGGAAAGACGGTTAGTGTTAGGGTTAGGATTAGGGTTAGACAGGGATAGGGTTAGGATTAGGTTTAGTTTTAGGGTTAGGGTTAAGTTTAGCATTAGAGATTATGGTTAGGTTTAGCTTTAGACAGGGTTAATATTAGTGTTATGGATAGTGTTAGGGTTAGGTTTGGGGTTAGGTTTATGGTTAGTGTTAGGATTAGGGATAGGGTTAGGAATAGGGTTTTGCTTTAGGGGTTAGGATTAGTGTTAGGTTTAGTGTTAGGGCTGGCTTAGGGTTAGGGTTAGGATTAGAAGTTAGGTTTAGGGTTAGTGTTCGTGTTAGTGTTAAGGTTAGTGTTAGTGTTAGAGATTAGGGTTAGGGTTAGTGTTAGGTTAATGGTTACGGTTAGAGTTTAGGGTTAGGCTTGTGTTAGGAATAGGGTTAAATTGAGATTTTGTGTTAGGGTTAGGTTTAGTGTTAGTCAGGGTTATGGTTAGGGTTAGGGTTAGATTGAGGTTTAGGTTTAGGGTTATGGTTAGAATTTAGGTTTGTATTAGGGTTAGTGTTAAGGTTAGAGTTAGATATTAAGTTTAGTGTTAGGTTGAACGTTAGTTTTAGGGTTAAGTGTAGGTTTTGGGTTAGGGTTCTGGTTAGGTTTTAGGGTTAGGTTTAGGTTTAGTATTAGACAGAGTTAGTGTTAGTGAGGTAATTAGGGTTAAGTTTAGGGTTAGGGTTAGGTTTAGACAGGTTTAGTGTAAGGGTTAGGGTTAGTATTATTGTTAGGGTTAGGGTTAGGGTTAGTTTTAGGGTTAGGGTTAAGTTTAGCATTAGAGATTATGTTAAGGGTTAGTGTTAGGATTAGGGTAAGACAGGGTTAATGTGAGGGTTATGGTTAAGTTTATGGTTAGGGTTCAGGTTAGGTTTGGATTTAGGTTTAGCGGTAGTGTTCGGATCTTGGTTAGGGTCAGGATTAGTGTTTTGCATTAGGGGTTAGGATTAGGCTTAGCGTTAGGGTTAGTGTTGGTGTTAGGTTTAGGGTTAGGCTTAGGGTTAGGCTTAGGATTAGGGTTAGTGTTAGGGTCAGGTTTAGTGTTAGACAGAGTTAGTGTTAGGGTTAGGATTAGGGTTAGGTTTAGGTTTAGGGTTAGGGTTAGGGTTAGGGTTAGGTTTTGGGTTAGATAGGGATACTGTTAGGGTTAGAGTTAGGGTTAGGGTTAGGGTTAAGTTTAAGTTTAGGGTTAGAGATTAGGGTAAGAGTTAGTGTAGTGTTATGGTTAGGATTAGGGTTAGGTTTGGTGTTAGGTTTAGGGATAGTATTAGGAATAGGGTTAGGTTTAGGATTGGGGTTTTGTGTTAGTGGTTCGGCTTAGGGTTAGTGATAGGGTTAAAGTTTAGATTTTGTGTTAGGATTAGGTTTAGAAGTTAGTCTTAGGGTTATGGTTAGGGTTAGGGTTAGATTGAGGTTTACGTTTAGGGTTATGGTTAGAATTTAGGTTTGTATTAGGGTTAGTTTTAAGTTTAGAGTTAGATGTTAAGATTAGTGTTAGGTTTAATGTTAGTTTTAGGATTAGATGTAGGTTTTGGGTTAGAGTTCTGGTTAGCTTTTAGGGTTAGGTTTAGGTTTAGTATTAGACAGAGTTAGTGTTAGTGAGGTAATTTGGTTTAGGGTTAGGGTTAGTGTTAGACAGGTTTAGTGTTAGGGTTAGGGTTAGGGTTAGTTTTAGGGTTAGGGTTAAGTTTAGTGTTAGAGATTATGTTAAGGGTTAGCGTTAGGATTAGGGTAAGACAGGGTTAATGTTAGGGTTATGGTTAGGGTTATGGTTAGGTTTCGGGTTAGGTTTGGATTTAAGTTTAACGTTAGTGTTAGGATCTTTGTTAGGGTTAGGATTAGTGTTTTGCATTTGGGGTTAGGATTAGGCTTAGCGTTAGGGTTAGGGTTGGTGTTAGGCTTAGGGTTAGGTTTAGGTTTAGGGTTAGGCTTAGTGTTAGGCTTAGGATTAGGGTTAGTGTTAGGCTCAGGTTTAGTGTTAGACTTAGGATCAGGTTTAGTGTTAGTGTTAGGGTTAGGGTTAGGGTCAGGGTTAGGTTTAGGGTTAGGGTTAGGTTTTGGGTTAGACAGGGATAGTGTTAGGGTTAGGGTTAGGGTTAAGTTTAGGGTTAGATCTTAGGGTAAGTGTTAGCGTAGAGTTAGGGTTAGGTTTAGGGTTAGACAGGGTAAGGTTAGGGTTTTGGTTAGGATTAGGGTTAGGTTTGGTGTTAGGTTTAGGGATAGTGTTAGGAATAGTGTGAGGGGGGCTGGGGATTTAGCCCAATGGCATAAGCACCTTCCTTGCAAGTGTGCGGTCATGAGTTCGATCCTCGGTACCGATAAAAACGAAAAAGACAAAAAAGAAAAAGGAATAGTGTGAGGTTTAGAATTTGGGTTTTGTGTTAGGGGATAGGCTTAGGGTTAGGGTTAGTGTTAGTTCTAGGTTTAGTTTTAGGGTTAGTGTTAGGGTTAGTGAGATATGGTAAATATTAGTGTTAGGGTTAGGGTTGGGTTTAGGGTTAAGTTTATGATTAGATGTTATGGTTATTGATAGGGTTAGGGTTATGGTTAGGGTTCAGATTCAATTTAGCACTTGGCTTATAGGTTACACTTCTGGATAATGTTAGAGCTAGTGTTAGGGTTAGGGTTTGTGTTACAGTTTAGCCTTAGTGTTAGGATTATGGTAAGCATTAGGGTTAGGGTTAGTTTTAGGGTTAGGTTTAGAGGTATGTTTTAGGGTTAGGGCTAGGTTTAGGGTTACGGTTAGGTTTTGGTTTAGTGTTTATGGTTATGGTTAGGGTTAGGGTTAAGGTTAGACGGTTAGGGTTAGGGATAGGTGTAGACTAACGGATAATGTTTAGTGTTAGTGTTAGAATTAGTTGTTGGGGTTATGGTTAGGTTTAGTGTTAGGGATAGGGTTTGGGTTAGGGTTAGGGTTAGGTTTGGGTTTAGGGTATATGGTTAGTGTTAGGGTAAGGGTTAGGATTAGGGTTTTGCTTTAGGGTTTAGAATTAGGGGTAGGGTTAGGGTAGTGTTACAGTTAGGGTTAGGGTGAGGATTAGGGTTAGGGTTAGAGTTAAGGTTAGAGTTAAGGTTAGGTTAGAGGTTTAGACATTAGTTTGAATATTCATGTTAGGTTTAATGTTAGGTTTAGGGTTAGGATTAGAAGTTAGTTTTAGGGTTATGGTAAAGGATAGGTCTAGGGTTAGGTTTAGGGTTAGAGGTTAGGGTTAGGGTTAGGGTTGCGTTAGGGTTAGTGTTAGGTTTACACAGGTTTAGGATTAGGGTTAGGGTTAAGGTTATGTTTGGTGTTAGGGTTAGTTTTAGGGTTAGGGTTAGTGTTAGGATTAGAATTTTGCATTGGGCTTAGGATTAGGTTTAGTGTTAGGGTTAGTTTTAGCGTTGGGTTTAGGATTAGGTTTAGGCTTAGGTTTGAGGTTAGGGTTTGACTGTTAGTGTTAGGGTTAGGTTTAGATTAAGGGTTAAGGTTAGAGTTTTAGGGTTGGGGATAGGGTTAGGCTTAGGTTTAGAGTGATATTTGGGTGAGCATTAGGGTTAGTGTTCCGTTTAGGGTTAGGGTTATGTTTAGGCTTAGGGTTTCTGTTAGGGTAAGGCTTAGAGTTACGGTTAGGTTTATGGCTAGGAATTTAGGGTTTGGCTTAGGTTTAGGCTTAGGGTTAGGGTTACATGTTAGTGTTAGGGTTAGGGTTAGGGTTGGGTTACATGTTAGTGTTAGGATTAGGGTTAGTGTTAGGCCTGGCTTAGGTTTAGGGTTAGGATTAGAAGTTAGGTTTAGGGTTAGTGTTCGTGTTAGGGTTAGGGTTAGTGTTAGTGTTAGAGGATATGGTTAAGGTAAGTGTTAGTGTTCGGGTTACGGTTAGAGATTATGGTTAGGGTTAGGGTTAAAATTTAGGTTTTGTGTTAGGGTTAGGATTAGAAGTTAGTGTTAGAGTCATGTTTAGGGTTAGGGTTAGATTGTGGTTTAGGTTTAGGGTTAGGGTTATGGTTAGAATTTATGTTTGTATTAGGGTTAGTTTTAAGGTTAGAGTTAGAGGTTAAGTTTAGGGTTAGGTTTAGTGTTAGGTTTAGGGTTACATGTAGGGTTTGGGTTTGGGTTCTGGTTAGCGTTATGGTTAGGGTTAGGTTTAGTATTAGACAGAGTTAGTGTTAGTGTTGTAATTAGGGTTACGGTTAGGGTTCGACAGGTTTAGGGTTAGGGTTAGGGTTAGTGTTCGGGTTAGTTTTAGGATTAGGGTTAAGTTTAGCATTAGATATTAGGGTTAAGGTTAGTTTTAGGTTTAGACAGGGTTAATGCTAGGGTTATGGTTAGGGTTCGGGTTAGGTTTGGGTTTAGGTTATCTTTAGTGTTAGGATTTGGGTTAGGGTTAAGATTAGGGTTTTGAATTAGGGGTTATGATTAGGCTTAGGGTTAGGGATAGGTTTAGGTTTAGGGTTAGGGTTAAAGTTAGGGTTAGAGTCAGGTTTAGTGTGAGACAGAGTTAGTGTTAGGGTTAGAGTTAAGGTTAGGGTTAGGTTTTGGGTTAGACACGGATAGTGTTAGGGTTAGGGTTAGCGTTAGTGTTAGGGTTTGGGTTAATTTTAGGGTTAGAACTTAGGGTAAGAGTTAGGGCTAGAGTTAGGGTCAGGGTTAGTTTTAGACACTGTTAAGGTTAGGGGTATGGTTAGTGTTAGGGTTATGTTTGGATTTAGGTTTAGCGTTAGTGTTAGGGATAGGATTAGGTTTAGGATAAGAGTTTTGTGTTAGGTGTTAGGCTTATGGTTAAGGATAGGCTTAGGTCTATGGTTAGTGTTAGGATTACTGCTAGAGTTAGGGTTAGGTTAGGATTAGGGTTTTGCAATAGGGTTTAGAATTAGGATTAAAGTTAGAGTACTGTTACAGTTAGTGTTAGGATTAGGGTGAATGTTAAGATTAAGTTTAGAGGGTTAGAGATTAGTTTGAGTTTTAGGGTTGGGTTTACGTTTAGGTTTAGGATTAGCGTTAAGGTTAGGGTTAGGATTAGAAGTTAGGTTTAGGGATATGGTAAAGGATAGGGTTAGGGTTAGGTTTAGGGTTAGAAGTTAGGGTTAGGGTGAGTGTTGGGTTAGGGTTAGTGTTAGGGTTAGACAGGGTTAGAGTTAGGGTTAGGGTTATGGTTATGTTTGGGGTTAGGGTTTGTTTTAGGGTTAGGGTTAGTTTTAGGATTAAGATTTTGCATTGGGGTTAGTATTAGGGTTAGTGTTAGCGTAGTTTTAGCATTAAGGTTAGGATTTGGATTAGGTTTAGGGTTGGGGTTACGGTTAGACTGTTAGTGTTAGGATTAGGTTTAGGGTTAGGGTTAAGGTTAGAGTGTTAGGGTAGGCATAGTTTTAGGCTTAGGGTTAGAGTTACGTTGGGTTAGCATTAGGGTTAGTGTTAGGTTTAGGGTTAGGGTTATGATTAGAGGTTAGGGGTAGGGTTAGGGTTAGGGTTAGAGGTAGGGTTAAACTGAGTTAAGGTTAGTGTTACAGTTAGGGTTAGGGTTAGGGTTAGGGTTAAGTTTAGGTTATTTTTTAGGTTAGGTTTAAGCTTAGGGTTAGGGTTAGGATTAGGGCTAGAGTGTTAGTTCTCGCATTAGGCTTAGGGTTAGAGTTTAGGGTTAGGTTGAGTGTTCGAGTTAGTGGTAGGGTTGGACAGAGTTAAGGTTAGGGTTACGGTTAGGGTTAGCATTACGGTAAAGGTTAGATTTAGAGGTTAGCATTAGGGCTAGGGTTTCCTTAAGGTTAGGGTTAGCGTTAGACAGGTTTAGTGTTAGGGTTAGGATTAAGGTTAGGGTTAGGTTTAGGGTTAGTGTTAGGGTTAGAGGTTAGTGTTAAGGTTAGGGTTAGGGTTAGGCTTAGTTTTAGACTGGTTAAGGTTACGGATAGGGTTATGTTTTGGGTTAGGGTTAGTGTTAGGTTTAGGTTTAGTGTTGGACACAGTTCGTGTTAGAGTGGGAAATAGGGTTAGTCTTAGTGTTAGGGTTAGGTTTAGACAGGGTTAAGGTTAGTTTAGGTTTAGGGTTAGGGTTAAGTTTAGAGTTAGAGATTAGGGTAATGGTTAGTGTTAGGGTTAGGGTTAGGGTTAGGATTAGGGTTTTGCTTTAGGGGTTAGGATTACTTTTAGGTTTAGTGTTAGGGTTATGGTTAGGGTTAGGGCTTTTGTTACGGTTAGGCTTAGAGTTAGAGTTAGGATTAGGGCTAGAGGGTTAGCATTCAATTTAGGTTTAGGCTTAGGCTTAGGGTTAGAGGTTAGGGTTAGGGCTAGGGTTAGTGTTAGGGCTGGGTTAGGTTTAGGGTTAGGATTAGAAGTTAGATTTAGGGATAGTGTTCGTGTTAATGTTAGCGTTAGTTTTAGTGTTAGAGGATAGTGTTAGGTTTAGTGTTAGTGTTAGGGTTACAGTTAGAGTTTAGGGTTAGGGTTAGGGTTAGGGTTAGGGTTAGGGTTAAGGTTAAAATTTAGATGTTGTGTTAGTGTTAGGATTAGAAGTTAGTGTTAGAGTTATGATTAGGGTTAGAGTTAGATTGAGGTTTAGGTTTAGGGTTAGGGTTATTGTTAGAATTTATGTTTGTATTTGGGTTAGTGTTAAGGTTAGAGTTAGAGGTTAAGTTTAGGTTTAGGTTTAGTGTTAGGTTTAGGGTTAGGTTTAGATTTTGGGTTAGGGTGGTGTTTAGGGTTATGGTTAGGGTTAGGTTTAGTATTAGACAGAGTTAGTGTTAAGGTTGTAATTAGGGTTAGTGTTAGGGTTAGGGTTAGGGTTAGACAGGTTTAGTGTTAGGGTTAGGGTTAGTGTTAGGGTTAGTTTTAGTGTTAGGATTAAGTTTAACATTAGAGATTAGGGTAAGGGTTAGGGTTAGCGTTAGCGTTAGAGTTAGGTTTAGGTTAAGACAGTGTTAATGTTAGGGTTATGGTTAGGGTTCGCGTTAGGTTTCGGTTTAGGCTTAACGTTAGTGTTTGGATTTGGATTAGGGTTAGGATTAGGGTTTTGCATTAGGGTTTAGGATTAGGCTTAGGCTTAGGGTTAGGGTTAGTGTTAGGATTAGGCTTAGAGTTTGGAATAATTTTAGTTTTAGGGTTAGGGTTAGGGTAAGGGTCAGGTTTAGTGTTAGACAGAGGTAGTGTTAGTGTTAGGGTCAGGGTTAGGGTTTGGGTTAGACAGGTATAGTGTTAGAGTTAGGGTTAGGGTTAGTGTTAGGGTTATGGTTAAGCTTAGGGTTAGAGCGTAGGGTAAGGGTTAGGGCTAGGGTTAGGATTATGGTTAGTATTAGACACTGTTAAGTTTAGGGTTATGGTTAGGATTAGTGTTAGGTTTGTGGTTAGGTTTAGGGTTAGTGTTAGAAATAGGGTTAGGTTTAGGATTAGGGTTTTGCATTAGGGGTTAGGCTTAGGGTTAGGGCTAGGGTTAGGGTTAGGTCTACTGTTAGGGTTAGGGTTACTGCTAGAGTTAGGGTTAGGGTTAGGTTTAGGGTTTTGCAATAGGGCTAAGAGTGAGGGTTAAAGTTAGAGGAGTGTTACGGTTAGGCTTAGGATTATGGCTAAGGTTAGTGTTAAGTTTAGAGGGTAAGAGATTTGTTTGAGTTTTAGGGTTAAGTATAAGGTTAGGTTTAGGGTTAACAATAAGTTTAGGGTTAGGATTAGGATTAGAAGTTAGGTTTGGGTTATGGTAAACGTTAGGGTTAGGGTTAGGTTTAGGGCTAGAAGTTGTGGTTAGGGTTAGGGTTAGGGTTAGGTTTAGGGTTAGAAGTTGTCGTTAGGGTTAGTGTTAGAGATTGACAGGGTTAGAGTTAGGGTTAGGGTTATGGTTATGTTTGTGATTAGGGTTAGTTTTAGGGTTAGGGATTAATGTTAGGATTAGGATTTTGCATTGGGTTTAGGATTAGGTTTAGTGTTAGGGTAGTTTTAGCGTTAAGTTTAGGTTTCGGGATAGGGTAAGTTTTGGGGTTATGGTTATACTGTTAGGGTTAGGGTTAGTTTTAGGGTAAGTGTTATGGTTAGAGGGTTAGGGTTAGGATAGTGTTAGGCTTAGGGTTAGATTTAGGGTTGGGTTAGTGTTAGGTGTAGTGTTAAGTTTAGGGTTAGGGTTATGTTTAGGGTTAGTGTTTTGGTTAGGGTTGAGGTTAGGGTTAGGCTTAGAGTTAGGGTTAGAATTAGGACTAGAGTGTTAGGGTTTGAGTTAGGTCTAGGCTTAGGTTAGGGTTAGAGTTTAGGGTTAGGGTTACTGTTATGGCTGGCTTAGGTTTAGGGTTAGGATTAGAAGTTAGATTTAGTGTAGTGTTCATGTTAGTGTTAGGGTTAGGGTTAGTGTTAGAGGATACGGTTAGGGTTAGTGTTAGTGTGAGGGTTACAGTTAGAGTTTAGGGTTAGTGCTGGGGTTAGGGTTAGGGTAAGATTTATGGTTAGGGTTAAAATTTAGATTTTGAGTTAGGGTTAGTTTTAGAAGTATGGTTAGGGTTAGGGTTAGATTGAGTTTTAGGTTTAGGGTTATGGTTAGGGTTAGAATTTAGGTTTGTATTAGGGTTAGTGTTAAGATTAGAGTTAGAGGTTAAGGTTAGGGTTAGTGTTAGGGTTAGTTTTAGGGTTAGGGTTAAGTGTAGCATTGGAGATTAGGGTAAGTGTTAGGTTTTGCGTTAGGGTTACGGTTAGGTTTAGGGTTAGACAGGGTTAATGTTAGGGTTATGTTTAGGGCTCGGGTTAGGTTTGGGTTTAGGTTTAATGTTAGTGTTAGAATTTGGGTTAGGGTTAGGGTTAGGGTTAGTGTTAGGGTTAGGGTTAGGTTTAGGGTTAGTGTTAGAGTTAGGGTTAGGGTTAGCATTAGGGTTAGGGTTAGGGTTAAGTTTAGGTTTAGGTTTTGGTTTAGACAGGGATAGTGTAAGGGTTCAGGTTAGTGTTAGGTTTAGGGTTAAGTTTAGGGTTAGAGGTTAGGGTAAGGGTTAGGGCTACAGTTAGCCTTAGGGTTAGGGTGAGACATTGTTAAGGTTACGGTTGTTAGGATTAGGGTTATGTGTGGGTTTAGGTTTAGTTTCAGTGTTAGGAATAGGGTTAGGTTTAGGATTATGGTTTTGCATTATGGGTTAGGCTTAGGGTTAGGTCTAGGATTAGTGTAAGGGTTAGTGTTAGGGTTAGAGGGATAGGGTGAGTGTTAGGGTTAGGGTTATGATTAGAGGTTATGGTTATGGTTATGGTTATTGTTAAGGTTATTTTTAGGGTTCTGGTTTAATGTAGCGCTTTGCTTATAGGTTACACTTCTGGATAGGGTTAGATTTAAGGTTAGGTTTAGGGTTAGGGTTACAGTTTAAACTTAGTGTTAGGATTAGGGTAAGCAATAGGGTTAGGTTTAGTGTTAGGGTTACGGTTAGAGGTATGTTTTAGGGTTAGGTTTAGGTTTATGGCTAGGGTTAGGTTTTGGGTTTGGGTTTACGGTTACTGTTAGGGTTAGGGTTAAGGTTAGAGGGTTAGGGTTAAGGATAGGGTTAGACGTACGGTAAGGTTTAAGGTTAGTGTCAGATTTAGTGGTTGTGGTTATGGTTAGGTTTAGGGTTAGGGATAGTGTTAGGGTTAGGGTTAGGGTTAGGTTTGGTTTTAGGGTTAGTGTTAGTGCTAGTGAAAGGGTTAGGATTAGGGTTTTGCATTAAGGTTTAGAATTAGTTTTAGGGCTGGGGTAGTGTTATGGTTAGGTTTAGGGTAAGGATTAAGGTTTGGGTTAGGGTTACGGTTAAGGTTAGAGGTTTAGACATTAGTTTGAAATTCCGGATTAGTTTTAATGTTAGGTTTAGGGTTAGGGTTAGGATTAGAAGTTAGTTTTAGGGTTATGCTAAAGGATAGGGCTAGGGTTAGGTTTAGGGTTAGAAGTTAGTGTTAGGATTAGGGTTGTTTTACGGTTAGTGTTAGAGTTAGACAGGGTTAGGGTTAGGGTTAGGGTTATGTTTATGTTTGGTGTTAGGGTTAGTTTTAGGGTTAGGGTTAGTGTTAGGATTAGAATTTTGCATTGGGCTTAGGATTCGGGTTAGCGTTAGGGTTAGTTTTAGCGTTAGGTTTAGGATTAGGTTTAGGGTTAGTGTTGGGGTTAGCATTAGGGTTAGGTTTAGGGTAAGGGTTAATGGGTTAGGGTTAGGGTTAGGGTGGGTTAGCGTCAGGGTCAGGTTTAGTGTTAGACAGAGTTAGTGTTATGGTTAGTGTTAGGGATAGGGGTAGGGTTAGGGTTAGGTTAGGTTTAGTCTTAGGGTTAGGGTTAGGTTTTGGGTTAGAGAGGGAAATTGTTAGGGTTAAGGTTAGGGTTAGGTTTAGGGTTAGCATTAGGGTTAAGTTTAGGGTTAGAGCTTAGGGTATGGGTTAGCTCTAGAGTTGGGTTTAGGATTAGGGTGAGACAGGGTTAAGGTTTAGGGTTATGGTTAGGATTAGGGTTAGGTTTGTGGTTAGGTTTAGGGTTACTTTTAGGAATAATGATAGGTTCAGGATTAGGGTTTTGCTTAAGGGGTTAGGCTTAGGGTTAGTGTTAGGGTTAGGTCTAGGAATAGTGTTAAGCTTAGTGTTAGAGTTAGAGGGATAGAGTGAGTGTTAGGGTTAGCGTTAGGGTTAGGGTTAGGGTTAGAATTAGAGTTTATGGTTATGGATAGTGTTAGGGTTATGCTTAGAGTTCCAGTTCAATTTAGCACTAGGCTAATAGGTTACACTTCTGCATAGGGTTAGGGTTAGGGTTAGGTTTAGGGTTAAGGTTAGTGTTAAAGTTTAGCCTTAGTGTTAGGATTAGGGTAAGCATAAGGGTTAGGGTTAGGTTTAGGTCTAGGGTTAGAGGTATGTTTTAGAGTTAGGGTTAGGTTTTGGGTTAGGGTTTTTGGTTAGGGTTAGGGTTAAAGTTAGGTTTAGAGGTTTAGGGTTAGGGATAGGTTTAGACTTACCTAAGGTAAGGTTTAGTGTTAGTGTTAGAGTTAGTGGTTGGGGTTATGGTTAGGTTTTGGGGTAGGGATAGTGTTAGGGTTAGTGTTAGGGTTAGGGTTAGGTTTGGGTTTAGGTTTACGGTTATTGTTAGGGTAAGGTTTAGGATTAGGGTTTTGCATTAGCGTTTAGATTTAGGGGTAGGGTTACCATAGTGTTACGGTTTTGGGTTAGGGTAAGGATTAGAGTTAGGGACAGGGTTATGGTTAAGGTTAGAAGTTTAGACATTAGTTTGAATTTTCGGGTAAGGTTTAGTGTTAGGTTTAGAGTTAGGTTTAGGATTAGAATTTAGTTTTCGAGTTATGGTCAAGGTCAGGGCTTGGGTTAGGTTTAGAGTTAGAGGTTAGTGTTAGCTTTAGTGTTGCGTTAGGGCTAGTGTTAGGGTTAGACAGGGTTAGGTTTAGGGTTAGGGTTATGGTTATGTGTGGTGTTAGGGTTAGTTTTAGGGCTAGAATTAGTGTTAGGATTAGAATTTTGCATTGGGCTTAATATTAGGTTTAGTGTTAGGGTTAGTTTTAGCATTAGTTTTAGGATTAGGTTTAGGGATAGTTTTGGGGTTAGGGTTAGAATGTTAGTGTTAGGGTTAGGTTTAGGTAAGGTTTAGGTTAGCAGGTTAGGTCTAGGAATAGGGTTAGGCTTAGGGTTAGAGTTAGGTTTGGGTTAGCGTTAGGGTCAATGTTAGGTTTAGGGTTATGGTTATGATTAGGGTTAGGGTTTGGTTTAGGGTTGAGGTTAGGGCTAGGTTTAGGATTAGGACTCGAGTGTTAGGGTTGGGTTAGTGTTTAGGTTAGGTTAGATGTTAGGTTTGGGGTTATGTTAGGGTTAGACAGAGTTAAGGTTAGGTTTACGGTTAGGGTGAGGGTTATGGTTAGTTAGCTTTAGGGTTAGGGTTGAGGTTAGGTTTAGGCTTAGGTTTAGGGTTAGAATTATGGATAGAGGGTTAGGGTTCAGGTTCGTGTTCAGGTTAGTGTTACAGGTTAAGGTTAGGGTAAGTGTTAGTGTTAGGGGTAGGGTTAGAGAGAGTTAAGGTTAGGCTTAGCGTTATGGTTAAGGTTATGGTTAGAGGTTAGGGTTACTATTAAGGTTGGTTAGGGGTAATGTTAGGGTTTGCCAGGTTTAGGGTTAGGGTTACGATTAGAGTTAGGGTTACGGTTAGTGTTAGCGTTAGGTTTAGGGTTAGTTTTAGACTGCAGGAGGGCTAGGCATAGGGTTCGGTTTGGTGTTAGGGTTAGGGTTAGTGTTAGACACAGTTCGTGTTAGGGTGGCAATTAGGTTTAGGGTTAGGGTTAGAGTTAGATAGGGTTAGGTTTAGGGATAGGGTTAATTTTAAGGTTACATTTAGGATTAGACTGGCCTAATGTTAAGGTTATGATTAGTATTAGGGATAAGTTTGGGGTTAGGGTTAGGGTTAGTTTAGTATTAGGGTCAGGAGTAGGATTAGGGTTTTTGCTTTATGGGTTAAGATTATTGTTAGGTTTAGTGTTAGGGCTGGCTTAGGGGTAGGGTTAGATTAGAAGTTAGGTTTAGTCTTAGTGTTGGTGTTAGTGTTAGGGTTAGTGTTAGTGTTAGAGTTTAGGTTTAGGGTTAGTGTTAGGGTTAGGGTTACGTTTAGAGTTTAGGGTTAGTGTTAGTGTTAGGGATAGGGTTAAAGTTTAGATTTTGTGTTAGGGTTAGGATTAGAAGTTAATGTTAGTGTTATGGTTAGGGTTATGGTTTAAGGTTGAGGGTTGAGGTTTAAGTTTAGGTTTAGGGTTATGGTTAGAATTTAGATTTGTATTAGGGTTAGTGCTAAGATTAGAGTTAGAGGTTAAGTTTAGGGTTAGGTTTAGTGTTATGTTTAGGATTAGGTGTAGGTTTTGGGTTAGGGTTCTGGTTAGGGTTAGTATTAGGGTTAGGTTTAGTATTAGACAGAGTTAGTGTTAGGGTTGTAATTAGGGTTAGGGTAAGGGTTAGGGTTAAACAGGGTTAGGGTTAGTGTTAGGGTTAGTTTTAGGGTTAGGGTTAAGTTTAGCGTTAGAGATTATGCTAAGGGTAAGGGTTAGCGTTAGGGTTAGGGTTAGCTTTAGGGTTAGACAGGTTTAATGTTAGGGTTATGGTTAGTGTTGGGGTAAGGTTTGGGTTTAGGTTTAACGTTAGTGTTAATGATTTTGGTTAGGGTTACGATTAGGGTTTTGCATTAGTGGATAGGATTAGGCTTAGTGTTAGGGTTAGGTTTGGTGTTAGGGTTAGGGTTAGGTTTAAGGCTAGGCTTAGGATTAGGGTTACGGTTAGGGTCAGGTTTAGAGTTAAACAGAGTTAGTGTTAGGGTTTGGGTTAGGGTTAGGTTTAGGGTTAGGGTTAGGGGTTGGGTTAGACAGGGATAGTGTTAGGGTTAGGGTTAAGGTTAGGGTTAGTTTTAGGGTTAAGTTTAGGGTTAGAGCTTAGGATAAGGGTTAAAGCTAGAGTTAGGGTTAGGGTTAGACAGGGTTAAGGTTAGGGTTATGGTTAGGATTAGGTTTAGGTTTGGGTTTTAGGTTTAGGCTTAGTGTTAGTAATAAGTTTAGGTTTAGGATTAGGGTTTTGTGTTAGGGGTTAGGTTTAGTGTTAGGGTTAGGGTTAGTTCTAGGATTAGTGTTAGGGTTAGTGTTAGGGTTACAGGGTTAAGGTGAATGTTAGGGTTAGGGTTAGGTTTAGGGTTAGGGATATGATTAGAGGTTATGGCTATGGATAGGGTTAGGTTGATGGTTAGGGTTCCAGTGAAATTAAGCACTAGGCTTATAGGTTACACTTCTGGATAGTGTTATAGCTAGTGTTAGGTTTAGGGTTAGTGTTACAGTTTAGCCTTAGTGGTAGGATTATGGTAAGTATTAGGGTTAGCGTAAGAGTTAGGGTTAGGGTTAGAGGTATGTTTCAGGGTTAGGGTTATGTTTAGGTGAGTGTTAGGTTTAGGGTTAGGGTTTACGGTTATGGTTAGGGTTAGGGTTAATTTTAGAGGGTTAGGGTTAGGGATAGGTTTAGACTTATGGTAAGGTTTTATTGTTAGTGTTAGATTTAGTGGTTGGGGTTATGGTTAGGTTTAGGATTAGGGATAGAGTTAGGTTTAGGGTTACGGTTAGGTTTGGGTTTAGGGTTACGGTTATTGTTAGGGTAAAGGTTAGGATTAGGGTTTTGCATTAGGGTTTAGAATTAGGGTTAGGGTTAGGGTAAGGATCAGGGTTAGGGTTAGGGTTACATTTAAGGTTATAATTTTAGACATTAGTTTGAATCTTCGGGTTAGGATTAATGTTAGGTTTAGGGTTCGGGTTAGGATTAGAAGTTAGTTTTAGGGTGAGGATTAGAAGTTAGTTTTAGGGTTATGGTAAAGGTTAGCGCTAGGGTTAGGTTTAGGGTTAGAGGTTAGTGTTAGGGTTAGGGTGGCGTTATGGTTAGTGTTAGGGTTAGAAAGGGTTAGGGTTAGGGTTAGGGTTACGGTTATGTTTGGTGTTAGGGTTAGTTTTAGGGTTAGGGTTAGTGTTAGGATTAGAATTTTGCATTTGCCTTAGGATTAAGTTTAGTGCTAGCGTTAGTTTTAGCATTAGATTTAGGGTTAGGTTTGGGGTTCGCGTTAGACTGTTAGTGTTAGGGTTAAGTTTAGTGTAATGGTTAAGTTTAGAGGGTTAGTGTTAGGGATAGGGTTAGGCTTAGGGTTAGAGTTAGGGTTGGGATAGCGTTAGGGTTATTGTTAGGTTTAGGGTTAGCATTATGGTTAGGGTTAGGGTTTGAGTTAGGGTTAGGCTTAGAGTTAGGGTTAGGATTAGGGCTAGAGGGTTAGTGTTTGGGTTAGGTTTAGGCTTAGGGTTAGGGTTAGAGGTTAGGGTTAGAATTATGGTTAGTGTTAGGGCTGGCTTAGGTTTAGGGTTAGGATTAGTAGTTAGGTTGAGTGTTAGTGTTCGTGTTGGTGTTAGGGTTAGTTTTAGTGTTAGAGGATATGGTTAGGGTTAGTGTTAATGTTCGGGATATGGTTAGAGTTTAGGGTTAGGGTAAGGGTTAGGGTTAGGTTTAGGGTTAGGGTTAAAATTTAGGTTTTGTGTTAGTGTTAGGATTAGAAGTTAGTGTTAGAGTTATGGTTAGGGTTAGGGTTAGATTGAAGTTTAGATTTAGGGTTAGAGCTATGGTTAGAATTTAGGTTTGTTTTAGGGTTAGTGTTAAGTTTAAAGTTAGAGGTTAAGTTTAGGGTTAGGTTTAGTGTTAGGTTTAGGGTTAAGTGTGGGTTTTGGGTTAGGGTTATGGTTAGGGTTAGGTTTAGTATTAGACAGAGTTAGTGTTAGTTTTGTAATTAGGGTTAGGGTTAGCATTATGGTTAGACAGGTTTAGTGTTAGGGTTAGGGTTAGTGTTAGGGTTAGTTTTAGGATTACTGTTAAGTTTAGCCTTAGAGATTAGGGTAAGGGTTAGGGTTGGCGTTAGGGTTAGGGTTAGGTTTAGGTTTAGACAGGGTAAATGCTTGGGTTATGGTTAGGGTTCGTGTTAGGTTTGGGTTTAGGTTTAACTTTAGTGTTAGGATTTGTGTTAGGGTTAGGATTAGGGTTTTGCATTATGGGTTAGCATTTGGCTTAGTGTTAGGGTTAGGGTTAGGGTTAGGGTTAGGTTTAGGGTTAGGGTTAGGGTTTCATTGGGCTTAGGATTCCGGTTAAGTCAGGTTTAGTGTTAGACAAAGTTAGTGTTAGGGTTATTGTTAGGGTTAGGGTTTGGTATAGACAGGGATAGTGTTAGGGTTAGGGTTGCGTTAGTGTTAGTGTTAGGGTTAGAAAGGTTTAGGGTTAGGGTTAGGGTTACGATTATGTTTGGTGTTAGGGTTAGTTTTAGCGTTAGGGTTAGTGTTAGGATTAGAATTTTGCATTTGGCTTAGGATTAGGTTTAGTGTTAGCGTTAGTTTTAGCGTTAGGTTTATGGTTAGGTTTGGGGATCGGGTTAGACTGTTAGTGTTAGGGTTAAGTTTAGGGTAATGGTTAAGGTTAGAGGGTTAGTCTTAGGGATAGGGTTAGACTTATGGTTAGAGTTAGGGTTGGGATAGCGTTAGTGTTAGTGTTAGCTTTAGGGTTAGCGTTATGGTTAGGGTTCGGGTTTGGGTTAGGGTTAGGTTTAGAATTAGGTTTAGGATTAGGGCTAGAGGGTTAGGGTTCAGGTTAGGTTTATGCTTAGGGTTAGGGTTAGAGGTTAGTGTTAGAATTAGGGTTAGTGTTATGGCTGGCTTAGGTTTAGGGTTAGGATTAGAAGTTAGGTTTGGGTTATGGTAAAGGTTAGTGTTAGGGTTAGGTTTAAGGTTAGAATTTAGGGTTAGGTTTAGGGTTTAGGTTGGGTTTGGGTTAGTTTAAGAGTTAGACAGTGTTAGAGTTAGGGTTAGGCTTATGGTTATGTTTGGAATTAGGGTTAGTTTTAGGGTTAGGGTTAGTGTTAGGATTAGGATTTTGCATAGGGGTTAGGATTAGGTTTAGTGTTAGGGTAGTTTTAGTGTTAAGTTTTGGTTTCGGTATAGGGTTAGGTTTGGAGTTAGGGTTATACTGTTAGTGTTAGGGTTAGGTTTTGGGTAAGAGTTAAGGTTAGAGGGTTAGGGTTAGGGATAATGTTAGGTTTAGGGTTAGAGTTAGGGTTGGGTTGGCGTTAGGGTTAGTGTTAGGTTTAGGGTTAGGGTTATGTTTAGGGTTAGTGTTTTGGTTAGGGTTGAGGTTAGGGTTAGGCTTAGAGTTAGGGTTAGACGTAAGACTAGAGGGTTAGGGTTCGGGTTAGGTTTAGGCTTAGGTTAGGGTTAGAGTTTAGGGTTAGGGTTAGGGTTAATGTTATGGCTGGCTTAGGTTTAGTGTTAGGATTAGAAGTTAGATTTAGGGTTAGTGTTCATGTTAGTGTTAGGGTTAGTGTTAGTGTTAGAGGATACGGTTAGGGTTAGTGTTAGTGTGAGGTTACGGTTAGAGTTTAGTGTTAGGGCTAGGGTTAGGGTTAGGGTACGGTTTAGCATTAGGGTTAAAATTTAGATTTTGAGTTAGGGTTAGTGTTAGAGTTATGGTTAGGGTTAGGTTTAGATTGAGGTTTAGGTTTAGGTTTAGGTTAAGGGTTAGGGTTAGAATTTAGGTTTGTATTAGGGTTAGTGTTAAGATTAGAGTTAGAGGTTAAGTTTAGTGTTAGGTTTAGTGTTAGGTTTAGGGTTAGGTGTAGGTTTTGTGTTAGGGTTCTGGTTAGTGTTAATGTTAGGGTTAGGATTAGTATTAGACAGAGTTAGTATTAGTGTTGAAATTAGGGTTAGGGTTAGGGTTAGGGTTAGACAGGTTTAGTGTTAGGGTTAGTGTTAGTGTTAGGGTTAGTTTTAGGGTTAGGGTTAAGTTTAGCATTGGAGATTAGGGTAAGGGTTAGTTTTTGTGATAGGGTTAAAGTTAGGTTTAGGGTTAGACAGGGTTAATGTTAGGGCTATGTTTAGGATTCGGGTTAGTTTTGGGTTTAGGTTTAATGTTAGTGTTAAGATTTGGGTTAGGGTTAGGATTATGGTTTTGCATTAGGGGTTAGGATTGGGGTTAGGATTAGGGTTAGGGTTAGGGTTAGTGTTAGGGTTAGTGTTAGCGTTAGGGTTAGGGTTACGGTTAGGGTTAGGGTTAAGGTTAGGGTTAGGGTTTGGGTTAGACAGGGATAGTGCTAGGGTTAGGGTTAGGGTTAGTGTTAATGTTAGAGTTAAGTTAAGGGTTAGAGCTTAGGGTCAGGGTTAGGGCTAGAGTTAGAGTTAGGTTTAGGGTTAGGGTTAGACATTGTTAAGTTTACGGTTGTCGTTAGGATTAGGGTTAGGTGTGGGGTTAGGTTTAGGTTTAGTGTTAGGAATAGGGTTAGGTTTAGGATTATTGTTTTGCCTTATGGCTTAGCCTTAGGGTTAGGGTTAGGGTTAGGTCTAGGATTAGTGTTAGGTTTAGTGTTAGGGTTAAAGGGATAGGGTGAGTGTTAGGGTTAGGGTTATGATTAGAGGTTATGGTTATGGTTATTGTTAAGGTTATGGTTAGGGTTCCGGTTCAAATTAGCGCTTGGCTTATAGGTTACACTTCTGGATAGGGTTAGAGTTAGGGTTACTATTTAACCTTAGTGTTAGGATTAATCTAAGTATTAGGGTTTGTGTTAGTGTTAGGGTTAGGGTTAGAGGTATGTTTTATGGTTAGGTTTAAGTTTAGGGTTAGAGATAGGTTTTGGGTTAGGATTTATGGTTTCGGTTAGGGTTAGGGTTAAGGTTAGAGGTTTAGGGTTAAGGATAGTGTTAGACTTACGGTAAAGTTTAAGGTTAGTGTTAGATTTAGTGGTTGGGGTTATGGTTAGGTTTAGGGTTAGGGATTGTGTTAGGGTTAGGGTTACTGTTAGGTTTGGTTTTAGGTTTAGGGTTAGTGTTAGGGTAAGGGTTAGGATTAGGGTTTTGCATTAGCGTTTAGAATTAGTTTTAGGGTTAGGGTAGTGTTAGGATTAGGGTTAGGTTAAGAATTAAGGTTAGGGTTAGGGTTACGGTTAAGGTTAGAGCTTTAGACATTAGTTTGAAATTCCGGATTATGTTTAATGTTAGGTTTAGGTTTATGGTTAGGATTAGAAGTTATTTTTAGGGTTATGCTAAAGGTTAGGGCTAGGTTTAGCTTTAGGGTTAGAGGTTACGGTTAGGATTAGGGTTGCATTAGGGTTAGTGTTAGGGTTAGACAGGGTTAGGGTTAGTTTTAGGGTTATGTTTATGTTTGGTGTTAGGGTTAGTTTTAGGGTTAGGGTTAGTGTTAGGATTAGAATTTTGCATTGGGCTTAGGATTCGGGTTAGCGTTAGGGTTAGTTTTAGCGTTAGGTTTAGGATTAGGTTTAGGGTTAACGTTGGGGTTAGCGTTAGAATGTTAGTGTTAGGGTTAGGTTTAGGGTAAGGGTTAATGTTAGAGGGTTAGGGTTAGGATAGGTTTGGGCGTAGGGTTAGAGTTAGGGTTGGGTTAGTGTTAAGGTAAGTGTTATGTTTAGGATTAGAGTTGTGGTTAGGGTTAGTGTTTGGGTTAGGTTTGAGGTTAGGGTTAGTTTTAGGATTAGGACTAGAGGATTAGGGTTAGCATTATGGTTAAGTTTAGGGTTAGAGTTTAGGTTTAGCGTTAGGGGTAGGGTTAGACAGAGTTAAGATTACTTTTAGGGTTAGGGTTAGTGTTATGGTTAGGGTTAAGGTTTGGCTTATTTTTGAGCGTAGGTTTAGGCTTATGTTTAGGGTTAGGATTAGGGCTAGAAGGTTAGGGTTCGGGTTCGGGTTAGGGTTAGTGTTAGAGGTTAGTGTTAGGTTTAGTGTTAGTGTTAGTGTTAGGGTTAGACAGAGTTAAGGTTAGGTTTATGGTTATGGTTAGCGTTATGGTTAAGGTTAGTGTTAGCGGTTAAGGTTACTATTAGGGTTGGTTAGGGTTAAGATTAGGATTAGACAGGTTTTGGGTTAGGGTTAGGGTTAGGGTTATGGTTAGGGTTAGGGTTAGTTTTGGGGTTAGGTTTAGCATTAGTGTTGGGATTTGTGTTAGGATTAGAATTGGATTTTGCATTAGAGGTTAGGATTAGGGTTAGATTTAGGATTAGTGTTAGAGTTAGGGTTAGGCTTAGGATTAGGTTTAATGTTAGTGTTAGGGTTAGTGTTAGAGTTAAGGTTAGGCTTAAGGTTAGGGTTAGGTTTAGTGTTAGACAGAGTTAGTGTTAGTGTTAGGGTTAGGGTTAAGTTTAGATAGGCTTAATGTTAGGGTTAGGGTTAGGGTTCATGTTAGGGTTAGGGTTACGGTTAGAGTTTAGGGTTACGGTTAGGGTTAAGGTTAGACTGTTAGTGTTAGGTTTAGGTTTAGCGTAAGAGTTAAGGCTAGATGGTTAGGGTTAAGGATAGAGTTAGGCTTAGGGTTAGGGTTAGGGTTAGGGTTAGACTGTTAGTGTTAGGTTTAGGTTTAGCATAAGAGTTAAGGCTAGAGGGTTAGGGTTAAGGATAGGGTTAGGCTTAGGTTAAGGTTAGGGTTAGACAGGTTTAGTTTTAGGCTTAGGGTTAGGATTAGTTTTAGAGTTAGGGTTAAGTTTAGATTTAGAGCTTAGGGTAAGGATTAGGGTTAGGGTTAGGGTTAGGGTTAGACAGGTTTAATGTTAGCGTTATGGTTAGGGTTAGAGTTAGGTTTGGGTTTAGGTTTAGCGTTAGTGTTAAGGTTTGGGTTATGGTTCGGCTTAGGGTTTTTCATTAGGCGTTAGGATTAGGGTTAGGTTTAGTGTTAGGTTTAGGATTAGTGTTAGGGTTAGGCTTAGGGTTAGGTTTAGTGTTCAGGTTAGGGTTAGGGTTAGGGTTAAGTTTAGACAGAGTTAGTGTTAAGGTTAACGTTAAGGTTTGTGTTATCGTTAGGGTTAGGGTTATGTTTAGGGTTAGGTTTAGGGTTAGGGTTAGGGTTAGCGTTAGGTTTAGACTTTTAGTTTTACGGTTAGGTTTATCGTAAGAGTTAAGGCTAGAGGGTTAGGGTTAAGGATAGGGTTAGGCTTACGGTTAGAAAGGTTTAGTGTTACAATTAGTTTTAGGGTTAGGTTTAGTTTTAGGTTTAGAGCTTAGGGTAAGATTTAGGCTTAGTGTTAGGGTTAGTGTTAGGGTTATAGCTAGGTTTGGGTTTAGGTTTAGCATTAGTTTTAGTATTTGGGTTACAGTTAGGATTAGGGATTTGCATTAGGGTTAGGGTTAGGTTTAGGTTTAGGGTTAGGGTTAGGCTTAGGATTAGGGTTAGGGTTCAGGTTAGGTTAAGTTTAGACAGGGTTAGTGTTAAGGTAAGCGTTAGGGTTAGTGTTATCGTTAGGGTTACAGTTAGAGTTTAGGGTTAGGGTTAGGGTTAGGGTTAGCATTAGGATTAGACAGGGTTCGTGTTAGGATTAGGGATAGGGTTAGTGTTAGGTTTAGACAGAGTTAGTGTTAGGGTTAGGTTTAGGGTTAGGATTAGACAAGGTTAGTGTTAGGGTTAGGTTTAAGTTTAGTGTTAGGGTTAGGGTAAAGTTTGGGGTTATAGCTTAGTGTTAGGGTTATGGTTAGGATTAGACAAGGTTAGTGTTAGGGTTAGGGTTAGTGTTAGGGTTAGGGTTACGGTTAGGGTTAGCATTAGTGTTACAGGTTTGCGTTAGTGTTAGGATTAGGGTAAGCATTAGTTTTAGGGATAGTGTTAGGATTAGGGTTAGAGGTATATTTTAGGGCCTGGGTTTGGTTTAAGGTTAGGGTTAGGGTTTGGGTTAGGATTTATGGTGACTGTTAGATTTAAGGTTAAGTTTAGAGGGTTAGGGTTAAGGAAAGGGTTAGACTAAGAGTTAGGTTTAGGGTTAGTGTTTATTGCTAGGGTTAGGCTTAGGGTTAGGGTTAGCGATAGGGTTAGGGTTAGGGATAGGTTTAGACCGAGTTAAGTTTAGTGTTATGGTTAGGGTTAGGTTTAGGTTTAGGGTTAGGGTTGTGATTAAGGTTAGGCTTTGGGTTGGGGTTGAGGTTAGGTTCATTCTTAGGGTTAGGGTTAGGATTAGGGCTAGAGGGTTCGGGTTAAGGTTAGGGTTAGTTTTAGGGTTAGACAGAGTTAAAATAAGGATTAGTGTTAGGGTTAGGATTAGGGTTTTTCATTAGGGTTAGGGTTAGGGTTAGGGTTAGGGTTAGGGTTAGGGTTAGGGTTAGACAGGGTTAGGGTTAGGGTTAGGGTTAGGCTTATGGTTAAGGTTAGAGGTTAGGGTTAGGGTTAGGGTTAGGGTTGCGTTAGGGTTAGTGTTAGGGTTAGACAGGGTTAGGGTTAGGGTTAGGGTTATCATTATTTTTGGGGTTAGGGTTGGTTTTAGGTTTGGGTTAGTGTTAGGATTAGAATTTTGCATTGGGGTTAGGATTAGGGCTAGTGTTATGATTAATTTTAGCGTTAGGTTTAGGATTAGTGTTTTGGTTAAGTTGGGATTAGGGTTACACTGTTAATGTTAGGGATAGGTTTAGGGTAAGGGTAAGGTTTAGAGGGTTAGGTTTAGGGATAGGGTTAGGCTTAGGGTTAGGGTTATGGTTGGGTTAGCGTTAGTGTTAGGGTTATGGTTAGGTTTAGTGTTTGGGTTAGTGTTAGATTTGAGTTTAGGGTTAGGCTTAGGTTTGGGGTTAGGATTAAGGCTAGATTGTTATGGTTCAGGTTTGGGTTAGGTTTAGAGGTTAGGTTTAGCGATAGTGTTAGGGTTTTGTGTAGGGTTAGAACAAGTTAAGGTTAGGGTTAGGGTTAGAGTTTGGGTTCGGGCTATGGATAGGTTTAGGGTTTGGGTTAGGGTTGAGGTTAGGTTTAGATTTAGGATTAAGGTTATGATTAGGGCTAGAGGGTTAGGGTTCTGGTTCGGGTTAGGGTTAGTGTTAGAGGTTAGGGTCACGTTTAGTGTTAGAGTTAGTGATTATACAGAGTTAAGGTTAGGTTTATGGTTAGGGTTAGCCTTATGGTTAAGTTTAGGTTTAGAGGTTAGGGTTAGGGTTTGGGTTTTAGTTCGCTTAGGGTAAGGGTTAGGGTTAGACTGGTTTAGAGTTAGGGTTAGGTTTACGGTTAGTGTTAGGGTTAGTGTTAGTGTTAGGGTTAGGGTTAGACTGGGTTATTGTTAGGGATGGGGTTAGGTTTTCGGTTTAGGTTTAGTGTTAGGGTTAGAGTTACTGTTAGAGTTAGTGTTAAGGTGGGAATTAGGGTTAGGGTTAGGGTTAGGGTTAGGGTTAGGGTTAGGGTTAGGGTTAGCGTTAAGTTTAGGGTTAGGGTTAGGGTTAGGATTAGGTTTAGGGTTAGTGTAGGGTTAGGGTTAGGTCAGGGTTAGGGTTAGGGTTAGTGTTAGGGTTATGGTTAGGGTTATTGTTTAATTTTAGGGTTAGGTTTAGGGTTAAGGTTAGGGTTAGACAGAATTAACGTTAAGGTTAGGGTTAGGGTTAGGGTTAGGGTTATCTTTAGGGTTGGGTTTGGGTTAGGCTTGTGGTTAGATTTAGGCTTAGGGTTAGTGTTACTATTAGGGCTAGAGGGTTAGTGTTTGGGTTCGGGTTAGGTGAGTGTTAGAGTTTAGGGTTAAGGTTAGTGTTAGTGTTAGGTGTAGGGTTAGATAGAGTTACGGTTAGGTTTATAGTTAGGGTTAACGTATGGTTAAGGTTAGGTTTAGAGTTTAGTGTTAGGGTTATGGTTGGCTTAGGGTTAGGGTTAGGGTTAGGGTTAGACAGGTTTAGGGTTAGGGTTAGGGTTACAGTTAGTGTTAGGGTTAGGTTTAGGGTTAGGGTTATACTGGTTTAGGGTTAGTGAAAGTGTTAGGTTTGGGTTAGGTTTAGTTTAAGGGTTTGTGTTAGTGTTAGACAGAGTTAGTGTTAGGGTGGGAATTAGGGTTAGGTTTAGGTTTAGGGTTAGGGTTAGATAGGGTTAGTGTTAGGGTTAGGGTTAGTTTTACGGTTAGGTTTAAATTTAGGGTTATATCTTAGGGTTATGGCTAGGGTTAGGGTTAGGTTTAGAGTGTGGTAATGTAAGGGTTATGGTTAGTGTTAGGGTTAGGTTTGGGGTTAGGTTTAGGTTTAGTTTTAGGATTAGGGTTAGGGTTAGGATTAGGGTTTTGCTTTAGGTGTTAGGATTATGGTTAGTCTTAGTGTTCAGGTTAGCCTTATGGTTAGGGTTAAAATTAGAAGTTAGGTTTAGGGTTACGGTTAGTGTTATTGTTAGATTTAGGGTTAGTGTTAGAGGTTAGGGTTAAGGTTAGGGTTACAATTAGAGTTTAGGGTTAGGGTTACTGTTAGGGTTAGGGTTAGCGTTAGGTTTAAAATTTAGATTTTGTGTTTGGGTTAGGGTTAGAAGTTAGTGTTACGGTTATGGTTAGGGTTAGGGTTACATTGAGGTTTAGGTTTTGTGTTAGGTTTATGTTTAGAATTTAGGTTTGTGTTAGGGTTAGTGTTAGGGTTAGGCTTAAGATTAGGGTTAGGATTAAAAGTTAGGTTTAGGGTTAGGGTTGGTATTAGTGCTTGGGTTAGGGTTATTGTTACAGGTTAGGGTTAGGGTTAGGGTTAGCGTTAGTGTTAGGGTTAGGGTTAAAGTTTAGATTTTGTATTAGGGTTAGCATTACAAGTTAGTGTTAGGATTATGGTTAGGGTTATTATTAGATTGAGGTTTAGGTTTAGCTTATGGTTTTGGGTTAGAATTTAGGTTTGTGTTAGGGTTAGTGTTAGGGTTTGAGTTAGAGGTTATGTTTAGGGTTAGGTTTACCATTACGTGTTGGTTTCGGGTTAGGGTTCTAGTTAGAGTTAGGGTTAGGGTTAGTGTTAGGGTTAATGCTAGACAGAGTTAGTGGTAGGGTTGTAATTAGGGTTAGTGTTAGACAGTGTTAGTGTTATGTTAAGATTAGGGTTAGACTTAGGGTTAGTTTTAGTTTTAGGGTTAAGTTTAGTGTTAGAGATTAGGGTAAGGGTTAGGGTTAGGGTTATGGTTACGGTTAAGGTTGCACAGGGTTAATTTTAGGGTTATGGTTAGGTTTAGGGTTAGGTTTGGGGTTAGGTTTAGCTTTAGAGTTAGTATTTGGGTTATGGTTATGATTAGCTTTTGCGTTAGGGGTTAGGATTAAGGTTAGGGTTAGTTTTAGGGTTTGGATTAGTGTTAGGGTTAGGCTTAGGTATAGGGTTAGGGTTAGAATTAGGGTTAGTGTCAGGTTTACTGTTAGAGTTATTGTTAGGGTTAGGATTAGTGTTAGACAGGGTTAGTGTTAGGGTTAGGTTTGGGGTTACGTTTAGGGTTAGTGTTAGGGTTAGTGATAGTTTAGGGTTAGGGTTAGGGTTAGTTTATGGTTAGGGTTAGGGTTAGGGTTAGTTGAGGGTTAGGGTTAGGGTTAGGGTAAGCGTTATGTTTAGAGTTATGAATAAGGTTAGGGTTAGGATTACGATTAGAGTTAGGGTTAGGGTTAGGGATTATGGTTCGTGTTAGAGTTAGGGTTAGGGTTAGGGTTACTGTTAGAGTTAGGGTTAGTGTTAGGTTTAGGGTTATTTTTAGAGATTGGTGTTAGGTTTAGTTTTAGGTTTAGGTTTAAGTTTAGGTTTAGGGTTAACTTTAGGGTTGGGTTATGGTAGTGTTAGTGTTAGGGTTTGTTTTTAGGGTTAGGGTTAGGGTGTGGATTAGGATTAGTCATGGTTAGGTTTTGGGGTTAGGTGTTAGGGATAGGTTTACAGGTTAGGCTTCAGGTTCCGGTTAGGGTTAGTGTTATGATTAGGTTAGGGTTAGTGCTTGGGTTAGCGTTTGTGTTAGATTTATGGTTAGTTATAGGGTTAGGGTTAGGTTTAAGGGTAGGTGTTAGGGATAAGGTTTCAGTTAGTGTTAGGGTTAGAGTTGGGTTAGTGTTAGGGTTAGTGTTATGATTAGAATTTAAGTTTAGGGTTAGGTTTAGGGTTAAGGTGATGGTTACGGTTAGGGTTAGGTTTAGCGCTAGGGTTAAGCTTTAGGTGTTAGGGAGAGGGTTTTGTTTAAGCTTCGGGTTATGGTTAGTTTTAGTGTTACGATTAGCTTTAGGTTTAGGGTTAGGGTTAGGGATAGGTTTAGTGTTAGTGTTAGGTTTAGGGTTAGGTTTATGGTTATGGATAGTGTTAGGTTTAGGGTTAAGTTTAGGATTAGGGATAGGGTTTGGGTTAGGGTTAGCATTTAGGGTTAGGTGTTAGGGTTAGGGTTAGGGTTATTGTTAGGTTTTGGGTTAGGTTGAGGTTTAGGGTTAGGGTTAGTGTTAGTGTTAGTGTTATGGTTAGGGCTATGTTTAGGGTTAGCGTTAGGCTTTAGCTGTTAACAAAATGTTTAGGGTTTGACTTTGGGTTTCGGTTAGTTTTATGGTTAGGATTAGGTTTAGGCTTAGGCTTATGGTTCGGGTTAGGGTTAGGTTTAGGTTCAGGTTTAGATTTACAGCTGGGGTTAGTGTTAGTGTTAGCGCGTAGGTGTAAGCAACAGGGTTAGGGTTAGGGTTAGGTATTACAGTCAGGCTTTGGGTTAGTTTAAGGGGTAGAGTTAGAGTTAGGTTAAGGGATTAATGTTAGGTTTAGGGTTAGGGTTATGGTTAAGTTTAGTGTTAGGGCTAGGATTAGAAGCTAGGGTTAGTGGTAGGGTTAGGATTATGTTTACGGTTAGGGTTAGGGTTAGGGTTAGGGTTAGGGGTTAGGGAGAGGCTTAAGGTTAGGCTTCAGATTACGGTTAGGGTTAGGGTTACAATTGGCTTTAGGATAAGCTTTAGGGTTAGGGTTTGTGTTAGGGTTTGTTTTAGTGTTAGTTGTAGGGTTAGGTTTAGCATTAGGGTTAGGGGTTAGGTGTTAGGGATAGGGTTAGGGTTAGCGTTAAGTTTATGGTTAGGGTTAGGGTTAGGAATAGAGTTAGTTGTAGCGTTAGAGTTTAGGGTTCGTGTTAGAGTTAAGTTTAGGGTTAGGTTTAGCATTATGGATAGGCATTAGATGTTAGGGACATGGTTAGCATTAGGGTTAGGTTTACGGTTAGGGTTAAGGTTAGGGTTAGGAATAGTGTTAGGTTTAGAGTTATGGTTTAGTGTTAGTGTTTGGGTTAAGTTTAGGGTTAGGTTTAGGTTTAGGTTTAGAATTTAGGGTTATGGTTATGTTAGCTTTAGTTTTAGTGTTAGGGTTATTGTTATGGATAGGGTTAGATTTATTATTAGAATGAAGGTTAGAGGTTAGGTGTTAGGAAGAGTGTTAGGGTTAGGCTTTGGGTTAGGGTTAGGGTTAGGGTTATGATTAGGTTTAGGTTTAGGGTTAGGGTTAGATTTAGGGTTAGTTTTAGAGTTAGGGTTAGGGTTAGGCTTAGGGGTAAGTTGTCAGGGATAATGTTAGGGTTAGTGTTAGGTTTAGGGTTAGTGTTAGGGATAGTGCTGGGGTTAGAGTTAAAGGTTAGGATTAAGGTTAGGGTTAGAAGTTTGGTTTAGTGTTAGTGGTAGGTTTAGGGTTAGTGTTACGGTTAGAGGTTAGTGTTTTGTTTAGAGTTAGGTTTAGGATTAAAGTTAGGGTTAGGTTTAGGTTTAGAGGTTAGGTTTAGGGTTAGGGTTACGGTAACATTTAGGGTTAGTGTTAGGGTTGGGGTTAGGCTTACGGTTAGTTTTAAGTTTAGGGTTAGGGCTAGGGTTAGTGTTAGAGTTATTGGTTAGGTTTAGGGTTAGGGTTAGGTTTAGGGTTTTGGTAGGTTTTGTGTTAGGGTTAGGATTATGTATTGTGGTCAGTGTTAGTGTTAGTTTAATGGGTAGGGTTAGGGATAGGTGTAGGGATTAATGTTAGGTTTAGTGTTAGGTTTAGGTCTAGGGCTAGGGTTAGTTTTAGTGTTATGGTTAGAGTTTAGGGTTAGTGTTAGGTATAGGGTTATTTTTAGTGTTAGGGTTAGATTTAGCTGTAGAGTTTAGGGTTAGTGTTAGTGTTAGGATTAGGCTTAGAGGTTATAGTTAGGGTTAGTGTTAGTGTTAGAGTTAAAGGTTAGATTTAGGTTGAGTGTCATGGTAAGGTTAGTGTTAGGTTTAGAGGTTAGTGTTAAGGTTATGTTTAGGGTTAGTGTTAGCGTTAGAGTTTACTTTTAGCGCTAGCTTGAAGGTTAGGGTGAGTGTTAGGGTTAGGTTTAGTGTTAGGGTTAGTGTTAGAGTTATTGGTTAGGTTTAGGGTTAGGGTTAGGTTTAGCATTTTGGTAGGTTTTGGGTTAGGGTTAAGGTTAGGGTTATGTATTGTGGTCAGTGTTAGTGTTAGTTTAATGGGTAGGGTTAGGGATAGGAGTAGGGATTAATGTTAGGTTTAGTGTTAGGTTTAGGTCTAGGGTTAGGGTTAGTTTTAGTGTTATGGTTAGAGTTTACGGTTAGTGTTAGGTATAGGGTTATTTTTAGTGTTAGTGTTAGGTATAGGGTTATTTTTAGTGTTAGTGTTAGGTTTAGCTGTAGAGTTTAGTGTTAGTGTTAGTGTTAGGATTAGGCTTAGAGGTTATAGTTAGGATTAGTGTTAGAGTTAGGGTTAAAGCTTAGATTTAGGTTTAGCATCATGGTTAGGTTAGGGTTAGGTTTAGAGGTTAGTGTTAAGGTGATGTTTAGGGTTAGTGTTAGCATTAGAGTTTACGTTTAGTGCTAGCTTGAAGGTTAGGGTGAGTGTTAGGGTTAGGTTTAGGGTTAAAGTTTAGGGTTAGGGTTAGTTTTAGGGTTAGGCTTAATGTTAGGATTAGAAGTTAGTGTAGGGGTAGGGTTATGGTTAGATTTAGGGTTAGTGTTAGCATTAGTGTTATTGGTTAGGTGTTAGGGAAGAGTTAGGGTTAGGCTTTGGGTTATGGTTAGTGTTACTGTTACAATTAGGTTTAGGGTTAGAGTTAGGGTTAGGTTTACGTTTAGTTTTAGGTTTAGGTTTACGGTTGGGGTTAGGGGTTATGTGTTAGGGAAAGGATTAGGGTTAGTGTTAGAGTTAGGGTTAGGGTTAGCTTTATGGTTAGATTTAGGTTTAGAGGTAGGGTTAAGGTTAAGGGTTAAGTGTTAGGGGTAGGATTAGGGTTATTGTTAGGGTTACGGTTAGGATTATGGTTAAGGTTAGGGTTAGGTTTACAGTTAGGTTTAGGGTTACGGATAGTGTTAGGGTTAGGGTTAGGCTTTAGGGTTAGCATTAGGTTTAGGTGTAGGATTAGGGTTATGGTTATGGTTAGAGGTTAGCGTTAGGTTCAGTGTTAGAGTTTGGGGTTAGGTTTAGGGTTATGGTTAAGCTTAGTGTTTATGGTTAGGATTAGGGTTATGGTTAGTGTTAGGATTAATCTTAGGGTTAGGGTTAGAAGTATGGGTTAGGGTTATGTTTAGGGTTAGGGTTAGGGTAAGGCTTATGGTTATGCTAGGTTAGGGTCAGTATTAGGGTTAGGTATTACAGTCAGGTTTAGGGTTATTTTAAGGGGTAGGGTTAGGGGTTAATTTTAGTTTTAGGGTTATGATTATCGTTAGGGTTAGGTTTAGGGTTAGTGTTAGGGTTAGGGTTAGATGTTAGGGTTAGTGGTAGGGTTAGGGTTATGGTTAGGTTTAGCTTTAGGTTTAGTGTTAAGTTTAGGGTTAGGGTTAGGGTTAGGGTTAGGTGTTAAATATAGGGATAGTGTCAAGGTTAGGGTTAGGGTTAGGTTTAGGGTAAGGGTTACATTAACGGTGAGGTTTAGGTTTAGGAATAGTGTTAGGTTTATGGTTAGGGTTTAGGGTTAGGGTCAGGGTTAGGGTTAGGGTTAGGGTTAGGCTTTGGTTTAGCTTTAGGTTTAGTTTTAGGGTTAGTATTAGGGTTAGAATTTGGTTCAGTGTTAGGGTTAGGGTTAGGGTTAGGGTTAGGGTTATGGTGGACTTTCGGGTTAGGGTTAGAGTCACGTATTATGCTCAGTGTTAGTGTTCATTTAACTTGTAGGTTTAGGGTTAGGGGTAGGGATTAATGTTAGGTTTAGTGTTACGTTTATTGCTATCTTTAGGCTTAGGGTTAGTGTTAGTGTTAGGGTTAGAGTTTAGGGTTAGGGTTATGTTTAGGGTCATTGTTAGTGTTAGGGTTAGGTTTACATGTAGAGTTTAGGGTTAGGGTTAGTGTTAGGGTTAGGCTTAGAGGTTATGGATAGGGTTATTGTTAGTGTTAGCGTTGAAGCTTAGGTTTAGGTTTAGCATCGCGGTTAGGGTTAGGTTTAAAAGTTACTGTTAGGGTTATGTTTAGGGTTAGTGTTAGTGTTAGTGTTAGGGTTTGGGTTAGGTTTAGAACTATGTTTATGTTTATCATTAGTGTTTGGGTTAAGGATAGATTTAGGGTTAGGCTTAGAGTTAGGTTTAGATACAAGGTCACAGTTAGACTTTGGGTTATGTTTATGGTTAGTGTTAGGGTTATGGTTATGTTTAGGGTTAGGTTGAGGTTTAGGTTTAGAGTTAGGATTAGGTTTAGAAGTTAGGTTTAATGGTAGGATTAGGTTTAGATTTAGGGATAGGTTTAGGATTAGGGTTAGTGTTAGAGTTTAGGGTTAGGGTTATGGTTAATGTTAGGGTTAGGGTGAGGGTTAGGGTTAGGGTTAGAAGTTAGGGTTAATGTTAGGGTTAGGTTTAGGTTTAGGTATAGGGGTAGGGTTAGGGGTTAGGCGTTAGGGAGAGTGTTAGGTTTACGCTTGTGTTACGTTTAGGGTTAATATTACAATTAGGTTTAGGGTTAGTGTTAGGATTAAGGTTAGAGTTTAGAATTAGGGAAAGGGTTAGCGTTAGTGTTTTGGTTACAGTTAGATTTTGGGTTAGTGTTAGGATTAGGGATAGTGTTAGGTTTAGGGTTATGGTTAGAGGTTAGTGTTAGGTTTATGGTTTGGAGTTAGGTTGAGTGTTAGGGTTAAAGTTAGGGTTAGGGTTAAGGATAGGGTTAGGGCTAGGGTTTGGGGTTGGGGGTTAGGGGTAGGGTTAGCCTTAGGGTTTGGGGTAGGGTTAGTGTTATGGTTAGGGCTGGGTTAGCGTTATAATGAGATTAGGTTTATTGTTAGTGTTAGGGTTTGGCTTAGGGTTAGGGTTAGTGTGAGGTTTAGAGTTAGGTTTAGGGCTAGGGTTAGGGTTCGTGTTAGGTTTTGGGTTACGGTTAGGGGTTAGGAATTAGGGATAAGGATAATGTTAATGTTTTTTTAAAGGTTAGGTTTAGGATTAGGTTTAGGTTTAGGCTTATGGTTTAGGGTTAGGGTTAGTGTTAGTGTTAGGGTCAGGGATAGTTTAGGGTTAGAGTTAGGGTTAGGGTTAGTTGAGGGTTAGGGTTATGGTTAGGGTAAGCATTACGTTTAGAGTTATGGATAAGGTTAGGGTTAGGATTAGGGTTAGAGTTAGGGTTAGGGTGAGAGATTAGGGTTCAGGTTAGAGTTAGGGTGAGGGTTAGGGTTATTGTTATATTTAGGGTTAGGTTTAGGGTTAGGGTTAGTGTTAGGTTTAGCGTTATGGTTAGAGATTAGCATTAGGTTTAGTTTTTCGTTTAGGTTTTGGTTAGGTTTAGGGTTAGATTTAGGGTTGGGGTTATGGTAGTGTTAGGGTTAGGGTTTGCTATGACTGTCAGGTTTAGGGTTTGTTCAAGGGGTAGTGTTAAGGTTTAGGTTAGGGTTTAATGTTAAGTTTAGGGTTAGTGTTATGCTTAAGGATATGGTAATATATAGTGTTATGGTTAGGGTTAGGTTTTGGGTTAGAGTTTAGGATTAGGGTTAGGATTAGGATTAGTAAGGTTTAGCGTTAGGGTTACAGTTAGGATTAGGATTAAAATTTAGGGTTAGGCTTATATTTAGGATTAGGGTTACAGTTAGGGTTAGGGTTAGGTTTAGGTTTAGGGTTAGGCTTAGTTTAGGGGTTAGGTGTTAGGGACGGTGTTAGTGTAGGTGTTAGTTTTAGGGATTAGGTGTTAGGGAGAGTGTTAGTGTTAGCCTTTGTGTTACCATTAGGGTTAGGGTTACAATTAGGTTTAGGGTTTGTGATAGGGTTAGGGTTAGAGTTTAGAATTAGGGTTACGGGTAGCGTTAGGATTTTACTTGCAGTTAGAGTTTAGGGTTAGGGTTAGGGGTAGGGGTAGTGTTAGCTTTACGGTTAGGGATAGGGTTAAAGTTTAGCGTTAGGTTTATGGTTAGAGTTAGGTTTAGGGTTAGAGTTAAAGGTTAGTGTCAACGTTAGAGTTTTGGGTTACTGCTAGCTTGAGGTTTAGGCTGAGAGTTAGTGTTAGGTTTAGGTTAAAAGTTTAGGGTTAGGTTTATGTTTAGGGTTAGGGTTAATGTTAGGAATAGAAGGTACTGTTATGGGTAGGGTTAGGGTTATGGTTACAGTTAGGGTTAGGGTTAGTGTTAGGGTTTAGGTGTTAGGGAGAGGGTTAGGGTTAGGCTTAAGGTTATGGTTACGATTAGGTTTAGGGTTAGGGTTAGGGTTAGGGTTACGGTTAGGGTTAGGGTTAGAAGTTATTGTTTAATTTAAGGTTAGGTTTAGAGTTAAACCTTAGGTTTAGGTTTAGGGTTAGGGTTACTTTTAGGGTTAGGTTTAGGTTAACGGTTAGTTTTAGGGTTAGGTTTAGGATTAGGGTTAGTGGTTAAGTGTTAGAAATAAGATTAGGGTTAGGGTTAGAGTTAGGGTTAGGGTGAGGTTTACGGTTAGGTTTTGGGTTAGAGTTAGGGTTAGGGTTAGGGGTAAGTGTTAGGGGTAGGATTAGGGTTATGGTTAAGGTTAGGGTTAAATTTACGGTTAGGTTTAGTACTACAGATGTTGTTAGGGTTAGGGTTAGGCTTTAGGGTTAGGGTTAGTGTTAGGATTAGTTTTATGGTTATGGTTAGAGGTTAGCGTTAGGTTTAGTGTTAGTGTTTCATGTTAGGGTTAGGGTTAGGCTTAGTGTTTATGGTTAGGGATATGGTTAGGTTTAGGGTTAGTCTTAGGGTTAGGGTTAGATGTATGGGTTAGGTTTATGGTAAGGTTTTGGGTTAGGGTTAGGTTTAGAGTTATTCTATGGTTAGGGTTAGTGTTAGGGTTAGGTTTTACATTCAGGTTTAGGTTTAATTTAAGGGATAGGGCTGGGGTTAGGGCTAGGGATTCATGTTAGTTTTAAGGTTATGGTTATGGTTAGCGTTAGGGTTAGGGTTAGGGTTAGTGTTAGGGTTAGATTTAGATTTTAGTTTTACTGGTAGGGTTAGGGTTATGGTTACGTTTAGGTTTAGGGTTAGGTTTAGGTTTAGGGATAGGAGTTAGTTGTTAGGGAGAGGGTTAATTCGGGTTATGGTTAGCGTTTGTGTTACAATTTGGTTTAGGGTTAAGCTTAGGGTTAGGGTTAGTGTTAGGGTTAGGTTTAGTGTTAGTTTTAGGGTTAGGTTTAGGATTTGGGTTGTGTTAGGTGTTAGGGATAGGGATATTTTTAGGGTTAGTTTTAGGGTTAGGCATTGGGTAAGAGTTAGGTTTACAGTGAGCTTTAGGTTTAGGAATCGTGTTAGGTTTACAGTTAGGGTTTAGGGTTAGAGTTAGGGGTAGCGGTAGTGTTCGCTTTAGGGTTAGGGATAGGGTTAAAGTTTAGCGTTATGTTTACGGTTAGAGTTAGGTTTAGGGTTAGAGTTAAAGGTTAGTGTTAGCGTTAGAATTTTGGGTTAGTGCTAGCTTGAGGTTTAGGGTGAGTGTAAGGGTTAGGTTTAGGTTAAAAGTTTAGGGTTAGGTTTATGTTTAGGGTTAGGGTTAATGTTAGGAATAGAAGGTACTGTTATGGGTAGGGTTAGGGTTATGGTTACAGTTAGGGTTAGGGTTAGTGTTAGGGTTTAGGTGTTAGGGAGATGGTTAGGGTTAGGCTTAAGGTTATGGTTACGATTAGGTTTAGGGTTAGGGTTAGGGTTAGGGTTACGGTTAGGGTTAGGGTTAGAAGTTATTGTTTAATTTAAGGTTAGGTTTAGGGTTAAACCTTAGGTTTAGGTTTAGGGTTAGGGTTACTTTTTGGGTTAGGTTTAGGTTGACGGTTAGTTTTAGGTTTAGGTTTAGGATTAGGGTTAGTGCTTAAGTGTTTGAAATAGGATTAGGGTTAGGGTTAGAGTTAGGGTTAAGGTTAGGTTTACGGTTAGGTTTTGGGTTAGAGTTAGGGTTAGGGTTAGGGGTAAGTGTTAGGGGTAGGATTAGGGTTATGGTTAAAGTTAGGGTTAGGTTTACGGTTAGGTTTAGCGCTACAGATGTTGTTAGGGTTAGGGTTAGGCTTTAGCGTTAGGGTTAGTGTTAGGATTAGTTTTATGGTTATGGTTAGAGGTTAGCATTAAGTTTAGTGTTAGTGTTTCATGTTATGGTTAGGGTTAGGGTTAGTGTTTATGGTTAGGGATAGGGTTAGGTTTAGGGTTAGTCTTAGGGTTAGGGTTAGATGTATGGGTTAGGTTTACGGTAAGGTTTTGGGTTAAGGTTAGGTTTAGAGTTATTCTATGGTTAGGGTTAGTGTTAGGGTTAGGTATTACATTCAGGTTTAGGTTTAATTTAAGGGATAGGGCTAGGGTTAGGCTTAGGGTTTCATGTTAGGTTTAAGGTTATGGTTATGGTTAGCGTTAGGGTTAGGGTTAGATTTAGATTTTAGGTTTAGTGGTAGGGTTAGGGTTATGGTTACGTTTAGGTTTAGGTTTAGGTTTAGGGATAGGAGTTAGTTGTTAGGGAGAGGGTTAAGATTAGGCTTCGGGTTATGGTTAGCGTTTGTGTTACAATTTGGTTTAGGGTTAAGCTTAGTATTAGGGTTAGTGTTAGGGTTAGGTTTAGTGTTAGTTTTAGGGTTAGGTTTAGGATTTGGGTTGTGTTAGGTGTTAGGGATTGGATAGGTTTAGGGTTAGTTTTAGGGTTAGGCATTGCGTAAGAGTTAGGTTTACAGTGAGCTTTAGATTTAGGAATCGTGTTAGGTTTACGGTTAGGGTTTAGGGTTAGGTTTAGGGTTAGGGTTAGTGTTAGGGCTTAGGGTTAGGGTTAGTGTTAGGGTTAGAAATTGTTTTAGTGTTAGGGTTACGGTTAGGTTTATCGTTAGAGTTAGGGTTAGGGTTAGATATTAGGGCTAAGGTTAGTGTTTGTGTCAGGGTTAGTGTTACGGTTAGAGTTTATGGTTAGGGTTAGTGTTAAATTAGGTTTAAGGTTAGTGTTAGGGTTATGGTTAGAGATTAGTCTTAGGTTTAGGGTTAGAGTTTGTGTTTAGGGTTAGGGTTAGGTTAGGCTTAGAGCTTGTTGTGTAATTTAAGGTTAGGTTTAGGGTTAAAACTTAGGTTTAGGTTTAGGGTCAGGGTTACTTTTATAGTTATTTTTAGGGTTAGGTTTTGGGTTAGGGTTAGGTGTTAAGTGTTAGTGATAGTGTTAGGGTTAGCGTTAGGGTAAGGGTTAGGGTAAGGTAAGGGCTAGGGGTAGGGTTAGTGTTAGGGTTAGGGTTTGGGGTTAGGCTTAGAGGTTATGGTTAGGGTTAGTGTTAGGGTGTGGATTAGGATTAGTCTTAGGGTTAGGTTTAGGGGTTAGGTGTTAGGGATAGGTTTACTGGTTAGGCTTCAGGTTAAGGTTAGGGTTAGTGTTAAGATTAGGTTAGGGTTAGTGCTAGGGTTAGCGTTTGCATTAGATTTATGGTTAGTTATAGTGTTAGGTTTAGGGTTAGGTTTAAGGTTAGGTGTTAAGGATAAGGTTTCAGTTCGTGTTAGGGTTAGAGTTGGGTTAGAATTTAGGTTTAGGATTAGTTTTAGGGTTAGTGTTAGGGTTAGTGTTATGATTAGAATTTAAGTTTAGGGTTAGGTTTAGGGTTAAGGTGATGGTTATGGTTAGGGTTAGGGTTAGGGTTAGCGCTACGGTTAAGCTTTAGGTGTTAGGGAGAGGGTTTTGGTTAGGTTTTGGATTACGATTAGCTTTAAGTTTAGGGTTAGGGTTAGGGTTAGGGTTAGGGTTAGGGTTATGCATTATGGATAGAGTTAGCGTTAGGGTTAGGGTTAGGTTTAGGTTTAGGGATAGTGTTAGGTTTAGGGTTAAGGTTAGGATTAGGTATAGGGTTAGGGTTAGGTTTAGCATTTAGGGTTAGGGGTTAGGGTTAGGGTTATTGTTAGGTTTAGCGTTAGGTTGAGGTTTAGGGTTAGGGTTAGTGTTAGGGTTAGCGATAGGGTTAGGGCTATGTTTATGGTTAGAATTAGGGGTTAGCTGTTAGCGAAATGTTTAGGATTAGGCTTTGGGTTTCGGTTAGGTTTAGGGTTACGATTAGCTTTAGGCTTAGGCTTATGGTTCAGGTTAGGGTTAGGTTTAGGTTTAGGGTTAGATTTAGAGCTAGGGTTAGTGTTAGGTTTAGGGCGTAGCTGTTAGCGACAGGGTTTGGGTTAGGGTTAGGCATTACAGTCAGGCTTTGGGTTAGTTTAAGGGGTAGAGTTAGAGTTAGGTTAAGATATTAATGTTAGGTTTACGGTTTGGGTTATGGTTATGTTTATTGTTTGGGCTAGGATTAGAAGTTAGGGTGAGTGGTTGGGTTAGGATTATGGTTATGGTTAGGGTTAGGGTTAGGGGTTAGGGGTTAGCGAGAGGCTTAAGGTTAGGCTTCAGATTATGGTTAGGGTTAGGGTTAAAATTAGCTTTAGGGTAAGCTTTAGGGTTAGGGTTGGTTTTAGGTTTAGTTTTAGTTTTAGTTGTAAGGTTAGGTTTAGCATTAGGGTTAGGTGTTAGATGTTAGGGATAGGGTTAAGATTAGGGTTAGGTTTATGGTTAGGGTTAGGGTTAGGAATAGTGTTAGGTTTAGGATTAAAGTTTAGGGTTAGTGTTAGTGTTAGGGATAGGTTTAGGTTTCGAGTTTAGGGTTATGGTTATGTTAGCTTTAGTTTTAGTGTTAGGGTTATGATTATGGATAGGGTTAGGTTTATTATAGCGTGAGGGTTAGAGTTTAGATGTTAGGAAGAGTGTTAGGGTTAGGCTTTGGTTTAGGATTAGTGTTAGGGTTACAATTAGGTTTAGGGTAAGTGTTAGGGTTAGATTTAGGGTTAGTTTTAATTTTAGGGTTAGTGTTAGGCTTAGGGGTTAGTTGTCAGGGATAATGTTAGGGTTAGTGTTAGGTTTAGGGTTAAGGTTTGGGATAGTACTAGGGTTAGAGTTAAAGGTTAGGATTAGGAGTTTGATTTAGTGTTAGGTTTAGGGTTAGAGTTAGTGTTATTGTTAGAGGTTAGTGTTAGGTTTAGAGTTAGGTTTAGGATTAAGGTTAGGGTTAGGTTTAGGTTTAGAGGTACAGGTTAGGGTTAGGGTCAGGGTAATGGTTAGGGTTAGGGTTAAGGTTGGGTTAGGTTTACGGTTAGGGTTAAGTTTAGGGTTAGGGTTAGGTTTAGTGTTAGAGGTATGGGTTAGGTTTAGGGTTAGGGTTAGGTTTAGGGTTTTGATTGGTTTTAGGTTAGGGTTAGGGTTCGGGTTATGTATTGTGGTCAGTGTTAGTGTTAGTTTAACAGATAGTGTTAGGGTTAGGGGTAAGAATTAATGTTAGGTTTAGTATTAGGTTTATGTCTAGGGTTAGGTTTAGTTTTAGTGTTAGGGTTAGAGTTTAGGGTTAGTGTTAGGTATAGGGTTATTTTTAGTGTTATGATTAGGTTTAGGTGTAGAGTTTAGTGTTAGTGTTAGTGTTAGTGTTAGTGTTAGTGTTAGGATTAGGCTTAGAGGTTATAGTTAGGGTTAGTGTTAGGGTTAAAGCTTAGATTTAGATTTATCATCACATAAGGGTTAGTGTTAGGTTTAGAGGTTAGTGTTAATGTTATGTTTAGGGATATTGTTAGTGTTAGAGTTTAGGTTTAGTGCTAGCTTGAGTGTTAGGGTGATTGTTAGGGTTAGGTTTAGGGTTAAAGATTAGGGTTAGGGTTAGTTTTAGGGTTAGGCTTAATGTTAGGATTAGATGTTAGTGTTAGTGGTAGGGTTACAGTTAAGGTTAGGGTTAGTGTTAGCGTTTGTGTTATTGGTTAGGTATTAGGGAGAGAGTTAGGGTTAGGCTGTGGGTTATTGTTAGTATTACGGTTACAATTAGGTTTAGTGTTAGGGTTAGGTTTAGGTTTACGGTTAGTTTTAGGTTTAGGTTTAGGGTTGGGGTTAGGGGTTATGTGTTAGGGATAGGATTAGGGTTAGTGTTACAGTTAGGGTTAGGGTTAGCTTTATGGTTAGTTTTAGGTTTAGAGGTACGGTTAAGGTTAAGGGTTATGTGTTAGGGGTAGGATTAGCATTAGTTTTAGGGTTAGGGTTAGGATTATGGTTAGGTTTAGGGTTAGGTTTACAGTTAGGTTTAGGGTTATGGATAATGTTAGGGTTAGGGTTAGGCTTTAGGGTTAGCGTTAGTTTTAGGATTAGGGTTAAGGTTATGGTTAGAGGTTAGCGTTAGTTCAGTGTTAGAGCTTGTGGTTAGGGTTAGGGTTATGGTTAGGCTTAGTGTTTATGGTTAGGGTTAGGGTTATGGTTAGTGTTAGGGTTAACCTTAGGGTTAGGGTTAGAAGTATAGGTTAGGGTTATCGTTAGGGTTAGGGTTAGGGTAATGTTTAGTGTTAGTTTTAGGGTTAGGTTTAGGGTTTGCGTTAGGGTTAGGTGTTAGGAATAGGGATAGAGTCAAGGTTAGTGTTAGGCTTAGGTTTAGGGTAAGGGTTAGTTTAACGGTGAGGTTTAGGTTTAGGAATAGTGTTAGGTTTTATGGTTATGGTTTTGTGTTAGGGTCAGGGTTAGGGTTAGATTTAGGGTTAGGCTTAGGGTTAGGGTTAGGCTTTGGTTTAGCTTTAGGTTTAGTTTTAGGGTTCGTGTTTGGGTTAAAATTTGGTTCAGTGTTAGGGTTAGGGTTATGGTTAGGTTTAGGCTTATGGTGGGGTTTCGGGTTACGGTTAGGGTCACGTATTACACTCAGTGTTAGTGTTAGTTTAACGGGTAGGTTTAGGGTTAGGGGTTAGGGATTAATGTTAGGTGTAGTGTTAGTTTTATTACTATCGTTAGGCTTAGGGATAGTGTTAGGGTTAGGGTTATGTTTAGGGTTATTGTTAGTGTTAGGGTTAGGTTTACGTGTAGAGTTTAGGGTTAGGGTTAGTGTTAGGGTTAGGCTTAGAGGTTATGTATAGGGTTAGTGTTAGTGTTAGGGTTGAAGCTTAGGTTTAGGTTTAGCGTCACGGTTAGGGTTAGGGTTAAGTTTTGAAGTTACTGTTAGGGTTATGTTTAGGGTTAGTGTTAGGGTTAGGTTTTGGGTTAGGTTTAGAGCTATGTTTATGTTTATGGTTAGTGTTTGGGTTAAGGATTGAATTAGGGTTAGGCTTAGGGTTAGGTTTAGGTATAGGTTCACGGTTAGGCTTTGGGTTATGGTTATGGTTAGTGTTAGGGTTAGGGTTAGGTTAGGTTTAGGTTGAGGTTTAGGTTTAGGGTTAGGGTTAGGGTTAGAAGTTAGTTTTAATTGTAGGATTAGGTTTAACTTTAGGGATAGGTTTAGGATTAGGGTTAGTGTTAAAGGTTAGGGTTAGGGTTATGGTTAACATTAGGGTTAGGGTGAGTGTTAGGGTTAGGGTTAGAGGTTAGGGTTAATGTTAAGGTTAGGTTTAGGTTTAGGATTAGGGGGTAGGGTTAGGGGTTAGGTGTTAGGTAGAGTGTTAGGGTTAGGCTTGTGTTACGGTTAGGGTTAGTATTACAATTAGGTTTAGGGTTAGTGTTAGGATTAAGGTTAGAGTTTATAATTCGGCAAAGGCTTAGCGTTAGTGTTTTGGTTATGGTTAGGTTTTGAGTTAGGGTTAGGATTAGGGATAGTGTTAGGTTTAGTGTTATGGTTACAGGTTAGTGTTAAGTTTATGGTTAGGGTTAAGTTTAGTGTTAGGGTTAGGATTAGGTATTACTGTCAGGTTTAGGGTTTGTTTAAGTGGTAGTGTTAGGGTTTGGATTAGCGATTAATATTAGGTTTAGTGTTAGTTTTATGTTTAGGTTTAGGATTAGGTTTAGTGTTAGTGTTAGGGTTAGGTTGTGGGTTAGGGTTTAGGGTTAGGGTTGGGGTTATGGTTAGGGTTAGGGTTAGTGTTTGGGTTAGGATTAGGATTAGAATTTAGGTTTAGGCTTATGTTTAGGATTAGGGTTAGGTTTAGGTTCAGGGTTAGTGTTAGGGTTAGGTTTAGGGTTAGGTTTAGGGTTAGGGTTAAGGGTTAGTTGTTGGGGAGAGTGTTAGGGTTAGTGTTAGATTTCGGGGTTAGTTGTTAGGGAGAGTGTTTGGCTTATGCTTCATGTTACTGTTAGGATTATGGTTACAATTAGATTAGTGATAGGGTTAGGGTTAGAGCTACGGTTACGGTTAGGGTTATGGTTAGTGTTAAGGTTACAGTTAGGGTTTGGGTGACAGGTATGTGTTAGGGGTAGGGGTAGGGTAGTGTTAGAGTTAGGGTTAAGGTTAGAGTTAGGGTTATAGTTAGGATTAGCTTTAGTGTTATGGTTAAGTTTAGGGTGTGGATTAGCATTAGCGTTAGGGTTAGGTTTAGGGTTAGGTTTAGGGGTCACATGTTAGGAATAGGTTTATGGTTAGGCTTTGGGTAATGGTTTGTGTTAGGGTTACAATTAGGTTAGGGTTAGTGTTAGGGTTAGTGTTTGTGTTAGATTTATGGTTAGTTTTAAGGTTAGCATTAGTGTTAGGTTTAAGGGTTAGGTGTTAAGGATAAGGTTGCAGTGAGGGTTAGGTTTAGGGTTGGGTTAGAGTTTAGGTTTAGGGTTAGGTTTTGGGTTAGTGTTAGGTTTAGGGTTATGATTAGAATTTAGGTTTAGGGTTAGGTTTAGGGTTATGGTTATGGTTGCGGTTAGGGTTAGGTTTATGTTTTTGGTTATTGTTAAGCTTTAGATGTTAGGGGGAGGGTTTTGGTTAGACTTCGGGTTATGGTTAGGTTTTGGGTTACAATTAGGTTTAGTGTTAGGGTGAGGGTTATATTTAGGATTAGGGTTATTGTTAGGGATAGGGGTTAGGTATTATGGACAGAGTTAGAGTTAGTGTTAGAGTTAGGTTTAGAGTTATTGTTAGGTTTAGAGTTAGGTTTAGGTTGAGGGATAATGTTAGGTTTAGGGTTACGGTTAGGGTTAGGATAGCTTTAGGGTTAGTGTTTAGGGTTAAGGTGATGTTTAGGGTATTTTTAGGGTTAGGGTTATGTTGACGTTTATGGTTAGGTTTAGTGCTAGGGTTAGGGTTAGTATTAGGGTTACGTTTCGTGTTAGGGTTAGGGTTTGGGTTAGAGTTTAGTGTTAAGGTTAGGTTTAGGTTTTGTGTTAGTGTTAGGGTTAGGATTAGGGTTAGATATTAGGCTTAGAGTTAGGTTTAGGTTTAGGTTTAGGGTTAGGTTTATGATTAGAATTTAGGGTTGTGTTAGGGGTACATATATGATTAGGGTTAGGGCTAGGTTTAGGGTTAGCGTTAGGTGTTAGCTGTTAGGGAAAGGGTTAGTGTTAGACTTCAGGTTACGTTTAGGTTTGTGGTTACTATGTGGTTTAGGCTTAGGTTTAGAGTTAGGTTTAGTGTTAAGGTTAGGGTTAGGGTTAGGTTTAGGGTTAGAGGTACGGGTTAGGGTTAGGGTTATGGTTAGGGTTAGGGTTAGGGTTATGGTTAGGGTTAGGGTTATGGTTAGGTTTAGGGTAAGTGTTAGGGTTACGTTTAGTGTTAGGGTTAGCGTTAGTGTTAGAGGTATGCATTAGGGTTACGTTTAGGTTTAGGATTAGAGTTAAGGTTACGGTTAGGCTTAGAGGTTATGTTTATGATTAGGGTTAGGGATAGGGTTAAAGCTTAGGGTTACGGTTAGTGTTAGTGCTAGGTTTAGAGGTTAGAGTTTGGGGTTAGCATTAGGGTTAGGGCTAGGCTTAGAGGCTATCGTTAGGGTTAAAGCTTAGGTTTATGGTTAGAGTTACAGTTAGGGTTAGCGTTAGGTTTAGAGGTTAATGTTAGTGTTAGGTTTAGCGCTAGTGTTTGTGTTAGAATTAGTGTTCGGTTTAGAGTTATGGTTAGGTTTAGGGTTAGGGTTAGGCTTAAGGTTAGGATTAGGGTTAGTGTTAGGGTTAGGGATAGGGTTAGGGTTAGTCTTTGGGTAATGGTTAGGGTTAGGTTTATGGTTAAGTTTAGGGATAAGTTGAGATTTAGTGTTAAGGTTAGGGTTAGTGTGAGGGTTAGAGTTAGAAGTTAGGATTAGTGTTAGGTTTAGGTTTAGGGTTAGGTATAATTTAGGGTTAGGGGTAGATGTTAAGGTAAGGATTATGTTGAGGGTTAGGGTTAAGCTTAGGGTTAGGTTTAGACGTATGGGTTAGGGTTAGGTTTAGGCGTAGGGTTAGAGTTAGGGTTAGGGTTATGGTAGGTTTGGTTTAGGGTTAGGGCTTGGTATTACGGTCAGGGTTAGGGCTTGGTATTACGGTCAGGGTTAGGGTTAGTTTAAGGGGTAGGCTTAGGGATAGGGTTAGTGTGAGGCTTAGGATTATGTTTACAGGTTAGCGTTAGGTTTAGTGTTATGGATAGTGTTAGAGATAAGGTTTAGTGGTAGGGTTAGTGATAGGGTTAGGGTTAGGATTAGAAGTTAGGTTAAGTGTTATGGCTATGGTTTGGGTTAGGGGTAGGGTTAATGTTAGCTTTAGTTTTAGGGGTTAGGTGTTAGCGATAGGGTTATGGTTAGACCTATGGGTTAGAATTAGGTTTAGTCGTAGGGTTAGAGTTAGGGTTAGGGTTAGGGTAGGTTTGGTTTAGGGTTAGGGCTTGGTATTACGGTCAGGATTATGGTTAGTTTAAGGGGTAGGGTTAGGGATACAGTTAGTGTGAGGCTTAGGGTTATGTTTACAGGTTAGCGTTAGGTTTAGGGTTACAGATAGTGTTAGAGGTAAGGGTTAGTGGTAGGGTTAGTGTTAGGGTTAGGGTTAAGGCTAGGATTAGAAGTTAGGGTAGGGTTATGGTTACGGTTTGGGTTAGGGGTAGCGTTAGTGTTAGGTTTAGGGTTAGGGTTTAGTTGTTAGGGAGAGGGTTATGTTTAGGTTTCGGGTTACGATTAGTGTTAGGGTTATGATTAGGGTTAGTGTTAGTGTTAGGGTAAGAGTTAGGCTTACGGTGGGGTTTAGAGTTAGGTTTAGGTGTTAGGTGTTAGGGATAGGGTTAGGTTTAGGGTTAGGGTTAGGTTTACTTTTAGGTTTAGCATTACGGATAGTGTTAGGGTAAGGGTTAGGTTTAGGTTTATGATCAGGTTTAGGCTTATGGTTAGAGGTTAGCGTTAGGTTTTGTGTTAGAGTTTAGGGTTAGAGATAGGGTTAGGGTTAGTCTTAGAGGTTATGGTTAGGTTAGTGTTAGGATTAGGGTTAAAGCTTACGTTAAGGTTTTGTGTTACTGTTAGGTTAGGGTTAGTTTTAGAGGTTAGTGTTAGGGTTAGGTTTATTGTTAGAGTTATGGTTAGGTTTAGAGTTAGGTTTAGGTTTAGGTTTAGGTTTAGGGTTAGGGTTAGGGTTAGGGCTAGGGTTAGGGTTAGGGTTAGGATTAGGGTTAGGGTTAGGATTAGGGATAGGGTTACAGTTAGGCTTTGGCTTACGGTTAGTGTTATGGTTAGGGTTATGGTTAGAGATATGGGTTAGGGTTTGCATTAGGGTTAGGGTTAGGGTTATGCTAGGTATAGGGATGGGGTTGGGGTTAGGTATTACAGTCAGGCTTAGGGTTAGTTTAAGGGGTAGGGTTACAGTTAGGGTTACGGTCAGGGTTATGTTTAGGCTTAGAGATTACTGTTCCAGTTAGGGTTATTGTTAGGGTTAGATGTTTGTGTTAGGGTTAGGGTTAGGGTTAGGGTTAGGTTTAGGGTTAGGGTTAGGATTAGAAGTTAGTGTTATGGTTAGGCTTAGAGGTTATAGTTAGTGTTAGGGTTAGGGTTAAAGCTTAGCTTCACGGTTAGGGTTAGCGTTAGGGTTAAGGATAGTGTAAGGGTTAAGATTATGGTTACTGGTTAATTTTAGAGTTAGGCCAATGGTTAGGTTTAGGGTTAGGTTTAGGGTTAGGGTTAGGGTTAGTGTTAGGGTTAGAGTTTAGTGTTCTGTTTAGTGTAAGAGTTAGGGTTAGGTTTAGGGTTAGGGTTAGGCTTAGAGGTGTTGGTTAGGTTTAGGTTTAGGCTTAGGGTTAAATAGTAGGTTCAGGGTTTGGTTCAGGTTTAGGGTTAGGGTTAGAAATAGGGTAAGGTTTAGGATAGGGTTAGTGGTTAGGTTTAGGTTTAAGATTACATTTAGTGCTAGGGATAAGTTTAGAGGTTAGTGTTAGTGTTAGGATTAGGGTTAGGTTTAGTGTTAGGGTTAGGGTTAAGGTTAGAGTTAGTGTTAGGGTTAGGTTTATGCTTAGGTTGTGGTTAGTGTTCGGGTTACAATTAGGTTCGGGTTAGGATCAGGGTTAGGGTTACATTTAGGTTTTGCGTTAGATTTAGCTTTGGGGTTATGGTTAGGGTTAGATTTAGTGGTTGGGTGTTAGGGATAGGGTTAAGGTTATGGTTATGGTTAGGGTTAGGGTATGGGTTAGCATTAGTTTTAGAGTTAGGGTTAGGGTTACGGTTATTCTTAGGATTAGAATTTTGGGTTAGGTTTAGTGTTAGGGTTAGGTTTAGGGGTTAGGTGTTAGGGACACGGTTATGGTTATGGTTAGGTTTAGGGTTAGGTTAGGGTTAGATTTAGGGTTAGGTTTGGGTTAGGGTTTAGTTTTAGTGTTTGTTTTAGTGTTAAGTTTAGGGTTATGTTTAGGATTACAATTTATATTTGGGGTCGGGTTTGTTTTAGGTTACGTTTAAGGTTAGGGTTAGAGCTAGGTTTAGGGTTAGAGTTGGGGATTAGGTGTTAGGTAGAGGGTTAGAGTTTGGCTTCCTTTTATGGTTCAGTTTAGTGTTATGATTAGGTTTAGGCTTAGGGTTGTGTTTAAGGTTAGGGTTTGGTTTAGAATTAGTGTTAGTTTTAGAGGTAGGGTTAGGGTTAGGATTAGGCGTTAGATGTTAGCGACAGGGTTAGGGTTAGGGTTAGTGTTAGATATTAAAGTCTGGCTTCGGGTTTTTTTAAGGGGTAGAGTTAGGGTTAGGGTATGGGATTTATGTTAGGATTAGGGTTAAGGTTATGCTTATGTTTAGGGTTAGTGTTAGGATTAGAAGTTAGGCTTACTGGTAGGGTTAGGATTATGGTTACAGTTATGGTAAGGGTTAGTCTTAGGGTTAGGTTTAGGTTTTAGGTGTTAGCACAAGGCTTAAGGTTAGGCTTCGGATTATGGTTAGGGTTAGGGTTAGGGTTAGTGTTAGTGATAGGGTTAGTTTTAGTGTTAGTTTTAGGGTTAGGTTTAGTGTTAGAGTTCGGGGTTAAGTGTAGTGATAGGGTTAGGTTTAGGGTTAGTTTTACGGTGAGTGTTAGGGTTAGGGATAGTTTTAGGTTTAGAGTTAGGTTTTAGGGTTAGTGTTAGGGTTAAAGTTAGGGTTAGGGTTAGGTTTAGGGTTAGAGTTTAGCTTTATGGTTAGGGTAGGGTTAGGGTTAGCGTTTGTGTTAGGTAAGGGTTAGGGTTATGGTTAGGGTTATGATTAGGGTGAGGATTAGAGGTTAGGTGTTAGGAAGAGGTTTAGGCTTAGGCATTGGGTTAGGGTTAGGGTTAGCATTACGATTAGGTTTAGTGTTAGTATTAGGGTTAGATTTAGGGTTAGTGTTAGGGTTAGGCTTAGGGCTAGGCGTTAGGTGTTAGGGATAGTGTTAAGGTTAGTTTTAGGTTTAGGGTTAGAGATACTGTTAGGTTTAGTGTTAGAGTTAGGGTTAGATTTAGGTTTAGGTTTATCGTTAAGATTTTATTTAGGGTTAGGGGTAATGTTAGGATTAGAAGTTAGGGTTAGAGATAAGGTTAGGATTAGGTTTAGGGTTAGGTTTAGGTATTAGGTGTTAGTGTTAAGCTTAGTGTTAGGGTTGGGCATATGTTTAGAGGTTAGCTTTAGGTTTATGGGTAGGGTTAGGGTTAGGGTTATGCTCAGGGTTAAAGTTTAAGGTTAGGAATAAGGTGAGGGTTTGAAGTTTGGTTCAGTGTTAGTGTTAGGGTTACTGTTAGGGTTAGTGGTTAGTTTTAGGTTTAGAGTTAGCTTTAGGGTTAAGGTTAGGGTTAGGTTTAGGTTTAGGGTTAGAGGCACGGGTTAGGGTTAGGGTTATGGTTAGGGTTACGGTTGTGGTTAGGTTTAGGGTAAGGGTTAGGGTTACATTCACGTTTAGGGTTAGCATTAGTGTTAGAGGTATGCATTAGGGTTTGGGTTAGGGTTAGGGTTAGGTTTAGGTTTATGGTAGCTTTAGGGTTAGGGTTAGTGATAGAGGTTACTGTTAAGGTTACGGTTGTGTGTACAGTGAGCGTTAGGGTAGGGTTAGAAGTAAGGGTTAGGGTTAGGTTTAGGGTTAGGGTTAGGTTTAGGGATAGTGTTATGGTAGGTTTAAGGTCAGTGTTAGAGTTACCTTAAGGGGTCGGGTTAGGGTTAGGGTTAGGGATTAATGTTAGGTTTAGTGTTAGGTTTTTGGTTTGTGTTAGGGTTAAGGTTATTGTTAGGGTTAGGGTTAGAGTTTCGGATTAGGGTTAGGTTTAGGGTTAGTGTTATGGTTTGGGGTAGATTTAGGGTTAAATATTAAGGTTAGGGTTACGTTTAGGGTTAGGGTTATGTTTAGGGTTAGGATTAGAATTTAGGGTTAGAGTTAGGTTTAGAGTTAGGGTTACAGTTATGGTTAGGTTTAGGGTTAGGTTTAGGTTTAGGGTTAGGTGTTAAATGTTAGGAAAAGGGTAAAGGTTTGGCTTTGGGTTAGGGTTAGGTTTAAGGTTAGTGTTTAGGTATTTGGGATAGAGTTAGCATTAGGGTTAGGGTTAGGGTTAGGTTAAGGTTTAGGGTTAGGGATAGTGTTAGGTTTAAGTTTAGGTCTATGGTGAGGGATAATGTTAGGGTTAGGGTTAGGTTTCGGGTTAAATTTAGGGTTACAGTTTAGTTTTAGGGTTAGGTTTAAAGTTCAGGTTAGTGTTAGGGTTAGGTTTAGGATTAGAATTTATGATTGGGGTAGGGTTAGTTTTAGGGTTACGTTTAAGTTTAGTGTTAGGGGTAGGTTTAGGGTTAGAGTTTCTTTTTAGTGTTAGGTTTAGGGATAAGTTTAGGGTTAGGGTTAGGTTTAGCATTACAATTTATAGTTGGAATAGGGTTAGTTTTAGGGTTATGTTTAAGGTTAGGGTTAGGGATAGGTTTAGGGTTAGAGTTAGGGTTTAGGTGTTAGGGAGAGTGTTAGAGTTAGGCTTCCAGTTTCGGTTAAGTTTAGAGTTACGATTACGTTTAAGCTTAGGGTTGTGTTTAGAGTTAGGGTTAGGTTTAGCATTAGTGTTAGCTTTAGAGGTAGGGTTAGGGTTAGTGTTATGGGTTACTTGTTAGCGACAGGGTTAGGGTTAGTGTTAGTGTTAGGTATTACAGTCAGGCTTCGGGTTAGTTTAAGGGGTAGAGTTAGGGTTATGTTAAGGGATTAATGTTAGGTTTAGGGTTAGGATTATGATTAGGGTTAGGGTTAGGGTTAGGGTTAGGATTAGAATTTATGATTAGCGGGATGGTTAGGATTATGGCTAAGGTTACTCTTATGGTTACTCTTTGGCTTAGGGTTAGTGTTTAGGGTTTAGCGTGAAGCTTAAGGTTAGGCTTAAGATTATGTTTAGGGTTATGGTTACAATTAGCTTTAGGATAAGGCTTAGGGTTAGCGTTAGTGTTAGGATTAGTTTTATTGTTAGTTTTACGGTTTGGTTTATCGTTAGGGTTATGGGTTAGGTGTTAGGGATAGGGTTTGGCTTAGAGTTAGGCTTATGGTTAGGCTTAGTGTTAGGGATAGTGTTAGGTTTAGAGTTAGGGTTTAGGTTTAGTGTTAGGGTAAGGGTTAGTGTTGGGGTTATGATTAGGGTGAGGATTAGAGGTTAGGTGTTAGTAAGAGGGTTAGGGTTAGACTTTGGTTGGGTAAGGGTTAGTGTTAGCATTACGATTAGGTTTAGTGTTAGGGTTAGGTTCAGTTTTAGGCTTAGTTTTAGAGTTAGGGTTAGGGGTTAGGTGTTAGCGATAGTGTTAGGGTTAGTGTTACATTTAGGGTTAGGTTTAGGGTAAGGGTTAGGGTTTAGTAAGGGTTCGAGTTAGTTTTAGGTTTAGGTTTATAGTTAGGGTTAGGGTTAGGGTTAGGGTAGTGTTAGGATTAGAGTTTAGTTTTAGGGTTAGGGTTAGAATTAGGTTTAGGGTTAGGGTTAGGTGTTAGGTGTTAGCGTTAATGTTAGGGTTAGGGTTGGGCTTATGGTTAGAGGTTAGCGTTAGGTTTATGGGTAGGGTTAGAGTTAGGGTTATTGTCAGGGTTAGAGTTAAAGGTTAGGATTAAGGTTAAGGGTAGAAGTTTGGTTTAGTGTTAGGGTTAGGGTTAGTGTTAGGGTTAGAGGTTAGTTTTAGATTTAGAGTTAGGTTCAGGGTTAACGTTATCGTTAGGGTTAGGTTTAGGTCTAGAGGTACGGGTTAGGGTTAGTGTTAGGTTTAAGGTTAGGGTTAGGGTTATGGTTAGGTTTAGGGTTATGTTTAGCATTTGTTTTAGAGGTATGGGTTAAGGTTAGGTTTAGGGTTAGGGTTAGGTTTAGGATTACAATTTATGCTTGGTGTAGGGTTAGCTTTAGTGTTACTTTTAAGGTTAGGTTTAGGGCTAGGTTTAGGGTTAGAGTTTAGTTTTAGTGTTAGGTTTGGTGTTAAGTTTAGGGTTAGGGATAGGTTTAGGATTTCAATTTATTGTTGTGGTAGGTTTAGTTTTAGGTTATGTTTAAGGTTAGGGTTAGGGCTAGGTTTAGGGTTAGAGTTAGTGGTTAGGTGTTAGGGAGAGCGTTAGAGTTAGGATTCAATTTACGATTAAGTTTAGGGTTACGATTAGGTTTAGGCTTAGGGTTGTGTTTAAGGTTAGGGTTAGGTTTAGAATTGGGGTTAGGATTAGAGTTAGGGTTAGGTTTAGGATTAGGCATTAGGTGTTAGCGTTAAGGTTAGGGTTAGGGTTGGGCTTATTGTTAGAGGTTTGCATTAGGTTTATGGGTAGTGTTAGGGTTAGGGTTATGTTCAGTGTTAGAGTTTAAAGTTAGGATTAAGGTTAGGGTTTGAAGTTTGTTTCAGTTTTAGTGTTAGGGTTACTCTTTGGGTTAGTGTTAGTGTTAGAGGTTAGTTTTAGGTTTAGAGTTAGGTTTAGTGTTAAGTTTAGGGTTAGGGTTAGGTTTAGGGTTAGAGGTATGGGTTAGGGTTAGGGTTATGGTTAAGGTTAGGGTTATGGTTAGGTTTAGGGTAAGGGTTAGGGTTACGTTTAGCGTTACGGTTAGCGTTAGTGTTAGAGGTATGCTTTAGGGTTAGGGTTAGTTTTTGGGTTAGTTTTACATTTATGGTAGCTTTAGGGTTAGGGTTAGTGATAGACGTTACTGTTAAGGTTATGGTTGTGTGTACAGTCAGGGTTAGGGTAGGGTTAGAAGTAAGGGTTAGCGTTAGGTATAGGGGTAGTTTTAGGTTTAGGGAAAGTGTTACGGTACGTTTAAGGTCAGTGTTAGAGTTACCTTAAGGGGTCAGGTTAGGGTTAGGGTTAGGGATTAATGTTAGGTTTAGGGTTAGGTTTTTGGTTCGTGTTAGGGTTAAGGTTATTTTTAGGGTTAGGGTTAGAGTTTAGGATTAGGGTTAGTTTTAGGGTTATGTTAGGGTTAGATTTATGGGTAGAATTTAGGTTTAGGGTTAGGTTTAGAGGTAAGGTTATGGTTAGGGTTAGGGTTAGGTTTAGGGTTACTGTTAAGCTTTAGATGTTAGGGGGAGGGTTTTGTTTAGGCTTCAGGTTATAGTTAGGTTTTGGGTTACAATTGGGTGTAGTGTTATTGTGAGGGTAGGATTTAGGATTAGGGTTATGGTTAGGGATATGGGTTATGTGTTATGGACAGAGTTAGAGTTATTGTTAGAGTTAGGTTTAGTGTTATTGTTAGGTTTAGAGTTAGGTTTAGGGTTACGGGTGGGTTAGGATAGGTTTAGGGTTAGTGTTAGGGTTAGTGTTTAGGGTTAGGATGATGGTTAGGTTATTTTTAGGGTTAGGGTTATGTTGAGGTTTATGGTTAGGTTTAGTGTTAGGGTTAGGGTTAGTGTTAGGGTTAGGTTTCTTGTTAGGGTTAGTGTTTGGGTTAGAGTTTAGTGTTAAGGTTAGGTTTAGGTTTTGTTTTAGTGTTAGGGTTAGGATTAGGGTTAGATATTAGGCTTAGAGTTAGGTTTAGGTTTAGGGTTAGGGTTAGGTTTATGATTAGAATTTAGGGTTGTGTTAGGGATACATATACGGTTCGGGTTAGGGCTAGGTTTAGGGTTAGCATTAGGTGTTAGCTGTTAGGGAAAGTGTTAGTGTTAGATTTCAGGTTACGTTTAGGTTTGGGGTTACGATGTGGTTTAGGCTTAGGTTTAGGGTTAGGGTTATGTTTATGGTTAGTTTCAGGGTTAGGTTTAGGGCTCGGGTTAGGGGTTAGGTGTTAGGTATATGGCTAGTGTTAGGGTTAGGGTTAGTGTTAGAGTTAGGTTTATGGTTAAATTTAGGGTTACGGGTAGTGTTAGTGTTAAGCTTAAGGTTAGGGTTAGGTTTAGGATTAGAGTTAGGGTTACGGTTAGGCTTAGAGGTTGTGGTTAGGGTTAGGGTTAGGGATAGGGTTAAAGCTTAGGGTTACAGTTAGTGTTAGTGCTAGGTTTAGAGGTTAGAGTTTGGGGTTAGCATTAGGGTTAGGGTTAAGCTTAGAGGTTATGGTTAGGGTTAAAGCTTAGGTTTATGGTTAGAGTTACAGTTAGGGTTAGCGTTAGGTTTAGAGGTTAATGTTAGTGTTAGGTTTAGCGTTAGTGTTTGTGTTAGAATTAGTGTTCGGTTTAGAGTTATGGTTAGGTTTAGGGTTAGGGTTAGGCTTAAGGTTAGAATTAGGGTTAGTGTTAGGGTTAGGGATAGGGTTAGGGTTAGTCTTTGGGTAATGGTTAGGGTTAGGTTTATTGTTAAGTTTAGGGTTAAGTTGAGATTTAGGATTAGGGTTAGGGTTAGGGTTAGGGTTAGGGTTAGGGTTGGGGTGAGGGTTAGGGTTAGAAGTTAGGATTAGTGTTAGGTTTAGGTTTAGGGTTAGGTATAATTTCCGGTTAGGGTTAGATGTTAAGGTAAGGGTTATGTTTCGGGTTAGGGTTAAGCTTAGGGTTAGATTTAGACGTATGGTTTAGAGTTAGGTTTAGGTGTAGGGTTAGAGTTAGGGTTAGGGTTATGGTAGGTTTGGTTTAGGGTTAGGGCTTGGTATTATGGTCAGGGTTAGGGTTAGTTTAACGGGTAGGCTTAGGGATAGGATTAGTGTGAGGCTTAGGATTATGTTTACAGGTTAGTGTTAGGTTTAGGGTTACTTATAGGGTTAGTGTTAGGGTTAGGGTTAGGGTTAGGGTTAGAAATTAGGGTAAGTGTTATGGTTATGGTTCAGGTTAGGGGTAGGGTTAATGTTAGCTTTAGTTTTAGGGGTTAGGTGTTAGTGATAGGGTTATGGTTAGACGTATGGTTTAGAATTAGGTTTAGCTGTAGGGTTCGAGTTAGGCTTAGGGTTAGGGTAGTTTTGGTTTAGGGTTAGGGCTTGGTATTACGGTCAGGGTTATGGTTAGTTTAAGGGGTAGGGTTACAGATACGGTTAGTGTGAGGCTTAGGGTTATGTTTATAGGTTAGCATTAGGTTTAGGGTTACAGATAGTGTTAGAGGTAAGGGTTAGTGGTAGGGTTAGTGTTAGGGTTAGGGTTAGGGTTAGGATTAGAAGTTAGGGTTAGGGTTAGGGTTACGGTTCAGGTTAGGGGTAGGGTTAGTTTTAGGTTTAGGTTTAGGGGTTAGTTGTTAGGAAGAGGGTTATATTTAGGTTTCGGGTTACGATTAGTTTTAGAGTTATGATTAGATTTAGGGTTAGGGTTAGGGTTAGTGTTAGTGTTAGGGTCAGAGTTAGGTTTACGTTTGGGTTTAGAGTTAGGTTTAGGTGTTAGGTGTTAGGGATAGGGTTAAGTTTAGGGTTAGGGTTAGGTTTACTTTCAGCTTTAGCATTACGGATAGTGTTAGGGTTAGTGTTTAGGGTAAGGTTAGATTTAGGTTTATGATCAGGTTTAGGCTTATGGTTAGAGGTTAGCATTAGGTTTTGTGTTAGAGTTTAGTGTTAGAGACAGGGTTAGGTTAGTCTTAGAGGTTATGGTTAGGTTAGTGTTAGGATTAGGGTTAAAGCTTATGTTTAGGGTTTGTGTTACAGTTAGGTTAGGGTTAGGTTTAGAGGTTAGTGTTAGGGTTAGGTTTAGTGTTAGAGTTAGGGTTCGGTTTAGAGTTAGGTTTAGGTTTAGGGTTAGGGTTAGGGTTATGGTTAGGGTTAGGATTAGGGTTAGGATTAGGGTTAGGGTTAGGGTTAGGGTTAGGGATAGGGTTACAGTTAGGCTTTGGCTTATGGTTAGTGTTATGGTTAGGGTTATGGTTAGAGATATGGGTTAAGGTTTGCGTTAGGGTTAGGTTTAGGGTTATGCTAGGTTTGGGGTTGGGGTTAGGGTTAGGTATTTACTGTCAGGCTTAGGGTTAGTTTAAGGGGTAGGGTTACAGTTAGGGTTATGGTCAGGGTTACGATTGGGCTTAGAGATTACTGTTCTGGTTATGTTTATGGTTAGGGTTAGTTTTACAGTTAGGTTAGATGTTTGTGTTAGGGTTAGGGTTAGGGTTAAGTTTTGGGTTATGGTTAGTGTTAGGATTAGAAGTTAGTGTTAGGGTTAGACTTAGAGGTTATGGTTAGTGTTAGGTTTAGTGTTAAATCTTAACTTCACGGTTAGGGTTAGCATTAGGCTTAAGGATAGTGTAAGGGTTAAGATTAGGGTTACTGCTTAATTTTAGGGTTAGGGCTACGGTTAGGTTTAGGGTTAGGTCTAGGGTTAGGGTTAGGGTTAGGTTTAAAGTTTAGTCTTCTGTTTAGTGTAAGACTTAGGGTTAGGTTTAGGGTTAGGGTTAGGCTTAGAGGTGATGGTTAGGTTTAGGTTTAGGCTTAGGGTTAAATATTAGGTTCAGGGTTTGGTTCAGGTTTAGGGTTAGGGTTAGAAATAGGGTAAGGTTTAGGATTAGGGTTAGTGGTTAGTTTTAGGGTTAAGATTACAGTTAGTTCTAGGGATAAGTTTAGAGGTTAGTGTTAGTGTTATGATTAGGGTTAGATTTAGTGTTAGGGTTAGGGTTAAGGTTAGAGTTAGAGTTAGGGTTAGGTTTATGCTTAGGGTGTGTTTAGTGTTCGGGTTACAATTAGGTTCGGGTTAGGGTTACGTTTAGGTTTTGCGTTAGATTTAGCTTTGGGGTTATGGTTAGGGTTAGATTTAGTGGTTGGGTTTTAGGGATAGGTTTAAAGTTATGGTTATGGTTAGGGTTAGGGTTTGGGTTAGGCTTAGTTTTAGAGTTAGGGTTAGGGTTACAGTTATTCTTAGGATTAGAATTTTGGGTTAGGTTTAGTGTTAGGGTTAGGTTTAGGGGTTAGGTGTTAGGGATACGGTTATGGTTATGGTTAGCTTTAGGGTTAGGTTAGGATTAGTTTTAGGGTTAGGTTAGGGTTACAGTTAGGGTTAGGATTAGAATTTATGGTTAGGGTTAGTATTAGGTTTAGGTTCATGGGTTAGGGTTAGTGTTAGGCTTATTGTTAGAGGTTAGCGTTAGGTTTAGGTTTAGGCTTAGGATAAGAGTTAAAGGTTAGTATTAGGGTTACGATTACAGTTAGAGTTTAGGGTTAGTTTTAGGTTAAATGTTAGGATTATGGTTTGGTTTAGGTTTACAGTTAGAGTTCAAGGTTATGGTTAGGTTTAGGGTTAGGATTACTATAAGGGTTAGCCTTAGGTTTAGGGTTAGGGTTAGGGTTAGTGTTAGGGTTATGATTAAGGTTAGGATTAGGGGTTAGGTGTTAGGTAGAGGTTTAGGGTTAGGCTTTGTGTTACGGTTAGGGTAGATTTTAGATTAGTTTTAGGGTTAGTGTTAGGGTTAGGGTTAGGGCTAGGTTTAGCTTTAGGTTTAGGGTTAGTGTTACGGTTAGAAGTTAGGTTTAGTGTTAGGGTCAGTGTTAGGATTAGGGTTAGAGTTAGGTTTCTGTTTAGAGGTTAGCATTTGTTATAGCGTTAGAGTTAGTGTTAGGGTTAGGGTTTGGGTTAGACTTAGCAGTTACGGTTTTGGTTATGGTTATGGTTAGGGTTAAAGCTGAGGTTCACTGTTACGGTTATGATTAGGGTTAAGATTACGGTTTGGTTTATGATTAGATGTTATTGTTAGGATTAGGTTTAGGGTTAGGGTTAGTGTTAGAGTTATGGGTTAGGTTTCGGGTTAGGTTTATTTTTATGGTACGTTTAGGGTTAGGGTTAGTGTTAGAGTTTAGAGTTAAAGTTAGGGTTGTGGTTATGGTCAGGGTTAGGGTAGGGTTAGAAGTAAGGGTAAGGTTTACGTTTAGGAGTTGTGTTAGGGTTAGTGATAGTGTTATGGTACATTTAGGGTTAGGGTTTGGGTTAGGTATTACCATCAGTGTTAGGGTTATTTTAAGGCATGGAGTTAAAATTAGGGTTAGGGATTAATGTTAAGTTTAGGGTTAGGTTTATGGTTATGGTTAGGGTTAGGGTTAGAGTTTAGGATTAGGGTTAGGTTTAGGGTTAGTGTTAGGGTTAGGTTTAGGTTTAGGGTTAGGTTAGGTTAGGTTTATGGTAAGGTTTAGTGTTAGGGTTACGGTTAGGGTTAGGGCTAGGTTTAGGTTTAGACTTAGTGGTTAGGTGTTCGGTAGAGCGTTAGTGTTAGGCCTCGGGTTACGGTTAGTTTTAGGGTTATGGTTAGGTATAGGCTTAAGGTTAAGTTTATGGTTAGTGTTAGGTTTAGGTTTAGGGTTAGGGTTAGGGTTAGTGGTAGGTTTAGGGGTCGAGGTTAAGGTAAGGGTTAGGGTTAGGTTAGGTTTACGGATAGCTTTAGGGTTAGGGTTAGGGTTTAGGGTTAGGGTTAGGGTTAGGGTTAATGTTATGATTAGGGTTAGGGTTAGGTTGAGGTTTAGGGTTTGGGTTAGGGTTAGGGTTAGGGTTCAGTTTAGGTTTATGGTTAAATGTATGGGTTAGGGTTAGGGTTAGGTTTAGGTTTAGGGTTAGTTGTATGGGTTAGGGTTAGGGTTTGTGTTATGGTTGTTGTTAGAGTTAAAGGTTTGGATTAAGGTTAGGGTTAGATGTTTGGTTTCGTGTTACTGTTAGGGTTAGGGTTAGTGTTAGGTTTAGAGGTTAGGGTTAGGTTTAGAGTTAGGTTTAGGGTTAAGGTTAGGGTTAAGTTTAGTTTTATTTTTAGAAGTACGGGTTAGAGTTAGGGTTTGGTTTAGTTTTAGAGTTAGGTTATGGTTAGGTTTAGGGTTAGGTTTTGGATTAGAAGTTAGAGTTAGTGGTATGGTTAGGATTATGTTTACGGTTAGGGTTAGGGTTACTGTTAGGTTTAGGGTTAGGGGTTAGAGGTTAGAGAGATGTTTAAGGTTAGGCTTCGGATTACGCTTTAGGGTCAGGGTTACGATTAGCTTTAGTGTTAGGCTTAGGGTTAGGGTTAGGGTTAGTGTTAGGGTTATTTTTAGTATTAGTTTTCGGGTTAGGTTTAGCGTTAGGGTTATGGGTTAGGTGTTAAGGATAAGGTTAGGGTCAGGGTTAGGTATACAGTTAGGGTTAGGGTTAGGGATAGTTAGGGTTAGGGTTAGGATTAGGCTTAGTGTTAGTGTTAGGGTAAGGGTTAGGGTTAGGCTTAAGGTTAGGGTTATGATTAGCAGTAGGATTAGAGGTTAGGTGTTAGGAAGAGGGTTAGGGTTAGGCTTTGGGTTAGGTTTAGCGTTACGATTAGGTTTAGTGTTAGGGTTAGTGTTAGATTTAGGGTTAGTTTTAGAGTTAGGGTTAGGTTTAGGGTTAGGTGTTAGGTGTTAGGGATATTTTCAGTGTGAGTGTTAGGTTTAGGGTTCTGGTTAGGGTTAGTGTTCTGGTTAGGGTTACGGTTAGGGTGAGAGTTATGTTTAGGGTTAGTTTTAGGTTTATATTTATGGTTATGGTTAGGGTTAGGGGCAGAAGTATTGTTAGGATTAGAATTTAGGTTTAGAGTTAGGTTATGGTTATGGTAATGGTTAGGGTAAGAGTTATGGTTAGGGTTAATTTTAGGTTTAGGATTATAGTTACGTTTAGGTTTAGTGTTATGGGTAGTTTTAGGAATAAAATTTAGGGTTAGGATTAGGATTAGGTTTAGGGTTAGGGTTAGGTGTTAGGTGTTACTGTTAAGGTTAGGGTTAGGGTTAGGCTTATGGTTAGAGGTTAGCGCTAGCTTTAGGGTTAGGGTTAGGATTAGGATTATGGTCAGGGTTAGTGTTAAAGTTTAGGACTTAGGTTAGGGTTAGATGTTTGTTTTAGTGTTAGTATTAGAGTTACTGTTAGGGTTAGAGTTAGGTTTTTTTAGGTTTAGAATTAGGTTTAGGGTTAATGTTAGGGTTAGGGTTAGGTTTAGGTTTAGACGTATGGGTTAGGGTTAAGGTTAGGGTTAGGATTAAGTTTAGGGTTATTTTTAGGTTTAGGGTTAGTGTTAGGTATAGAGTAAGGGTTAGCATTAGTGTTAGAGGTATGGGTTAGTGTTAGTGTTAAGGTTAGAGTTAGGTTTATGGTAGGTAAAAGGTTCAGGTTAGTGAAAGAGCTTAGTTTTAAGTTTATGGTTGTGGTTAGGGTCAGAGTTAGTGTAGGTTTAGAAGTAAGGTTTAGGTTTAGGTTTAGGGGTAGGGTTAGGTTCAGGGATAGTGTTATGGTAGGTTTAAGGTCAGTGTTAGGGTTAGTTTAAGAGGTAGGGTTAGAATTATGGTTAGGGATTAATGTTAGGTTTAGGGTTAGGTTTATGTTTTGTGTCAGGGTTAGTGTTAGTGTTAGTGTTAGGGTTAGTATTAGGGTTAGGGTTAGGTGTAGGGTTAAATTTTAGGGTTAGGGTTACATTTAGGGTAGTGTTATTTTTAGGGTTAGGATTAGAATTTAGGTTTAGAGTTAGGTTTAGAGTTACGGTTACGTTTACGTTTAGTGTAAGGGTTAAGTTTAGGTTTAGGGTTAGGTGTTAAATGTTGGGAAGAGGGTAATGCTTAATCTTCGGGCTAGGGTTAGGCTTAGGGTTAGGTTTTAGGTATTAGGGGTAGAGTTAGCATTAGGGTTAGGGTTAAGGTTAGGGTTAGGTTTAGGGTAAGGATTAGGGTTAGAAATAATGTTAGGTTTAGTTTTAGGTTTAGGGTGAGGGATAATGTTAGGGTTAGGTTTAGGGTTAGGTTTAGGGTTACAGTTTAGTTTTAGGGTTAGGTTTAAGGTTCAGTTTATTGTTAGGGTTAGGTTTAGGATTACAATTTATGGTTCGGATAGGGTTAGTTTTAGGGTTATGTTTAAGGTTTGGGTAAGGGCTAGGATTAGGGTTAGAGTTTAGTTTTAGGGTTAAATTTAGGGTTAGGGTTAGGTTTAGCATTAAATTTATAGTTGGGATAGTGTTAGTTTTAGGGTTACGTTTATGGTTAGGGTTAGGGCTAGGTTTAGGGTTAGAGTTAGGGGTTAGGTGTTAGAGAGAGCATTAGAGTTAGGCTTCCGGTTATGGTTAAGTTTAGGGTCATGATTAGGTTTAGGCTTAGGGTTGTGTTTAAGGTTAGGGTTAGGTTTAGGATTAGGGTTACATTTAGAGGTAGGGTTAGGGTTTGGTTTAGGAGTTAGGTGTTAGCGACAGGGTTAGGGTTAGAATTAGAAGTTAGGGTTAGTGGTAGGGTTAGGATTATGGTTAAGGTTATGGTTAGGGTTACTGTTAGGGTTAGGGTTAGGGATTAGGGGTTTGTGGTTAGTGAGAGGCTTAAGGTTAGGCTTCTGATTACGGTTAGGGTTAGGTTTACGATTAGCTTTAGGATAAGGTTTAGGGCTAGGGTTAGTGTTAGGGTTAGTTTTAGTGTTACTTTTACGGTTAGGTTTATCGTTAGGATTATGGGTTAGGTGTTAGGGATAGGATTGGGCTTAGGTTTAGGCTTATGGTTAGGCTTAGGGTTAGGGATAGTGTTAGGTTTAGAGATAGGGTTAGTGTTAGGCTAATGGTTAGGGTTAGGTTGGGGTTATTATTAGGGTGAGGATTAGAAGTTAGGTGTTAGGAAGAGGGTTAGTGTTAGGCTTTGGGTTAGGGTTAGGGTTAGCATTACAATTAGGTTTAGTGTTAGGGTTAGGGTTAGATTTAGGGTTAGTTTTAGAGTTAGGGTTAGAGTTAGGGTTAGGTTTAGGGGATAGGTGTTAGCGATAGTGTTAGTGTTATGTTTAGGGTTAGGGTTGTGGTTATTGTTAGAGTAGGGTTAGGTTTAGGGTTAAGTAAGGGTTCGGGCTAGTTTTAGGTTTAGGTTTGTGGTTAGGGTTAGGGTTAGGGTTAGGGTTAGGGATAGGGTAGTGTTTGAATTAGAATTTAGGTTTAGGGTTAGGTTTAGGATTAGGTTTAGGGCTAGGGGTAGATGTTAGGTGTTCACGTTAACGTTAGGGTTAGGGTTGGGCTTATGGTTACAGGTTAGCGTTAAGTTTATGGGTAGGGTTAGAGTTAGGGTTATTGTCAGGGTTAAAGTTAAAGGTTAGGATTAAGGTTAAGAGTAGAAGTTTGGTTTAGTGTTAGTGTTAGGGTTAGAGGTTAGTTTTAGATTTAGAGTTAGGTTTAGTGTTCAGGTTAGTGTTAGGGTTAGGTTTAGGGTTAGAGGTATGGGTTAGGGTTAGTGTTAGGTTTAAGGTAAGGGTTAGGGTTATGGTTAGGTTTAGGTTTAGGGTTAGTGTTAGTTTTAGAGGTATGAGTTAGGGTTAGTGTTAGGTTTATTGTTAGGGTTAGGTTTAGGATTACAATTCATGGTAGGGGTAGGGTTAGTTTTAGGGTTACGTTTAAGGTTAGGTTTAGGGCTAGGTTTAGGGTTAGAGTTAGGGTTAGGTGTTCGGGAGAGGATTAGAGTTAGGCTTCCATTTATGGTTAAGTTTAGTGTTACGATTAGGTTTAGGCTTAGGGTTGTGTTTAAGGTTAGGGTTAGGTTTAGAATTAAGGTTAGGTTTAGAGGTAGTGTTAGGGTTAGGATTAGGCATTAGGTGTTAGCGACAGGGTTAGGCTTAGAGTTAGTGTTAGATATTACAGTCTGGCTTCAGGTTTTTTTAAGGGGTAAAGTGAGGGTTAGGCTAAGGGATTTATGTTAGGATTAGGGTTAAGGTTATGGTTAGGTTTAGGGTTAGTGTTAGGATTAGAAGTTAGAGTTACTGGTAGGGTTAGGATTATGGTTACAGTTATGGTAAGGGTTAGTGTTAGCTTTAGGTTTAGGTTTTAGGTGTTAGCATGAGGCTTAAGGTTACGCTTCGGTTTATGGTTAGGGTTAGGGTTATGATTAGCTTTCAGGTAAGCCTTAGTGTTAGTGTTAGTGTTAGTGTTAGTGTTAGTGTTAGTGTTAGTTTTAGTTTTAGTTTTAGTTTTTTTTTGTTTTGTTTTGTTTTATTTTTTGTCTTTTTCGTTTTTATCGGTACCAGGGATCGAACTCATGACTGCCTGCTTGCAAGGCAGGTGCTTATGCCACTAAGCTAAATCCCCAGCCCCTAGTGTTAGTTTTATTGTTAGTTTTAGGGTTAGGTTTAGTGTTAAGAGTTTGGGGTTAGGTGTAGTGATAGGGTTAGGTTTACGGTGAGTGTTAGGGTTAGGGATAGTGTTAGGTTTAGAGTTAGGTTTTAGGGTTAGTGTTAGGGTTAAGGTTAGAGTTAGGGTTAGGTTTAGTGTTAGAGTTTAGCTTTATGGTTAGGGTAGGGTTAGGGTTAGCGTTAGTGTTAGGTAAGGGTTAGGGCTATGATTAGGGTGAGGATTAGAGGTTAGGTGTTAGGAAGAGGTTTAGGGTTAGGCTTTGGGTTAGGGTTAGGGTTAGAGCTACGATTAGGTTTAGAGTTAGGGTTAGCGTGAGATTTAGGGTTTGTTTTAGATTTAGGGTTAGGGTTAGGGTTAGGTGTTAGTTGTTAGGGATAGTGTTAGTCTTAGTTTAAGGTTTAGGGTTAGGTTTAGGGTTAGGGATACTGTTAGGTTTAGGATTAGGGTTAGTGGTCAAGTTTAGTGTTAGGATTATTGTTATTATTAGGGTTAAATTTAGAGGTTAGTGTTTGTGTTAATGTTAGGGTTAGGGTTAGTGTTAGGTTTAGGGTAATTGTTAGGTTTAGGGTAGGGGTTAGGTTTACATTCAGGGTTAGGGTTAGCATTAGTATGAGAGGTATGCGTTAGAGTTAGGGTTAGGGTTAGGTTTAGGTTTATGGTAGCTTTAGGGTTAGGGTTAGTGATAGAGGTTATTGTTAAGGTTACTGTTGTGTGTATGGTGAGGGTTAGGGTAGGCTTAGAAATAAGGGTTAGGTTTAGGTTTAGGGGTAGGGTTAGTTTTAGGATAGAGTTATGGTAGGTTTAAGGGCAGTGTTAGAATTACCTTAAGGGTTTGGTTTAGGGTTAGGGTTAGGGATTAATGTTAGGTTTAGGGTTAGGTTTTTGGTTCGTGTTAGGGTTAAGGTTATTGTTAGGGTTAGGGTTACAGTTTTGGATTAGGGATAGGTTTAGGGTTAGTGTTAGGGTTAGTGTTATGGTTTGTGGTAGTTTTAGGGTTAAATATTAAGGTTAGAGTTACGTTTAGTGTTAGGGCTATGTTTAGGGTTAGGATTAGAATTTAGGGTTAGAGTTAGGTTTAGAGTTAGGGTTACAGTTACAGTTAGGGTTAAGTTTAGGTTTAGGGTTAGGTGTTAATTGTTGGGAAAAGGGTAATGGTTAGGCTTTGGGTTAGGGTTAGGTTTAAGGTTAGTGTTTAGGTATTAGGGATAGAGTTAGCATTAGCGTTAGGGTAAGGGTTAGGTTAAGGTTTAGGGTTAGGTATAGTGTTAGGTTTTAGTTTAGCTTTAGGGTGAGGGATAATGTTAGGGTTAGGGTTAGGTTTCGAGTTAAATTTAGGGTTACAGTTTAGTTTTAGGGTTAGGGTTAGGGTTTAGGTTATTGTTAGGTTTAGGTTTAGGATTACAATTTATGATTGGGATAGGGTTAGTTTTAGGGTTACGTTTAAGGTTAGTGTTAGGCTAGGTTTAGTGTTAGAGTTTATTTTTAGTGTTAGGTTTAGGGTTAAGTTTAGGGTTAGGGTTAGGGTTAGCATTACAATTTATAGTTGGGGTAGGGTTAGTTTTAGGGTTACATTTAAGGTTTTGGTTAGGGCTAGGTTTAAGGTTAGAGTTAGGGGTCAGGTGTTAGGGAGAGGGTTAGAGTTAGGCTTCCAGTTACGGTTAAGTTTAGAGTTACGATTAGGTTTATGCTTAGGGTTGTGTTTAGGGTTAGGGTTAGGTTTAGGATTAGGGTTAGATTTAGAGGTAGGTTTAGGGATAGTGTTAGGGGTTACTTGTTAGCGACAGGGTTAGGGTTAGGGTTAGTGTTAGGTATTACAGTCAGGCTTCGGGTTAGTTTAAGGGGTAGAGTTAGGGTTATGTTAAGGGATTAATGTTAGGTTTAGGGTTAGGATTATGGTTAGGTTTAGGGTTAGGGTTAGGATTAGAAGTTATGGTTAGCGGTAGGGTTAGGATTATGGTTAAGGTTATTGTTAGGGTTACTGTTTGGCTTAGGGTTAGTGGTTAGGGTTTAGCGCGAGGCTTAAAGTTAGGCTTCTGATTACGGTTAGGGTTAGGGTTAAAATTAGCTTTAGGGTAAGGCTTAGGGTTAGGGTTAGTGTTAGTGTTAGTTTTAGTGTTAGTTTTACAGTTAGGTTTATCATTAGGGTTATGGGTTAGGTGTTAAGGATAGGGTTAGGCTTAGCGTTAGGCTTAGGGTTAGGGATAGTGTTAGGTTTAGAGTTAGGGTTTAGGTTTAGTGTTAGTGTAAGGCTTAGGGTTAGGGTTATGATTAGGGTGAGGATTAGAGGTTAGGTGTTAGGAAGAGGGTTAGGATTAGGCTTTGGTTGGGTAAGGGTTAGTGTTAGTGTTACGATTAGGTTTAGTGTTAGGGTTAGGTTTAGATTTAGGGTTAGTTTTAGTGTTGGGATTAGGGGTTAGGTGTTAGCGATAGTGTTAGGATCAGTGTTACATTTAGGGTTAGGGTTAAGGTTAGGCTAGGGTTAAGTAAGGGTTCGGGTTAGTTTTAGGTTTAGGTTTATGGTTAGGTTTAGGGTTAGGGTTAGGGGTAGTGTTAGGATTAGAATTTAGGTTTAGGTTTAGGGTTAGGATTAGGTTCGGCTTAGGGTTAGGTGTTAGGTGTTAGCTTTAACGTTAGGGTTAGGGTTGGGCTTATGGTTACAGGTTAGTGTTAGTTTTATGGTTAGGTTTAGGGTTATTGTCAGGGTTTGAGTTGAAGGTTAAGATTAAGGTTAAGGTTAGAAGTTTGATTTAGTGTTAATGTTAGGGTTAGTGTTAGGGTTAGAGGTTAGTTTTAGATTTAGAGTTAGGTTCAGGGTTAACGTTATCATTAGGGTTAGGTTTAGGGTTAGAGGAACGGGTTAGGGTTAGTGTTAGATTTAAGGTTAGGTTTAGGGTTATGGTTAGGATTAGGGTTAGGGTTAGCGTTAGTTTTAGAGGTATGGGTTAGGGTTAGGTTTAGGGTTAGGTTTAGGTTTAGGAGTACAATTTATGCTTGGTGTAGGGTTAGCTTTAGGGTTATGTTTAAGGTTAGGTTCGAGACTAGGTTTAGGGTTAGATTTTATTTTTAGTGTTAGGTTTAGTGTTAAGTTTAGGGTTAGGGTAGGTTTAGTATTACAATTTGTAGTTGGGGTAGGGTTAGTTTTAGGTTACTTTTCAGATTAGGGTTAGGGCTAGGTTTAGGGTTAGAGTTAGGGGTTAGGTGTTAGGGAGAGCATTAGAGTTAGACTTCCAGTTACGGTTAAGTTTAGTGTTATGAATAGTTTTAGGCTTAGGGTTGTGTTTAATGTTAGGGTTAGGCTTAAGATTAGGGTTAGATTTAAAGGTAGGGTAAGGGTTAGGGTTAGGGGTTAGGTATTAGTGACAGGGTTAGGGTTAGTGTTAGTGTTAGATATTACAGTCAGGCTTCGGGTTAGTGTAAGGGTAGAGTTAGGGTTAGGGTAAGTGATTAATGTTAGGATTAGCGTTAACGTTATGTTTTGGTTTAGGGTTAGGGTTAGGATTAGAAGTTAGGGTTAGTGGTAGGGTTAGGATTATGGGTACGGATACAATTAGGGTTAGTGTTAGGGTTAGGGTTAGGGGTTAGGTGTTAGCCCGAGGCTTAAGGTTAGGCTTCAGATTACGGTTAGTGTTAGGGTTACGATTAGCTTTAAGGTAAGCCTTAGGGTTAGGGTTAGTGTTAGGGTAAGTTTCAGTGTTAGTTTTAGGGTTAGGTTTAGCGTTAGGGTTAGGGGTTAGGGGTAAGGAGAGGTTTATGATTAGGGTTAGGATTAGGTTTACGGTGAGGGTTAGGGTTAGGGATAGTGTTAGGTTTAGAGTTAGGTTTTAGGGTTAGTGTTAGGGTTAAGGTTAGGTTTAGGTTTATTGTTAGAGTTTAGCGTTATGGTTAAAGAAGGTTTAGGGTTAGCATTACTGTTAGGTAAGTGTTAGGGTGAGAGTTAGGGTTATGATTAGGGTGAGGATTAGAGTTTAGGTGTTAGGAAGAGGGTTAGGGTTAGGCCTTGGGTTAGGATTATGTTTAGCGTTACAATTAGGTTTAGTGTTAGGGTTAGGGTTAGGTTTAAGGTTAGATTTATAGTTAGGGTTAGTCTTAGGCTTAGGGGTTAGGTGTTAGGGATAGTGTTAAGGTGAGTGTTTGGTTTAGGATTAGGGTTACTGTTAGGTTTAGTGTTAGGGTTAGGGTTAGGTTAGAGTTAGGGTTAGGGTTAAATTTAAGTTTAGGTTTATGTTTAAGGTTTTTGGTTAGGTTTAGGGGTAGTGTTAGGATTAGAAGTTAGGGTTCGGTTTAGGTTTAGGATTAGGTTTAGGGTTAGGGTTAGGTGTTAGTTGTTAGCGTTAAGGTTAGGGTTAGCGTTCATCTTATGGTTAGAGGTTAGCGTTAGGTTTATAGCTAGGGTTAGCATTAAGGTTATGGTGAGGGTTAGAGTTTAAGGTTAGGATTAAGGTTATGGTTAGAAGTTTGGTTTAGTGTTAGTGTTAGGGTTACTGTTAGGGTTAGTGTTAGGGTTAGAGGTTAGTTTTAGGTTGAGAGTTAGGTTTAGGTTTAAGGTTAGGGTTAGGGTTAGGTTTAGGGTTAGAGGTACGGGTTAGGGTTAGTGTTAGTGTTAGGGATAGGGTTATGATTAGGGTGTGGATTAGAGGTTAGGTTTTAGGTGTTAGGAAGAGGGTTAGGGTTAGGCTTTGGGTTAGGGTTAGGGTTAGCATTACGATTAGGTTTCGTGTTAGGGTTAGGATTAGATTTAGGGTTAGTTTTAGTGTTAGGGTTAGGCTTAAGGTTAGGGGTTAGGTGTTAGGGATAGTGTTAAAGTTAGTGTTAGGTTTAGGGTTAGGGTTACTGTTAGATTTAGTGTTAGGGTTAGGATTAGGGTTAGGGTTAGCGTTAGGGTTAGGGTTAGATTTAGGTTTAAATTTATGGTTAGGGTCTTGGTTAGGTTTAGGGGTAGTGTTAGGATTAGAAGTTAGGGTTAGGGGTAGTTTTAGTATTAGGTTTAGGGTTACGGTTAGGTGTTACGTGTTAGCGTTAAGGTTAGTGTTAGGGTTAGGGTTAGATTTAGAGCTAGGGTTAGTGTTAGGTTTAGAACCTCGGTGTTAGCGACAGGGTTAGGGTTAGGGTTAGGTATTACAGTCAGGCTTTGGGTTTGTTTAAGGGGTAGAGTTAGAGTTAGAATAAGGGATTAATTTTAGGATTAGGGTTAAGGTTATGGTTAGGTTTAGGGTTAGGGCTAGGTTTAGAAGTTAGGGTTAGTGGTAGGGTTAAGATTATGGTTATGGTTAGGGTTAAGGTTAGTGTTAGGTTTAAGGTTAGTTGTTAGGGGTTAGTGCGAGGCTTAAAGTTAGGCTTCAGATTACAGTTAGGCTTAGGGGTACGATTAGCTTTAGTGTAAGGCTTAGGGTTATGGTTAGTTTAAGTGTTAATTTTAGGGTTAGGTTTAGCGTTAGGGTTAGGGGTTAGTGGTTAGGGAGAGGTTTAAGGTTAGGCTTCAGATTACGGTTAGGGTTAGGGTTACGATTAGCTTTAGGGTAAGGCTTAGGGTTTGGGTTAGTGTTAGGGTTAGTTTTAGTATTAGTTTTAGGGTTAAGTTTAGCGTTAGGGTTAGGGGTTAGGTGTTAGGGATAGGTTTTGGGTTAGGGTTAGTTTTACGATTAGGCTTAGTGTTAGGGATAGTGTTATGTTTAGAGATAGGCTTTAGGGTTTGTGTTAGGGTTAAGGTTATGGTTAGGGTTAGGTTTAGGGTTAGAATTTAAGGTTATGGTTAGGTTAGTGTTAGGGTTAGCATTAGTGTTAAGGTAAGGGTTAGGGTTAGGTTTATGATTAGGGTGAGGATTAGAGGTTAGGTGTTAGGAAGAGGGTTATGGTTAGGCTTTGAGTAAGGGTTAGAGTTAGCCTTACGATTAGGTTTAATGTTAATGTTAGGGTTAGATTTACAGTTAGTTATAGAGTTAGGGTTAGCGGTTAGGTGTTAGGGATAGTGTTAGGGATAGTTTTAGGTTTAGGGTTAGGGTTAGCGTTAGGGTTAGGGTTAGGGTTAGGGATAGTGTTAGAGTTAGTGTTAGGATTAGGGTTAGTGTTAGGGTTAGGGTTAGTTTTATGTTTAGGTTTATGGTTAGGGTTAGGTTTAATGTTAGGGGTAGTGTTAGGATTAAAATTTCATGTTAGGTTTAGGTTTGGATTAGGTTTAGGGTTAGGGTTAGTTGTTACATGTTAGCATTAAGGTTTGGGTTAGGGTTAGGCTTATGGTTAGAGGTTAGCTTTAGGTTTAAGGGTAGAGTTAGGTTTAGGGATAGTGTTATGGTAGGTTTAGGGTTAGGTTTTGGGTTAGGGTTAGGGTTAGTGTTAGTGTTCGGGTTTGTACTTAGGTGTTAGGTTTATGGTTCGGCTTATGGTTTGTGTTAGGGTTATTGGTAGGGTTAGGGCTGGGTAGCGTTATGATTAGATTTAGGGTTAGATTTAGGTTTAGGATTTGGCTTAGCTTTAGGTTTAGTGTGAGCTTTAGGGTTAGATTTAGGGTTCGGGATAGTGTTAGGTTTACTGTTAGGTTAACGGGTTAGGTGTTAGGGATAGTGTTTATGTTAGTTTTTTTTTTAGAGTTAGGTTTAGGATTAGGTTTAGTGTTAGGCTTAGGGTTTAGGGTTTGGGTTATTGTTAGTGTTAGGGTTAGTGTTAGGTTAGGGTTAGGGTTAGGTTTGGGGTTAGTTTAGAGTTAGGGTTAGTGTTAGGGTTAGGGTAAGTGTTACATTTAGGGTTATGGATAAGGTTACGATTAGGGTTAGAGTTAGGTTAGGTTTAGGGATTAGGGTTAGGGTTAGAGTTAGGGTTTGTGATCAGGTTAGGTTTAGAGTTAGGGTAAGACAAGGTTAGGGTTGAGTTAGGTTTCGGGTTAGTTTTATCGTTAGGGTTACGGTTAGGGTTAGATGTTGGGGTTAGGGGTTAGGTTTAGAGTTAGGGTTTGTGATCAGGTTAGGTTTAGAGTTAGGGTAAGACAAGGTTAGGGTTGAGTTAGGTTTCGGGTTAGTTTTATCGTTAGGGTTACGGTTAGGGTTAGATGTTGGGGTTAGGGGTTAGGTTTAGGGTTAGGGTTTTGGTTATGGTTAGGCTTTTATGGTTAGTGTCAGTGTTTAAGTTTAGGGTTAGGTTTAGTCTTAGTGTAAGGGTTAGGGATAGGTTTAGAGGTTCGTTTTAGGGTTAGGGTTAGGGTTAGGGATAGGGTTAGGGTTATACTTCAGTTTAAGGTTAGGTTTAGGGTTAGGTTTAGGGTTAAGTGTTAGGTATTAGGAATAGGGTTAGTGTTAGGGTTGGGTTTAAGGTTAGGTTTAGTTTTATCGTTAGGGTTAGGATTAGTGTTAGATGTTGTGGTTAGTGGTAAGGGTTAGGGTTAGGGTTTTGTTTAGGGTTAGGCTGTTATGGTTAGTGTCCATGTTTAGGGTTAGGGTTAGGTTTAGGCTTAGGTGAAGGGTTAGGGTTAGGGTTAGAGGCTAGTTTTAGGGATAATATTTAGAGTTAGGGTTAGGGTTATGGTTAGGGATAGGGTTAGGCTTAGACTTCGGTTTACGCTTAGGGTTAGGGTTAGGTTTAGGGTTAGGGGTTTTGGTTACGGTTAGGGTTAGCATTATGTTTAGGCTTGGGTTTAGGGTTAGTGTTAGGATTAGGGTTAAGTTTAGGGTTAAGGTTAGTTTTACGGTGAGGGTTAAGTTTAGGGTTAGGCTTAGGGTTAGGGTAAAGTTTTAGGGTCAGATTTAGCCTTAGGGTTAGTGTTAGAGGGTAGCTTTACTGTTAGTGTTAGGTTTAGGGTTAGGGGTTAGGGTTATGGCTAGGGTTAGGGTTAGGTTTAGGGTTAGGTTTAGTGTTCGCGTTAGGGTTAGGGTTAGGGTTAGGTTTAGTGTTCGGGTTAGGGTTAGGGTTAGGGTTAGGGTTAGGTTTAGGGTTAGGTTTAGTGTTCGGGTTAGGGTTAGGGTGGGGTTTAGGGTTAGGGTTAGGGATAGGGTAAGATTTAGGATTAGGGTTACAGGTTAGGTTTAGGGTTAGCGTTAGGGTTAGGTTTAGGGGTTATGTGTTATGGTTAGGGATAGGTTCAGGGTTCAGGTTATGGTTACAGTTAGCCTTAAGGTTACAGATAATGTTACGGTGAGCGTTATATTTAGGGTTAGGGTTAGGGTTAAATTGAGGTTAGGAATAGTTCTAGGGTTAGGGTAAATGTTAGGGTGAGCCTTAGGATTTTTGGTTAGGGTTAGGGTTAGGGATTAGGGTTAGGGTTAGGGTTAGCATAGGTTTATGGTTAGTTTTAGGGTTTGAGTTCAGGTTAGAGTTAGGGTTATTGTTTCAGGTTAGGGTTAGGGAATAAGTATAGCCTTAGTGTTAGTGTTAGGGTTAGGTTTAGGGTTAGGGTTAGGGATTAAGTTTAGGTTTAGGTTTAGGATTATGGTTAGGTGTTAGTTTAGTGTTAGAGTTAGGGCTAGAGTTAGGTTTAGGGTTAGGGTTAGTTTTAGGTGTTAGTGTTAGAGTTAGGCTTAGGGTTAGGGTTAGAGTTAGAGTTTAGGGTTAGGGCTAGGGGCTTAGGGTTATGGTTATGGTTAGGGATAACTATGGTTAACCATAGTTAGGGTTAGGATTAGGATTATGGTTAGGTGTAGGTTTAGTGTTAGGATTAGGGCTAGGGTTAGTTTAGGGTTAGGGTTAGGGCTAGAGATATGGTTAGGGTTAGGTTTAGGTATTAGTGTTAGAGTTAGGCTTAGGGTTAGGGCTCAGCGTTAGGGTTAGGGTTAGGGATAGGGTTAGGCTTAGCATTAGGGTTAGGGTTAGGGTTAGGTTTATGGTTATGGTTAGGGTTAAGGTTAGATGTTAAGGTTATGTTTAGGGATATTGTTAGGTTTAGGATTAATGTTATGGTTAGTGTTAGATTTAGGCTTTAAGGTTAATGTTACTGTTAGGGTTAGGGTTAGGGTTAGGTTTAGGTTTAAGGTTATGGTTAGTTTTAGGTTTAGAGGTGAGCCTTAGGATTAGGGTTAGATTTAGGTTTAGGTTTAGGGTTAGGATTAGGGGTAGCGTTAGGCTTTTGCTTGCGGTTAGAGTTTAGGTTTAGGGTTAGTAGTAGGGGTAGTGTTAGCTTTAGTTTTAGGTCTAGAGGTTATCGTTAGGTTTACGGTTAGTGTTAGGTTTAGGGTTAGAGTTAAAGGTTAGTGTTAGTGTTGGAGTTTTGGGTTAGTGCTAGCTTGAGGGTTAAGGTGAGTGTTAGGGTTAGGTTTTGGGTAAAAGTTTAGGGTTAGGTTTATGTTTAGGGTTAGGATTAATGTTAAGAATAGAAGTTACTTTTAGGGTTAGGGTTAGGGTTATGGTTACGGTTAGGGTTAGGGTTAGTGTTAGGGTTAGTTTTAGGGGTTAGGTGTTAGGGAGAGGGTTAGGTTTAGGCTTCCGGTTATGGTTACGATTATGTTTAGGGTTAGGGTTAGGGTTAGGGTTAGGGTTAGGTTTAGGATAACGTTTAGTTTTAGGGTTAGGTTTAGGATTAGGCTTAGTGGTTAAGTGTTAGGAATAGGATTAGGGTTAGAGTTAGAGTTAGGGTTAGGGTTCGGTATACAGTTAGGTTTTGGGTTAGAGTTAGGGTTAGGTTTAGGGGTAAGTGTTAGGGGTAGGATTAGGGTTATGATTAAGTTTAGGGTTAGGTTTATGGTTAGGTTTAGTGCTACGGATAGTGTTAGGGTTAGAGTTAGGCTTTAGGGTTAGTGTTAGGCTTGGTGTTATTGTTATGGTTAGAGGTTAGCATTAGTTTTAGTGTTAGAGTTTCAGATTAGCGTTAGGGTTAGGATTAGGGTTAGGCTTAGTGTTTATGTTTAGGGATAGGTTTAGGGTTAGTCTTAGGGTTAGGGTTAGAGGTATGGGTTAGGTTTATGGTAAGGTTTAGGGTTAGGGTTAGGTTTAGAGTTATGCTATGGTTAGGGTTAATGTTAGGGTTAGGTATTACATTTAGGTTTAGGTTTAATTTAAGGGATAGGATTAGGGTTAGGGCTAGGAATTAGTATTAGGGTTAGGGTTACAGTTAGGGTAAGTGTTAGGGTTACGGAAAGTATTAGGATTAGGGTTATGGTTTAGGTTAGTGTTAGGGTTAGGGTTAGGCTTAAGGGTTAGGCTTAGAGGTTATGGTTAGGGTTAATGTTAGTTTTAAACCTTAGTTTTAGGGTTAGGTTTAGGGTCAGGGTTAGGGTTAGGGTTAGGGTTTGGGATAGGGTTTCTCTTAGCTTTCAGTTTATTTTTCGGGTTACGGTTACAATTACATTAGGGTTAAGGTTAGGGTTAGCATTTTGGGTTAGGGGTTAGGGTTAGCTTTATGTTAAGTTTAGGGTTAGATTGAGGTTTAGGGTTAAGGTTAGTGTTAGGGTTTTGTTTAGGGTTAGGGCTATGTTTAGGGTTAGCATTAGGGGTTAGCTTTTAGTGAAATGTTTAGAGTTAGGCTTTGGGTTTCGGTTAGGTTTAGGATTACAATTAGGTTTAGGCTTAGGCTTATGGTTCGGGTTAAGGTTAGGTTTAGGTTTAGGGTTAGATTTAGAGCTAGGGTTAGTGTTAGAGTTAGGGCGTAGGTGTTATCGACAGGATTAGGGTTAGTGTTAGGTATTACAGTCAGGCTTCGGGTTAGTTTAAGGGGTAGAGTTAGAGTTAGGTTAAGGGATTAATGTTATATTTAGGGTTAGGGTTATGATTAGGTTTAGGGTTAGGTCTAGGATTAGAAGTTAGGGTTAATGGTACGGTGAGGATTATGGTTACGGTTAGGGTTAGGGTTAGGGTTAGGTGTTAGGGGTTAGGGAGATGCTTAAGGTTAGGCATCAGATTACGGTTTGGGTTAGGGTTACAATTAGCTTTAGGGTAAGCTTTAGGTTTTGGGTTGTTGTTAGTGTTAGTTTTAGTATTAGTTTTAGGGTTAGGTTTAGCATTAGGGTTAGGGGTTAGGTGTTAGGGATAGGGTTAGGGTTATGGTTAGGTTTACGGTTAGGGTTAGTATTAGGAATTGAGTTAGGTTTAGAGTTAGGTTTAGAGTTAGTGTTATGGTTAGTTTTAGGGTTAGGTTTAGCATTAGGTTTAGGCGCTAGGTGTTAGGGATAGGGTTAGGATTAGGGTTAGGTTTACGCTTAGGGTTAGTGTTAGGGTTAGGAATAGTGTTATGTTTTAGAGTTAGGGTTTAGGGTTAGTGTTAGTGTTAAGGTTAGGGTTAGGGTTAGGTTTAGGTTTAGGTTTAGAGTTTAGGGTTATGGTTATGTTAGGTTTAGTTTTTGTTAGGGTTATGGTTATGGATAGGGTTAGGTTTATTATTAGGGTGAGGGTTAGAGGCTAGGTGTTAGGAAGAGTGTTAGGGTTAGGCATTGGGTAGGGTTAGGGTTAGGGTTATGATTAGGTTTAGGTTTAGGGTTAGGGTTAGATTTAGGTTTAGTTTTAGAGTTAGGGTTAGGGTTAGGCATAGGGGTTAGTTGTCAGGGATAATGTTAGGGTTAGTGTTAGGTTTAGGGTTAGGATTAGGTTAGGGATAGTGTTAGGGTTAGAGTTAAAGGTTAAGATTAAGGCTAGGGTTAAAAGTTTGGTTTAGTGTTAATGTTAGGTTTAGGGTTAGGGTTAGTGTTACGATTAGAGGTTAGTGTTAGGTTTAGAGTTAGGTTTAGGATTAAGGTTAGGGTTAGGTTTAGGTTTAGAGGTATGTGTTAGGGTTAGGGTTAGTGTTAAGGTAATGGTTACGGTGAGGGTTATGGTTGGGGTTAGGTTTTGGGTTAGGGTTAGGTTTAGGTTAGTGTTAGGTTTAGTGTTAGAGGTATGGGTTAGGGTTAGGTTTATGGTGTAGGGTTAGGGTTACGGTTAGGTTTAGTGTTTTGGTAGGTTTCCGGTTAGGGTTAGTGTTATGTATTATGGTCAATGTTAGTGTTAGTTTAACGGGTAGGGTTAGGGTTAGGGATAGGGATTAATGTTAGGTTTATGTCTAGGGTTAGGTTTAATTTTAGTGTTAGTGTTAGGGTTTGAGTTTAGGGTTAGTGTTAGGTGTAGGGTTATTGTTAGTGTTAGGGTTAGGTTTAGCTGTAGAAGTTAGGGTTAGGCTTAGTTTTTATGGTTAGGGTTAGGCTTAGGGTTAGGTTTAGTGTTAGTATTAGTCTTAAGGTTAGGGTTAGAGGTATGGGTTAGGGTTATGGTTAGGTTTAGTTTTAGGGTTAGGTTTTGGGTTAAGCTATGGTTAGGGTTAGTGTTAAGGGTTAGGTATTACAGTCAGGTTTAGGTTTAGTTTAAGGGGTAGGTTTAGGGTTAGGGTTAGGGATTAATGTTACCTTTAGGATTATGGTTATGGTTAGTGTTAGATTTAGGGTTAGTGTTAGGGTTAGGATTATATGTTAGGGTTAGTGGTAGGGTTAGGGTTATGGTTACAGTTAGGTTTAGGTTTTGTGTTAGGTTTAGGGTTAGGGGTTAGTTGTTAGGGAGCGGGTTGAGATTAGGGTTCGGATTACGGTTAGCGTTAGTGTTATATTTAGGTTTAGGTTTAGGCTTATGGTTAGTGTTAGGGTTACCGTTTGGTTTTGTGTTAGTTTTAGGGTTAGTTTTAGGCTTTGGGTTGGGCTTAGGTGTTAGGTATAGGTACAGATTTAGAGTTAGGGTTTGGGTTAGGTTTAGGTTAAGGGTTAGGTTTATGGTGAAGTTTAGGTTTAGGACTAGTGTTAGGTATATGTTTAGGCTTTAGGGTTAGGTTTAGGGTTAGGTTAATGGTTAGGGTTTGGGTTAAGTTTAGGTGTAGTTTTAGGGTTAGTGTTAGGGTTAGAAGTTTGTTCAATGTTAAGGTTAGGGTTAGGTATAGAGTTAGAGTTAGGGTTAGGATTAGATGTTAATGCTAAGGTCAGGGTCATGGTTAGCATTAGTGTTACCGTTTGAGTTTATGGTTAGGGTTAGTTTTAGAGTTAGGGTTAAGTTTAGGGTTAGGGTTATGATTAGAAGTTTGCATTAGGTTTAGGGTTAGAGTTTGAGTTTAGTGTTAGGGTTATTTTTAGGCTTAGAGGTTATGGTTAAAGTTAGGGCTATGGTTAAAACTTAGGTTTAGGTTTAGGGTTAGTTTAGGGTTAGAGTTAGTTTTAGGTTTAAGTTTAGGGTTAGGGTTAGTGGTTGGGTGTTAGTGATAGTGTTAGGGTTAGGGTTAGGTTTAAGTTTAGATTTAGGGTTAATGTTAGGGTTAGGGTTAGGGTTAGGCTTAGAGGTTATGGTTAGGTTTAGGGTTAGGATTAAACTTAGCTTTAGGGTTAGGTTTAGGGTTAGGGTTACGGTTAGGGTTAGGGTTAGGGTTAAGGTTAGGGATAGGTTTACACTTAGGCTTTGAGTTATGGTTAGAGTTATGGTTACGATTAGGTTAGTGTTAGTGTTAGGGTTAGGGTTAGGGCTAGGTTTACGGTTAGGGTTACGGTTAGGGTTAAGGTTAGGGTTAGGGTCAGGGTGAGAAGTATGGGTTAGTGTTAGGGGTAGGGTAGTGTTAGAGCTAGGGCTAAGGTTAGAGTTAGGGTTAGGGTTAGGATTAGGTTTAGTGTTACGGTTAGGGTTAGGGTGTGGATTAGGATTAGGGTTAGGGTTATTTTTAGGGGTCACATTTTAGGAATAGGTTTATGGTTAGGCTTCGGGTTACGGTTAGTGTTATGGTTACAATTAGGTTAGGGTTAGTGTTAGGGTTAGTGGTTGAGTTAGATTTATCATTAGTTTTAGGGTTAGAGTTAGTGTTAGGTTTAAGGGTTAGGTGTTAAGGATAAGTTTGCTGTGAGGGTTAGGTTTAGGATTGGGTTAGAGTTTAGGTTTAGGGCTAGGTTTAGGGTTAGTGTTAGGTTTAGGGTTATGATTAGAATTTAGGTTTAGGGTTAGGTTTAGGTTAAGGTTATGGTTACGGTTAGGGTTAGGGTTAGGGTTATGGTTATTGTTAAGCTTTAGATGTTAGGGGGAGGGTTTTGGTTAGGCTTCGGGTTATGGTTAAGTTTTGGGTTACAATTAGGTTTAGTGTTATGGTGAGGGTTAGATTTAGGATTAGGGTTATGGTTAGGGATAAGGGATAGGTGTTATGGGAAGAGTTAGAGTTAGTGTTAGAGTTAGGATTAGTGTTAGTGTTAGGGTTAGTGTTAGGTTTAGGTTGAGGGATAATGTTAGGTTTAGGGTTAAGGTTAGGGTTATGGATAGCTTTAGGGTTAGTGTTAGGGTTAGTTTTTAGGGTTAGGGTGATGGTTAGAGTATTTTTAGGGTTAGAGTTAGGTTGAGGTTTAGGGTTAGGTTTAGTGTTAGGGTTAGGGTTAGTGTTTGTGTTAGGTTTCATGTTAGGGTTAGAGTTTAGTTTTAAGGTTAGGTTTTTGTTTTGTGTTAGTGTTAGGGTTAGGATTAGGGTTAGATATTAGGCTAAGGATTAGTTTTAGGTTTAGGGTTAGGGTTAAGGTTAGGTTTATGATTAGAATTTAGGGTTAGGGTTAGGGTTAGTGTTACGTTTAGGTTTAGGGTTAGGGCTAGGTTTAGGGTTAGCATTAGGGGTTAGCTGTTAGGGAAAGTCTTAGTGTAAGGCTTCAGGTTACATTTAGGTTTGGGGTTATGATTAGGTTTAGGCTTAGGTTTAGGGTTAGGATTATGTTTTTGGTTAGTTTCAGGGTTAGGTTTAGGGCTCGGGTTAGGGGTTAGGTGTTAGGGATAGGGTTAGTGTTAGGGTTAGGGTTAGGGTTAGGGTTAGGTTTACGGTTAGATTTCGGGTTATGGGTAGTGTTAGTCTTAGGCTTAGGGTTAGGGATAGGGTTAGGGTGAGGGTTAGGGTTAGGGTAAGGATTAGAGTTAGGGTTAGGGTTAGGCTTAGAGGTTATGGTTATGGTTAGGGTTAGGGATAGGGTTAAAGCTTAGGGTTACGGTTAGTGTTAGTGTTAGGTTTAGAGGTTAGTGTTTGGGGTTAACGTTAGGGTTAGGGTTAGGCTTAGAGGTTATGGTTAGGGTTAAAGCTTAGGTTTATTTTTAGGGTTACAGTTAGGTTTAGCTTTAGGTTTAGAGGTTAATGTTAGTGTTAGGGTTAGCGTTAGTGTCTGTGTTAGGATTAGGGTTAGATTTAGAGTTATGGTTAGGTTTAGGGTTAGGGTTAGGCTTAAGGTTAGGATTAGGGTTAGTGTTAGGCTTAAGGTTAGGATTAGGGTTAGTGTTAGGGTTAGGGTTAGGGTAAGGGTTAGTCTTTGGGTTATGGTTAGGGTTAGGTTTATGGTTAAGTTTAGGGTTAGGGTTAGGGTTAGAAGTTAGGATTAGTGTTAGGTTTAGGTTTAGGGTTAGGTATAATTTAGTGTTAGTGTTAGGGTTAGGGTTAGAGGTTAATGTTAGGGTTAGGGTTAGGGTTAGGGTTAGTGTTAATCTTAGGGTTAGGGTTAGACGTATGATTTAGAGTTAGGTTTAGGCGTAGGGTTAGAGATAGAGTTAGGTTTATGGTAGGTTTGGTTTAGGGTTAGGGCTTGGTATTATGGTCAGGTTTATGGTTAGTTTAAGGGGTGGGGTTAGGGATACGGTTAGTGTGAGGCTTAGGGTTATGTTTACATGTTAGCGTTAGGTTTAGGGTTACGGATAGTGTTAGAGGTAAGGGTTAGTGGTAGGGTTAGTGTTAGGGTTAGGGTTAAGGTTAGGATTAGAAGTTAGTGTTAGGGTTATGGTTATGGTTTGGGTTAGGGGTAGGGTTAGTGCTAGGTTTAGGGTTTGGGGTTAGTTGTTAGGGAGAGGGTTATGGTTATGCTTGGGTTATGATTAGTGTTAGGGTTATGATTAGATTTAGGGTTAGGGTTAGGGTTAGTGTTAGGGTCAGAGTTAGGTTTATGGTTGTTTTTAGAGTTAGGTTTAGGTGTTAGGTGTTAGGGATAGGGTTATGGTTAGTGTTAGGTTTAGGGTTAGGGTTATGTTTACTTTTAGGTTTAGCATTATTTATAGTGTTAGGGTTAGTGTTTAGGGTAAGGGTTAAGGTTAGGTTTAATATCAGATTTAGGCTTATGGTTAGAGGTTAGCGTTAGGTTTTGTGTTAGTGTTTAGGGCTAGGGTTAGGGTTAGGGTTAGGCTTAGGCTTAGAAGTTATGGTTAAGTTAGTGTTAGGACTAGGGTTAAAGCTTACATTTAGGGTTTGTGTTAATGTTAGGGTTAGGTTTAGAGGTTAGTGTTAGGGTTAGGTTTAGAGTTAGGTTTAGGTTTACTGTTAGGGTTAGGATTAGGGCTAGGGATAGGGTTACATTTAGGCTTTTGGTTACGGTCATTGTTATGGTTAGGGTTATGGTTAGAGATATGGGTTAGGGTTTGCGTTAGGGTTAGAGTTAGGGTTACGCTAGGTTTGGGGTTAGGGTAAGGGATAGGTATTACAGTCAAGCTTAGGGTTAGTTTAAGGGGTAGGGTTACGGTTAGGGTTATGGTTAGGGTTACGATTAGGGTCAGAGATTATTGTTAGGTTTTTGGTTAGGGTAAAGGTTAGGGTTAATGTTAGGATTAGAATTTAGTGTTAGCATTAGGATTAGGGTTAGGGTTAGGTGTTAGGCTTATGGTTAGGGTTAGTGTTACGGTTAGGGTTAGATGTTTGTGTTAGTTTTAGTGTTAGGGTTAGGGTTAGATGTTAGTGTTAGGGTTAGGCTTAGATGTTATGGTTAGTGTTAGGGATAAGGTTAATGCTTAGCTTCAGGTTTATAGTTAGCGTTAGGGTTAGGGATAGTGTAAGGGTTAAGATTAGGGTTACTGTTTAATTTTAGGGTTAAGGCTACGGTTAGGTTTAGGGTTAGGTATAGAGGTTAGTGTTAATGTTAGGGTTAGGGTTAGGGTTAGAGTTAGGTTTAGGGTTATGGTTAGGATTAGGGTTATAGGCAATTTTAGGGTAACAATTAGGTTAGGTTTAGGGTTAGGGTTAGGGTTAAGGTTAGGGTTAGGCGTTAGGTGTGAGGTATAGCATTATGGGTTAGGGTAATATTTAGTTTTATGGTTAGGGTTATTGTTTAGGGTTAGGTTAGGGTTAGGTTTAGGGTTAGGTTAGCGTTAGGGTTAGGATTAGAATTTATCGTTAGGGTTAGGGTTGGTTTAGTTTTATGGGTTAGGGTTAGTGTTAGGCTTATTGTTAGAGGTTAGCGTTAGGTTTAGCTTTAGGCTTAGGATAAGAGTTAAAGGTTAGTGTTAGGGTTACAGTTAGAGTTTAGGGTGAGTGTTAGGTTAAAGGTTAGGATTAAGGTTTGGTTTAGGTTTAGGGTTAGAGTTTAGGTTTATGGTTAGGTTTAGGGTTAGGGTTACTATTAGGGTTAGCATTAAGTTTATTGTTAGGGTTAGTGTTAGGGTTATGATTAAGGTTAGGGTTAGGGTTAGGTGTTAGGGAGAGTTTTAGGGTTAGGCTTTGTGTTACGGTTAGGGTAGATTTTAGATTAGTTTTAGGTTTAGGGTTAGGGTTAGGTTTAGCTTTAGGGTTAGGTTTAGTGTTACGGTTAGAAGTTAGGTTTAGTGTTAGGGTTAGGGTTAGGATTAGTGTTAGAGTTAGGTTTATGGTTAGAGGTTAGCGTTTGTTGTAGCGTTAGAGTTAGTGTTAGGGTTAGGCGTTGAGTTAGGCTTAGCGGTTATGGTTATGGTTATGGTTAGGGTTAGGGTTAAAGCTGAGGTTCACTGTTATGGTTATGATTAGAGTTAAGGTTACGGATAGGGTTATGGTTAGATGTTATTGTTAGGGTTAGGGTAAGGGTTAGTGTTAGAGGTATGGTTTAGGTTTCGCCTTAGCTTTATTGTTATGGTTATGGTTAGTGTTAGAGGTTAGAGTTTATTGTTTAGGGTTATGGTTAGTGTTAGAGATTAGAGTTAAGATTAGGGTTGTGGTTATGGTCAGGCTATGGTAGGATTAGAAGTAAGGGTTAGGGTTAGGTTTAGGAGTTGTGCTAGGGTTAATGATAGTGTTATGGTACATTTAGGGTTAGGGTTTGGGTTAGGTATTACCGTCAGTGTTAGGGTTATTTTAAGGGGTAGATTTAGGATTAGGGTTAGGAATTAATGTTAGGTTTAGAATTAGGTTTATGGTTATGGTTAGGGTTAGTGTTAGGGTTAGAGTTTAGTATTAGGGTTAGGTTTAGGGTTAGTGTTAGGGTTAGGTTTAGGTTTAGGGTTAGGTTTCGATTTATGGTTAGGTTTAGCGTTAGGGTTATGGTTAGGATTAGGGCTAGGTTTAGGGTTAGGTTAATGTTTAGTGTTAGTGTTATGTTTAGGGTTAGGGTTAGGGTTAGGGGTATATATTAGGTTTAGGATTAGGGGAACGGTTATGGTTAGGATTAGTATTATGGTAGGTTTATGTTTAGGGTTAGGGTTATGTATTACAGTCAGTGTTAGGGTTAGATTAACTGGTCGGGTTATGGTTAGGGTAAGGGATGATTGTTGGTTTTAGTGTTAGGTTTATGGTTTGGGTTAGGTTAGAATTCTTGTTAGGGTTAGGTTTAGATTTAAGGTTAGGGTTAGGTTTAGGGTTAGGCTTAGGGTTAGAGTTAGGTTTAGCATTAAACTTTAGGGTTAGTGTTAGGTTTAGGGTTATGGTCAGGTTTAGAGTTAGGGTTACGGTTAGGGTTAGGGCTAGTTTTAGGGTTAGCTTTAGTGGTTAGTTGTTAGGGAGAGGGTTAGTGTTAGGCTTGGGGATACAGTTAGGTTTAGGGTTACGGTTAGGGATAGGCTTAGGGTTAAGTTTAGTGTTAGTGTTATGTTTAGGTTTAGGGGTAGGGTTAGGGTTAGTGTTAGGTTTAGGGGTAGAGTTTAGCGTAAGGATTAGGTTTAGGGCTCGGTTTATGGTTAGGTTTATGGTTAGTGTTAGGGTTAGGGTTAATGTTAGGATTAGGGGTAGGGTTAGGTTGAGGTTTAGTGTTAGGTTTAGGGTTAGTGTTAGGGTTAGGGTTAGGGTTAGGGTTAGAGTTAGCATTAGGGTTAGGGTTATTGTTAGGTTTACATTTAGCATAAGGGTTAGGGTTAGGTTGAGGTTTAGTTTTAGGGTTAATGTTAGGGTTAGGGTTAGTGGTTAGTGTTAGGTTTAGGTTTAGGGTTAGGGTTAGGGTTAAGGTTAGGGTTAGGGTTAGTTTAGATTTACAGGTATGGCTTAGGGTTAGGGTTAGGGTTAAGGTAATGGTTAGCATTAGGTTATGTTTTGGGTTAGGGTTAGGGTTAGGGTTCAAAGTATATGTTAGGGTTAGCTTTAGGGGTAGAGTTAGGTTTAGGATTAGTTTTATGGTAGGTTTTGGGTTAGGTTTATGTATTATAGTCAGTGTTAGGGTTAGTTTAACGGGTAGGGTTATGGTTAGGGTTAGGGGTGATTGTTAGGTTTAAGGTTAGGTTTAAGGTTAGGGTTAGTTTAGGGTTCTTGTTAGGTTTAGGGTTAGAGTTTAGTGTTAGGTTTATCTTTAGGGTTAGGGTTAAGGTTAGGTTTAGAATTAGAATTTAGGGTTACGGTTAATGTTAGGGTTAGGGTTACGGTTCAGGTTAGGGTTAGCCCTATTTTTAGGGTTAGCATTTGGGTTAGTGTCAGGCTTAGTGTTTAGGGTCAGGGTTAGGATTATGGGTAGGATTAGGGTTATGTTTAGGCTTAGGGTTTAGAGTCAGGGTTAGTGTTAAGTTTAGTGTTAGTGTTAGGGTTAGGGTTGGTGTTAGGTTTAGGGCTAGGGTTAGGATTAGGGTTAGCATTAGGGTTAGGGATAGTGTTACGGATAGGCTTTGGGTTATGGCTAGCATTAGGGTTAGGTTTATGTTTAGGGTGTTAGATTGAGGTTTAGGGTTAGGGTTAGGTTTACGGTTAGAATTTAGGTTTGTGTTAGCTTTATGGTTAGTGTTAGGGATAGTTTTAGTGTTATTGTTAGTGTTAGGGTTAAGGTTAGGGTTACGGATAGGGTTAGGGTTAGGGTTATGTTTAGAATTAGGTTTATGTTTAGGGTTATGGTTTAGGGTCAGGGTTAGTGTTAGGTTAGGGTTAGGGTTAGGATTAGGGTTAGGGTTAGGATTAGTTTTAGGGTTAGGGTTAGGGATAGTGTTATGGATAGGCTTTGGGTTTCGGTTAGGGTGAGGGTTAGGGTTATGGTGAGGGTTAGTGTTAGATTGAGGTTTAGGTTCTAGGGTTAGGGTTAGGTTTAGAGTTTAGTATTAGGGTTAGTGTTTGGGTTATGTTTAGGGTTAAATTTTAGGGTTAGGTTACATTTAGGTTTAGGGTTATTTTTAGGCTTAAGGCTAGTATTTAGGGTTAGAGCTAGTTTTAGGGTTAGTGTTACGATTATGGTTAGTGGTAGGGTTAGGTTTAGGTTTAGGTGTTAAGTGTTAGGAAGAGGGTTATGGTTAGGCTTCGCTTTAGGGTTAGGTTTAGGGTTAGGGGTTAGGTGTTAGGGATAGAGTTAGCGTTAGTGTTAGGTTTAGGGTAAGGTTTAGGGTTAGGGTTAGAGTTAGAGGTTAGGCGTTCAGGGAGAGGGTTATGGTTAGGCTCCCGGTTATGGTTAGGTTTTGCGTTACGATTATGTTTAGGATTATGTTTAGGCTTAAGGTTATGGTTAGGGTTAGGGGTAGGTTTGGGGTGAGCGTTAGATTTAGAGGTAGGGTTAGGTTAGGTGTTGGATGTTATTGACAGGGTTAGGGTTAGCTTTAGGTATTACAGTCAGGCTTCTGGTTAGTTTAAGGGTTAGGGTTAGAGTTAGGTTTTGGGCAAGCTTTACGGTTAGGGATAGTGTTAGGGTTAGTGTTATGGTTAAGGTTAGAGTTAGGGTTAGGTTTAGGGTTAGAGTTTATGTTTAGGGTTAGGTTTAGGTGTAAGGTTAGTGTTAGGGTTAGGTTTAGGATTAAAATTTATGGTTAGGGTAGGGTTAGAGTTAGGGTTACATTTAAGGTTAGGGTTAGGACTAGGTTTTGGGTTAGAGTTAGAGGTTAGGTGTTAGGGAGAGGGTTAGGGTTAGGCTCCCAGTTACGGTTAGGTTTTGCATTACGATTAGGTTTAGGCTTCTGGTTATGGTTAGGGTTAGGGTTAGGTTTACGGTTAGCGTTAGATTTATAGCTATGTTTAGGGTTGTGTTAGGGTTAGGGGTTAGGTGTTAGTGACAGGGTTAGGTATTACAGTCAGGCTTCGTGTTAGTTTATGTGTAGAGTTAGGGTTAGGGTAAGGCATTAATGTTAGGTTTAGGGTTAGGGTTATGGTTAGGTTTAGGGTTATGGTTAGGCTTAAAATTAAAGTTAGTGCTAAGCTTAGGATTATGGTTATGGTTAAGGTTATGGTTAGTGTTAGGGTTAGGGCTAGGGGTTCATGGTTACGGAGATGTTTACGGTTAGGCTTTGGATTACAGTTAGGGTTAGGGTTATGATTAGCTTTAGGGTAAGGCTTAGGTTTAGGGTTAGTATTAGGGTTAGTTTTAGTGTTAGATTTAGGGTTAGGTTTAGCGTTAGGGTTAGGGGATGGTGTTAGGGATAGGGTCTGGGTGAAGGTTAGCTTTACCGTTAGGGTTAGGTTTAGGGCTAGTGTTAGGTTTAGAGTTAGAATTGAGGGTTAGTGTTAGGGTTAAGGTTAGGTTTAGGCTTAGGTTTAGGTTTAGAGTTTAGGGTTATGGTTAAGTTAGGTTTAGGGTTAGTTTTAGGGCTAGGGTTAGTGTTAGTGTTAAGGTTAGGGTTATGATTACGGTGAGGATTAGAGGCTAGGTGTTTGGAAGAGTGTTAGGGTTAGGCTTCGGGTTAGGGTTAGGGTTAGAGCTACGAATAGGTTTAAAGTTAGGGATAGGGTGAGATTTATGGTTTGTTTTAGATTTAGGGTTAGGGTTAGGGTTAGGTTTTAGTTGTTAGAGATAGTGTTAGTCTTAGTTTAAGGTTTAGGGTTAGAGTTAGTGTTAGGGATACTGTTAGGTTTAGGATTAGGGTTAGTGGTCAAGTTTAGTGTTAGGATTATTGTTATTATCAGGGTTAAATTTAGAGGTTAGTGTTCATTTTAGTGTTAGGATTAGAGTTAATGTTAGGTTTAGTGTTAGGGTTAGGGTTAGGGTTAGAGTTAGGTTTAGGGTTAGGTTTAGGATTAGGGTTAGGATTAGTGTTAGGGTTAGGGTTAGTGTTAAGTTTAGAGTTAGGTTTAGGGTTAGTTTTAGGTTTACGTTTATGGTTAGGGTTATGGTTAGGGTTAGGGGTAGTGTTAGGATTAGAATTTAGGGTTAGTGTTAGGTTTAGGATTAGGTTTAGGTTAGGGTTAGGTGTTAGGTGTTAAGGTTAGGGTTAGGTTTAGTGTTATGGTTATGTTTAGACTTAGGTTTAAGGTTAGAGTTAGGGTTATGGTTGTGGTTATAGTTAAAGGTTAGGATTAAGGTTAGGGTTAGAATTTCGGTTTAGTGTTAGTGTTAGTGTTAGTGTTAGGGTTAGGGTTAGGGTTAGTGTTAGGGTTAGAGGTTATGGGTAGGGTTAGGGTTAGGGTTAGAGTTAGGTTTAGAGTTAGGTTTAGGGTTAAGGTTAGGTTAGGTTTAGGTTTATTGTTAGAAGTATGGGTTAGAGTTAGGGTTTAGTTTAGTGTTAGGTTTAGGGTTAGGGTTATGGTTAGGTTTCGGGTAAGGTTTAGGTGTTGAAGTTAGAGTTAGTGGTATGGTTAAGATTATGGTTACGGTTAGGGTTAGGGTTAGTGTTAGCTTCAGGGTTAGGGGTTAGAGGTTAGAGAGACGTTTAAGGTTAGGCTTCGGATTAAGCTTAGGGTCAGGGTTACGATTAACTTTAGTGTTAGGCTTAGGGTTAGGATTAGTGTTAAGGTTAGTTTTAGTGTTAGTTTTAGGGTTAGGTTTAGTGTTAGGGTTAGGGGTTAGGTGTTAGGGATAAGATTAGGGTCAGGGTTAGGTTTATGGTTAGGGTTAGGGTTAGGGATAGTTTTAGGTCTAGAGTTAGGGTTTAGGGTTAGTGTTAGGGTTAATGTTATGATTAGGGTTGGGTTTAGGGTTAGAGTTTAGGGTTATGGTTAGGATAGGGTTAGGGTTAGGGTTAGCGTTAGTGTTATGGTAAGAGTTAGGGTTAGAGTTAGGGTTATGATTAGCGTGAGGATTTTAGGTTAGGTGTTAGGAAGAGTGTTAGGGTTAGGCTTCGTGTTAGGGTTCGGGTTAGAGCTACGATTATGTTTAGAGTTATGGATAGCATGAGATTTAGGGTTTGTTTTAGATTTAGGGTTAGGGTTAGGGTTAGGTGTTAGTTGTTAGGGATAATGTTAGTCTTAGTTTAAGGTTTAGTGTTAGGGTTATGGTTAGGGATACTGTTAGGTTTAGGATTAGGGTTAGTGGTCAAGTTTAGTGTTAGGATTATTGTTATTATTAGGGTTAAATTTAGAGGTTAGTGTTCGTGTTAGTGTTAGGGTTAGGGTTAGTGTTAGGTTTAGGGTTAGGGTTAGGGTTAGAGTTAGGTTTAGGGTTAGGTTTAGGGTTAGGGTTAGGGTTAGTGTTAGGGTTAGGGTTAGTCTTAGGTTTAGAGTTAGGCTTAGGGTTAGTTTTAGGTTTAGATTTATGGTTAGGGTTATGGTTAGGGTTAGGAGTAATGTTAGGATTAGAATTTAGGGTTAGGGTTAGGTTTAGGATTAGGTTTAAGGTTAGGGTTAGGTGTTAGGTGTTAGCGTTAAGGTTAGGGTTAGGGTTAGGGTTATGGTTATGGTTAGACTTAGGTTTAGGTTTAGGGTTAGTGTTAGGGTTATGGTTGTGGTTATAGTTAAAGGTTAGGATTAAGGTTAGGGTTAGAAGTTCGGTTTAGTGTTTGTGTTAGTGTTAGGGTTAGGGTTAGGGTTAGTGTTAGGGTTAGAGGTTATGGGTAGGGTTAGGGTTAGGGTTAGAGTTAGGTTTAGAGTTAGGTTTAGGGTTAAGGTTAGGTTAGGTTTAGGTTTATTGTTAGAAGTATGGGTTAGAGTTAGGGTTTAGTTTAGTGTTAGGTTTAGGGTTAGGGTTATGGTTAGGTTTAGGGTAAGGTTTAGGTGTTGAGGTTAGAGTTAGTATTATGGTTAGTATTATGGTTATGGTTAGGGTTAGGGTTAGGGTTGGGTTTAGGGTTAGAGTTTAGGGTTATGGTTAGGATAGGGTTAGGGTTAGTGTTAGTGTTAGTGTTAGGGTAAGAGTTAGGGTTAGGTTTAGGGTTATGATTAGCATGAGGATTAAAGGTTAGGTGTTAGGAAGAGGGTTAGGGTTAGGCTTTGCGTTCGGTTTAGTGTTCTGATTAGGTTTAGTGTTAGGGTTAGGGTTAGATTTAGGGTTAGTTTTAGAGTTATGTTTAGGTTTAGAGTTAGGGGTTAGGTTTTAGGGATAGTGTCCGTGTTAATGTTAGGTTTAGTTTTAGGGTTAGGGTTAGTGTTTGGGTTAGGGTTAGGTTTAGGGTGGGAGTTAGGTTTAGGGTTAGTTTAGGTTTATATTCATGGTTAGGGTTAGGGTTAGGTTTAGGTGTAGGGGTAAGGGTAGTGTTAGGATTAGAATTTAGGTTTAGTGTTAGGGTTAGGGTTAATGTTATGGTTATGGTTAGGGTTAGGGTAAGAGTTAGAGTTAGGGTTAATTTTAGCTTTACGTTTTTGGTTAGGGTTAAGTTTATGGGTAATGTTAGGATTAGAATTTAGTGTTAGCATTAGGATTAGGGTTAGGGTTAGGTGTTAGGTGTTAGTGTTAAGGTTAGGGTTAGGGTTAGGCTTATGGTTAGAGGTTAGCGTTAGCTTTGGGGTTATTTTTAGGGTTAGGATTATGGTCAGGGTTAGTGTTAAAGGTTAGGATTTAGGTTAGAGTGAGAAGTTTGGTTTAGTGTTAGTGCTACGGTTAGTGTTAGGGTTAGAGGTTAGTTTTAGGTTTAGAGTTAGGTTTAGGGTTAATGTTAGGGTTAGGGTTAGGTTTAGGGTCAGACGTACGGGTTAGGGTTAAGGTTAGAGTTCGGATTAGGGTTAGGGTTAGGTTTAGGGTTAGGGTTAGCTTTACTGTTACAGGTATGCATTAGTATTAGGGTTAGGGTTAGGTTTAGGTTTATGGTATGTAAAAGTTTCCGGTTAGTGAAAGAGTTTAGTTTTATGTTTATGGTTGTGGTTAGTGTCAGGGTTAGTGTAGGTTTAGAAGTAAGTTTTAGGTTTAGATTTAGGGGTAGGGTTAGGTTCATTGATAGTGTCATGGTAAGTTTAAAGTCAGTGTTATGGTTGGTTTAAGGGTTAGGGTTAGGGTTAGGGTTAGGGATTAATGTTAGGTTTAGAGTTAGATTTATGGTTCGTGTTAGGGTTAGTGTTAGTGTTAGGGTTAGGTTTAGAGTTTAGGATTAGGGTTAGGTTTAGGGTTAGTGTTAGAGTTATGGTTAGGTGTAGGGTTAAATTTTACGGTTAGGGTTACATTTAACATTAGGTTTATTTTTAGAGTTAGGATTAGAATTTAGGTTTAGAGTTAGGTTTAGAGTTACAGTTACGGTTACAGTTACAGTTAGGGTAAGTTGTAGGTTTAGGTAGGGTTAGGTGTTAAATGTTGGGAAGAGGGTAATGGTTAGGTTTCGGTTTAGGGTTAGTTTTAGGGTTATGGTTTAGGTATTGGGGTAGAGTTAGCATTAGGTTTAGGGTTAGGGTTAAGGTTAGGGTTAGGTTTAGGGTAAGGTTAAGGGTTAGGGATAATGTTAGGTTTAGTTTTAGGGTGAGGGATAATGTTAGGTTTAGGGTTAGGTTTAGGGTTACAGTTTAGTTTTAGAGTTAGGTTTAAGGTTCAGGTTATTGTTAGGGTTAGGTTTAGGATTACAATTTATGGTTAGGGTAGGGTTAGTTTCAGAGTTACGTTTAAGGTTAGAGTTAGGGCTAGGTTTAGGGTTAGAGTTTAGTTTTAGGGTTAGGTTTAGGATTAAGTTTCTGGTTAGGGTTAGGTTTAGGATTATAATTTATTGTTGGGGTAGTGTTAGTTTTAGGGTTGTGTTTAATGTTAGGGTTAGGGATAGGTTTAGGGCTAGAGTTAGGGGTTACATGTTAGGGCGAGGGTTAGAGTTAGGCTTCCAGTAACGGTTAAGTTTAGTGTCACGATTAAGTTTAGGCTTAGGGTTATGTTTAAGGTTAGTGTTAGGTTTAGGATTAGGGTTATATTTAGAGGTAGGGTTAGGGTTAGGTTTAGGGGTTAGGTGTTGGCAACAGGGTTAGGGTTAGGTTTAGTGTTAGGTATTACAGTCAGGCTTTGGGTTAGTTTAAGGGGTAGAGTTAGGATTAGGGTAAGTGATTAATGTTAGGTTTAGGGTTAGGGTTATGGTTAGGTTTAGGGTTAGGGTGAGCATTAGAAGTTAGGGTTAGTGTTAGTGTTAGGATTATGGTTATGGTTACGGTTAGGGTTTCTCTTAGGGTTAGGGTTAGGGGTTAGGGGTTAGCATGACACTTAAGTTTAGGCATTGGATTAAGGTTAGTGTTAGGGTTATGATTAGCTTTAGGGTAAGGCTTAGGGTTAGGGTTAGTGTTGGGGTTAGTTTTAGTGTTAGTTTTAGGGTTAGATTTAGCGTTACGGTTAGGGGTTAGGTGTTAGGGATAGGATTAGGGTTAGGTTTAAGTTTAAGGTTAGGGTTAGGCTTAGGGATAGTGTTAGGTTTAGAGTTAGGGTTTAGGGTTAGTTTTAAGGTTAAGGTTATGGTTAGGTTTATGTTTAGAGTTTAGGGTTATGGTTCAGTTAGGTTAGGTGTAGCGTTAGTGTTACGGTAAGTGTTAGGGTTAGGGTTACGGTTATGATTAGGGTGAGGATTAGAGGTTAGGTGTTAGGAAGAGGGTTAAGTTTAGGCTTTGGGTTAAGGTTAAGGTTAGTGTTAGGTTTAGTGTTAGGGTTAGGTTTAGATTTAGGGTTAGTTTTAGAGTTAAGGTTAGGCTTACGGTTACAGGTAATGTGTTAGGGATAGTGTTAGGGTTAGTGTTAGGTTTAGGGTTAGGGTTAGGTTTAGGGTTAGGCTTAATGTTAGAATTAGAAGTTAGTGTTAGGGGTAAGGTTAGAGTGATGGTTACGGTTAGTGTTAGAGTTAGTGTTATCGGTTAGGTGTTAGAGAGTTAGGGTTAGGCTTCGGGTTATGGTTAGTGTTACGGTTAAAATTAGGTTTAGAGTTAGGGTTAGGGTTACGGTTAGGTTCAGGTTTATGGTTAGTTTTAGGTTTCGGTTTAGGGTTGGGGTTAGGGGTTATGTGTTAGGGATAGATTAGGGTTAGGGTTAGAGTTATGTTTAGGGTTAGCTTTACGGTTAGTTTTAGGGTTAGAGGTAGGGTTAAGGTTAGGGGTTAAGTGTTAGGGGTAGGATTAGGGTTATGGTTAGGGTTAGGGTTAGGATTATGGTAAGTGTTAGGGTTGGGTTTAGGGTTAGTTTTAGGGTTACGGATAGTGTTAGCGTTAGGGTTAGGCTTTAGGGTTAGGGTTAGGGTTAGGGTTAGGGTTAGGATTAGGGTTAGGGTTATAGTTAGAGGTTAGCGTTAGGTTCCGTGTTAGAGTTTGGCTTAGGCTTAGGGTTATGGTTAGGCTTAGTTTTTATGGTTAGGCTTAGTGTTATGGTTAGTGTTGGGGTTAGACTTAGGGTTAGGGTTAGAAGTATGGGTTAGAATTATAGCTAGGCTTAGGGTTAGGGTTAGGTTTTTGGTTACGCTAGGTTAGGGTTAGTGTTAGGTTTAGGTATTACAGTCAGGTTTAGAGTTAGTTTAATGAGTAAGGTTAGGCTTAGGGTTAGGGATTAATGTTAGGTTCACGGTTATGATTATGGTTAGTCTTAGGTTTAGGGTTAGTGTTAGGGTTAGGAGTAAATATTAGGGTTAGTGGTAGGATTAGGGTTATTATTACTGTTAGGTTTAAGTTTAGAGTTAGGATTAGGTTTGGGGTTTAGTTGTCAGGGAGAGGGTTAAGATTAGGCTTCGGGTTATGGTTAGCTTTAGGGTTACTATAAGGTTTAGGGTTAGGCTTAGAGATAGGGATAGGGTTAGGGTTAGGGTTAGGTTTAAGGTAAGGGTTAGCTTTATGGTGAACTTTAGGTTTAGGGATAGTGATAGGTTTACGTTTAGGGTTTAGTATTATGGTCAGGGTTAGGGTTAGGGTTAGGGTTTGGCTTAGCTTTAGGTTCAGTGTTAGGGTTAGTGTTAGGGTTAGAATTTAGTTCAGTGTTAGGGTTAGGATTAGGTTTAGGGTTAGGTTAGATTTCAGGTTAGGGTTAGGGTCACGTATTATGTTCAGTGTTAGTGTTAGTATAACGGGTAGGTTTAGGGTAGGGGTAGGGATTGATGTTAGGTTTAGTGTTAGTCTTATTGCTATCTTTATGTTTACATTTTTGTTAGTGTTAGGGTTAGAGTTTAGGGTTAGGGTTAGGTTAGGGTTATTGTTAGTGTTAGGGTTAGGTTTAGGTGTAGAGTTTAGCGTTAGGGTTAGTGTTAGGGTTAGGCTTAGAGTTTATGGATAGGGTTAGTGTTAGTGTCATGGTTAAAGCTTAGGTTTAGGTTTAGTGTCACAGTTAGGGTTAGGTTTAGGTTTTGAAGTTGTTGTTAGGGTTATGTTTAGGGTTAATGTTAGTGTTAGGGTTTGGGTTAGGTTTAGAGTTATGTTTAGGTTTAGGGTTAGTGTTTGGGTTAAGGATAGAATTAGGGTTAGGCTTACGGTTAGGGTTAGGTTTAGGGTCACGGTTAGGCTTTGGGTTACGGTTCTGGTTAGTGTTAGGGTTATGGTTAGGGTTAGGTTGAGCTTTAGGTTTAGGGTTAAAAGTTAGGTTTAATGGTAGGATTAGAGTTGTCTTTAGGTATATGTTTAGAGTTAGGGTTAGTGTTAGAGGTTAGGGTTAGGGTTTGCGTTAGGGTTAGGTTTAGGGTTAGGGTTAAAGTTATGGTTAAGCTTAGGGTTAGATTTAGGTTTAGGATTAGGGATAGGTTAGGGGTTAGGTGTTAGGGAGAGTGTTACTGTTAGGCTCGTGTTATGGTTAGGGTTAATATTACAATTAGGTTTAGGGTTAGTGTTAGGATTATGGTTAGAGTTTAGAATTAGGGATAGGGGTAGCGTTAATATTTTGATTACAGTTAGAGTTTTGGGTTAGAGTTAGGGTTAGTGTTAGGTTTAGGGTTAGGGTTAGAGGTTAGTGTTAGGTTTATGGTTAGGGTTAGGTTTAGTGTTATGGTTAGGTTATCTTTAGGGTTGTGTTATGGTAGTGTTAGGGTTAGGGTTAGGTGTTACTGTCCAGTTTAAGGTTTGTTTAAGGGGTATTGTTAGGGTTTGGGTTAGGGATTAATCTTAGGTTCAGTGTTAGTTTTATGTTTAGGGTTAGGGTTAGGTTTAGTGTTACGGTTAGGGTTAGGTTTTGGGTTAGAGTTTAGGGTTAGGGTGGGGGTTAGTGTTAGGGTTAGGGTTAGTGTTTGGGTTAGGTTTAGGATTAGAATTTAGGGTTAGGGTTATGTTTAGGATTAGGGTTACGGTTAAGTTTAGGGTCAGGGTTAAGGTTTAGGTGTTAGGGAGAGTGTTAGGGTTAGTGTTAGATTTAGGGGTTAGTTGTTAGGGAGAGTGTTAGGGTTAGGCTTCGTGTTACTGTTAGGTTTAGGGTTACAATTAGGTTTAGGGTTAGTGTTAGGGTTAGGGTTTGAGTTTAGAATTAGGGTTAGGAATAGTGTTAGGGTTTTGGTTATGGTTAGAGATTAGGGTTAGGATTAGCGTTAACGGTAGTGTTAACTTTAGTGTTATGGTTAGACGTTAGCGTTAGATTTACAGTTAGGGTTAGGTTTAGGGTTAGAGTTAAAGGTTAGTGTTATGGTTAGGGTTAGTGTTAGCATTAGAGTTTAGGGTTAGTGCTAGCTTGAGTGTTAGGGTGAGTGTTAGGGTTAGGGTTAGTGTTATCATTAGGGTGAGGATTAGAGATTATGTGTTAGGATGAGGGTTAGGGTTAGGTTTTCAGTTAGGGTTAGGGTTAGCATTACGATTAGGCTTAGTGTTAATGTTAGGGTTAGATTAGGTTTAGTTTTAGAGTTAGGGTTAGGGTTATGTGTTAGGGATAGTGTTAGGGTTGGGGTTCGGGTTAATGGGAAAGATTAGGGTTAGGAGTATTGTTAGTTTTAGGGTTAAGTTTAGAGTTTACTGTTCATGTTAGGGTTAGGGTTAGGGTTAGGATTACAGTTAGGGTTAGAGTTAGAGTTAGGGTTAGTTTTAGCTTTAGGTTTAGAGTTAGGGTTAGGGTTAGGGTTAGTGGCAGTGTTAGGATTAGAATTTAGGGATAGGCTTAGGGTTAGGATTAGGTTTAGTGTTAGGGTTAGGTGTTAGGTGTTATCGTTAAGTTTAGGGTTAGCGTTCCAGTTAGAGGTTAGCGTTAAGTTTAGGGTTATGATTAGGGTTAAAGTTAGGGTTAGTGTTAGAGTTAAAGGTTAGGATTAAGGTTATGGTTAGAAGTTTGGTATAGCGTTAGTGTTAGGGTTGGGGTTAGGGTTAATGTTAGGGTTACAGGTTAGTGTTAGGTTTAGAGTTAGGTTTAGGGTTAAGGTTAAGTTTAGGGTTAGGTTTAGGTTTATAGGTACAAGTTAGCATTCGGGTTAGGGCTATGGTTAGGTTTAGGTTTAGGTTTAGGGAGAGGTTAGTGTCTGTGTTAGAGGTATGGGTTAGGGTTAGGGTTAGTGTTAGGTTTAGGGTTATGGTAGGTTTAAGTTGCGATTAGTGGTAGAGGTTAGTGTTAAGGTTAGGGTTGTGGTTAGGGTCAGGTTTAGGGTAGGGTTAGAAGTAAGGGTTAGGGTTAGATTTAGGGGTAGGGTTAGGCTTAAGGTAATGTTATGGTATGTTTAGGGTTAGGGTTCGGGTTAGGTATTGCGGTCAGTGTTAGGGTTAGTTTAAGGGGTAGGGTTAGGGTTAGGGTTAGGGATTAATGTTGGGTTTAGTGTTAGGTTTATGTTTATTGTGAGGGTTAGGGTTAGTGTTAGGGATAGGGTTAGAGTTTAGGATTAGTGTTAGGTTTAGGGTTAGTGTTTTGGTTAGAGTTAAGTTTAGGGTTAGGGTTACATTTAGGGCTAGGGTTATTTTTATGGTTAGGATTGGAATTTAGGATTAGAGTTAGGTTTAGAGCTAGGGTTATTTTTAGGTTTAGGATTGGAATTTAGGATTAGAGTTAGGTTTAGGGTTAGTGTTACGGTTACGGTTAGGGTTAGGGTTAGGTTTAGGTTTAGGGTTAGGTGTTAGGTATTAGGAATATGGTTAGGCTTCGGGTTAGGGTTAGGGTTTGTGGTAAGGTATTAGGGATAGAGTTAGCGTTATGTTTAGTGTTAGGATTAGGGTTAAGATTTGGTTTAGGGTAAGGCTTAGGGTTAGGAATAGTGTTAGTTATAGGGTTATGTTTAGGGTTAGGGATAGTGTTAGGGTTAGGTTTAGGGTTAGGGTTAGGTTTAGGGTTAGGGTTAGGTTTAGGGTTAGGGTTAGGGTTAGGGTTAGGGTTACGCTTAAGGCTAACTTTAGAGTTAAGCTTTAGGTTTAGTGTTAGGGTTAGGGTAGCGTTCAGGGTTAGGGTTAGGGTTAATGTTAGGGTTAGGATTAGAATTTAGGGTTAGGGGTAGGGTTAGGGTTAGGGTTAGGCATAGTGTTATGGTAGCTTTAGGGTTAGGGTTTGGGTTAGGTATTATGTTCACTGTTAGGGATAGTTTAAGGGGTAGGGTTAGGGTTAGGGATTAATGTTAGGTTTAGTGTTAAATTTATGGTTAGGGTTAATGTTAGAGTTTAGGATTAGGGTTAGGTTTAGGGTTAGTGTTAGGGTTAGAGTTAGGTTTAGGGTTAGAGTTATTTTTATACTTCAGATTAGACTTTAGGCTTAGAGCTAGGTTTAGGGTTAGGGTTATGGTTACGATTAGTGTTAGGGTTACGTTTAAGTTTAGGATTGAGTTTTAAGTGATATGAAGAGGGTTATGGTTAGGCTCCGGGTTAGAGTTTGGGTTAGGTGTTAGTTATTAGGGATAGAGTTATCGTTAGGGTTAGGTTTAGGGTTAGGGTTAGGTTTAGGGTATGGTTTAGATTTAGGTGTTAAGTGTTAGGAAGATGGTTATGATTAGGCTTCCGGTTAGGTTTAGGTTTAGGGTTAGGGGTTAGGTATTAGTGATAGACTTAGCGTTAGGGTTAGGGTTGGGGTTAGTGTTAGGGTTAGGTTTTGGGTAAGGTTTAGGGTTAGGGATAGTGTTTGGGTTAGGGTTAAGGTTAGGGTTACGTTTAGGGTTAGAGTTTAGGTTTAGGTTTGGGTTTAGGGTTAGGGTTAAGGTTAGGGTTAGGGTTAGATTTAGGATTACAATTTATGGTTGGGGTTGGGTTAGGGTTAGGGCTAGGTTTATGATTAGACTTAGGGATTAGGTGTTAGGCAGAGTTTTAGGGTTAGGCTTCCGGTTATGGTTAGGTTTTGGGTTATGATTAGGTTTAGGCTTAGGGTTATGGTAAGGTTTAGGGTTAGATTTAGGGTTAGGTTTAGGTTTAGGGTTAGATTTAGAGGTAGGGTTAGGGTTAGGGTTAGCAGTTAAGTGTTAGCCACAGGGTTAGTGTTAGGGTTAGGGTTATGTATTACAGTCAGGCTTCTGTTAGTTTAAGGGGTAGAGGTTGGGATAGGGTAAGGCATTAATGTTAGATTTAGGTTTAAGGTAATGGTTAGATTTAGGGTTAGTGTGAGTATTAGAAATTAGTGTGAGTGGTAGGGTTAGGATTAGGGTTTCGGTTAGGATTAGGGTTAGTATTAGGCTTAGGGGTAAGAAAGAGGGTTTAGGGAGAGGTTTAATATTCAGCTTCGGATTACCGTTAGGGTTAGGGTTATGATTAGCTTTAGGGTAAGGCTTAGGGTTAGGGTTAGTTTTAGGGTTAATTTTAGTGTTAGTTTTAGGGTTAGGTTTAGCATTAGATTTAGGGGTTAGGTGTTAGGGATAGGGTTAGAATTAGGGTTAGGTTTAGGGATAGTGTTAGGTTTAGAGTTAGGGTTTAGGGTTAGTGTTAGGGTTAATGTTAGGGTTAGTGTTATGTTTGGGGTTAGAGGTTAGGGTTATGGTTAGGTTAGGGTTAGGTTTACGGTTAGTGTTATTGTTAGGGTTAGGGTTAGGTTTATGATTACAGTTAGGATTAGGGTTAGAGTTAGGGTTAGGCTTAGGTTTATGGTTCATGTTAGGGTTACAATTAGGTTAGTGTTATGGTTAGGGTTAGGCTTAGGCTTAGGGTTTGCTTTAGATTTAGTGTTATGTTTAGAGTTAGGATTAGGCTTAGGTTTAGGGGTTAGGTGTTACAGATAGTGTTATGGGTTAGAGTTAGTGTTTGGGTTAGGGTTAGTGTTAGGATTAGGGCTTGGGTTAGGGTTAGGCTTAGGGTTAGAGTTTAGGGTAGGTTTAGGGTTTGGGTTCGTGTTATGGTTACGGTTAGGGTTAGGTTGAGGTTTAGGGTGAGGGTTAGTGTTAGAAGTTAGGTTTAGTGTTAGGTTTAGGGTTAGGGTTAGGGATAGGGTTAGGGTAAGTGTTAGTGTTAGAGGCTCGGGTTAGGGTTAGGATTAGGGTTAGAGTTAGGGTTAGGGTTATGCTAGGGTTAGTGTTATTTTAGGTATTTCAGTCATGCGTATGGTTAGTTTAAGGGTTAGGGTTAGGTTTAGTTTAAGGGATTAATGTTAGGTCAGGGTTAGTGTTATGGTTATGGTTATGGTTAGGGTTAGGATTAGAAGTTAGGTTTAGGGGTAGTGTTAGGGATACAGTTATGTTTAGGGTTAGCATTAGGATTAGGGTTAGGATTCTGTTTAGGGTTAGGTTTAGGTTTAGGATTAGAGTTAGTGTTAGGGTTATAAGTTAGTTTTAGTGTTAGTGTTAGTGTTAGACTTAGGGTTAGGGTTATGGTTAGAGGCTAGCATTTGGTTTAGGGTTAGATTTAGGGCTAGGGTTAGGGTTAGGCTTAGAGGTTATGGTTATGGTTAGGGTTAGGGTTAAGGCTTAAATTCAGGTTTACAGTTTGGGTTAAGGTTAGGGTTAGGGTTAGGGTTAGCTTTACGGTTAGTTTTAGGGTTAGAGGTGGGGTGAAGGTAGGGGTTAAGTGTTAGGGGTAGATAAAGTTTATGGTTAGGGTTAGGGTTAGGATTATGGTAAGTGTTAGGGTTAGGTTTACAGTTAGGTTTAGGGTTACAGATAGTGTTAGGGTTAGGGTTAGGCTTTAGGGTTAGGGTTAGGGTTAGGGTTAGGATTAGGGTTATGATTATGGTTAGAGGTTAGCGTTAGGTTCCGTGTTAAAGTTTGGGGTTAGAGTTAGGGTTATGGTTAGGCTTAGTGTATATGGTTAGAGTTAGGGTTAGGGTTAGTGTTAATGTTAGTATTAGGGTTAGGGTGAGAAGTATGGGTTAGTGTTATGGTTAGGTTTAGGTTTAGGGTTAGGTTTATGGTTATGCTAGGTTAGTGTTAGTGTTAGGGTTAGGTATTACAGTCAGGTTTAGGGTTAGTTTAAGGTGTAGTGTTAGGGTTAGAGTTAGGGATTAATGTTAGGTTTAGAGTTATGATTATGTTTAGGGTTAGGTTTAGGGTCAGTGTTAGTGTTAGGATTAGATGTTAGGGTTAGTGGTAGGGTTAGTGTTATGGTTACGTTTAGGTTTAGGTTTAGTGTTAGGTTTAGAGTTAGGAATTAGTTGTCAGGGAGAGGGTTAAGATTAGGCTTCGGGTTACAGTTAGCTTTAGGGTTACAGTTAGGTTTAAGGTTAGGCTTAGGGTTATGGTTAGGTTTAGGGTTAGATTTATTGTTAGTTTTAGGGTTAGGTTTAGGGTTGGGGTTAAGTGTTAGGGATAGGGATAGGTTTAAGGTTAGGGTTAGGTTTAGGGTAAGTTTAAGGGTTAGGGTTAGGGTTACGGTTAGGTTTAGTGTTAAGGGTTAGGTGTTAGGGAGAGTGTTAGGGTTAGTGTTAGATTTATGGGTTAGTTGTTAGGTATAGTGTTAGGGTTAGGCTTCGTGTTACTGTTAGGTTTAGGGTTACAATTAGGTTTAGGGTTAGTGTTAGGGCTAGGGTTAGAGTTTAGAATTAGGGCTAGGGGTAGTGTTACAGTTTTGTTTACGATTAGAGTTTAGGGTTAGGATTAGTGTTAGCGGTAGTGTTAGCTTTATGGTTATGGTTAGACGTTAGCATTAGGTTTACATTTAGGGTTAGGTTTACTGTTAGAGTTAGGGTTAGGGTTACGGTTAGTGTTAGCGTTAGTGTTTAGGGTTGGTGCTAGATTTTGGTTATGGTGAATGTTAGGGTTAGGTTTAGGGTTAAAGTTTAGGGTTTGGGTTAGGTTTATGGTTAGGGTTAATGTTAGGATTAGAAGTTAGTGTTAGGGATAGCGTTAGGGTTATGGTTATGCTTAAGGTTAGGGTTAGTGTTAGGGTTAATTTTAGTGTTAGTTTTAGGGATAGGTTTAGCATTAGCGTTAGAGGTTAGGTGTTAGTGATAGGATTAGGGTTAGTGTTAGGTTTACAGTTACGGTTAGCGTTAGGGATAGTGTTAACTTTAGAGTTAGGGTTTAGGGTTAGTGTTAGGGTTAATGTTATGGATAGTGTTATGTTTAGGGTTAGAATTTAGGATTATGGTTATGTTAGGGTTAGGGATAGGGTTAGGGCTAGGTTTAGGGTTAGCATTAGGGGTTAGTTTTTAGCGAAATGTTTAGGGTTAGGCTTTGGGTTACGATTAGGTTTAGGCTTAGGCTTATGGTTAGGGTTAGGGTTATGTTTAGGCTTAGCGTTAGATTTAGCGCTAGGTTTAGTGTGAGGGTTAGGGCTTAGGTGTTAGCGACAGGGTTAGGGTTAGTGTTAGCGTTAGGTATTACAGTCAGGCTTTAGGTTAGTTTAAGGGGTAGAGTTAGAGTTAGGTTAAGGGATTAATTTTAGGTTTAGGGTTAGGGTTATGGTTAGGTTTAGTGTTAGGACTAGGATTAGAAGTTAGTGTTAGTATTAGGGTTAGGATTATGGTTACGGTTAGGGTTAGGGTTAGTGTTATGGTTAGGGTTAGGGGTTAGGGGTTATGGAAAGGCTTAAGGTTAGGCTTCAGTTTACGGTTAGGGTTAGGTTTACAATTAGCTTTAGGGTAAGCTTTAGGGTTAGAGTTAGTGTTAGGGTTAGTTATAGTGTTAGTTTTAGGAATAGGTTTAACATTAGGCTTAGGGGTTAGGTTTTAGGGATAGGGTTAGGGTTAGGTTAGTTTTACGGTTCTGGTTAGGGTTAGGAAGAGTGTTAGTTTTGGAGTTAGGGTTTAGGGTTAGTGTAAGGTTAGTTTTACGGTTAGGTTTAGCATAGGGTTAGGGGTTAGGCATTAGGGATAGGGTTAGGATTAGTGTTAGGATTATGGTTAGGGTTAGGGTTAGGACTAGTGTTAGGTTTAGATTTAGGTTTTAGGGTTAGTGTTAGGGTTAAGGTTAGGTTTAGGGTTAGGTTTAGGTTTAGAGTTTAGGGTTATTATTATGTTAGCTTTAGTTTTAGTGTTAGGGTTATGGTTATGGTTAGTGATAGGGTTATTATTAGGGTGAGGGTTAGATGTTAGGTGTTAGGAAGAGTGTTAGCATAAGGCTTTGTATTAGGGTTAGGTTTATGGTTACGATTAGGTTTAGGTTTAGTGTTAGGGTTAGATTTAGTGTTAGTTTTAGAGTTAGGGTTAGCGTTAGGGTTAGGGGTTAGTTGTTAGGGATAATGTTAGGGTTAGTGTTAGGTTTAGGGTTAGTGTTAGGGTTAGGCATAGTGTTAGGTTTAGAGTTAAAGGTTAGGATTAACGTTAGGGTTAGAGGTTTGGTTTAGTGTTAGTGTTAAGTTTAATGTTAGTTTTAGTGTTACAGTTAGAGGTTAGTGTTAGGTTTAGAGTTAGGTTTAGGATTAAGGTTAGGTTTAGGGTTAGGTTTAGGCTTAGAGTTACGGGTTAGGGTTTGGGTTAGGGTTAGGTTTAGGGGAATGGTTAGTTTTAGGTTTAGAGTTGGGGTTAGATTTAGGGTTAGGGTTAGGTTTAGGGTTAGGTTCAGGGTTAGTGTTAGATGTATGGGTTAGGCTTAGTGTTAGGGTTAGGTTTTGGGTTTTGGTACATTTCGGGTTAGGGGTACGGTTATGTATTATGATCAGTGTTTGTGTTGGTTTAACAGGTAGGGTTAGGATTATGTGTAGGGAGTAATGTTAGTTTTAGTGTTAGGTTTATGTCTAGGGTTAGGGTTAGTTTTAGTGTTAGTGTTATTGTTACAATTTAGGGTTAGTGTTAGGTGTAGGGTTATTGTTAGTGTTAGGGTTTGGTTTAGGTGTAGAGTTTAGGGTTAGTGTTAGTGTTAGGATTAGGCTTAGAGGTTATGGTTAGGGCTCGTGTTAGGGTTAGGGTTAAAGCTTAGGTTTAGGTTTAACGTCATGGTTAGGGTTTGGGTTAGATTTAGAGGTTAGTGTTAGGGTTATGTTTAGGGTTAGTGTTAGTGTTAGGCTTTGGGTCAGGTTTAGAGCTATGTTTAGTGTTAGGGTTAGGGTTAGGGTTAGGGTTTCGTTAGGCTTTGGTTTACAGTTATGGTTAGTTTTAGGTTTATGATTAGGGTTAGGGTTAGGTTGTGGTTTAGGGTTAGGGTTTGGGTTAGGGTTAGTAGTTAGGTTTATTGTTAGCTTTAGGGTTAGGTTTAGGGATAGGTTTAGGGTTAGGGTTAGTGTTAGAGGTTAGTGTTAGGCTTAGGGTTAGGGTTAGGGTTAGAGGTATGTGTTAGGGTTAGGTTTAGGGGTAGGGTTAGGTTTATGGTTAGAGTGTTACGATTTGAGTTTAGGGTGAGTGTTAGGGTTAGAGTTAGTGTTAATGTTAGGGTTAGGTTTAGGGTTAGGGATAGGGGATAGGTGTTAGGGTTAGGCTCGTTTTACGGTTAGGGTTAAGGTTACGATTAGATTTAGGGTTAGTGTTAGGGTTAAGATTAGAGTTTAGAATTAAGTATAGGGGTAGCGTTAGTGTTTTGGTTATGGTTAGAGTTTAGCGTTAGGGTTAGTGTTAGGTTCAGGTTTAGGGTTAGGGTTAGCTTTAGGGTTGGGGTTATGGTAGTTTTAGGGTTAGGGTTAGGTATTAATGTCAGGTTTAGGGTTTGTTTAAGGGGTAGTGTTTGGGTTTGGGTTAGGAATTATTGTTTGCTTTAGGATTAGTGTTACATATAGGGTTAGGTTTAGTGATATGGTTAGGGTTACGTTTTGGTGAGAGTTTAGGGTTAGAGTTAGGGTTAGGGTAAGGGTTAGGGATAGTGTGAGGGTTAGGATTAGGATTAGAATTGAGGTTTAGGGTTATGTTTAGGATTAGGGTTAAGGTTAGGGTTAGGGTTGGGGTTAGGTTTAGTGTTATGGTTAAGGGTTATGTGTTAGCGAGAGTGTTAGTATTAGGTTTAGGGGTTAGATGTTAGGGAGAGTGTTAGGGTTAGGCTTCATGTTACTGTTAGGTTTAGGGTTACTATTAGGTTTAGCGTTAATGTTAGGGTTAGGGTTAGAGTTTAGAATTAGGGTTATGGGTAGCGTGAGGGTTTTGGTTATGGTTAGAGTTCAGGGTTTGTGTTAGGGGTCGTGTTAGCATTAGGGATATTGTTAGAGGTTAGCGTTAGGTTTATGGTTAGGGTTAGGTTTAGCGTTAGAGTTACAGGTTACTGTTAGGGTTAGGGTTAGTGTTAGTGTTAGAGTTTAGGTTTGGTGCTAGCTTAGGGTTAAGGTTAGGGTTAGGGTTAGTGTTAGGGTTAGGGTTAGGCTTAATGTTAGGATTAGATGTTAGTGTTAGGGGTAAGGTTAAGGTTATGGTTAGGGTTAGGGTTAGGGTTAGTGTTAGGGTTAGTGTTATCGGTTAGGTGCTAGGGAGAGAGTTAGGGTTAGGCTTCGGGTTACGGTTAGTGTTATGGTTACAATTAGGTTTAGATTTAGGGTTAGGGTTAGGGTTATGTTTAGTTTTATGGTTGGTTTTAGGTTTAGGTTTAGGGTTGGGATTCGGGTTTATGTGTTAGGGATGGGATTAGGGTTAGGGTTAGAGTTAGGGTTAGGGTTAGCTTTATGGTTAGTTTTAGGGTTAAAGGTAGGGTGAAGGTTAGGGGTTAAGTGTTACGGGCAGGATTAATGTTATGGTTAGGGTTAGGTTTAGGATTATGGTAAGTGTTAGTGTTAGGTTTATGGTTAGGTTTATGGTCACGGATATTGTTAGGGCTAGGGTTAAGCTTTAGGGTTAGGGTTAGGCTTTAGGTTTAGGGTTAGGGTTATGGTTAGAGGTTAGTGTTAGGTTCCATGTTAAAGTTTGTGTTTACGGTTAGGGTTATGGTTATGCTTAGTGTATATGGTTAAGGTTAGGGTTATGGTTAGTGTTAGCGTTAGTCTTAAGGTTAGGGTAAGAAGTATGGGTTAGTGTTATGGTTAGGTTTAGGGTTAGGGTTAGGTTTATGGTTATGCTAGGTTAGGGTTAGTGTTAGGTTTAGGTATTACAGTCATGTTTAGGGTTAGTTTAAGGGGTAGGCTTAGGGTTAGGGTTAGGGATTAATGTTAGGTTTAGAGTTATGATTATGTTTAGGGTTAGCTTTTGGGTCAGTGTTAGGGTTATGTTTAGATGTTAGGGTTAGTGGTAGGGTTGGGTTATGCTTACGGTTAGGTTTAGGTTTAGTGTTAGGTTAGGGTTAGGGGTTAGTTGTCAGGGAGAGGGTTAAGATTAGGCTTCGGGGTACAGTTAGCTTTAGGGTTACGGTTTGGTTTAGGGTTAGGCTTAGGGTTATGGTTAGTGTTAGGGTAAGGTTTAGTGTTAGTTTTAGGTTTAGGAAAAGGGTTTGGGTTGGGGTTAGGTGTTAGGGATAAGGATTGGATTAGGGTTAGGGTTATGGTTAGGTTTAGGGTAAGGGTTATGTTTACGGTAAAATTTAGGTTTATTAATAGTGTTAGGTTCATGGTTAGGATTTAGGGTTAGGGTCATTGTTAGCGTTAGTGTTAGGGTTAGGGTTTGGGTTAGCTTTAGGTTTAGTGTTAGGGTTAGTGTTAGGGTTAGAATTTAGTAGGGTTAGTTTTAGGGTTACGTTAGATTTCGGGTTTGGGTTAAGGTCACGTATTATGCTCAGTGTTAGTGTTAATTTAACGGATAGGTTTAGGGTTAGGGGTAGGAATTAATGTTAGGTTTATTGCTATCTTTATGTTTAGGGTTAGTGTTAGTGTTAGGGTTAGAGTTTAGGGTTAGGGTTAGGTTTAGGGTTATTGTTAGTGTTAGGGTTAGGTTTAGGTGCAGCGTTTAGGATTAGGGTTTTTGTTAGGGTTAGACTTAGAGGTTATGGATAGGGTTAGTGTTAGTGTTAGGGTTAAAGCTTAGGTTTAAGATTAGCGTCACGGTTAGGGTTAGGGTTAGGTTTAGAAGTTATTGTTAGGGTTATGTTTAGGGTTAGTGTTAGTGTTAAGGTTTGGGTTAGGTTTAGAGCTATGTTTAGGTTTAGGGTTAGTGTTTGGGTTAAGGATAGAATTAGGATTAGGCTTAGGGTTAGGGTTAGGTTTAGGGTCATTGTTAGGCTTTGGGTTACGGTTATGGTTATTTTTAGGGTTATGGTTAGGGTTAGGTTGAGGTTTAGTGTTAGTTTTAGGGTTAGAAGTTAGTTTTAATGGTAGGATTAGGGTTAGCTTTAGGGATAGGTTTAGGGTTAGTGTTAGTGTTATGGTTAGAGTTTAGGGTGAGTGTTAGGGTTAGAGATAGTGTTAAGGTTAGGGTTAGGTTTAGAGTTAGGGTTAGAGGTTAGGTGTTAGGGAGAGTGTTATGGTCCGGCTCTTGTTACTTTTAGGGTTAAGGTTATGATTAGATTTAGGGTTAGTGTTAGGGTTAAGGTTAGAGTTTAGAATTAGGAATAGGGGTAACGTTAGTGTTTTGGTTACAGTTAGAGTTTAGGGTTAGGGTTAGGGTTAGTGTTAGGTTCAGGGTTAGGGTTAGGGTTATCTTTAGGGTTTGGGTTATGGTAGTTTTAAGGTTAGGGTTAGGTATTACTGTCAGGTTTAGGGTTTGTTAAAGTTGTAGTTTTAGGGTTTGGGTTAGGCATTAATGTTAGGTTTAGATTTAGTGTTACGTTTGGGGTTAGGTTTACGTTTAGAGTTACGGTTAGGTTAGAGTTAGGTTTTGGGTTAGAGTTTAGGGTTAGAGTTAGCATTAGGGTTAGGGTTAGTGTTAGTGTTAGGATTAGGATTAGAATTGAGGGTTAGGGTTATGTTTAGGATTAGGGTTACAGTTAGTGTTAGGGTTAGAATTAGGTTTTAGGGTTATGATTAAGGGTTAGGTTTTAGGGAGAGTGTTAGGGTTAGTGTTAGGTTTAGGGGTTAGATGTTAGGGTGAGTGTTAGGGTTAGGCTTCTTGTTACTGTTAGTGTTAGAATTACGATTAGATATAGGGTTAGTTTTAGGGTTAGGGTTAGAGTTTAGAATTAGGGTTAGGGGTAGCGTTGGGGTTTTGGTTATGGTTCGAGTTTAGTGTTCGGGTTAGGGTTAGGGGTCGTGTTAGTATTAGGGTTATTTTTAGAGGTTAGCATAAGGATTACGGTTAGGGTTATGTTTAGGTTTAAAGTTAAAGGTTAGGGTTAGTATTAGTGTTAGAGTTTAGGTTTAGTGCTAGCTTGAAGTTTTGGGTGAGTGTTAGGTTAGGTTTAGGGTTAAAGTTTAGGGTTTGGGTTAGGTTTAGGGTTAGGCTTAATGTTAGGATTAGAAGTTAGTGTTAAGGGTAAGGTTATGGTTATGGTTACAGTTATTGTTATGATTATGGTTACGGTTAGGTTGAGGTTTAGGTTTTGGGTTAGGGTTAGGGTTAGAAGTTAGGTTTAATGGTAGGATTAGGATTAGCTTTATCGGATAGGTTTAAGTTTAGGTTTAGTGTCAGAGGTTAGGGTTAGGGTTAGGCTTAGCAATGGTGTTAGTGTTAGGGTTAGGGTTAGAGGTTAGTGTTAAGGTTAGGGTTAGTTTTAGGTTTAGGATTAGGGTTAGAGTTAGTGGTTAGGTGTTAGGGAGAGTGTTAGGGTTAGGCTCGTGTTACGGTTAGGGTTAAGGTTACAATTAGGTTTAGGGTTAGCGCTGGATTAAGGTTAGAGTTTAGAATTAGGTATAGGGGTAGCATTAGGTTTAGAGTTTAGGATTAGGTTTGGGGTTAGTGTTAGGGTTAGGGTTTGGGTTAGGATTAGGATTAGAATTTATGGTTATGGTTATGTTTATGATTAGGTTACGGTTAGTTTTAGGGTTAGGGTTAGGTTTAGGGTTAAGGTTAAGGTTTAGGTGTTAGGGAGAGGTTAGGGTTAGTGTTAGATTTAGGGGTTAGTTGTTAGGGAGAGTGTTAGGGTAAGGCTTCGTGTTACAGTTAGGTTTAGGGTTACAATTACTTTTAGGGTTAGTGGTAGGGTTAGGGTTAGAGTTTAGAATTAGGGTTAGGGTAGTGTTAGGGTTTTGGTTATGCTTAGAGTTTAGGTTTTGCATTAGGGTTAGCGGTACTGTTAGCTTTATGTTTATGGTTAGTCAGCGTTAGTTTTACAGTTAGCGTTAGGTTTAGGTTTAGAGATAAAGGTTAGTGTTAGGGTTAGGGTTAGTGTTAGTGTTAGAGCTTAGGGTTAGTGCTAGCTTGAGGGATAGGGTGAGTGTTAGGCTTAGGATTAGGGTTAAAGTTTAGGGTTAGGTTCAGGTTTAGGGTTAGGGTTAATGTTAGGATTAGAACTTAGTGTTAGGAGTACTGTTAGGGTTATGGTTACGGTTAGGGTTAGGGTTAGTGTTAGGGTTAATTTTAGTGTTAGTTTTAGGGTTAGGTTTAACATTAGGATTAGGGGTTTGGTGTTAGTGATAGGGTTAGGTTTAGGGTTAGGTTTACGGTTAGTGTTAGGGTTAGGGATAGTGTTAGGTTTAGAGTTAGGGTTTAGGGTTAATTTTAGGGTTAATGTTAGGGTTAGTGTTATGTTTAGGGTTAGTGTTAGTGTTATGGTTAGGTTAGGGTTAGGGTTATGATTAGGGTGAGGATTAGAGATTAGGTGTTATGAAGAGGGATAGGGTTAGGCTTTGGGTTAGTTTTAGGGTTAGCGTTACGATTAGGTATACTTTTAATGTTAGGGTTAGATTTAGGGTTAGTTTTAGATTTAGGGTTAGGGTTAGGGTTAGGCATTAAGTGTTAGGAATAGTGTTAGAGTTAGTGTTAGGTTTAGGGTTAGAGTTAGGGTTAGGGATAGTGTTAGGGTTAGGGTTAGGGTTAGTTCGTAAGATTAGGGATTAGTGTTAGGGTTAGAGTTATGGTTAGGGTTAGAGTTAAAGGTTAGGATTAAGATTATGGTTAGCAGTTTGGTTTACTGTTAGTGTTAGGGTTGGGGTTAGGGTTAGTTTTAGCGTTAGAGGTTAGTGTTAGGTTTAGGGTTAGGTTTATGGTTAAGGTTAGAGTTAGAGTTAGTATTAGGTTTAGAGGTACAGGTTAGGGTTCTGGTTAGGTTACGGTTAGGTTTAGGGTTAGGTTTAGGTTTAGAGTTAGGGTTAGGGTCAGTGTTAGAGGTATGGGTTATGGTTAGGGTTCGGTCTAGGGTTATGGTAGGTTTAGGGTTAGGGTTAGTGATAGAGTTAGTGTTAAGGTTAGTGTTGTGGTTAGGGTCAGGTTTAGGGTAGGGTAAGAAGTAAGGGTTAGGGTTAGGTTTAGGGGTATGGTTAGGCTTAGGAATAATGTTATGGTAGGTTTAAGGTTGGGGTCAGGTTAGGTATTATGGTCATTGTTAGGGTTAGTTTAAGGGGTAGGGTTAGGGTTAGGGTTATGGATTAATGTTGGGTTTAGGATTAGGTTTATGATTATGGTGAGGGTTAGGGTTAGTGTTAGGGTTAGGGTTAGATTTTAGGATTAGGGTTAGGTTTAGCGTTAGTTTTAGTGTTAGGGTTCGGTTTAGGGTTAAATTTTAGTGTTAGGGTTACTTTTAGGGCTAGGGTTATTTTTAGTGTTAGGATTACAATTTAGGGTAAGAGGTTTAGCGTTAATATTACAGTTACGGTTAAGGTTAGGGTTAGGTTTAGATTTAGGGTTAGGTGTTAGGTATGGGAACATGGTTAGGCTTGGGGTTAGTTTTATGGTTAGGGGTTAGGTATTAGGGATAGAGTTAGTGTTAGGTTTAGGTTTAGGGTTAGGGTTAGGGTTAGGGTTAGGTTTAGGGTAAGGTTTAGGGTTAGGGATAGTTTTAGTTTTAGGGTTAGGTTTAGGGTAAGGTTTAGGGTTAGGGATACTTTTAGTTTTAGGGTTAGGTTTAGGGTATGGGATAATGTTAGGTTTAGGTTTAGGGTTAGGGTTAGGTTTTGGGTTAGGGTTAGGGTTAGGTTTAGGGTAAGGTTTAGGGTAAGGGATAGTTTTAGTTTTAGGGTTAGGTTTAGTGTATTGGATAGTGTTAGGGTTAGGTTTAGGGTTAGGGTTAGGTTTGGGGTTAGAGTTTAGTTTTAGGGTTAGGATTAGGGTTAAGGTAAGGGTTAGTGTTATGCTTAGGGCTTAGGGCTAAAGATAGCTTAGGGCTATCTTTAAAGGTAAGCTTTATGTTTAGGGTTAGGGTTAGTGTTAGAGTTTAGGGTTAGGGTTAGGGTCAACGTTAGGCTTAGGATTAAAAGTTAGGGTTAGGCATAGGTTGAAGCTTATGATTACGGTTAGGGTTAGGGTTAGTGATACGGTTAAGGTTAGGTGTCAGTTGTTCGGGAGAGGTTTAGGGTTAGGGTTAGGGTTATGGTTAGTGTTCGTTTAGTATTAGGGTTAGGGAGAGGGTTAGTGTTAGGCTTTGGGTTACTGTTAGTGTTAGTGTTACGATTAGTTTTAGGTTTAGGTTTAGGGTTAGGGTTGATATTAAGGTCAGAGTTAAGTTTATGGTTAGGTTTAGGGTAAGGTTTAGGGGTTAGGTGTTAGGGATATGATTAGTGTTTGGGATAGGGTTAGGTTTACATTTAGGTTTAGGTTTACGGATAGTGTTAGTGTTAGTGTTTCGGGTTAGGGTTACGGTTAGGTTTAGGTTTATGATTAGGGTTAGGTTTATGTGTAGAGGTTAGTGTTAGGTTTAGTGTTTGAGTTTGGGGTTAAGTTTATGGTTAGCGTTAGGCTTAGAGTTTATGAATAGGGTTAGTGTTAGGGTTAGGGTTAAAGCTTAGGTTTAGGTTTAGGGTAATGGTTAGGGTTAAGGTTATGTTTAGAGGTTAGTGTTAGCGTTAGTTTTAGAGTTAAGTTTAAGTTTAGGGTTAGACTTAGGGTTAGGGTTAGGGTTAGGGTTAGTAATAGGGTTACGGTTAGGCTTTGCATTATGTCTAGGGTTAGGTTGAGGTTTAGTATTATGGTTAGGGTTAGGGTTAGAAGTTAGGTTTAGTGTTATGTTTAGTGTTAGATTTTAGGGTTAGGGTTAGGTTAAGTTTTAGGGAAAGGGTTAGGGTTAGGTTTATGGTTTGGCTTAGGGTTAGGTTTAGTGTTAGGGTTACGGGATAGGTGTTAGGGAGATGGTTATGGTTAGGCTTAGTGTTACGGTTAGGTTTAGGGTTACTATTAGGTTTAGGGTTAGGTTTAGGCTTATGGTTAGTGTTTGTTTTAGGGTTAGGGTTAGGGTTAGGGTTAGTGTTAGGGTTAGGGTTATAGTTTAGGATTATTGTTAGGTTTAGGGTTAGTGTTACATTTAGGTTTAGGGCTAAATTTTACGGTTTGGTTACATTTAGGGTTAGGATTATTTTTAGGCTTAGGATTAGAATTTAGGATTAGATCTAGGTTTGGGGTTAGCGTTATGGTTACATGTTAGGGTTAGGGCTGGGTTTGGGTTAGGGTTAGTGTTAGGATTAGGGTTCGGGTTAGGGTTTGGATTAGGGTTTAGGTTCAGGGTTAGGGTTATGGTTAGGATTAGGTTTATGTTTAGCGTTTGTGTTTAGGTTAAGGTTAGTGTTAGTGTTAGGGTTACGGTTAGGGTTAGAATTAGGGTTATTGTTAGGGTGTTACGGATAGGCTTTGTGTTAGGTTTAGGGTTAGGGTTAGGGTTATGGTTAGGGTTAGTGTTAGATTGAGGTTTAGGGTTTGGGTTAGGTTTAGGGTTAGTATTAGGGTTAGTTTTAGGGTTAGGGTGAGTGTTAGAGATTAGGGTTAAGTTTAGGGTTATTGTTAGGGTCAGGGTTAGGGTAGGGTTAGAAGTAAGCATTAGGGTTAGGTTTAGGGGTATGTTTAGGGTTAGGTTTAGGGATTAATGTTAGGTTTAGTGTTAGGTTTATGGTTAGGGTTACGGTTTGGGTTAGTGTTATGGTTAGGGTTAGAGTTTTAGATTAGGGTAAGGTTTAGGTTTCGTGTTAGGGTTAGGGTTATATTTAGGGTTAAATTTTAGGGTTAATTTACGTTTAAGTTTAGGGTTATTTTTAGGCTTCGGTTTAGATTTTTGGGTTAGATCTAGGTTTAGGGTTATGTTTATAGTTACGGTTAGTGTTAGCGTTAGATTAAGTTTAGGATTAGGTGTTAAGTGTTAGGAAGAGTGTTATGGTTAGTCTTCGGGTTAGGGTTAGTGTTAGGGTTAGGGTTTAGGTGTTAGGGATAGACTTAGTGTTAGGGTTATGTTTTGGGGTTAGGTTTAGAGTTAGGTTTTGGGTAAGGTTTAGGGTTAGGGATAGTATTAGTGTTTGGGTTAGGGTTAGTGTTTGGTTTAGGGTTAGAGTTTAGGTTTAGGTTTAGGTTTAGGGTTAAGGTTAGTGTTAGGGTTAGATTTAGGATTACAATTTATGGTTGGGGTAGGGTTAGGGTTATGGTTACATTTAAGGTTAGGGTTAGGGTTATTTTTACTATTTGACTTAGGGTTTATGTGTTAGGGAGAGTGTTAGGGTTAGGATTCCGGTTATGATTAGCTTTTGGGTTCCAATTAGGTTTAGGCTTAGGGTTATGGTAAGGGTTATGGTTAGGGTTAGGGTTAGGTTTAGGTTTAGGGTTAGATTTATAGGTAGGGTTAGGGCTAGGATTAGGGGTTAAGTGTTAGTGACAGGGTTAGGGTTAGGGTTAAGGTTATGTATTACAGTCAGGCTTCGCGTTAGTTTAAGGGGTAGAGTTAGGGTTAGGGTAAGGGATTAATGCTAGGTTTAGTGTTAAGGTTATGGTTAGGTTTTGGGTTAGTGTTAGGATTAGAAGTTATGGTGAGTGGTAGGGTTAGGATTATGGTTACGGTTAGGATTATTTTTTTAGTGTTAGGCTTAGGCGTAGGGGTTAGGGTTTAGGGAGAGGTATAACGTTAGGCTTCGGATTTCGGTTAGAGTTAAGGTTATGATTATCTTTAGGGTAATGCTTAGGGTTAGGGTTAGTGTTAGGGTTAATTTTAGTGTTAGGTTTAGCATTAGGGTTAGGTGTTAGGTGTTAGGGATAGGGTTAGGGTTAGGGTTATCTTTGTGGTTAGGGTTAGGGTTAGGGATAGTGTTAGGTTTAGAGTTAGGGTTTATGCTTAGTGTTAGGGTTAATGTAAGGTTAGTGTCATGTTTATGGTTAATGTTAGGGTTAATCTTAGGGTTAGTTATGTTTAGGGTTAGAGTTTAGGGTTATGGTTAGGTTAGGGTTCGGTTTAGGGTTACTGTTAGTGTTAGGGTTAGGGTTATGATTAGGGTGAGGATTCGAGATTAGGTGTTAGGAAGAGGGTTAGGGTTAGGCTTTTGTTAGTGTTAGGGTTAGCATTACGATTAGGTTTAGTGTTAGGGTTAGTGTTAGGGTTAGGGTTAATGTTCAGGTTAGTTTTAGGATTAGGGTTAGAGTTAGAGTTAGGGTTAGGTTTAATTTTATGTTTAGGGTTAGTGTTAGGGTTAGGATTAGGGACAGTGTTAGGATTAGAATTTAGGTATAGATTTATGATCAGGATTAGGTTTAGGGTTAGGATTAGGTGTTAGGTGTTATCGTTAATGTTGGTGTTATCGTTAATGTTAATGTTATAGTTAGGTTTACGGTTAGAGGTTAGCGTTAGGTTTAGGGTTAGGGTTAGGGTGATGGTTAGGGTAAGAGTTAAAGGTTAGTATTAAGGTTATGGTTAGAAGTTTGGTTTTTGTTAGTGTTAGGGTTGGGGTTAGGGTTACTGTTCGGGTTAGAGGTTAGGTTTAGGATTAGGTGTGGGTTTTGGTTTAGGGTTCTAGATAGGGTTAGGGTTAGGGTTAGGTTTTGTATTAAACAGAGTTAGTGTTAGGTTTGTAATTAGGGTTAGGGTTAGGGTTAGGGCTAGGGTTAGGGTTAGGGTTAAACAGGGTTAGGGTTAGTGTTAGGGTTAGTTTTAGGGTTAGGGTTAAGTTTAGCATTAGAGATTATGGTAAGGATAAGGGTTAGCGTTAGGGTTTTGTTTAGGTTTATGGTTAGACAGGGTTAATGTTAGGGTTATGGTTAGGGTTCGGGTTCGGTTTGGATTTAGGTTTAACGTTAGTGTTAATGATTTTGGTTAGGGTTACGATTAGGGTTTTGCATTAGGGGTTAGGATTAGGCTTAGCGTTAGGGTTGGGTTTGGTGTTAGGGTTAAGGTTAGGTTTAGGGTTAGGGTTAGGTTTAGGCTTAGGATTAGGGTTAGGTTTAGGGTCAGGTTTAGTGTTAAACCGAGTTAGTGTTAGGGTTAGGGTTTGGGTTAGGCTTAGGGTTAGGGTTAGGTTTAGGGTTAGGGTTAGGGATTGGGTTAGACAGGGATAGTGTTAGGGTTAAGTTTAGGGTTCGGGTTAGGTTTAGGCTTAGGGTTTTGGTTAGAGGTTAGGGTTAGGATTAGGGATAGGGCTAGGGCTGGCTTAGTTTTAGGGTTAGGATTAGAAATTAGTTTTAGTGTTAGTGTTCCTGTTAGTGTTAGGGTTAGTTTTAGTGTTAGAGGATACAGTTAGTGTTAATGTTAGTGTTTGCGTTACGGTTAGAGTTTAGGGTTAGGTTTAATGTTAGGGTTAGGGTTAGGTTTAGGGTTAGGGTTAAAATTTAGGTTTTGTGTTAGGGTTAGGATTAGATGTTAGTGTTAGAGTTATGGTTAGGGTTAGGGTTAGATTGAGGTTTAGGTTTAGGGTTAGGGTTATGTTTAGAATTTAGGTTTGTATTACGGTTGGTGTTAAGGTTAGAGTTAGAGGTTAAGTTTAGGGTTAGGTTTAGTGTTAGGTTTAGGGTTAGCTGTGGGTTTTGGGTTAGGGTTCTGGTTCAGGTTATGGTTAGGGTTAGGTTTAGTATTAGACAGAGTTAGTGTTATTGTTGTAATTAGGGTTAGCCTTTAGGTTAGACAGGTTTATTGTTAGTGTTAGGGTTAGTGTAGGGTTAGTTTTAGGATTAGGGTTAAGTTTAGCATTCGAGATTAAGGTAAGTGTAGGGTTAGCATTAGGGTTCGGGTTAGGTTTAGGTTTAGACAGGGTTAATGCTAGGGTTATGGTTAGGGTTCGTGTTAGGTTTGGGTTTAGGTTTAACTTTAGTGTTAGGATTTTGGTTATGGTTAGGATTAGGGTTTTGCATTATGGGTTAGTATTAGGCTTAGGGTTAGGGTTAGGGTTAGTGTTAGGGTTAGGGTTAGGGATAGGTTAAGCTTTACTGTTAGGGTTAGGGTTAAGGTTAATGTCAGGTTTAGTGTTAGAGTTAGTGTTAGGGTTAGGGTTAGGCTTAGGTTTTGGGTTAGACAGGGATAGTGTTACGTTTAGGGTTAGGGTTAGTTTTAGGGTTAGGGTTAAGTTTAGGGTTAGAACTTAGGGTAAGGGTTAGGGCTAGAGTTAGGGCTAGGGTTAGTGTTAGACACTGTTAAGGTTAGGGTTATGGTTAGGATTAGGGTGAGGTTTGGGATTAGGTTTAGTTTTAGTATTAGGAATAGGGTTAGGTTTAGTATTAGGGTTTTGTGTTAGGGGTTAGGCTTAGGGTTAGGGGTAGGGTTAGGTCTAGGGTTAGTGTTAGGGTTACTGCTAGAGTTAGGGTTAGGCTTAGGATTAGGGTTTTGCATTATGGGTTAGTATTAGGCTTAGGGTTAGGGTTAGGGTTAGTGTTAGGGTTAGGGTTAGGGATAGGTTAAGCTTTACTGTTAGGGTTAGGGTTAAGGTTAATGTCAGGTTTAGTGTTAGAGTTAGTGTTAGGGTTAGGGTTAGGCTTAGGTCTTGGGTTAGACAGGGATAGTGTTACGTTTAGGGTTAGGGTTAGTTTTAGGGTTAGGGTTAAGTTTAGGGTTAGAACTTAGGGTAAGGGTTAGGGCTAGAGTTAGGGCTAGGGTTAGTGTTAGACACTGTTAAGGTTAGGGTTATGGTTAGGATTAGGGTGAGGTTTGGGATTAGGTTTAGTTTTAGTATTAGGAATAGGGTTAGGTTTAGTATTAGGGTTTTGTGTTAGGGGTTAGGCTTAGGGTTAGGGGTAGGGTTAGGTCTAGGGTTAGTGTTAGGGTTACTGCTAGAGTTAGGGTTAGGCTTAGGATTAGGGTTTTGCAATAGGGTTTAGAATTATGGTTAAAGTTAGAGTACTGTTATGGTTAGGATTAGGATTAGTGTTATGGTTAGGGTTAAGTTTAGAGGGTTAGAGATTAGTTTGAGTTTTAGGGTTAGGTTTAAGGTTTTGTTTAGGGTTAGCATTAAGGTTAGCGTTATGATTAGAAGTTAGGTTTAGGGGGCTGGGGATTTAGCTCAGTGGCATAAGCACCTGCCTTGCAAGCAGGCAGTCGTGAGTTCGATCCCTGGTACTGATAAAAAGGAAAAAGACAAAAAAAAAAAAAAAGAAGTTAGGTTTAGGGTTATGTTAAAGTTTAGGGTTAGGGTTAGGTTTAGGGTTAGAAGTTAGGGTAAGGGTTAGGGTTGGTTTAGGGTTAGTGTTAGAGTTAGACAGGGTTAGATTTAGGATTAGGGTTATGGTTAAGTTTGGGGTTAGGGTTTGGGTTAGAATTAGGTTTAGGGTTAGGGTTAAGGGTTAGATTTTTGGAAGAGTGTTAGGATTAGTGTTAGGTTTAGAGGTTAGATGTTAGGGAGAGTGCTAGGGTTAGGCTTCTTGTTACTGTTAGGGTTAGAATTATGATTAGATATAGGGTTAGTGTTAGGGTTAGGGTTAGAGTTTAAAATTAGGTTTAGGGGTAGCGTTAGGGTTTTGGTTATGGTTTGAGTTTAGTGTTAGGTTTAGGGTTAGGGGTGGTGTTAGTATTAGGGTTATTTTTAGAGGTTAGCATAAGGATTACGGTTAGGGTTATGTTTAGGGTTAGAGTTAAAGGTTAGGGTTAGGGTTAGTGTTAGTGTTAGAGTTTAGGTTTAGTGCTAGCTTGAGGTTTAGGGTGAGTGTTAGTGTTAGGTTTTGGGTTAAAGTTTAGGGTTTGGGTTAGGTTTAGGCTTAGGCTTAATGTTAGGATTAGAAGTTAGTGTTAGGGTTAAGGTTAGGGTTATGGTTACGGTTAGTGTTAGAATTATGGTTAGGGTTAGGTTAAGGTTTGGTTTAGGTTTCGGGTTAGGGTAAGGGTTAGAATTTAGGATTAATGGTAGGATTAGGATTAGCTTTACGGATAGGTTTAGGTTTAGGGTTAGTGTTAGAGGTTAGTGTGAGGGTTAGGGTTAGCGTTAGGGTTAGGGTTAGGGTTAGAGGTTAGTGTTAAGGTTAGGGTTAGTTTTAGGTTTAGGATTAGGGTTAGAGTTACCGGTTAGGTTTTAGCGAGAGTATTATGGTTAGGCTCGTGTTACAGTTAGGGTTAAGGTTACAATTAGGTTTAGGGTTAGTGTTAGGATTAAGGTTAGAGTTTAGTATTAGGGATAGGGGTAGCATTAGGGTTATAGTTTCGGGTTAGGGTTGGGGTTAGGGTTAGGGTTAGTGTTTGGGTTAGGATTAGGATTAGAATTTAGGGTTAGGGTTATGTTTAGGATTAGGGTTATGGATAGGTTTAGTGTTAGGGTTAGGGTTAGGCTTAAGGGTTATGTGTTAGGGAGAGTGTTATGGTTAGTGTTAGCTTTAGGTGTTGTTAGGGAGAGTGTTAGGGTTAGGCTTCGTGTTACTGTTAAGTTTAGGGTTACGGTTATGTTTAGGGTTAGTCTTACGGTTAGGGTTAGAGTTTAGAATTAGGGTTAGGGGTAGTGTTAGGGTTTTCGTTACGCTTAGAGTTTAGGGTTCGCATTAGGGTTAGCGGTAATGTTAGCTTTATGGTTATGGTTAGACGTTAGCGTTAGTCTTACACTTAGCGTTAGGTTTAGGGTTAGAGTTAAAAGTTAGTGTTAGTGTTAGGGTTAGTGTTAGCATTAGAGTTTAGGTTTAGTGCTAGCTTGAGGGTTAGGGTGAGTGTTATGGTTAGGATTAGGGTTAAATTTTAGGGTTAGGTTTAGTTTTAGGGTTAGGGTTAATGTTAGGATTAGAACTTAGTGTTAGGGGTACCATTACGGTTATGGTTATGGTTAGGTTTAGGGTTAGTGTTAAGGTTAATTTTAGTGTTAGTTTTAGGGTTAGGTTTAACATTAGGGTTAGGGGTTAGGTGTTAGTGATAGGTTTAGGGTTAGGTTACAGTTAGTGTTAGGGTTAGGTATAGTGTTAGGTTTAGAGTTAGGTTTTAGGGTTAGTGTTAGGGTTAATGTTACAGTTAGTGTTATGTTTAGGGTTAGAGTTTAGGGTTATGGTTAGGTTAGGGTTAAGTTTAGGGTTAGTGTTAGGGTCATGGTTAGGTTAGGGTTAGGGTTATGATTAGGATGTGGATTAGAGATTAGGTGTTATGAAGAAGGTTAGAGTTAGGCTTTGGGTTAGTGTTAGGTTTAGCATTACGATTAGGTTTAGTGTTAAGTTTAGGGTTAATTTTAGAGTTAGGGTTAGGGTTAGGCGTTAGGTGTTAGGGATACTGTTAGAGTTAGTGTTAGGTTTAGGGTTAGAGTTAGGGTTGGGGATAGTGTTAGGGTTAGGGTTAGGGTTAGTGGGTAAGATTAAGGTTAGGGTTAGGGTTAAGGTTAGGGATATGGTTAGGGTTAGAGTTAAAGTTTAGGATTAAGGTTATGGTTAGAAGTTTGGTTTAGTGTTAGTGTTGGGGTCAGGGTTAGTTTTAGGTTTAGAGGTTAGTGTTAGGTTTAGGGTTAGGTTTATGGTTAAGGTTAGGGTTAGGGTTAGGATTAGGTTTAGAGGTACAGGTTAGGGTTCAGGTTAGGTTTACGGTTAGGTTTAGGGTAAGGTTTAGTTTTAGGTATAGGGTTAGGGTCAGTGTTAGAGGTATGGGTTAGGGTTAGGGTTATGGTAGGTTTAGGGTTAGGGTTAGTGATAGAGTTAGTGTTAAGGTTAGGGTTGTGGTTAGGGTTAGGGTTAGGGTAGGGTAATAAGTAAGGGTTAGAGTTAGGTTTAGGGGTTTGGTTAGGCTTAGGAATAATGTCATGGTAGATTCAAGGTTGGGGTCAGGTTAGGTATTATGGTCATTGTTAGGGTTAGTTTAAGGGGTAGGGTTAGGGTTAGGGTTATGGATTAATGTTGGGTTTAGGATTAGGTTTATGGTTATGATGAGTGTTAGGGTTAGGGTTAGGGTTCGATTTTAGGATTAGGGTTAGTTTTAGTGTTAGGTTTAGGTTTAGGGTTAAATTTTAGTGTTAGGGTTACATTTAGGGCTAGGGTTATTTTTAGGGTTAGGATTAGAATTTAGGGTTAGAGTTAGGTTTAGTGTTAGTATTACGGTTACGATTAGGGTTAGGGTTAGGTTTAGGTTTAGGGTTAGGTGTTAAGTGTTAGGAACATGGTTAGGCTTTGGGTTAGTTTTACGGTTAGGGGTTAGGTATTAGGGATAGAGTTAACGTTAGGTATAGTGTTAGGGTTATGGTTAGGTTTAGGTTATGGTAAGGTTTAGGGTTAGGGATAGTTTTAATCTTAGGGTTAGGTTTAGGATATGGGATAGTGTTAGTGTTAGGTTTAGGGTTAGGGTTAGGTTTAGGGTTAAGGTAAGGTTTAGGGTTAGAGTTTAGTTTTAGAGTTAGGTTTAGGGTTAAGGTTAGGGTTAGGGTTATTCTTAGGGCTATCTTTAAAGGTAAGCTTTAGGTTTAGGTTTAGGGTTAGTGTTAGAGTTTAGGGTTAGGGTTATGGTTAACGTTAGGCTTAGGATTAGAAGTTATGGTTAGGTGTAGGGTTAGGGTTATGATTATCGTTAGGGTTAGGGTTAGTGATACGGTTAGGGTTAGGGGTCAGTTGTTTAGGAGAGGTTTATTGTTAGTGTTAGGGTTAGGGTTATGGTTAGGGTTAGTTTAGTATTAGCGTTAGTGGTTATGTGTTAGGGAGAGGGTTAGTGTTAGGCTTCGGGTTACTTTTAGTGTTAGTGTTATGATTATGTTTAGGTTTAGGGTTAGGGTTAGTGTTGATATTAAGGCCAGAGTTAGGTTTATGGTTAGGTTTAGGGTAAGGTTTAGGCTTAGGGTTAGGGATTAGGTGTTAGGGATATGATTAGTGTTAGGTTCAGTGTTAGGGATAGGTTTAGGTTTACGTTTAGGTTTAGGTTTACAGATAGTGTTAGGGTTAGGGTTTCAGGTTAGGGTTACGGTTAGGTTTAGGTTTATGATTAGGGTTAGGTTTATGTCTAGAGGTTAGTGTTAGGTTTAGTGTTTGAGGTTGGGGCTAAGGTTATCGTTAGTGTTAGGCTTAGAGTTTATGAATAGGGTTAGTGTTAGGGTTAGGGTTAAAGCTTAGGTTTAGGGTTAGGGTTATGGTTAGGGTTAGGGTTATGTTTAGAGGTTAGTGTTAAGGTTAGGTTTAGAGTTAGATTTAAGTTTAGGGTTAGGCTTAGGGTTAGGGTCAGGATTAGATTTAGGGTTAGGAATAGGGTTACGATTAGGCTTTGGGTTACGGTTAGCGTTATGTCTAGGGTTAGGTTGAGGTTTAGTATTATGGTTAGGGTTAGGGTTAGAAGTTAGGTTTAGTGTTATGTTTAGTGTTAGATTTTAGGGTTAGGGTTAGGTTAAGTTTTAGGGATAGAGTTAGGGTTAGGTTTATGGTTAGGATTACGGTTAGGTTTAGTGTTAGGGTTATGGGATAGGTGTTAGGGAGATGGTTTTGGTTAGGCTTAGTGTTACGGTTAGGTTTAGGGTTACGATTAGGTTTAGGGTTAGGTTTAGGCTTATGGTTATTGTTTGTTTTAAGGTTAGGGTTAGGGTTACGTGTTAGGTGTTAGGGATGAAGTTAGCGTTAGTGTTGGTGTTAAGGTTAAGGTTACAATTACTGTTAGGTTTAGTGTTAGGGATAGTGTTAGGTTTAGTGTTAGAGTTGGGGGTAGGGATTGTGTTAGAGTTAGGGTTAGGGTTAGGGTTTAGGTTTAGGGTTATTGTTATGGTTAGGGTTAGGTTGAGGTTTAGGGTTAGGCTTAGGGTTAGAGTTCAGGGTTAGGGTTAGTGTTAGTGTTAGGGATAGGTTTAGGTTTAGGGTTTGAGTTTAGGGTTAGGGTTAGGGTTAGGATTAGGCTTAGGGTTAGAGTTAGGTTTAGGATTAAACTTCAGTGTTAAGGTTAGGTTTAGTGTTAGGGTTCGGTTTAGGGTTAGGGTAAGGGTTAGGGTTAGCTTTATTTTTGGGATTATGGTAGGGTTAGGGTTAGGTATTAGTGTTAGGTTTAGGGTTTGTTTAAGGGGTAGGGTTAGGGTTAGGGTTAGGGATTAAAGTTAGTTTTATGGTTAGTGTTAAGTTTAGGGTTGGGTTAGGTTTTGTGTTATGGTTAGAGTTAGGTTTTGGTTGAGAATTTAGGGTTAGGGTTAAGGTTAGGATTACAATTAAAATGTAGGGTTAGGGTTATGTTAGGATTTGGGTTATGCTTAGGGTTCAGGTTAGGTTTAGGTTTACGATTAGTTTTAGCGTTAGGTTTCGGGTTAGGGTTACGGGTTAAGTGTTAGGGATAGGATTAGAGTTAGTGTTAGAGTTAGGGTTAGGGTTAGGTTTACGGTTCGTTTTAGGGTTAGAGTTAGTGTTAGGGTTCGAGGTTAAGTGTTACGGGTAGATTTAGGTTTATTGTTAGGGTAGGGTTAGGGTTAAGTTTAGGGTTAGGGTTAGGTTTACAGTTAGGTTTAGGGTTACTGATAGTGTTAGTGTTAGGGTTAGGCTTTAGGTCTAGGGTTAGGGTTAGGGTTAGGATTAGGGTAAGTGTTATGGTTAGAGGTAAGTGTTAATTGTTGTGTTAGAGTTTGGGGTTAGGGTTAGGCTTATGTTTTATGGTTAGGGTTAGGGTTAGGGTTAGTCTTTGGGTTAGTGTTAGAGGTATAGGTTAGGGTTATGTTCAGGGTTAGTGTTAGGTTTAGGTTTAGGGTTATTCTATGGTTACTGTTAGGGTTAGGGTTAGGTATTACAGTCAGGTTTAGTTTTAGTTTAACGGGTAGGGTTAGGGTTAGGTTTAAGGATTAATGTTAGGTTTAGGGTTAGTGGTAGGGTTAGGGTTATGGTTATGGTTAGGTTTAGGGTTATGGTTAGGTGTAGTGTTAGGGGTTAGTTGTTAGGGAGTGTGTTAAGATTAGGCTTCAGGTTACTGTTAGCTCTAGGGTTATGATTAAGTTTAGGGTTAGGCTTAGGATTAGTGTAAGATTTAGGTTTAGTGTTAGTTTTAGAATTAGGTTTAGGGTTTGCTTGATGTTAGGTGTTAGGAATATGGATAGGATTAGGGTTAGGGTTAGGTTTAGGTTAAGGGTTAGGTTTACGGTTAGGTTTAAGTTTAGGAATAGTGTTAGGTTTACGGTTAGGGTTTAGAGTTAGGTTTAGTGTTAGGGTTAGTGTTAGGGTTAGGTTTAGGGTTAGGGTTAGGGTTAGTTTTAGGTTTAGAAGTCGGTTTAGTGTTATGGTTATGTTTAGGGTTAGAGTTAGGTTTAGGGTTAGATATTAGGGCTATGTTTAAGGTTAGGATTAGGGTTAGTGTTACGGTTAGAGTTTATGGTTAGGGTTAGTGTTAGAGTTGGTGTTAAGGTTAGGGTTAGTGTTAGAGTTTAGTGTTAGGTTTAGGGTTAGAGTTTGTGTTTATGGTTAGGGTTAGGGTTAGTCTTAGAGGTTATGTTTAAGGTTAGAGTTAGGGTTAGTGTTAAAGCTTAGGTTTAGGTTTAGGTTTAGGTTAGGTTTAGTTCTATGTTTAGATTTAGGGTTAGGGTTAGGGGTTAGGTGTTCGTGATATTTTTAGGGTTAGTGTTAGTGTTAGAGATAATATAAGGGTTAGACTAAGGGTGTAAGTTAGGATTAGTGTTAGGGTTAGTTTAGGGTTAGGTTTAGGGTTAGGCTTAGAGGTTATTGTTAAGGTTAGGGTTAGGGTTACAGCTTAGCTTTAGGGTTAGTTTTAGGGTTAGGGTTAGGGTTAGCGTTAGGGTTAGGGATAGGGTTATGCTTAGGCTTCAGATTATGGTTAGGGTTACAGTTATGATTAGGTTAGTTTTTTATGTTAGGGTTAGGTTTAGGATTATGGTTAGGTTTAGAGTTAGGGTTTGGATTAGGATTAGGGTTACGTTTAGGGTTAGTTTTATCAGTTCGGTGTTAGGGATAGGTTTAGGGTTAGGCTTCAGGTTCCAGTTAGGGTTAGGGTTACGATTAGTTCAGTGTTAGTGGTAGGGTTAGGGTTAGGGTTATGGTTAGAGTTTAGGATTAGGCGTAGTGTTAGGGTTAGGGTTAGGGTTAGGGTTAGGGTTATGATTAGTTAAGTGTTAGTGTTAGGGTTAGAGTTAAGGTTACGTTTAGAGTTTAGGGTTAGGTTTAGTGTTAGAGTTATGGTTAGCGGTTAGCATTAGGTTTGATTTAGGGTTTGGGTTACAGCTTAGGTTTAGGATTAGGGTTAGATGTTAGTAATAGGTTTAGGGTTACCATTAGTGTTAAAGCTTAAGTTTGGGGTTAGGTTAGGGTTATTGTTAGGGTTAATTTTCGTGTTAGGGTTAGGGTTAGGGTTAGGGTTAGGGATAGGGTTATGGTTAGAAGTTAGCGTTTGGTTTAGGGTTAGATTTAGGGTGAAGGTTAGGGTTAGGGTTAGGTTTAGGCATAGTTGTTATGGTTAGTGTTAGGGTTAATTTTCATGTTAGGTTTAGGGTTATGGTTACAGTTAGGATTACAATTAGTTTAGGGTTATTGTTATGGTTACATATAGGTGAGGGTTAGGGTTAGGGTTAGGATTAGGGTTAGGGTTATGGTTAGGGTTAGCATTTAGCATTAGGGTTAGTGTGAGGGTTACTGTTATGGTTAGTGTTAGGGTTAGGTTGAGGTGTAGTGTTTGTTTTATGGTTATGGTTAGAATTTATATATAGTGTTAGGTTTAGTGTTAGGGTTAGGGATAGGTTAGCATTAGGGTTAGTTTTAGAGGTTAGGGTTAGTGTTACGTTTAGGTTTAGGGCTAGGGATAGGGTTAGAGGCATGTGTTAGGGTTAGGGTTAGTGTCAGGGTTTGGGTTAGGGTTAGGGTTAAGCTATAGATAGGGTTAGTGTTAGGTATTACAATCAGGGTTTGGGTTACTTAAAGGGTAGGTCTAGGTTTAGGGTAAGGGATTAATGTTATATTTAGGGTTAGGGTTATGGTTATGGTTAGGGTTAGGGTTATGGTTAGGGTTAGGATTAGATGTTAGTGTTAATGTTAAGGTTAGGGTTAGGGTCAGTGTTATGATTAGAGTTTAGGGTTAGGTTTATGTTTAGGGTGAGTGTTCGGGTTATGGTTAGATGTTAGCATTCGGTTAAGTGTTAGAGTTAGGGTTAGGGTTAAGTTTAGGGTTAGGGTTAGGGTAAGGGTTAGGACAGGGGTTAGTGGTTAGGATTAGTGTTAGGATTACGGTTAGTGCTAGGGTTAGTTTTAGAGGTTAGTTTTAGTGTTAGGATTAGGGTTATGGTTAGTGTTAGCATTAGGATTAGGGGTTAGGTTGGGTTAGGGTTAGGGTTGGTTAAGGGTTAGAGTTATGGTTAGAAGTTAGGTTTAGGGTTAGGGTTAAGGTTATGCTTAGTATTTGGGTTATGATTAAGGTTAAGGGTAGGGGTTAGCTGTTAAGGAGAAGTTTAGGGTTAGGCTTTGTGTAACGCTTATGGTTAGGGTTTTGATTAGTTTGAGGGTTAGGGTTAGGGTTAGAGTTAGGTTTAGGGTTAGTTTTAGAGTTAGGGTTAGGGTTAGGGTTAGAGGTTAGGTGTTTCGATAGGGTTAGGTTTAGGGTTTGGGTTCAATTTAGGGTTAGGGTTAGGGTTAGAGTTAGGCATAGTGTTAAGTTTAGTGTTGGGGTTAGGTTTAGGTTTAAGTTTAGGGTTAGGGTTACTCTTAGGTTTAGGGATAGGGTTATGGTTGGGGTTAGAATTAGTGTTACAGTTAGAGTTTTGGGCTAGGTTTAGGGTTAGTGTTAGGGTAAGTGTTAGGGCTAGGGTTAGGGCTAGGCTATGGTTAGTGTTTGGGTTATGGTTAGACGTTAGTGTTTGGTTTAGGGTTATAGTTAGGGTTAGTGTTAGGGTTAGGATTAGGCTTAGATTTTATGTTTAGGGTTAGGGTTAGGTTTAGGGTTAAGGATAGGGTAATGTTTAGGATTAGTGTTAGTTATTCGTTTTGGGATTAGGTTTACGGTTAGGGTTAGTGTTAGCTTTAAGTGTTAGTTTTAGTGTTAGGGTTAGGGATAAGGTTATTATAAGCGTTAGGGTTAAGGATAGAGTTAGGGTTATTTTTAGGGTTATGCTTAGCATTATGGTTAGTGTTAGGACTACATTTAAGTTAACGTTAGGGATGGGTTAGGTTTAGGGTTAGGGTTAGGTTTTGTGTTAAAATAGTGTTAGGTTTAGGGTTAGGGTTAGGTTTAGGTGTTAGTTTTTAAGAATGGGGTTATGGGTTAGTGTTATGGTTATAGTTAGGGTTAGGGTCACGGTTAGTGTTAGGGTTAGGGTTATGGTTAGGGTTAGTGTTTAGGTTAGGGTTAGGCTTAGGGTTAGGTTGATGTTTAATGTTAGTTTAAGATTAGGGTTACACGTTAGGTTTATTGTTAGATTTAGGGTTAGGGTTACGGATAGGTTTTGAGTTAGGGTTAGTATTAGAAGTTAGTGTTAGTGTTATGTTTAAGTTTAGGTTTAGCATTAGGGTTAGAGCCATGTGTTAGGGTTAGTGTTAGCATTAGGTTTAGGGTTAGGATTATGGTTAGGGTTAGCGTTGAGGGTTAGGCTTAGGGTTAGGGTTAGTGTTATGGTTAGCATTAGGGTTATGTTGATGTTTAGTGTTAGGTTAGGATTAGGGTTACAAGTTAGGTTTAGTGTTAGGTTTAGGGTTAGGGTTAGTGTTAGAGGTTAGGTTTAGTGTTATATTTAGGGTTAGGGTTAGGGTTAGCGGTATGTGTTAATGTTAGGGTTAGGGTTAAGGATAGGGTTAGTGTTAGGGTTAGGGTTATGCTAGGGTTGTGTTTAGGTTTAGGGTTAGGTATTATAGACAGGTTTAGCTTTAGTTTAAGGGGTAGCGTTAGTGTTAGGGAAAGTGATTAATGTTAGGTTTAGTGTTAGGGTTATGGGTATGGTTAGGTTTAGGTTTAGTGTTAGGAATAGAAGTTAGGTTAAGTGTAGGGTTAGGGTTAGGATTAGAAGTTAGGGTTAGGGTAGGGTTAGGGTTATGGTTACGTTTATTTTTAGGGTTAGTGTTAGAGTTAGGGTTAGGGTTAGGTTGATGCTTAGTTTTAGGCTTAGGGATAGTATTAGCTTTAGGGTTAGTGTTATGGTTAGGGTTCGGGTTACGGTTAGGCTTCGAGTTATGGTTAGGATTAGGGTTACAATTAGTTTAGGCTTAGGTTTAGGGTTATGGTTAGGTATAGGGTTTGATGTTAGGGATAGTTTTAGGGTTAGTGTTAGTGTTGCCGTTAGAGTTTATGGTTAGGTTTAGTGTTAGGGTTAGTGTTATGGTTATATTTTAGTGTTAGGTTTCAGTTAGGATTAGTGTTAAAACTTAGGTTTATGGTTAGGGTTAGGTTTAGGGTTAGTGTTTAGTTTAGGGTTATGGTTAGGGTTAGTGTTACGGTTGGCGGTTAGAGTTTGGTTTATGGGTAGATTTAGGGTTAAAGTTAGGGTTAGTTTTTGGCTTAGAATTTATGGTTAGTGTCAGGTTTAGGGTTAAAGCTTAGGTTCAGGGTTTGCGTTAGTGTTAGGGTTAGGGATAGGGTAAGGGTTAAGATTAGGGTTACTGGTTAATTTTAGTGTTAGAGTTACAGTTAGGGTTAGGGTTAGGTCTACAGGTTAGTGTAAGGGTTAGTGTTAGAGTTAGGGTTAGTGTTAGTCTTGGTTTATCATTAAGGTTAGGGTTACAATTAGGTTAGGAATAGGGTTAGGGTTTTCATTAGATTTAGTGTTAGGGTTAGGTTATGGGTTAGGTGTGAGGTACAGGGTTATGGGATAGGGTTAGGGTTAGGGTTATATTTAGGGTTAGCATTTAGGGTTAGGGTTAGTGCTAGGGTTAGTGTTATGGTTAAGGTTAGTGTTAGGTTGAGGTTTAGGGGGGTTAGGGTTAGTGTTAGGGTTCGAAGTTAGCTTTAGTGTTAGATTTAGCGTTAGGGTAGGGATAGGTTTAGGGTTAGGGTTAGTGTTAGAAGTTAGGGTTAGTCTTAGGTTTAGGGTTAGTGTTAGGGTTAGGGTTAGGCTTAGGGTTAAAAGTACGGGTTAGGGTTATGGTTATGGTTAGGGCTGGGTTATGCTAGGGTTAGGATTATGGTTAGGCATTACAGTCAGGGTTAGGGTTAGTTTAAGGGGTAGGGTTAAGTTTAGGGTTAGGGACTAATGTTTGGTTTAGTGTTATGATTATGGTTAGCGTTAGGTTTAGGGTTAGGTTTAAGGTTAGGATTAGAACTTAGAGTTAGGGGTACTGTTAGGTTTATTTTTACAGTTAGGGTTAGGTTTAGTGTTAGGTTTAGGCTTAGGGGTTACTTGTTTGGGAGAGGGTTAAGATTATGCTTTGGGTTACGTTTCGTGTTAGGTTCATGATTAGCTTTAGTGTTAGGCTGAGGGTTAGTTTTAGTGTTAGTTTTAGAGATAGGTTTAGGGTTAGGGTTGGGGTTAGATGTTAGTGATAGGATTAGGGTTCGGGTTAGGGTTAGATTTAGGGTAAGGCTTAGTTTTACCATTATGGCTAGGGTTAGGAATAGTGTTAAATTTAGGGTTAGGGTTTAGGGTTAGGTTTAGGGTTAGAGTTAGGGTTAGGTTTAGGTTTAGGGTTAGGGTTAGTGTAAGGGTTAGAAGTATTTTTAGTGTTAGGTTTGGGTTAGGGTTAGAGTTAGAGTTAGGGTTTGGGTTAGATATTAGTGTTAGGGTTATGATTAGGGTTATGGTTAGGGTTAGGATTAGTGTTATGTTTAAGTTTAGGGTTAGGGTTAGGTTTAGATTTAGGGTTAGGGTTACTGTTAGGGTTAGAATTTGGTTTAGTGTTAGGGTTAGGGGTAGGGTTAGAGTTAGAGTTAGAGTTAGGGTTACATTTTAGGATTAACGTTAGTGTTAGGGTTAGGGTTACGGTTAGAGGTTAGGGTCAAGGTTAGGGTTAGGGTTATGGTTAGAAGTTAGCATTTGGTTTAGGGTTAGTGTTGTGTTTAGGGTTATGGTTAGGGTTAGTCTTAGGTGTTATGGTTAAGGTTAGGATTAGGGTTAGGGTTAAAACTTAGGTTTAATTTTAGGTTTAGGTTTAGGGTTAGAGTTATGGTTAGGGTTAGAGTTAGTGTTAGGGTTAGTGTTAGAATTAGGTCTAGGGGTTAGGTGTTAGGGAGAGTCTTATGGTTAGCCTTCAGGTTATGGTTAGTGTTAGGGTTATGGTTAGGTTTAGGGTTAGGGTTAGTTTTAGGGATAGTGTTAGGGTTAGGTTTACTGTTAGTTTTAGGGTTAGGGTTAGGGGTTTACATTTAGGGATAGGATTAGGGTTATTTTTTGGTTTAGGGTTAGGGTTACGGTGAGGGTTGGGTTTAGGTTTATGGTTAGTTTTAGGGTTATACTTAGTTTTAGGATTAGGGTTAATTTTACGGTTAGTTTTGGGGTTATGTTTAGTTTTACGGTTAGGTTTAGTGTTAGGGTTAGGATTAGGGTTAGGGTCATGGTTAATATTTAGCATTAGGTTTAGTGTTAGAGTTTGGTGTTCATGTTAGGCGTAGCGTTAGGCTTAGAGTTTATGTTTAGGCTTATTGTTGGGGCTATCATTAAAGCTTAGGTTTTGGTTTAGGGTGAGGTTGAGGATTAGTGTTAGTGTTAGGGTAAGGGTTAGAGTTATGGGTTAGGGTTATGCTTAGGTTTAGTGTTATGCTAGAGTTAGGGTTAGGGTTAGGTATTACAGTCAGGTTTAGTGTTAGTTTAAGGGGAAGCAGTAGGGTTAGAGAGGGTTAGGGATTAATGCTAGGTTTACGGTTGTGATTATCGTTATGGTTAGGGTTAGGGTTTGGGTTAGGGTTAGGTTTAGGGTTAGGATTAGAAGTTAGGGTTAGGCGTAGCGCTAGGTTTGTCGTTACAGTTATTGTTAGTGTTACCGTTAGGTTTAGGACTTAGCTGTTAGGGATAGGATTAAGATTAGGCTACGGGTTATGGTTAGCAATAGGGTTACGATTAGTTTTAGGGTTAGGGTTAGGCTGAGGGTTAGGGTTAGGTTTAGTGTTAGTTTTAGGGTTAGGTTTATGGTTAGGGTTAGGTTTTGGTTTTAGGGAGAGGGTTAGTGTAGGGTTATGGTTAGTTTTAGGGTAAGGGTTAGGTTTACGTTTAGGGTTATGATTTGGAATCGTGTTAGTTTTAGGGTTAGGGTTTAGGGTTAGGTTTAGGGTTAGGGTTAGGTTCAGTTTTAGGGTTAGGGTTAGTTTTAGGATTCAAAGTTGGTTTAGTGTTAGTGTTGGGGTTAGGTTAGATTTAGAGTTAGAGTTAGGTTTAGCTGTTAGAGTTAGTGCTAGTCTTACCATTAGGGTTAGGGTTAGGGTTAGGGTTAGTGTTACGGATAGAGTTTAGGGTTAGGTTTAGGGTTAGAGTTACGATTAAGGTTAGGTCTAAGGTTATGGTTAGAGGTTAGCATTAGGTTTAGGGTTAGAGTTTGGGTTTAGCTTTAGGGTTATGTTTATGCTTAGATGTTATGGTTAAGGTTAGGGTTAGGGTTAGGGTTAAAACTTAGTTTCGGCTTAGGATTAGGGTTAGGGTTAGGGTTAGTGTTTCAATTAGTGTTAGTGTTAGGGTTAGGGGTTAGGTGTTCGGGAAAGGGTTAGGGCTAGGTTTAAGGTTAGTGATAGGGTTAGGTTTAGGGTTAGAAGAATGGGTCAGGGTTAGGGTTAGAGTTAGGTTTAGGATGTGGTTTAGGGTTAGGGTTAGGGTTAAAACTTAGGTTTAGGTTTAGGGTTAGGGTTAGGGGTTAGGTGTTAGGGAAAGGGTTAGGGTTAGGTTTAAGGTTAGTGATAGGGTTAGGTTTAGGTTCAGAGTAATGGGTTAAGTTAGGGTTAGGGTTAGGTTTAGGGTGCGGGTTAGGGTTAGGGTTAGGGTTAGGTTTAGGTTTAGAGGTATGAGTTAGGGTTAGGTTTAGGGGTAGGGTTCGGGTTAGGGTTAGGCTTATGGTAGGTTTAGGGTTACTTATTATGGTCAGTATTAGCGTTAGTTTAACGCTTAGTGTTAGGGTTAGGGTTAGGGATTAATGTTAGGTTTAGGTTTAGGTTTATGGTTATGGTTAGGGTTAGGGTTAGTGTTAGGTTTAGGTTTAGAGTTTAGGGTTAGCGTTAGGTTTTGTGTTAGGATTTGGGTTAAGGTTAGGACTAGGGTTTCGGTTAGGACTTGGATTAGGATTAGGATTAGGTTTAGGTTTAGTTTAGGGGTTAGGTGTTAGGGATAGGGTTAGTGTGAGGCTTCGGTTTAAGTTTAGGTTTAGGATTACGATTAGGTTAGGGGTACTGTTAGGGTTAGTTTTAGCATTTGCATTAAGTTTATGTTTAGTTTTTGGGTTAGGGTTAGGGTTAGTGTTAGGGGTTAGGTGTTAGAAATAAGGTTGTAGTTAGGGTTAGCGTTAGTGTTAGGTTAGGTTAGGGTTAAGTTTAGGGTTAGTGTTAGGGTTAAGTTAAGGGTTTGGTTTAGAGTTCGGTTTAGTTTTAGGCTTAGGGTTGGGTTAGGTTAATTGTTAAAAGTTAGGTTTAGAGTTAGTTTAGGGTTAGGGTTAGCAATAGGTTTGTGTTATGTTTAGGGTTAGTGTTAGAGGTTAAGGTGAGGATTAGGGTTTGGATTAAGGTTAGAGTTATGGTTAGGGTTAGAGGTATGGGTTAGTGATAGGTTTAGGGGTAAGGTTAGGATTAGGGTTACGGTTAGGCTTTGGTTATGCTTAGGGTTAGGGTTATGGTTAGTTTTAGGGTTAGGTTGAGAATTACGTTTAGAATTAGGATTACGTTTAGGTTTAGGGTTAGAAGTTAGGTTTAGTGTTAGGGATAGGTTAGTGTTAGTGTTAGGGTCAGGGTTAGAGTTTAAGGTTAGGGTTAAAGTTAGGATTAGGGTTATTGTTAGGGTGAGAGGTATGTGTTGGGGTTGGATTTAGGGGTATTGTTACAGTTAGGGTTAGGGTTATGGTAGGTTTAGGATTAGCGTTAGGGCTAGGTACTACTGTCAGGGTTAGTGTTAGTTTAAGGGGTAGGGTTCAGGTTAGGGTTATGTTTAGGCTTAGGGTTATGTTTAAAGGTTCGCTTTAGGTTTAGGGTTAGGGTTAGAGTTTAGTGTTAGAGTTACGGTTAGGGTTAGTTTTAACGTTAGTGTTAGGATTAGAAATTAGGGTTACGGGTAGGATTAGGTTTATGATTACGGTTAGGGTTAGGCTTAGGTTTAAGGTTAGGTTTACAGTTAATGTTAGGGTTAGGTTTAGGGTTAGGGTTAGGTTTAGGTTTAGAGGTTTGGTTACTGTTAGTGTTAGAAGTTACTTTAGTGTTAGGGTTTGGGTTGTAGTTAGAGTTAGAGTTCGGGTTAGGGTTAGATTTTAGGGTTTGGTTTACGTTAGTGTTAGGGTTAGGATTAGTGTTACGGTTAGAAGTAAGGGTTAAGGTTAGAGTTAGGGTTAAGGTTAGGTTTAGGGTTAGGGTTAGGATTAGTGTTATTGTTAGGGTTAGGTGTTAGGTGTTAGGCAGAGAGTTAGGGTTATGTTTAGGGTTATGGTTAGGGTTAGAGGTTATGTGTTAGGGAGAGGGTTAGGGTTAGGCTTCGGGTAACATTTAGTGTTAGTATTACATTTAAGTTTACATTTAGGGTTAGGATTAGGTTTAATATTAATGTCAGAGTTAGGTTTTTGGTTAGGTTTCTGGTTAGGTTTATGCTTAAGGTAAGGTGTTAGGTGTTAGGAATATGGTTTTGGTTAGGGTTTGGGTTAGGGTTAGGGTTAGGGTTAGGTTTACGGTTAGGTTTAGGTTTACATATAGTTTTAGGGATAGGGTGAGGGTTTAGGGTTAGGGTTATTGTTAGGTTTAGGTTTAGGATTAGGGTTAGTCTTATTGGTAGAGATTAGCGTTAGGTTTAGTGTTAGAGTTTGGGGTTATGGTTATGGTTAGGGTTAGGCTTACAGTTTATGATTAGGATTAGTGTTAGGGTTAGGATAAAGCTTAGGTTGAGGGTTAGGGTTATGCTTAGGGTTAGGGTATGATTAGAGGTTAGTGTTAGGGTTAGGTTTAGAATTAGTGTTAGTTTTTGTGATAGGGTTAGTTTTAGGATTAGGTTTAGAATTAGGTTTAGGTTTAGGGTTAGGGTTAGGGTTATGATTAGGTTTAGGGTTAGGGTTATGGTTAGGAATAGTGTTACGGTTAGGCTTTAGGTTACGGTTAAGGTTATGGTTTGGGTTATGGTTACGGTTAGGTTGAGGTTTAGGATTATGTTTAGGGTTACCGTTAGAAATTACGTTTAGTGTTAGGTTTAGGATTAGTGTCAGGGTTAGAGTTAGCGTTAGGGTTAGGATTATTTTTACATTTAGCGTAAGGTTTAGATTTAGGTTGAGGTTTAGGGTTAGGGTTAAGGTTAGTGTTAGGTTTAGGGTTAGGATTAGGGTTAAGGTTAAGGTTAGGGTTAAGGTTAAGGTTAGGGTTAGACTTAGGGTTAGATGTATGGGTTAGGGTTAGGGTTAGATTTAGGGGAATGTTTAGTATTAGGGATATGTTTAGCGTTAGGGTTAGCATTAGGGTTAGGTTTTTTGGTTAGGTTTAGGATTTGAGGTATGTGTTACGGTTAAGTTTAGGGGAAGTGTTAAGGTTAGGATTAATATTATGCTAGGTTTAGGGTTAGGGTTAGGGTTACATTTAAGTTTTGGGTTAGGGCTAGGTTTAGGGTAGAGCTAGAGATTAGGTGTTGGGGAAAGGGTTAGGGTTAGGCTCCCGGTTATGGTTTGGTTTTGCATTATGATTAGGTTTAGGCTTAGTGTTATTTTTAGGGTTAGGGTTAGGTTTAGGGTTAGAGTTAGATTTACAGTTAGGGTTAGGTTTAGGGTTAGGGGTTAGATGTTAACGAGTGGTTTAGGGTTAGGGTTAGTGATTAGAGCCAGACTTCATGTTAGTTTAAGGGATAGAGTTACGGTTAGGGTTAGGGATTAATGTTATGTTTAGTGTTAGGGTTATGGTTAGGTTTAGAGTTAGGGTTAGGATTAGAAGTTAGTGTTAGTGTTACAGTTAGAATTATGGTTACTGTTAGGGTTTGGGTTAGTTTTAGAGTTAGGGTTAGGTGTTAGGGGTTAGGGAGAGGTTTAAGGTTAGGCTTCAGATTATGCTTAGTGTTAGTTTTGTAACTAACTTTAGGGTAAGGCTTAGGGTTATGGTTAGTTTTAGGGTTAGTTTTAGTGTTAGTTTTAGGGTTAGGTTTCGTATTAGGGTTAGGGGTTAGGTTTTAGGGTTAGTGTTAAGGTTAGATTTATGGTTAGGGTTAGGGTTAAGGATAGTGTTTTGTTTAGAGTTAGGGTTTAGGGTTAGTGTTAGGGTTAAGGTTAGGTTTAGTTTTAGGTTTAGGGTTAGAGTTTAGGGTTATGGTTAGGTTAGGTTTAGGCTTAGTTTTAGGATTAGGATTAGTGTTAGGATTAGGGTTAGGGTTATGATTAGGGTGAGGATTAGAGGTTAGGTGTTAGGAAGAGGGTTTGGCTTAGGCTTTGGGTTAGGCTTAGGGTTAGGGCTACGATTAGATTTAGAGTTAGGTTTTGGGTTAGATTTAGGGTTTGTTTTAGAGTTAGGGTTTGGGTTAGATTTAGGGTTTGTTTTAGAGTTAGGCTTACTGTTATGTTTAGGGGTTAGGTGTTAGGGATTGTGTTAGTCTTAGTGTTAGGTTTAGATTTAGGGTTAGGGTTAGGGATAGTGTTAGGTTTAGGATTAGGGTTAGTGGTTAAGTTTAGGGTTGGATTACGATTAGTCTTAGGTTTAAGTTTACAGGTTAGTGTTCGTGTTAGGATTAGTGTTAGGGTTAGGGTTAGGGTTAGGGGTAGTGTTAGGATTAGAATTTAGGGTTAGGATTAGGTTTAGGGTTAGAGTTAGGTGTAAGGTGTTAACGTTAAGGTTAGGGTTAGGGTTAGCGTTATGCTTAGAGTTAGGTTTAGCGTTAGGTTTAAGTTTAGGGTTATGATTAGAGTTAAAGGTTAGGTTTCTGGTTAGGTTTAGAAGTTTGCTTTAGTGTTAGTGTTTGGAATTGTGTTAGGGTTATTGTTAGGGTTAGAGGTGAGTGTTAGCTTTAGAGTTAGGTTTAGGGTTAAGGTTATGGTTATGGTTAGGCTTATTTTTATACTTACGGGTAGGGTTACTGTTAGGTTTAGCATTAGGTTTAGCGTTAGGCTTATGGTTAGGTTTAGGGTTAGGGTTAGGTTTAGTTTCAGGGTTAATGTTAGTGTTAGAGTTTTGTGTTAGGGTTAGGGTTAGGGTTGGGTTTAGGGTTATGGTAGCTTTAGGGTTATTGTTAGTGTTAGAGGTCAGGTTTAAGTTTAGGGTTATGGTTAGGGTCAATGTTATCATAGGGTTAGAAGTAAGGTTTAGGGTTAGGTTTAGGGGTAGGGTTAGGTTTAGCATTAGTGTTATGGTAGGTTTAGGTTTAGGGTTCAGGTTAGCTATTATGGTCAGTGTTAGGTTTAGTTTATGGGGTAAGGTTAGTGTTAGGTTTAGGGATTCGTGTTAGGTTTAGGGTTAGGTTTATGGTTAGGGTTAGGGTTAGTGTTAGGGTTAGGGTTATGTTTAGGGTTAAATTTTAGGGTTAGGTTTACGTTTAGTGGCAGAGTTATTTTTAGTGTTAGAATTAGAATTTAGGGTTAGAATTAGTTTAAGTGTCAGTTTTACGGTTATGGTTAGGGTTAGGGTTAGGTTTAGATTTAGGTTTAGGTGTTAAGTGTTAAGAAGAGGGTTATGGTTAGGCTTGGGGTTAGGGTTAGTGTTAGGGTTTGAAGTTAGGTATTAGGGATAAAGTTAGCGATAGGGTTACGGTTATTGTTTGGTTAGGGTTAGGTTTAGGGTAAGGTTTAGGGTTAGGGATAGTGTTAGGTTTAGGGTTAGGTATAGTGTTAGGGTTAGGGTTAGGTTTAGGATTAGGTTTGGGTTTAGAGTTTAGTTTTAGGGTTAGGTTTAGTGTTAAGTTTAGGTTTAGGATTCGTTTTAGAATTACAATTTATGGTTGGTGTAGGGTTAGTTTTAGGGTTACGTTTAAGGTTAGGGTTAGGGCTAGGTTTAGGTTTAGTGTTAGGTGTTAGGTGTTAGGTGTTAGGGAAAGGGTTAAATTTAGGCTTCTTGTTACGGTTAGGTTTTGGGTTACGATTAGATTTAGGCTTAGGGTTATGGTTAGGGTTAGGGTTAGGTTTAGGGTTAGGGTGAGTTTTAGAGGTAGTGTTAGGGTTAGGGTTAGGGGTTAGGTGTTAGCGACAGGGTTAGGGTTAGTGTTAGGTTTAGGCTTAGGTATTACTGTCAAGCTTCAGGTTAGTTTAAGGGGTAGAGATAGGGTTAGAGTTAGGGTTAGGTTAGGGATAGTTTTAGGATTAGGGTTAGTGTTAGAGCTTAGGGTTAAGGTTATGGTTGTGGTTAGGGTCAGGGTTAGGGTAGGGTCAGAAGTAAGGGTTAGGGTTAGGTTTAAGGGTAGTGTTAGGTTTAGGGATAGTGTTATGGTAGGTTTAGGGTTAGGGTTCAGGTTAGGTATTACGGTCAGTTTTAGGGTTAGTTTAAGGTGTAGGGTTAGGGTTAGGGTTAGTGATTAATGTTAAGTTTAGTGTTAGGTTTATGGTTAGGGTTAGGGCTAGGGTCAGGGTTAGGGTTAGGGTTAGAGTTTAGAATTAGGTTTAGGTTTAGGCTTAGTGTTAGGGTTAGGGTTATGTTTAGGGTTAAATTTTAGGGTTAATGTTATGTTTAGGGTTAGGGTTATTTTTAGGGTTAGGAAAAGAATTTAGGGTTAGAGTTAAGTTTAGGATTAGGGTTACAGTTACCATTAGGGTTAGGGTTAGGTTTAGGTTTATGGTTAGGTGTTAAATGTTGGGAAGAGGGTAATGGTTAGGATTCAGGTTAGTGTTAGAGTTAGGGTTAGGTGTTAGGTATTAGGGATAGAGTTAGCATTAGGGTTAGAGGTAGGGTTAGCTTTATGGTAATGTTTAGAGTTAGGGGTTGGGTTAGGGTTAGCGTTAGGGATAGTGTTAGGTTCAGTGTTAGACTTTGGTTTTAGGGTTAAGGTTATTGTTAGGGTTAGGTTTAGGATTACAATTTATGGTTGGGGTAGGGTTAGTTTTAGGGTTACGTTTCAGTTTAAGGTTAGTGCTAGTTTTAGCGTTAGAGTTTAGTTTTAGGGTTAGGTTTAGGGTTCAGGTTAGGGTTAAGGTTAGGTTTAGGATTACAATTTATGGTTGGGTTAGGGTTAGTTTTAGGGTTACATTAAACGTTAGGGTTAGGGCTAGGTTTAGTGTTAGAGTTAGGGGTTAGGTGTTAGCGAGAGTGTTAGAGTTGGGCTTCCCGTTATGGTTAAGTTTTGGGTGACAATGAGGTTTAGGCTTAGGGTTATGATTAGGGTTAGGGTTATGTTTAGGATTAGGGTTAGATTTAGAGGTAGGTTTAGGGTTAGGGTTAGGGGTTAGGTGTTAGCAACAGGGTTAGGGTTAGGTTTAGTGTTAGGTATTACAATTAGGCTTCAGGTTAGTTTAAGAGGTAGAGTTAGAGTTAGGGTAAGGGATTAATGTTAGGTTTAGTGTTAGGGTTATGGTTAGGTTTATGGTTAGGGTTAGGATTAGAAGTTAGTGTAAGTGGTAGGGTTAGGATTATGGTTATGGTTATGGTTAGGGTTAGTGTTGGCTTTGGGGTTAGGATTCTTGTGTTAGCGCGAGGCTTAAGGTTAGGCTTCAGATTACGGTTAGGGTTAGGGTTACGATTAGCTTTAGCGCAAGGCTTATGGTTAGGGTTAGTGTTAGGGTTAGTTTTAGTGTTAGTTTTAGGGTTAAGTTTAGCGTTAGGGTTAGTGGTTAGGTGTTAGGGATAGTGTTAGGGTTAGGGTTAGGTTTATGGTTAGGGTTAGTGTTAGGGATAGTGTTAGGTTTAGAGTTAGTGTTTAGGGTTAGTGTTAGGGTTAAGCTTAGTGTTAGGGTTAGGTTTAGGGTTAGAGTTTAGGGTTATGGTTAGGTTAGGTTTAGGGTTAGCTTTAGTGTTAGGGTAAGGGTTAGGGTTAGGGTTAGGCTTATGATTAGGGTGAGGATTAGAGTTTAGGTGTTAGTAAGAGGGTTAGCTTTAGGCTTTTGTTTAGCGATAGGGTTAGCGTTATGGTTAGGTTTAGTGTTAGGGTTAGTTTTAGGGTTGTTTTATAGTTAGGGTTAAGGTTAGGGTTAGGGTTAGGTTTAAGTTTAGAGGTATGGTTTAGATTTAGGGTTAGAGTTAGGGTTCGGGTTAGGATTATGTTTAGGTTTAGGGTTAGGGTTAGTTTTAGGGTTGGGCTTAGGGCTAGTTTTAGAGGTAATGTTAAGGTTAGGTTTAGGCTTAGCTTTAGGGTTATGGTAGGTTTAGGGTTAGGATTAGTGATAGAGGTTAGTTTTAATGTTAGGGTTGTGGTTAAGGTCAGGGTTATGGTACGGTTAGAAGTAAGGGTTAGGGTTAGGTTTAGGGCAAGGTTAGGTTTAGGCATAGTGTTACGGTAGGTTTAGAGTTAGGGTTCGGGTTAGGTATTACGGTCAGTGTTAGGGTTAGATTAAGGGGTAGGGTTAGGGTTAGACTTAGTGATTAATGTTAAGTTTAGAGTTAGGTTTATGGTTCTGGTTTGGGTTAGGGTTAGTGTTAGGGCTAGGGTTAGAGTTTAGGATTAGGGTAATGTTTAGGGTTAGTGTTAGGATTAGTGTTAGGTTTATGCTTATGTTTAGGGTTAAATTTTAGGGTTAGGGTTACGTTTAGGGTTAGGGTTATTTTTAGGGTTAAGATTAGAATTTAGGGTTAGAGTTAGGTTTAGGGTTAGGGTTATGGTTTCGGTCAGGGTTACAGTTAGTTTTAGGTTTAGGGTTTGGTGTTAAATGTTGGGAGGAGGATAATGGTTAGGCTTTGCGTTAGGGTTAGGGTTAGGGTTAGGTTTAGGGATAGGTGTTAGGTATTAGGGATAGAGTTAGCATTAGGGTTAGGGTTAGGTTTATGGTAAGGTTTAGGGTTAGGGATAGTGTTAGGTTTAGGTTTAGGGTTAGGGATAGTTTTAGGCTTAGGGTTAATGTTAGGTTTAGGGTTAGAGTTTAGTTTTAGGGTTAGGTTTAGCGTTAAGGTTATTGTTAGGTTTATGTTTAGGATTACAATTTATTTTTGGGGTAGGGTTAGTTTTAGGGTTATTTTGAAGGTCAGGGTTTGGGCTAGGTTTAGGGTTAGAGTTTCATTTTAGGGTTAGGTTTAGGGTTAAAGTTAGGTTTAGGGTTAGGTTTAGGATTACAATTTATGGTTGGGTTAGGGTTAGGTTTAGGGTTATGTTTAATGTTAAGGTTAGGGCTAGGTTTAGGGTTAGAGTTAAGGGATAGGTGTTAGGGACAGGGGTAGAGTTAGGCTTTGGTTATGGTTAAGTTTTGGGTTACGATTAGGTTTAGGCTTAGCCTTATGTTTAGGGTTAGGGTTACGTTTATGATTAGGATTAGATTTAGAGTTAGGGTTAGGGTTAGTGTTAGGTGTTTGGCATTAACTACAGGGTTATGTTTACGGCTAGTGTTAGGTATTACAGTCAGGCTTCGGGTTAGTTTAAGGGGTAGAGTTAGGGTTAGGGTAATGGATTAATGTAAAGTTTAGGGTTAGGGTTATGGTTAGGTTTAGAGTTAGGGTGTGGATTAGAAGTTAGATTTAGTGGTAGGGTAAGGATTATGGTTATGGTTACCGTTACGCTTAGGGTTAGCGTTAATGTTAGGGTTAGGGGTTAGAGGTTAGCGCGAAGCTTAAGGTTAGGCTTCAGATTACTTTTAGAGTTAGTGTTACAATTAGCTTTAGGGTAAGGCTTAGGGTTAGGGTTAGTGTTAGTGTTACTTTTAGGGTTAGGTTTAATGTTAGCGTTAGGGGTTATTGGTTAGGGAGAGGCTTAAGGTTAGGCTTCAGAGTATTGTTAGGGTTAGCTTTACGGTTAGCTTTACGGTATGGCTTAGGGTTATGGTTAGTGTTAGGGTTAGTTTTAGGGTAAGTTTTAGGGTTAGATTTATTGTTAGGGTTAGGGATTAGTTGTTAGGGAATTGGGTTACGGTTAGGGTTAGGTTTATGGTTAGATTTAGGGTGATGGATAGTATTAGGTTTAAAGTTAGTGTTTAGGATTAGTGTTAGGGTTAAGGTTAGGTTTAGGGTTAGGTTTAGGGTTACAGTTTAGGGTTATGGTTAGGTTAGGGATAGGGTTCGTGTTAGGGTTAGGATTAGTGTTAGGGTTAGGTTTAGGGTTATGATTAGGGTGAGGATTAGACATTAGGTGTTAGGAAGAGGGTTTGGCTTAAGCTTTGGGTTAGGGTTAAGATTAGGGCTACGATTAGGTATAGAGTTAGGGTTAGGGTTAGATTTAGGGTTTGTTTTAGAGTTAGGGTTAGGGATAGTGTTAGGGTTAAGATTAGGGTTAGTGGTTAAGTTTAGGGTTAGGATTAAGGTTAGTGTTAAGGTTTAGAGGTTAGTGTTCGTGTTCGTGTTAGGGTTAGGGTTAAGGTTAGAGTTTTTGTTAATGTTAGGGTTAGGGTTAGTTTCAGTGTTAGGGTTAGGGGTAGCATTAGAGGTATGGGTTAGTGTTACAGTTAGTGTTAGGTTTAGGGTTATGGTAGGTTTAGGGTTAGGGTTAGTGATTGAAGTTAGTGTTAAGGTTAGGGTTGTTGTTAGGGTCAGGGTTAGGGTAGGGTTCAAATTAATAGTTATGGTTTGTTTTAGGAGTAGGGCTAGGTTTAGGGATAGTTTTATGGTAGGTTTTGGGTTAGGGTTCAGGTTAGGTATTATGGTCAGTGTTAGGGTTAGTGTAAGGGGTAGGGTTAGGATTAGGGTTAGGGCTTAATGTTAAGTTTAGGGTTAGGTTTATGGTTGGGGTTAGGGTTAGTGTTAGTGTTAGGGTTAGGGTTAGAGTTTAGGATTAGGTTTAGGTTTAGGGTTAGTGTTAGGTTTAGGGTTATGTTTAGGGTTAAATTTTAGGGTTAGGCTTACATTTAGGGTTAGGGTTATTTTTAGGGTTAGGATTAGAATTTAGGGTTAGAGTTAGGTTTAGTTTTAGGGTTACGGTTACGGTTAGGGTTAGGGTTCGGGTTAGGTTTGTGGTTAGGTGTTAAATGTTGGGAAGAGGGTAATGGTTAGGCTTCGGGTTAGTGTTAGAGTTAGTGTTTGGGGTTAGGTATGAGGCATAGAGTTAGCGTTAGGGTTAGTGTTAGGGTTAGCTTTATGGTAAGGTTTACAGTTAGGGTTAGGGTTAGGGTTAGGGTTAGGGTTAGGGTTAGGGATAGTGTTAGGTTTAGGGTTAGGGTTAGGTTTACGGTTAGAGTTTAGTTTTAGAGTTAGTTTTAGGGTTAAGTTTATTGTTAGGGTTAGGTTTAGGATTACAATTTATGGTTGTGGTAGGGTTAGTTTTAGTGTTACGTTTAAGGTTAGTGTTAGGGCTAGGTTTAGGTTTAAAGTTTAGTTTTAGTGTTATATTTATGGTTCAGGTTAGGGTTAGGGTTAGGTTTAGGATTACAATTTATGGTTGAGTTAGGGTTAGTTTTAGGGTTACATTAAGGGTTAGGTTTAGGGCTAGCTTTAGGGTTAGAGTTAGGGATTAGGTGTTAGGGAGAAGGTGAGAGTTAGGCTTCCGGTTATGGTTAAGTTTTGGGTTATGATTAGGTTTAGGCTTAGGGTTATGTTTAGGGTTAGAGTTATGTTTAGGATTAGGGTTAGATTTAGAGGTAGATTTAGGGTTAGAGTTAGGTGTTAGGTGTTAGCAACAGGGTTAGTGTTAGGTTTAATGTTAGGTATTACATTCAGGCTTCTGGTTAGTTTAAGGGGTAGAGATAGGGTTAGGGATTAATGTTAGTTTTAGGGTTAGGGTTATGATTAGTGGTTAGGGTTAGGATTAGAAGTTAGGGTTAGTGGTAGGGTTAGGTTTATGGTTACGGTTACAGTTAGGGTTAGTGTTAGGTTTAGGTTTAGGGGTTCACGGTTAGCGTGAGGCTTAATGTTAGGCTTCATGTTTAAGGTTAGGGTTATGGTTACGTTTAGGGTTAGGGTTAGTTTTATTGTTAGGCTTAGGACTAGTGTTAGAGGTTTGTGTTAAGGTTAGGGTTAGGGTTAGGGTTAGTTTTATGGTAGGTTTATTGTTAGGGTTAGTGATAGAGGTTAGTGTTAAGTTTAGGGTCATGGTTATGGTCAGATTTAAGGTAGGGTTAGAAGTAAGGTTTAGGTTTAGGTTTAGGGGTAAGAGTAGGTTTAGGGATAGTGTTATGGTAGGTTTAGGGTTAGGGTTCAGGTTAGGCATTACGGTCAGTATTAGGGTTAGTTTAAGGGGTAGGGTTAGGGTTAGGGATTAATGTTAAGTTTAGTGTTAGGTTTATGGTTCCGGTTAGGGTTAGGGTTATTGTTAGGGTTAGGGCTAGAGTTTAGTATTAGGTTTATGTTTAGAGTTAGTGTTAGGGTTAGGGTTATTTTCAGGGTTAAATTTTAGGTTTAGGGTTATTTTTAGGATTAGAATTTAGGGTTAGAGTTAGGTTTAGGTTTTGGGTTATGGTTATGGTTAGAGTTAGGTTTAGGTTTAGGGTTAGGTGTTAAATATTGGGAAGAGGGTAATGGTTAGGCTTCACGTTAGGGTTAGAGTAAGGGTTAAGGTTTAGGTATTAGGGATAGAGTTAGCGTTAGGGTTAGGGTTAGGGTTAGCTTTATGGTAAGGTTTAGAGTTAGGGTTAGTTTTAGGGTTAGTGTTAGGGTTAGCAATAGTGTTAGGTTTAGGGTTAGGGTTAGATTTAGGGTTAGAGTTTAGTTTTAGGGTTAGGTTTAGGGTTCAGGTTATTGTTAGAGTTAGGTTTAGGATTACAATTTATGGTTTGGGTAGGGTCAGTTTTAGGGTTACGTTTAAGGTTAGGGTTAGGGCTGGGTTTAGCGTTAGAGTTTAGTTTTAGGGTTAGGTTTAGGGTTCAGGTTAGGGTTAGGGTTACGTTTAGGATTACAATTTATGGTTGGGTTAGGGTTAGTTTTAGGGTTACATTAAAGGTTAGGGTTAGGGCTATGTTTAGGGTTAGATTTAGGGGTTAGGTGTTAGGCAGAGGGTTAGAGTTATGCTTCCGGTTATGGTTAAGTTTTGGGTTACGATTAGGTTTAGGCTTAGCGTTATGTTTAGGGTTAGGGTTATGTTTTGGTTTAGGGTTAAATTTAGAGAAAAAGTGTAGGTTAGGGTTAGGGTTTAAGTGTTAGCAACAGGGTTAGGGTTAGGTTTAGTGTTAGGTATTACAGTCAGGCTTCGTGGTAGTTTAAGGGGTAGAGAAAAGGTTAGGGTAAGGGATTAATGTTAGGTTTAGGGTTAGGGTTATGGTTAGGTTTAGGGTTAGTGTTAGGATTAGAAGTTAGCGTTAGTGGTAGGGTTAGGATTATGGTTACAGTTACGGTTAGGGTTAGTGTTAGGTTTACGGTTAGGGGTTAGCACCAAGGCTTAAGGTTAGGCTTCAGATTACGGTTAGGGTTAGGGTTATAATTAGCTTTAGGGTAAGTCTTATGATTAGGGTTAGTGTTAGGGTTAGTTTTAGTGTTAGTTTTAGGGTTATGTTTAGCGTTAGGGTTAGGACTTAAGTTTTAGGGATAGGGTTAGGTTTAGGTTTACAGTTAGGGTTAGGGTTCTGGATAGTGTTAGGTTTAGAGTTAGGGTTTAGGGTTAGGGTTAAGTTTAGGGTTAGGCTTAGGTTTATTGTTATAGTTTAGGGTTATGGTTAGGTTAGGGTTAGGGTTAGTGTTAGGGTTAGTGTGAGGGTTAGGGTTATGATTAGGGCGAGTATTAGAGGTTAGTTGTTAGAAAGAAGGTAATGGTTAGACTTTGGGTTAGGCTTAGCATTACCATTACGATTAGGTTTCGGTTTAGGATTAGTGTTAGATTTAGTGTTAATTTTAGAGTTAAGGTTAGGGTTAGGTTTAGCGGTTAGGTGTTAGGGATAGTGTAAGGGTTAGTGATAGTTTTAGGGTTAGGGTTAGGGTTAGGGATAGTGTTAGGTTTAGAGTTAAAGTTTCGGATTAAGGTTAGGGTTAGACGTTTTGTTTAGTGTTAGTTTTAGTATTCGCGTTAGGGTTTGTGTTAGGGCTAAAGGTTAGTGTTAGGTTTAGAGTTAGGTTCAGTATTAAGGTTAGGGTTAGGGTTATGGTTAGGTTTACGGTTAGGGTTAAGTTTAGGGTTAGTGTTAGAAGTATGGGTTAGTGTTAGGCTTAGTGTTATGTTTAGGGTTATGGTAGGTTTAGGGTTGGGGTTAGGGCTAGGGTTACTTATTACGGTCAATGTTAGTGTTAGTTTAATGGGTAGGGTTAGGGTTAAGGGTAGGGATTAATGTTAGGTTAGGGTTAGATTTATGGCTAGGGTTAGGGTTAGGGTTAGTGTTAGGTTTAGATTTTAGGGTGAGTGTTAGGTTTAGGGTTATTGTTACTATTAGGGTTAGGTTTAGGTTTAGAGTTAAGCGTTAGCATTATTGTCAGGGTTAGGCTTAGAGATTATGGTTAGGGTTAGTGTTAGTTTTATTGTTAAAGCTTAGGTTTAGTTTTAGGCTCACTGTTAGGGTTAGTGTTAGGTTTAGAGGTTAGTGTTAGGGTTATGTTTAGGGTTAATGTTAATGTTAGGGTTTGGGTTAGGTTTAAATTTTTGTTTAGAATTTGTGTTAGTGTTATGGTTAAGGATAGAATTAGGGTTAGGCTTAGGGTTAGGGTTAGGTTTAGGGTCACGTTAGGCTTTGGGTTATGTTTATGGTTAGTGTTAGGGTTATGGTTAGGGTTAGTTTTAGGTTGAAGTTTAAGGTTAGGGTTAGGTTTAGGATTAGAATTTAAGTTTAATGTTAGGTTTAGGGTTAGGTTTAGTGATAGGTTTAGGGTTATGGTTAGTGTTAGAAGTAAAGGTTTAGTGTTAGTGTTAGTGTTAGGGTTAGTGTTAGGGTTAGGGTTAGAGGTATGGGTGAGAGTTAGGTTTAGGCGTAGACTTAGGTTTAGGGTTAGGGTTAGTGTTACGGTTATAGTTTAGGGTTAGTGTTAGGGTTAGAGTTAGGGTTAATGTAAGGGCTAGGTTTACGTTTAGGTTTAGGGTTAGGGTTAGCAGTTAGGTGTTAGGGCGAGTGTTAGTGTTAGTCTTCATGTTACGGTTAGGGTTAAGGTTATGATTAGGATTAGGGTTAGTGTTAGGGTTAAGGTTAGAATTTAGAATTATGGTTGGGGGTAGCGTTAGAGTTTTGGTTACTTTTAGATTTTAGGGTTAGGGTTAGGGTTAGGTTTAGTGTTAGGTTTAGGGTTATGGTTAGAGGTTAGCGTAAGGTTTAGTTTTAGGTTTAGATTTAGGGTTAGGGTTAGGATTAGCTTAAGGCTGGGGTTATGGTAGTGTTAGGGTTAGGGTTTGTTATTTCTGTCAGGTTTAGGGTTTGTTTAAGCGGTAGTGTTGTGGTTTGTGTTATGGATTAATGTTAGGTTTAGGGTTAATGTTATGTTTAGGGTTAGGGTTATGTTTAGTGTTACAGTTAGGGTTATGTTTCGTGTTTGATTTTAGTGTTAGGGTAAGGGTTAGGGTTACGGTCATGGTTATGGTTAGGGTTTGGCTTAGGATTATGATTAGAATTTAGGGTTAGGGTTATATTTAGGATTATGTTTACAGTTAGGGTTAGGTTTAGGTTTAGGTTTAGGGTTACGGTTAGAGGTTAAGTGTTAGGGAGAATGTTAGGATAGGTGTTAGTGTTAGGAATTAGGTGTTAGGGAGAGTGTTATTGTTAGGCTTTGTGTTACCGTTAGGGTTAGAGTTACAATTAGGTTTAGGGTTAGTGTTAGGGTTAGGGTTAGAGTTTAGAATTATGGTTATGGGTAGCGTTAGGGTTTTGGTTACGGTTAGAGTTAGGGTTAGGGTAATGGTTAGGAGTAGTGTTATCTTTATTGTTATGGTTAGAGGTTAGCATTAGGTTTACAATTAGATTTAGGTTTAGGGTTAGAGTTAAAGGTTAGTGTTAGGGTTAGTGTTAGAGTTAGCGTTAGAGTTTTGGCTTAGTGCTAGAGTGAGGGTTAGGGTGAGAGTTAGGGTTAGGTTTTGGGTTAAAGTTTAGGGTTAGGGTTAGGTTTAGGGTTAGTGTTACGGTTAGGAATAGAAGTTAGTGTTAGGGGTAGGGTAATGTTTTTAGTTACAGTTAGGGTTAGGGTTAGTGTTAGGGTTAGTGTTAGGGTTTAGGTGTTAAGGGAGAGCGTTATGGATAGGCTTCAGTTTACGGTTCGTGTTACAGCTACAATTAGGTTTAGGGTTATTGTTAGGGTTAGGATTAGGTTTAGGTTTATGGTTAGTTTTAGGGTTAGGTTTAGGTGTTAAGTGTTAGGGATAGGATTAGGGTTAGGGTTAGAGTTAGGTTTAGGATTAGGTTTACTGTTAGGTTTAGGGTTAGAGTTAGGGTTAGGGTTAGTGGTAAGTGTTAGGGGTCAGATTAGTGTTATGGTTAGTGTTAGGGTTAGGGTTACGGTTAGGGTTAGGGTTAGTTTTATGCTTAGGTTTAGTGCTACGGATAGTGTTAGAGTTAGAGTTAGGCTTTAGGGTAAGGGTTAGGGTTAGGGTTAGGATTAGGGTTAGGGTTATGGTTAGAGGTTAGCATTAGATTTAGTTTTAGAGTTTGCGGTTAGGGTTAGGGTTAGGCTTAGTGTTTATGGTTAGGGATAGGGTTAGGGTTAGTGCTGGGTTAGTCTTAGTGTTAGGGTTAGAGTTATGGGTTAGGTTTATGATAAGGGTTAGGGTTAGAGTTAGGGTTAGGGTTACGCTGTGGTTAGGGTTAGGTATTACATTCAGCTTCAGGGTTAGTTTAAGGGGTAAGGTTAGGCTTAGTGTTAGGGTTAGGATTAGATGTTATGGTTAGTGGTAGGGTTATGGTTATCGTTACGGTTAGGTTTAGGTTTAGTGCTAGGTTGAGGGATAGGGGTTAGTTGTTAGGGAGAGGGTTAATATTAGTCTCCGGGTTACAGTTAGCATAAGGGTTATGATTAGGTTTAGGGTTAGGCTTAGGGTTTGGGTTAGTGTTGGGGTTAGGTTTAGTGTTATTTTTAGGGTTAGCTTTAGGGTTAGGGTTGTGGTTCGGTGTTAGGGATAGGGATAGTTTTAGGGTTAGTGTTAGGGTTAGGTTTAGAGTAAGGTTTAGGTTTATGGTGAGGTTTAGATTTAGGATTCTTGTTAGGTATACGTTTATGGTTTAGAGTTAGGTTTAGGGTTAGCGTTAGTGTTAGGGTTTAGGGTTATGTTAGTGTCAGGGTAAGAAGTTGGTTTAGTGTTAGGGTTAGGGTTACGTTTAGATTTAGAGCTAGGGTTAGTGTTAGATGTTAGGGCTAAAGTTAGTGTTAGGTTTAGAGTTATTGTTAAGGTTAGAGTTTATGGTGAGGGTTAGTTTTAAGTTAGGGTTAAGTTTAGGGTTAGCGTTATGGTTAAAGGTTAGCCTTAGGTTTAGGCTTAGAGTTTGTGTTTAGGGTCAGGTTAGGGTTAGGCTTAGAGATTATGGTTAAGGTTAGGGTTAGGGTTAGGGTTAGGGTTAAAACTTAGTTTTAGGTTTATTGTTAGGGTTAGGGTTAGTTTTAGGGTTAGGTTTAGGGTTAGGGTTAGGGGTTAGTTGTTATTGATAGTGTTAGTGTTAGGGTTAAGTTTTGGGAAGTTTTAGGGTAAGGGTTAGTGTTAGGGTTAGGGTTAAGGATAGTATTAGGGTTAGTGTTAGGGTTTAGTTTAATGTGAAGTTTAGGGTTAGTGTTAGGCTTAGGATTAGGCTTAGTGGTTATGGTTAGTGTTAGGATTATGGTTAAAGCTTAGGTTTAGGGTTAGGTTTAGGGTCAGGGTTAGGGTTAGTGTTCGGGTTAGGAATAAGTTTATGCTTAGGCTTCGGGTTATGGTTAGGATTATGGTAATGATTAGGTGAGTGTTAGGGTTAGGGATAGGTTTAGGGTTTGTGTTAGTGTTATGGTTAGAGTTTAGGGTTATGGTTAGGGTTAGGGTTAGGGTTAGTGGTTAGTGTTAAGTTTGGGGTTAGGGTTATGGTTAAAGCTTAGGGTTAGGGTTAGGGTTAGTTTTGGTGTTAATGTTAGGGTGAGGCTTAGAATTTATGGTTAGTATTATGGTTATGGTTGTCGTTAGGGTTAGGGTTAGAGGTAGGGTTAGTGTTAGGGTTAGGGCTAGGCTTAGGGTTATGGTTAGGGTTAGGATTACATTTAGGTTAGGGTTCGGGTTAGGGTTAGAATTTAGGTTTAGTGTTAGGTTAAGGGTTAGGTTTAGTGTTAGAGGTTAGGGTTAGTGTTAGGGTTCGGTTTAGGGTTAGGGTTAGTGTTAGAGTTTAGGTTTAGTGTTCGTTTTAGGGTTAGGTTTAGGGTTTTGGTTGGGGTTAGGGATAGGGATAGTGGTAAGGTTAGGGTTAGGGTTAGGTTTAGGGTTAGGTTTAGGGTAAGGGTTAGGTGTACGGTGAAGTTTAGGTTTAGGAATAGTGTTAGGTTTATGCTTAGGGTTTCGGGTTAGATTTAGGGTTAGGGTTAGGGTTAGATTAGGGTTTGGGTTATGTTTAGGTTTAGTGTTAGAGTTAGTGTTAGTGTTAGAATTTGCTTCAGTGTTAGGGTTAGGGTTAGGTTTAGTGTTATGGTAGGTTTCGGGTTAGGCTTAGTGTTACGCATTAAGGTTAGTGTTAGTGTTAGTTTAATGTGTAGGGTTAGGGTTAGGGGTAGGGATTAATGTTAGGTTTAGTGTTAGGTTTATGGCTAGAGTTAGGGTTAGGGTTAGTGTTAGTTTTAGAGGTAGAGTTCAGGGTTAGGGTTAGGTTTAGGGTTATTGTTTTTGTTAGGTTTAGGTTAAGGTGTAGAGTTTAGGGTTAGGGTTAGTGTTAGGTTTAGGCTTAGGGGTTATGGTTAGGGTTAGTGTTAGGGTTAGGGTAAAAGCTTATTTTTAGGTTTAGCATCACGGTTAGGTTTAGGCTTAGGTTTAGAAGTTATTGTACGATTATGTTTAGGGTTAGTGTTAGTGTTAGGGTTTGGGTTAGGTTTAGAGTTATGTTTAGGTTTCGGTTTAGTGTTAGTGTTAAGGATAGAATTAGGGTTAGGCTTAGGGTTAAGGATAGGTTTAGGCTCATGTTAAGGCTTTGGGTTACGGTTATGGTTAGTGTTAGGGTTATGGTTAGGGTTAGGCTTAGGTTGAGATTTAGGGTTAGGGTTAGGTTTAGAGTTAGAAGTTAGGTTTAATGTTAGGTTTAGTGTTAGGTTTAGGGATAGATTTAGGCTTAGGGTTAGTGTTAGAGTTAAGGGTTAGGGTTAGCTTTAGTGTTAATGTTAGGGTTAGATGTATGGGTTAGGGTTACATTTAGAGGTAGAGTTAGGTTTAGGGTTAGAATTAGTCTTACAGTAAGAGTTTAGGGTGAGTGTTAGGGTTAGATTTAGGGTTAAGGTTAGGGTAAGGTTTAGGTTTAGGTATAGGGTTAGGGTTAGGGGTTAGGTGTTAGGGAGAGTGTTAGTGTTAGACTTGTGTTATGGATGTGATTAAGGTTATGATTAGGTTTAGGGTTAGGTTTAGGGTTAAGGTTAGAGTTTAGAATTAGGGATAAGGGTAGATTTAGTGTTTTGGTTACCGTTAGAGTTTAAAGTTAGGGTTAAGGTTAGGGTTATTGTTGGGTTTAGGGTTAAGGTTAGAGGTTAGCGTTAGGTTTAGGGTTAGGGTTAGATTTAGGGTTGGGGTTATGGTAGTGTTAGGTATTACTGTCAGGTTTAGGTTTTGTTTTAAGGGGTAGTGTTAGGGTTTGGGTTAGGGATTAATATTAGGGTTAGTGTTAGTTTTATTTTTAGGGTTAGGGTTCGGTTTAGTGTTACAATTAGGGCTAGGCTTAAGGTTAGGGTTAGAGGTATGGGTTAGCATTAGGTTTAGGGGTAGTGTTAGAGTTAGTGTTAGGGTTATGGTAGGTTTGGGGTCAGTGTTAGGGCTACATATTACGGTCAGGGTTATGTTTAGTTTAAGGGGTCGGCTTAAGGTTAGAGTTAGGGTGAGGCTTAGGGTTATGTTTACAGGTTAGCGTTAGGTTTAGGGTTAAGATTAGTGTAAGACGTAAGGGTTAGTGTTAGGGTTAGGGATTGGTTTAGGATTAGAAGTTAGGGTTAGGGTTATGGTTATGGTTCAGGTTAGGGTTAGGGTTAGTGTTAGGTTTAGGGTTAGGGGTTAGGTGTTAGGGAGAGGGCTATGGTTAGGCTTCGGGTTACGGTTAGTATTATGGTTTATGATTAGATTTAGGCTTAGGGTTACGGTTAGGGTTAGTGTTAGGGTCAGATTTAGGTTTTCGGTTAGGTTTAGGGCTAGGTTTATGGTTAGGTTTAGGGTTACTGATAAGTGTTAGTGTTAGGGTTAGGGTTTAGGGTAATGGTTAGGGTTAGGGTTAGGTTTAGGATAAGGTTTAGGCTTATGGTTAGAGGTTAGCGTTAGGTTTAGTGTTAGAGTTTAGGGTTAGGGTTAGTGTTTAGGGTAATGGTTAGGGTTAGGGTTAGGTTTAGGATAAGGTTTAGGCTTATGGTTAGAGGTTAGCGTTAGGTTTAGTGTTAGAGTTTAGGGTTAGGGTTAGTGTTATGGCTAGGTTTAGGCTTAGATGTTATGGTTAGGTTAGTGTTAGGTTTAGGGTTAAAGCTTAGGTTTAGGGTTTGCGTTACGGTTAGGGTTAGGGTTAGGTTTAGAGGTTAGTGTTAAGGGTAGGTTTAATGTTAGTGGTAGTGTTATGGTTAGGTTTAGGTTTAGATTTAGGTTTAGGTTTAGGGTTAGGGTTAGGGTTAGGGTTAGGGTTAGGGTTAGGGATAGGTTTACGGTTAGGCTTTGGTTTACAGTTAGTTTTATGGTTATGGTTATGGTTAGAGATATGGGTTAGAGTTAGCATTAGGGTTAGGGTTAGGGCTAGGGTTAGGGTTATGCTAGGTTGAGTGTTAGTGTTAGGTATTACAGTCAGGCTTAGGGTTACTTTAAGGGGTACGGTTACTGTTAGGGTTACGGTCAGGGTTACGATTAGGGTTAGAGATTATTGTTATGGTTAGGGTTATGGTTAGGGTGTTACAGTTAGGGTTAGATGATAAGGTCAGGGTTAGAGTTAGGGGTAAGTTTAGGTTTAGGTTTAGGGTTAGGGTTAAAAGTTAGAGTTAGGGTTAGGGTTAGGCTTAGAGGTTATGGTTCGTGTTAGGTTTAGGGTTAAAGCTAAGTTCAGGGTTAGGGTTTACGTTAGGGTTAGGGATAGGTTAAGGGTTAAGATTAGATTACTGGTTAATTTTAGGGTTAGGGTTACAGTTAGGTTTAGGGTTAGGTCTAGAGTTTAGTGTTAGGGTTAGATTTAAGGTTATTTTTAGGTTTAGAGTTAGGGTTATGTTTAGGGTTAGGCTTAGGGTTATAGTTAAGGATAGGTTTACAATTAGTTTAGGGTTAGGGTTAGGGTTAGGGGTTAGGTGAGATGTATAGGGTTATGGGTTAGGGTAATGGTTAGGGTTATGGTTATGGTTATCATTTAGGGTTAGGGTTAGGGTTTGGGTTAGGGTTAGTATTATGGTTAGGGTGAGGGTTAGGTTGAGGTTTATGATTAGGGTTAGTGTTAGGGTTAGAAATTAGGTTTAGTCTTATGTTTAGGGTTAGGGTAGAGATAGGTTTAGTGTTAGGGTTCATGTTAGAGGTAAGGGTTAGTGTTAGGGTTAGTTTTAGGCTTAGGGTTTAAGGTACAGGTTAGGGTTAGGTTTAGTTTAGTGTTAGGGTTAGAGTCATGGTTAGGGTTAGGGCTGGGTTATGCTAGGTTTAGGATTAGGGTTAAGTATTACAGATTGGGCTTTGGTTAGTTTAAGGGGTAGGGTTAGGGTTAGGTAAGGGATTAATGTTAGATTTAGGGTTAGGGTTATGGTTAGAGTTAGGTTTAGGGTTAGGCTTAGTGTTAGAGGTTAGTGTTAGTGGTAAGTTTAGGCTTGGGTTAGTGTTACGGTTAGAGTTTAGGGTTACGTTAAGGTTAGGGTTAGTGTTATGGTTAGCGTTAGGGTTACGGTTATGGTTAGAGGTTAGCATTCTGTTTAGGGTAAGAGTTAGCGTTAGGGTCAGGTTTAGGCTTAGAGGTGATGGTTACGGTTAGGTTTAGGTTAGTGTTAAATATTAGGTTCAGGGTTTGTTTTAGGTTTAGGGTTAGGTTTGTTTTAGGTTTAGGGTTAGGGTTATGATAGTGTAAGGGTTAGGATTAGGGTTAGTGGTTAGGTTTAGAGTTAGGATACAGTTGGTGCTAGGTTTAGGTTTAGAGGTTAGTGCTAGTGTTAGAATTAGAGTTAGGTTTAGTGTTAGGGTTAGGTTTATGGTTAGAGTAGAGTTAGGGTTAGGTTTACACTTAGGGTTATAGTTAGTGTTAGGGTTAAAATTAGGTTCGGGTTAGGGTTAGGGTTATGTTTAGGTTTTGCGTTAGATTTAGGTTTAGGTTTAGGGTTAGGGTTAGGTTGAGGTTAAGGGTTAGTGTTCGGGTTAGGGTTAGAAATTAGGTTTAGTGCTAGGTTTAGGGTTAGGGTTAGGTATAGTTTAGGGTTAGAGTTAGTATTAGAGGTTAGGTTAAATGTTAGTGTTACTGTTGGGGTTAGGTTTAGGGTTAGGGTTAGGTATAGTATTAAAGGTATGGGTTAGGGTTAGGGTTAGGGTTAGGTTTAGGTATTACAATCAGGCTTAGCATTAGTTTAAGGGGTAGGGTTAGAGTTAGGAAAGGGGATTAATGTTATGTCTGGGTTAGGGTTATTGTTATGGTTAGGGTTAGGGTTAGTGTTAGGGTTAGGGGTATTGTTTGGATTAGCGTTAGGGTTAGGGGTTAGGTGTTAGGAGAAGGTTAAGGTTAGGCTTCGGATTATGGTTAGGGTTAGTGTTACGATTAGGTTTAGGGTTAGCCTTAGGGTTAGGGTTAGGGTTATGGTTAGGTTTAGTGTTAGTTTTATGGTTATGTTCAGCGTTAGGTTTAGGAGTTAGGTGTTAGGGATAGGGATAGGGTTAGGGTTCAGGTTAGGTTTATGGTTAGGGTTGGGTTTAGGGATAGTGTTAGGTTTAGGGTTACTGTTTAGGGTTATTGTTAGGCTTAGGGTTAGTGTTAGAGTTAGGGTTAGGTTTGGGTTTAGACTTAGGTGTTAAGTGTTAGGGTTAGGAGTTATGGAGAGGGTTGGGTTTAGGCTTAGCATTATGGTTAGGGTTAGAGTTACGGTTAGTTTAGGGTTAGGGTTAGGGTAAGGGTTAGATGTTAGGGATATGTTTAGGGTTTGGGTTAGTGTTATGGTTAGAGTTTAGGGTTACAGTTAGTGTTAGGATTATGGTTAGGGTTAGTGGTTAGAGTTAGGTTTGGGTCAGGGTTATGTTTAAAGCTTAGGGTTAGGGTTAGGGTTAGGGTTAGAGTTAGTGTTAGGGTTACGTGGTATAGGGTTAGTGTTAGGGTTATGGTTATGGTTAGAGGTTGGCATTAGGTTTAGTGATAGAGTTTGTGGTTAGGGTTAGGGTTAGTTTTAGAGTGAGGCTTAGAAGTTATGGTTAGTGTTATGGTTAAGGTTAGGTTTAAAGCTTAGGTTTAGGGTTAGTGTTAGGGTTAGGGAAAGGGTTAGTGTTAGGGTTATGGCTAGGCTTAGGGTTATGGTTAGGGTTAGGATTACATTTAGGTTAGGGTTACGGTTAGAATTTAGGTTTAGTGTTAGGTTAAGGCTTAGGGTTAGGGATAGGTTTAGGGTTATGGTTAGAGATTAGGGTTAGTGTTAAGGTAAGTGTTAGGTTTAGGGTTAGTGTTAGGTTTAGGGTTAGAGTTTAGGGTTATGATTCAGTTTAGGATTAGGGTTAGTGTTAGGGTTAGCCTTAGGGTTACGGTTATTGTTAAGGCTATGATTAAGATTAGGGTTAGTTATTAGGTGTTATGGAGAGGGTTAGCTTTAAGCTTTGGGTTACGGTTAGGGTTAGGGTTACGATTAGGTTTAGGCTTATGGTTAGGGTTACGGTTAGAGTTAGGGTTAGTTTTAGAGTCAGGGTTACGGTTAGGCTTTGGGATTAGGTTTTAGTGATAGGTTTACGGTTAGTGTTAGGTTTAGGGTTTGTTTTAGGGTTAGGGTTTGCGATAGTTTTAGAGTTAGGGTTAGGGTTAAAGCTTAGGTTCAGGGTTAGGTTTAGGGTTAGGGTTAGGGATAGGGTAACGGTTAAAAATAGGTTTAGTGGTTATTATTAGGCTTAGGATTACAGTTAGTGCTAAGGTTAGGTTTAGAGGTTAGTGTTAGTGTTAGGATGAGGCTTAGGGTTAATGTTAGGGTTAGGGTTAAGGTTAGAGTTAGGGTCAGGGTTAGGTTTAGGCTTATGGTTATGCTTATGGTTAGGGTTACAATAGGATCGGGTTTGAGTTAGGGCTAGGGTCAGGGTTACGATTAGAATTTATGGTTAGGGTTAGGTTTATGGTTTAGGGTTAGGTTTAGGGTCACGGTTATAGTTAGAGGTTAGCGTTAGTGTTAGGGTATAGTTAGGGTTAGGGCTGGGTTAGAGTTAAAGATTAGGGTTAGGCTTAGGATTACAGTTAGAGTTTAGGGTTAGTGTTAGGTTAAGGGTTAGGTTTAGGGTTAGGGTCAGTGTTTGGGTTAGGGTTAGGGTTATGCTTATTGTTAGGGTTATGATTAAGGTTAGTGTTAGGGGTTAGGTGTTAGGGAGAGGGTTAGGATTAGGCTTTGTGTTACAGTTATGTTTAGGGTTACGATTAGTTTTAGGGTTAGGGTTAGGGTAAGGATTAGTGTTAGGGTTATTTTTTGAGTTAGGGTTAGCCATAGGGTTACGGTTTAGGTTTTATCGATAGGGTTAGGGTTAGGATTAGGGTTGGTGTTAGGGTTGGGTTTATGGTTAGGGTTAATGATAGTGATAGTGTTAGGGTTATGGTTAGTGTTAGGTTCAGGGTTAGGGTTCGCTTTAGGGTTGCGGTTATGGTAGTGTTATGGTTAGGCTTAGGTATTACTGTCAGGTTTAGGGTTTGTTTAAGGGGTAGTGTCAGGATTTGGGTTAGGGATTAATGTTAGGTGTAGGTTTAGTGTTATGTTTAGGGTTAGGGTTAGTATTAGAGGTATGGGTTATGGTTAGGGTTAGAGTTAGGTTTAGGGTTTTGGTAGGTTTCGTGTTAGGGTTAGGGTTAGTGTTAGGGTTAGGATTAAGATTAGAATTTAGGGTTAGGGTTATGTTTAGGAATACATTTACGATTATGGTTAGGATTAGGATTAGAATTTAGGTTTAGGTTTATGTTTAGGATTAGGTTTGCGGGTGTGGTTAGGGTTTGGGTTAGGTTTAGGTTTAGGTTTGAGACTTAGGTGTTACTGAGTGTGTTAGGGTTAGTGTTAGGTATAGGGGTTTTGTGTTAGGGAGTGTGTTAGGGTTAGGCTTCGTGTTACTCTTAAGGTTAGGGTTTCCATTAGGTTTAGGGTTAGTGTTAGGTTTAGGGTTAGAGTTTAGAATTAGGGTTAGTGGTAGCGTTAGTGTTTTGGTTACATTTAGAATTTAGGCTTAGGGTTAAGTTTAGGGGTCGTGTTAGCATTATGGCTATTTTTAGAGGTTAGTGTTAGGTTTACGGTTAGAGTTAGGTTTAGGGTTAGACTTAAAGGTGAGTGTTAAGGTTAGGGTTAGTGTTAGCGTTAGAGTTTACTGTTAGTGCTAGCTTGAGGGTTAGGGTGAGTGTTAGTGTTAGGTTTAGTGTTAAAGTTTACGGTTAGGTTTAAGGTTAGGGTTAGGGTTCGGGTTAGTGATAGGGGTTAGATGTTAGGGAGAGGGTTAGGGGAGGCTTCGGGTTACGGTTAGTGTTACGGTTATGATTAGGTTTAGGTTTAGGGTTAGGGTTAGGTTTGGGTTTATGGTTAGTTTTAGGTTTAGGTTTAGGGTTGGGGTTAGGGTTAAGTGTTAGGGATAGGATTAGGGTTAGGGTTAGAGTTAGGGTTAGGGTTAGCTTTACGCTTAGTTTTAGGGTTAGAGTTAGTGTTAGGGTTATGGTTAGGGTTAGGATTATGGTTAGGGTTAGGATGAGGTTTACGGTTAGGTTTAGGGTTACAGATAGTTTTAGGGTTAGAGTTAGGTTTAGGTATTACAATCAGGCTTAGCATTAGTTTAATGGGTAGGGTTAGATTTAGGGTAAGGGATTAATGTTAGTGTTATGATTAGGTTTAGGAGTTAGCCTTAGGGTTAGGGTTAGTGTTACGGTTAGGTTTAGTGTTATTTTTATGGTTATGTTCAGAGTTACGGATAGGCATTAGTTGTTAAGGTTAGGGTTAGTGTTTGGGTTAGGTTTATGGTTAGGCTTGGGTTTAGTGATACTGTTAGGTTTAGGGTTAGTGTTTAGGGTTATTGTTAGGGTTATTGTTAGTGTTAGTGTTAGGGTTACGGTTAGGCTTAGGGGTTAGGTGTTAGGGTTAGGTGTTACAGAGAGGGTTGTGTTTAGGCTTAGGGTTACGGTTAGGGTTAGAGTTGTGTTTAGGGTTAGGGTTAAGGTTAGATGTTAGGGATAGGTTTAGGGTTTGGGTTAGTGTTATGGTTAGAGTTTAGGGTTAGGGTTAGGGTTAGGATAAGGGTTAGTGGTTAGTGTTAGTTTTGGTTTAGGGTTATGGTTAAAGTTTAGGGTTAGGGTTAGTGTTAGTGTTAGGGTTAGGGTTTGGGATAGGGTTAGGATTAGGGTTATGGTTAGAGGTTAGCATTAGGTTTAGTGATAGAGTTTGTGGTTAGGGTGAGCGTTAGGGTGAGGCTTAGAATTTATGGTTAGTGTTATGGTTAGGGTTAGGTTTAAAGCTTAGGTTTAGGGTTAAGGTTAGCATTAGGGTTAGGGATAGGGTTAGTGTTAGGGTTAGGGCTAGGATTACATTTAGGTTAGGGTTAGGGTTAGAATTTAGGTTTAGTGTTAAGTTTAGTGTTAGGGTTAGGGATAGGTTTAGGGTTAGGTTTAATGTTAGAGTTTAAGGTTAGTGTTAGGTTTAGGATTAGAATTTTGTGTTAGGGTTAGGGTTAGGTTTATGGGTTATGTGTTATGGATAGGGTAATAGTTATTCTTAGGTTTAGGGTTAGGGTTAGCGTTATGTTTAGAGTTTAAGGTTACGGTTATGGTTAGAGGTTAGTGTTAGGTTTAGGGTTAGGGTTACGGTTAGCTTAATATTTCATTTAGAGTTAAAGGTTATGGTTAGTGTTAGGGTTACAGTTAGAGTTTAGTGTTAATGTTAGGGTAAGTGTTAGGTTTAGGGTACTCTTAGGTTTAGGGTTAAAGTTTAGGGTTACGATTCAGTTTAGGGTTAGGGATAGTGTTAGGGTTATGCTTAGTTTTAGGGTTATGATTAAGGTTAGGGTTAGGGATTAGGTGTTACAGAGAAGGTTAGGTTTAGGCTTTGAGTTACTGTTAAGGTTAGGGTTACGATTAGGTTTAGGATTAGGGTTTGTGATAGGGTTAGGTTTAGAGTTAGGGTTAGGGTTAGGGTTAGGGTTAGGTGTTAGGTGTTAGCGATAGTGTTAGTGTTAGTGTTAGGTTTAGGGTTCGATTTACGGTTAGGGTTAGGGTTAGCCATAGTGTTAGGGTTAGGGTTACAGTTAAAGCTTAGGTTCAGGGTTAGGTTTAGGGTTAGGGTTAGTCTTAGGGATAGGGTAAGAATTAGAATTAGGGTTAGTGGTTAGGTTTTGGGTTAGGATTACGTTTAGTGCTAGGGTTAGGTTTAGAGGTTAGTGTTAGTGTTAGAATGAGGCGTAGGTTAGTATTAGGGTTAGGATTAAGGTTAGAGTTAGGGTTAGAGTTAGGTTTAGGCTTATGGTTATGGTTAGGGTTAGGGTTACAATAAGGTTCGGGTTTGGGATAGGGCTAGGGTCCGGGTTAGGATTTGAATTTACTGTTAGGGTTAGGTTTGTAGTTTAGGGTTAGGGTTAGGGTTACGGTTATGGTTAGTGGTTAGCATTAAGTTTAGGGTTAGGGTTAGGGTTTGGGTTAGAGTTTAAGGTTAGGGATAGGGTTAGGTTTATGGTTAGAGTTTAGGGTTAGTGTTTGGGTAAATGTTAGGGTTAGGGTTAGGGTCAGTGTTAGGGTTTTGTTTAGGGTTACACTTAGTCTTAGGGTTATGATTAAGGTTTGTGTTAGGGCTTAGGTGTTAGGGAGAGTTTTATGTTTAGGATTTGGGATACTTTTAGGGTTAGGGTTACGATTAGGTTTAGTGTTAGGGTTAGGGTAAGGGATACAGTTAGGGTTAGGCTTAGACTTAGTTTTAGAGTTAGGGTTAGGCATAGGTTTAGGGGTTAGATTTTATCGATAGTGTTAGGGTTAGAGTTAGTGTTGAGGGTTATGGTTACTGTTAGGGTTAGGTTTAGTTTTAAGTTTTTGGTTAGGGTTAGTGTTAGGATTAGGGTTAGGGTTAGGGTAGGTTTTGGGTTAGGATTAGTGTTACAGTTAGAATTTATGATTAGGTTGAGGGTTAGGGTTAGGGTAAGGTTTAGGGTTAGTGTTAGGTTCATGGTTAGAGGTTAGCGTTTGATTTAGGGTTAGAATTAGGGTTAGTGTTAGGGTTAGGGTTGGTCTTAGAGGTTGTGGTCATGGTTAGGGTTAGGGTGAGGGTGAAAGCTTAGGTTCAGGTTTAGGTTTAGTGTTAAAGTAAGTGTTAGGGATAAGGTAATGATTAGGATTAGGTTTAGTGATTAGTTTTAGGGTTAGGGTTACTGTTAGGGTTAGTGTTAGCTTTATGTGTTAGTTTTAGGGTTAGTTGTAGGGTTAGGGTTAGTGTGAGGGTTAGGGATAGGGTTAGGATTAGTGTGAGGGTTAGGGTTAGGGTTAGAGTTAGGGTTAGGGTTAGGATTAGGCTTAGCGTTATGGTTAGCATTAGGGTTACATTTAGGTTATCGTTAGGGTTAGTTTGGGGTTGAGGGTTAGGGTTAGGGTTTGCTTTAGATGTAGTGCTAGGGTAAGTGTTAGGGTTAGGTTTACAGGTTAGGTGTTAGGGTAGGGTTATGGGTTAGTGTTAGGGTTAGTGTTATGGTTAGGGTTAGCATTTAGCATTAGGCTTAGGGTTAGTGTTATGGTTAGGTTTAGAGTTAGGTTGATGTTTAGGGTTAGATTAGGATTATGGTTACGAGTTAGTTTAGACTTAGGTTTAGAGTTAGTGTTAGGGATAGGTTTAGGGTTAGAGGTTTGTGTTTGTGTTAGGGTTAATGTTAGGGTTAGAGTTAGATGTATGTGTTAGGGTTAGTGTTAGCATTAGGGTTAGGTTAAGGGTTAGGGTTAGGGTTAGGGTTATGCTAGGGTTAGGGTTAGGTTTAGGGTTAGATATTACAGACAGGGTTAGATTTAATTTAAAGGGTAATGTTAGGGATATGTAAGGGATTAATGTTAGGTTTAGTGTTAGGCTTATGGTTATGGTTAGGGTTAGGGTTAGGATTAGAAGTTAGGGTTAGTGGTAGGGTTAGGGTTATGGTTACGTTTAGGATTAGGGGTAGTGTTATGGTTAAAGTTAGGGGTTAGGTGTTAGGGAGAGGTTTAAGGTTAGTCTTTGGGTTATGGTTAGTTTTAGGGTTACTCTTATGTTTAGAGTTAGGCTTAGAGTTAGGGTTAGGGTTAGGGCTAGAGTTAGTTTTAAGGTTAGATTTAGCGTTAGAATTTGATGTTAGGTGTTAGGGTCAGGGTTAAGGTTAGGGTTAGGGTTGGTGTTAGGTTGACGGTTAGGGTTAGGCTTAGGGATAGTGTTAGCTTTAGGGTTAGGGTATAGGGTTAGTGTTACGATTAGGGTACGTGTTATGGTTAGGCTTCGGATTATGTTGAGGGTTAGGGTTACGATTAGTTTAGGGTTATGTTTAAGTTTAGGGTTATGGTTAGGTTTATGGTTAGAGGATAGCTTTTGGTTTAGGGTTAGAGTTAGGCTTAGTGTCAGGTTTAGTGTTAGGCTCAGAGTTTATGGTTAGGTTTAGGGTTGGCATTAGGGTTAAAGCTTAGGTTCTGGGTTAGGGTTAAGGTTAGTGTTATGAAAGGGATATGCTAAGGGTTAGGATTAGTGTTAGTGGTTAGTTTTAGAGTTAGGGTTAGGGTTAGGGTTAGATTTAGAGGTTAGTGTTAAGGTAAGGGTTAGGTTTAGGGTAAGTGTGAGGGTTAGGGTTAGGCTTAGAGTTAGGGTTAGGTTTAGGGTTAGGCTTAGGGTTATGGTTAGGGTTAGGGTTACAATTAGGTTAGCATTAGGGTTAGGGTTAGGTTTAGGGTTTGCATTAGATTTAGTGTTAGGGTTAGGATTAGGGTTAGCGTTAGGTTTAGGGGTTAGGTGTTAGGGATATGGTTATGGATTAGGGTTAGTGTTAGGGTTAAGGTGAGTGTTAGCATTATGGTTATGCTTAGGGTTAGGGTTACTGTTATGGTTAGTGGTTAGCGTTAGGTTTAGCGTTAGGGTTAAGGTTAGGGTTTGGGTTAGAGTTAAAGGTTAGGGTTAGGTTTAGGGTTATGGTTAGAGTTTAGTGTTAGTGTTAGTGTGTTAGGTTTAGGGTTAGGGTTAGTTTTAGGGTTAGAGTTTAGGTTTATGTTTCGGTTTAGGGTTAAGTTTAGTGTCAGGGTTAGGGTTAGGGTTATGCTTAGTGTTAATGATATGATTAAGGTTAGGGTTAGGTGTTAGTTGTTAGGAGGAGTGTTAGGGTTAGGATTTGGTTACGGTTACGGTTATGATTATGATTAGGTTTAGAGTTAGGCTTAGGGTTAGGGTTAGGTTTAGTGTTAGTTTTAGGGTTAGTATTAGCGTTAGGTTTAAGGGTTAGGTGTTAGGGATAGGTATAGGTTTAGGGTTAGGTTTAGGGTTAGGTTTACGGTTAGGGTTAGTGTTAGGGATAGTGTTATGTTTAGGGTTAGAGTTAAGGATTAGTGTTAGGGTTAAGGTTAGGGTTAGGGTTATGGTTAGCCTTTGGGTTACGGTTAGGGTTATAGTTATGTTTAGGTTATGGTTAGTTTTAGGGTTAGGAGCAGCTTTGAGTTAGGGTTAGGGTTACTGTTAGAAGTTAGGGATAGATTTAGTGTTAGGGTTAGTGTTACGGTTAGAGGTTTGGGTTAGGGTTAGGGTTAATGGTTAGCATTAGGTTTGGGTTAGAATTAGGCTTAGGGTTAGGGTTAAATCATTGGTTTGTGTTTAGGTTTATGGTTAGGGTTACTGTTAGAGTTAGGTTTAGGGTTAGTGTTAGGTTTAGGGTTAGGTTTAGGGTTAGGGTTAGGGTTATGCTTAGATATTAGCGTTAGGTTTAGTGATGGGGTTTGGGGTTAGGGTGAGGGTCAGTGTGAGGCTTAGAAGTAATCATTAGTGTTAGGCTGAGGGTTAAGTTTAAAGCTTAGGTTTAGTGTTAGGGTTAGTGTTAGGGTTATTGTTAGGCTTAGAGGTTATGGTTATGGTTAGGGTTAGAGTTAAAGCTTAGGTTCATTGTTAGAGGTAGGGCTAGGTTTAGGTTAGGGATATGCGAAGGGTTAGGAATAAGGTTAGTGGTTAATTTTAGTTTTAGGTTTACCATTAGGGTTAGGGTTTGGTTTAGAGTTTAGTGATAGGGTTCGGGTTAGGGGTAGGGTTATTGTGAGGGTTAGGGTTAGGGTTAGAGTTAGGGTTATGGTTAGGGTTAGGCTTAGGGATATGGTTAGGGCTAGTGTTACAATTAGGTTAGTGTTAGTGTTATGGTTAGTTTTTGCCTTAGATTTAGTGTTAGGGTTTGGGTTAGGGGTTAGGTGTTAGGGATAGGGTTATGGGGTAGGGTTAGTGTTATGGTTAAGGTTACGGTTATGGTTAGAGGTTAGCGTTAGGTTTAGGGTTTGGGTTAGGTTAGGCTTTGGGTTAGAGTTAAAGGTTAGTTTTAGGTTTAGCATTACAGTTAGAGTAAGGATTAGTGTTAGGGTAAGGGTTAGGTTTAGGGTTAGGATTAGGTTTAGAGTTAAGAGTTTTGTGTTATGGTTTGCTTTAAGGGTATGGTTATTTTTAGTGTTATGGTTAGGTTTATGCTTTGTGTTAGGGTTATGATTAAGGTTAGGGTTAGGAGTTAAGTGTTAGGGAGTGGGTTAGGTTTAGGCTGTGGGTTATGGTTAGGGTTAGGGAGGGTTAGGTTTATGGTTAGTGTTGTGATTAGGTTTAGGGTTAGGTTTAGGGTTAGTTTTAGTGTTAGGGCTAGGATTAGTGTTAGGGTTTAGGTGTTAGCGATAGGGTTAGGGTTAGGTTTATGGTTCAGTGTAGGATTAGGGTTAGGGTTAGTGATAGTTTTATGGTTAGGGTTAGGGTTTAGGGTTATGGTTAGGATTAGGTTTAGTTTTAGGTTTAGGGTTAGTGTTAGGATTAAAAGTTAGGTTTACTGTTAGTGTTAGGTTTTGCCTTAGTGTTTTGGTTAGAGTTTTGCGTTTGGTTTTGGGTTAGAGTTATGGTTAGGGTTTGTGTTAGCTTTAGTGTTATGGTTAGGTTTAAGGTTGCGTTAGGGTTAGGTTTAGAGGTTAGTGTTAGAGTTAGTGTTGTGGTTAGTGTGAGGTTTAGGATTAGGGTTAGAGCTAGGGTTATGGTTAGTGTTAGGTTTATGTTTAGGGTTAGGGTTAAAGGTTAGGTTCAGGTTTACAGTTAGGATTAGTGTTAGGGTTAGGGATATTGTAAAGGTTAGCATTAGGGTTAGTGATTAGTCTTAGCCTTAGGGTTACGGTTAGGGTTAGTATTAGGTTTAGATGTTAGTGTTAGTGTTAGTGTTAGTGTTAGGGTTAGTGTTAGTGTGAGGGTTAGGGTTAGGTTTAGAGTTAGGGTTAGGTTTAGGCTTAGGGTTATGGTTAGTGTTAGGGTTACAATTAGGTTAGAATTAGGGTTAGGTTTAGGTTTAGGGTTAGGGTTAGGGTTTGCGTTAGACTTACTGTTAGGGTTAGCGTTAGTTTTATGGTTAGGTTTATGGGTTAGGTATTAGGGATAGTGTTATGGTTTAGGGTGAGTGTTTGTGTTAGGGTTCGGGTTAGGGCTAGGGTTAGGTTTAGGGTTAGAGTTTAGGGTTAGGGTTATGGTTTGGGTTAGTGTTATGGTTAGGGTTAGGGTTAGGTTGAGGTTTAGGGTGAGGGTTAAGGTTAGAAGTTAGGTTTAGTGTTAGGTTTAGGCTTAGGGTTAGGGATAGGTTTACGGTTGGGATTAGTGTTAGAGGTTAGGTTTAGTGTTAAGGTTAGGGTTAGTGTTAGGGTTGGGGTTAGTGTTAGTTTTAGGGTTAGGGTTAGGGTTAGGGTTAGGGTTAGCGTTAGGTTTATGGTTATGCTTAGAGTTTAGCGTTAGGTTCGAATTAGGGTTACGGTTATGGTTAGAGGTTAGCATTATGTTTAGGATTAGGGTTAGGATTAGGGTATGGGTTAGAGTTAAAGGTTAGGTTTATGTTTAGTGTTACGGTTAGAGTATAGGGTTAGTGTTAGGGTAAGTGTTAGGGTTAGGCTTAGGCTTAGGTTTAGAGTGAGAGTTTAGGGTTATGGTTCAGTTTAGGGTTAGGGTTAGTGTTAGGGTTACTGTTAGGATTACGCTTAGTGTTAGGGTTTGATTAAGGTTAGGGTTAGGAGTTAGGTGTTAGGCAGTGGGTTAGGGTTCGGCTATGGGTTTCGGTTAGGGTTAGAGTTACGATTGGGTTTAGGGTTAGGTTTAAGGTTAGGGTTAGGTTAGTTTTAGAGTTAGTTTTAGAGTTAGGGTTAGATTTAGGTTTAGGGTTAGTGTTAGAAGTTAGGATTAGCCTTAGGGTTAGGGTTAGGATTACAAATTTGTGTTAGGGTTAGATTTAGGGTTAGGTTTAGGGGTTAGTTGTTAGGGATAGTGTAAGGGTTATGGTTAGGTTTAGTGTTAGTTTAGGGTTAGGGTTAGGTTTAGGGTTATGGTTAGGGTTATGGTTAGGGTTAGGATTAGAATTTAGGATTAGGTTTAGGGTTAGGTTTACAGGTTAGTGTTAGGGTTATGGTTATGGTTAGAGGTTCGCATTAAGTTTAGGGTTAGGGTTAGTTTTAGTGTTAGGTTTTGAGTTAGAGTTAAAGGTTAGGTTTATATTTAGTGTTTTGGTTAGAGTATAGGGTTAGTGTTAGGGTAACGGTTAGGTTTAGGGTTAGGCTTAGGTTTAGAGTGAGATTTTAGGGTTATGGTTCAGTTTAGGGTTAGGGTTAGTGTTAGGGTTACGGTTAGGATTACGCTTAGTGTTAGGTTATGATTAAGGTTAGGTTTTGGAGTTAGGTGTTAGGGAGTGGGTTAGGGTTCGGCTATGGGTTTCGGTTAGGGTTAGGGTTACAATTAGGTTTAGGGTTAGGTTTAATGTTAGGGTTAGGTTTAGGTTTAGAGTTACTTTTAGAGTTAGTGTTAGGGTTAGGTTTAGGGTTAGGGTTAGTGTTAGAGGTTAAGGTTAGTGTTAGGGTTAGGATTAACCTTAGGTTTAGGGTTAGGATTAGAAATTTGTGTTAGGATTAGATTTAGGGTTAGGTTTAGTGTTAGTTTAGGGTTAGGGTTAGGTTTAGGGTTATGGTTAGGGTTATTGTTAGGGTTAGGATTAGAATTTAGGGTTAGCTTTAGGGTTAGGTTTACAGGTTAGTGTTAGGGTTACAGTTATGGTTAGAAGTTAGCGTTAAGTTTAGGGTTAGGGTTAGTTTTAGTGTTTGGGTTTGGGATAGAGTTAAAGGTTAGGATTATATTTAGTGTTTCAGTTAGAGTATAGGGTTAGTGTTAGGGTAAGGGTTAGGTTTAGGGTTAGGCTTAGGTTTAGAGTGAGAGTTTAGTGTTATGGTTCAGTTTAGGGTTAGGATTAGTGTTAGGATTATGGTTAGGATTAGATTTAGATTTAGATTTAGGTTTAGGTTTAGGGGTTAGGTGTTAGCTATAGTGTAAGGGTTATGGTTATTTAGTGTTAGTTTAGGGTTAGGGTTAGGTTTAGGGTTATGGTTAGTGTTATGGTTAGGGTTAGGATTAGAATTTAGGGTTAGGTTTAGGGTTAGGTTTACAGGTTAGGGTTAGGGTAATGGTTATGGTTAGAGGTTAGCCTTAAGTTTAGGGTTAGGGTTAGTTTTAGGGTTAGCGTTTGTGTTAGAGTTAAAGGTTAGGGTTACAGTTAGGGTTACGGTTATTATTTAGGGTTAGTGTTAGGTGAAGTGTTAGGTTTACGCTTAGTGTTAGGGTTATGATTAAGGTTAGTTTTAGGGCGTAGGTGTTAGGGAGAGGGTTAAGGTTAGGCTTTGGGTTATGTTTAGTGTTTGGGTTATGATTAGGTTTAGGTTTAGGGTTAGGGTTAGATTTAGGTTTAAGATTAATTTTAGAGTTAGGGTCAAGGTTAGGGTTAGGTGTTAGGTGTTAGCGATAGGGTTATGGTTAGGGTTATGTTTAGGGTTCGGTTTAGGGTTAGAGTTAGTGTTAGGAATAGTGTTAGGGTTAGGATTAGCATTTAGGGTTAGGTTTAGGGTTAGGTTTAGGGTTAGAGTTAGTGTTAGGGTTAGAATATAGGGTTAGTGTTCAGGTTAGGTTTAGGATTTGGTTATGGTTAGAGGTTAGCGTTTCATTTATGGTTAGATTTAGGGTTAGGGTTCTGCTTAGAATTTATTTTTCGGGTTAGAGTTTGGGTTAAACCTAAGGTTCAGGTTTACGGTTATGTTTAAGGTTAGGGTTACGGTTAGAGTTTAGGGTTAGGTTTAAGGTTAGGGTTAGTCTCACGGTTATGGATAGAGGTTAGCTTTTGGTTTAGACTTAGAATTAGGGTTAGTGTTATGGTTATTGTTAGGCTTAGAGGTTATGGTTATTGTTAGTGTTAGGGTTAGGTTTAAAGCTTAGCTTCATGGTTAGAGTCAGGGGTAGGGTTAGGTTAGGGATATGCTAAGGGTTAGGATTAGGGTTAGTGGTTAATTTTAGTGTTAGGTTTACCATTAGGGTTAGGGTTAGGGTTAGGTTTAGAGGTCAGTGATAGTGTTAGCGTTAGGGTTAGGGTTAGGGTTAGGGCTATGGTTAGTGTGAGGGTTAGGGTTAGGGTTAGTGTTAGGATTATGGTTATGGTTAGGCTTATGGATATGTTTAGGTCTAGGCTTACAATTAGGTTAGTGTTAGTGTTATGGTTAGGGTTTGCATTAGATTTAGTGTTAGGGTTAGTGTTAGGGTTAGGGTTAGAGTCACGGTTAGAGTTAGAGTTACGGTTATGGTTAGAGGTTAGCATTAGGTTTAGGCTTCGTTTTAGGGTTTGTGTTAGAGTTAAAGGTTATGGTTAGGTTTAGTGTTAAGGTTAGAGATTAAGGTTAGTGTTAGGGTAAATGTTTGGTTTAGGGTTAGGTTTAGGTTTAGGTTTAAAGTTTAGTGTTATAGGCCAGATTAGGGTTAGGGTTATGGTTAGGGATATGCTTAGTGTTAGGGTTATGATTAAAGTTAGTATTAGGGGTTAGGTGTTAGGGAGAGGGCTAGGGTTAGGCTTTGGGTTTCGGTTAGATTTAGGGTTACGATTAGGTTTAGGGTTAGAATTAGGGGTAGGGTTAGTGTTAGGTTTAGGGTTAGGTTTAGGGTTAGTTTTAGAGTTAGGGTTAGGGTTAAGGGTTAGTTGTTAGCAATAGGGTTAGAGTTAGGGTTAGTTTTAGGGTTTGGTTTAGGGCTAAAGTTATGGATAGTATTAGGTTTAGGTTTAGGTTTAGGGTTAGGGTTAGGGTTAGTGTTAGGGTTAGAAGATATGTTTAGTGTTAGGGTTAGAAGATAGGTTTACTGTTAGCGTTAGGGTTAGGGCTAGGTTATGGTTAGAGGTTAGCGTTTGGTTTAGGGTTAGAGTTAGGGCTAGGTTTAGGGTTAGGGTTAGGCTTAGAGGTTATGGTTTGGGTTAGTGTTAGGGTTAAAGCTTAGGTTCAGGGTTAGTGTTAGGATTAGTGATAGGCTTAGGGACATTGTAAGGGTTAGGTTTAGGGTTAGTGCTTAATTTTAGGGTTAGGGTTACAGTTAGGGTTAGGGTTAGGTTTAGATGTTAGTGTTAGTGTTAGTGTTAGAGTTAGGTTTAGGGTTAGTGTGAGGGTTAGGGTTAGGTTTAGAGTTAGGGTTATTGTTAGATTTAGGCTTCAGGTTGTGGTTTGTGTTAGTGTTTCAATTAGGTTAGGGTTAGGTTTAGGGTTCGGGCTAAAGCTTAAGTTCAGTGTTAGAGTTAGGATTAGGGTTAAGTTTAGGGATATGGTAAGGGTTAGGATTAGGGTTAGTGGATATTTTTAGGCTTAGGGTTATGGTTAGTCTTAGGATTAGGTTTAGATGTTAGTGTTTGTGTTAGGTTAGGGTTAGGGTTAGGGTGAGTGTCAGGGTTATGTTTAGAGTTAGGGTTAGTGTTAGGGTTAGGATGGCATTATGGTTAGTGTTAGGGTTAGGATGGCGTTATGGTTAGTGTTAGGGTTATAATTGGGTTAGTGTTAGGGTTAGGGTTAGGGTTAGGGTTTGCGTTAGATTTAGTGTTAAGTTTTGGATTAGGGTCAGGGTTAGGTTTAGGGGTTAGATGTTAGGTATAGTGTTTTGAGTTAGGTTATGTGTTAGGTTTCGGGTTAGGGTTAGGGTTTGGGGTACTGTTAGGATTAGAGTTTAGTGTTAGAGTTAGGGTTTGGGTTAGTGTTTAGTTAGGGATAACGTTAGGTTGAGGTTTAGGGTGAGGTGTCGTGTTAGAAGTTATGATTAGTGTTAGGTTTAGGGATAGGTTTAGGTTTAGGGTTAGTTTTAGAGGTTAGGTTTAGTGTTAGGTTTAGGGTTAGTTTTATCGTTAGGGTTAGATGTATGGATTAGAGTTAGTGTTAGTGTTAGGGTTAGAGTTAGGGTTAGGGCATGAGTTAGGGTTAGGGTTATGCTACGGTTAGGGTTAGGATTAGGTTTAGGTATTACAGTCAGGCTTAGGGTTAGTTTAAGTGATAGGGTTAGGGTTAGGTTTAGGGTAAGGGATTAATGTTAGGTCTGTGTTAGGGATATGGCTATCATTAGGGTTAGGATAGGAAGTTAATGTAAGGAGTAGGGTTAGGGATATTGTTATGTTTAGGGTTAGGGTTAGTGTTAGGGTTAGGTTTAGGGGTTAAGGCTTAGGGAGAGAGTAAAGTTTAGGCTTTAGTTTACAGTGAGGGTTAGTGTTACGATTAGGTTTGGGGTTATGCTTAGGATTATGGTGAGGCTTAGTGTTAAGGTTTATAGTTAGTTTTAGTTTTAGATTTAGTGTTAGGTTTAGGGGTTAAGTGTTAGGGATAGGTTTAGGGTTAGAATTAGTGTCAGGGTTAGGTTTACGGTTAGGTTTAGTGTTAGGGATAGTGTTAAGTTTCGGGTTAGGGTTTGTGGTTAGTGTTAGGGTTAGTGTTAGGGTTAGGGTTATGGTTAGGCTTGGGGCTATGGTTAGAGTTACCTTTAGGTTAGGGTTAGGTTTAGGATTAATTTTAGGGTTTTGGTTAGCATTAGGGTTAGGGATAGGGTAAGTTTTAGGATTAGGATTTGTCGTTAGGTTTAGGTTTAGGTTTACATTTAGGGATAGGTTCAGGTTTAGAAGTTAGTGTTAGGGTTAGTTTTATGGTTAGGGTTAGGTTTAGGTTTAGAGTTTGGTTTAGGTTTAGAGTTATGATTTGGGTTAAGGTTAGGTATAGGGTTATGGCTAGGCTTCTGGTTATGGTAAGGATTAGGTTTAAGATTAGGTTAACGGTACAGTTAGGGTTAGTGTTAAGTTTATGGTTAGGGTTAGGATTTGGATTAGGATTCGTGTTAGAGTTATGGTTTGGTTTAGGGGTTAGCTGTTAGGCATAGGTTTAGGGTTAGTCTTTGCTTTACGGTTAGGTTTAGGGTTATGATGAGGTTAGGGTTAGTGTTAGGTTTAGGGTTAGGGGTAGTGTTTGTGTTAGATTTAGGGTTAGTTTTAGTGTTAGGGTTAGGTTTAGGGGTTAAGTGTTAGGGATAAGGTTATAGTTAGGGTTAGGCTTAGGGTTAGGTTTAGGGCTAGGTTTAGGTTTAGGGTTAAAGTTATGGTTAGTGTTAGCGTTTAGTGTTAGGGTTAGGGTTAGTGTTTGGATAACGTTGATGTTTAGGTTTAGGTTTAAGGTTAGGATTAGTGTTAGGGCTTAAGGTTAGGGGTTTGGCTTAGGGTTATGTCTTACAGTTAGCTGTTAGGTGTAAGGGTTAGCATTATGGTTAGGGTTAGGGGTAGCTTTATATTTAGTTTTAGGGTCATGGTTACAGTTAGGGTTAGGGTTACGATTAGGGTTAGAGATTATGGTTACTGATATGGTTATGGTTAGGGTTAGTGTTATGGTTAGGGTAAGAATTTAGGCTTAGTGTTAGTGTTATGGTTATGTTTAGGTTTAGGGTTAGGTTTAGAAGTTATGGTTAGTGTTAGGGTTAGGCTTTGTGTTAGGGTTAGGGTTAGGGTTAGGGTTAGTGTTCGGTTTAGGGTTAGGATTTAGTATTAGTGTTAGGTTTAGGGTTAAGGTTAGGGTCAGAGTTAGGCTTCGGGTTATGGTTAGGGTTAGGGTTACAATTAGGTTTAGGGATAGGCTTAGGGTAGGGTTACGGTAAGTTTTAGGTTTAGTGATAGTTTCAGGGTTAGGTTTAGCGTTAGGGTTAGGGATTAGGTTTTAGGTATAGGGTTAGGGATAGCGTAGTGTTAGTGTTAGGTTTACAGTTAGGGTTAGGTTTAGGATTAGTGTTAGGGCTTAATGTGAGGGGTTAGGCTTAGGGTTACGGTTATGGTTAGGGTTATGATCAGGGTTATGGTTAGAGGTTAGCGTTAGGTTTAGTGATAGAGTTTGTGGTTAGAGTTAGGGTTCGGGTGAGGATTAGATGTTATTTTTAGGTTTAGGGTTAGGCTTAGGGTTAAAGCTTAGGTTGAGTGTTAGGGTTAGCTTTGGTGTTAGGGATAGGGTTAGTGTTAGGGTTAGGGCTGGGCTTATGGTTAAGGTTAGGTTTAGGATTACATTTAGGTTAGGATTAGGGTTAGAATTTAGGGTAGTTTTAGGTTTAGTGATAGGTTTAGGGTTTGGGTTAGTGTTAGAGGTTAGGGTTAGTGTTAGGGTTAGGGTTATGGTTAGGATTAGAATTTTGGGTGAGGGTTAGGGTTAGGGTTAGGTTTAGGGTTAGGTTACGGTTAGGGTTATGTTTAGGGTTATGGTTATGGTTAGGGTTAGGGTTAGAGTTAGCATTAGTTTTACAGTTATTGTTAGACGTTAGCGTTAGGTTTGGGGTTAGGGTTAGGTTTAGGGTTAGAGTTTAGTGTTATGGTTCGGTTTAGGGTTAGGGTTATTGTTAGGGTTAGGGTTAGGTTTATGCTTAGTGTTAGGGTTATGATTAAGGTTAGTGTTAGGGGTTAGGTGTTAGAGAGAGTGTTAAGGTTAGGCTTTGGGTTACGGTTAGGGTTTGTGTTACAATTAGGTTTAGGGTCAGGGTTAGGGTTAGGTTTAGGTTTAGGGTTAGTTTTAGAGTTAGGCTTAGGTTTAGGGTTAGGTGTTAGCGATAGGGTTATGTTTAGGGTTAGTTTTATGGTTCAGTTTAGGGTTAGGGTTAGTGTTAGGGTTAGAAGTTAGGTTTAGTGTTAGGGTTATGGTTAGTGTTAGTGTTAAGGTTAGGCTTAGAGGTTAGGTTGTGTTTTTGTGTTAGAGTTAGGGTTAGTGTTAGGGTTAATGTTAGGCTTAGAAGTTATAGTTATGGTTAGGATTAGGGTTAAAACTTACTTTCAGGGTTAGGGTTAGGGTTAGGGTTAGGGTTAGGGTTAGGTTTAGGTTAGGTGTATGCTGAGTTAGGATTAGGTTTAGTGGTTAATTTTATGGTTAGTGTTACCATTAGGGTTTGGATTAGTTTTAGTGTGAAGTTTAGGGATAGGGTTACAGTTAGGGTTATGGTTAAAGTTAGTCTTAGGGTTAGGGTTACCATTAGATTAGCGTTAGGGTTAGGGTTAGTGTGTGCATTAGATTTATTGTTAGGATTAGGGTTAGGTTTAGGTTTAGGGGTTAGGTATTAGGGATAGGGTTATTGGTTAGGGTAAGTATTAGGGTTAGAGTTAGGGTTACGGTTAGAGTTAGAGTTACGGTTATGGTTAGAGGTTAGCGTTAGGTGTTGGCTTAGGTTTAGGCTTAGTGTTATGGTTTAGGTTAGAGTTAAAGGTTAGGGTTAGGTTTAGCATTACATTTAGAGTTTAGAGTTAGTTTTAGGGTAAGGTTTAGGTTTAGAGTTAGGGTTAGGTTTAGGGTTAGATTATAGGGTTATGGTTCGGTTTAGGGTTAGGGTTAGTGTTAGACTTAGAGTTAGAGGTTAGGTTTTGGTTTAGGGTTAGAGTTAGGGTTAGTGTTAGTGTTAGGCTTAGAGTTTATCATTATGGTTAGGGTTAGGATTTGAGTTAAAGCTTAGGTTCAGGGTTAGGGATAGAGGTAGGGTTCGGTTAGTTATATGCTAAGAGTTAGGATTTGGTTTAGTGGTTAGCTTTAGGGTTTGGCTTACCATTAGTGTTAGGGTTAGGGTTAGTGTGAGGGTTAGGGTTAGGGTTAGAGTTAGGGTTATGGTTAGAGTTAGGCATAGGGTTATGGTTAGTGTTAGGTTTACCATTAGGTTAGTGTTAGGGTTAGGGTTAGGGTTTACGTTAGATTTAGTTTTAGGGTTAGGGTTAGGGTTAGGTTTAGGTTTAGTTGTTAGGTGTTAGGGATAGGGTTATGGGTTAGTGTTAGTGTTAGGGTTAGGTTTACGGTTAGAGTTAGGGTTACGGTTATGATTAGAGTTTAGCGTTAGGTTTTGTGTTAGGGTTAGGGCTAGGGTTATTTTTTGCATTAGAGTTAAAGGTTAGGGTTAGGTTTTGCATTACTGTTATAGTTTAGGCTTAGTTTAAGGGTTAGGTTTAGGGTTAGGGTTAGGGTTAGGTTTAGCGTTAGTGTTAGGGGTTAGGGGTTAGGGATAGGGTTACAGTTAAGTTAGGGTTAGGGTTTGGTTTAGGGTTAGGGTTACATTTAGTGATATTTTTAGTTTTAGGGTTAGGTTTTAGGGTTAGTGTTGGTATTAGGTTTAGGGTTAGGCTTACGGTTCGGCTTCGGGTTGGGGGAGTGTTAGAGTTACAATTAGGTTTGGATTAGGGTTAGGGTTAGGGTTCGGGTAAGATGTTAGGGATAGGTTTAGGGTTAGGGTTAATATTACGTTTACAGTTTAGGGTTAGTTTTAAGTTAGGGTTAGGGTTAGCAGTTATCGTTAGGTTTTGGTTTGGGTTAAAGCTTAGGCTTAAGTTTTGGGTTAGGGTTAGTGTTAGGGTTAGGGTTAGGATTAGGGTTAGTTTTAGGGTTAGGGTTAGGGTTAGGGTGAGGTTTAGGTTTAGTGTTATGGTTAGAGGTTAGCCTTAGGTTCAGTGATAGAGTTTGGGGTTAGGGTTAGTGTGTGGCTTATAAGTTATCATTATGGTTATGGTTAGGGTTAGGGTTAAAGCTAGGTTTAGGGTTAGTGTTAGCGTTAGGGTTAGAAATGGAGTAAGGTTTAGGATTAGGGTTAGTCGTTAGGTTTAGTGTTAGGTTTACGGTTATGGTTAGGTTTAGCTTTAGAGCTTAGTGTTAGGGTTAGGGTTAGGTTTAGTGTCATTATTAAGGTTAGTTGTAGGTTTAGAATTAGGTTTATCTTTAGGATTATTGTTAGTGTTAATGTTAGGTGTATGGTTACGGCTAGGCTTCAGGTTACGGTGAGGTTTAGGGTTACAATTAGGTTAGGTTTAGGCTTAGGTTAGGGTTAGGTTTACGGTTAGGGTTAGGATTTGGATTAGGATTATTGTTAGGGCTATGGTTAGGTTTAGGGGTTACGTGTTAGGGATAGGGTTAGGCTTAGGCTTCGGGTTCGGTTTGGTTTAGGGTTACGATGTGTTTAGCGTTAGTGTTAGGGTTACGGTTAGGTTTTGGAGTAGTGTTTGTGTTAGATTTAGGGTTAGTTTCAGGGTTAAGGTTAGGTTTAGGGATTAAGTGTTAGGCATAGGGTTATTGCTAGGGTTAGGGTTAGTGTTAGGTTTACATTTAGGGTTAAAGTGATTGTTAATGTTAGTGTTTAGGTTAGGGTTAGTGTTAGGGTTTGTGTTATGGTTAGGATCAGGGTAAGTTTGAGGTTTAGGGTTATGGTTAGGGTTAGGATTAGTGTTAGGGCTTAAGGTTAGGGGTTAGGCTTAGGGGTATGGCTTACTGTTAGGTGTTAGGGTTAGGGGTTAGCGTTATGGTTAGGGTTAGCAGTTGAATTAGGTTTAGTGTTAGGGTTACGGTTAGGGTTAGGGTTATGGTTATGATTAGGGTTAGAGATTATGGTTACTGTTAGGTTTCTGATTATGGTTACTGTTAGGTTAGTTTTATGCTTAGGGTAAGAGGTTAGGCTTAGTGTTAGGGTTAGAGTTAGTTTTAGGTTTAGGGTTAGGGTTAGGGTTAGAAGTTAGGATTAGTGTTAGGTTTAGGTTTAGGGTTAGGGTTAATGTTAGGTTTATGGTTAGGGTTTAGTGTTAGTGTTAGGGTTAGGATTAGGGTTAGGTTTATGGTTAGGCTTCGGGTTACGGTTAGGGTTAGGGTTACAATTAGGTTTAGGGTTAAGCTTAGGGTAGGGTTAAGGTTAGTGTTAGGTTTAGTGTTAGTTTTAGGGTTAGCTTTATTGTTAGGGTTAGGGGATAGGTGTTAGTGATAGGGTTAGGGTTAGGGTAGGATTAGGGTTAGCTTTACAGTTAAGGTTAGGGTTAGGATCAGTGTTAGGTGTTAATGTGAAGATTTAGGCTTAGGGTTATGGTTTAGGCTTGGGGTTAGGGTTATGCTTAGTGTTAGACTTATGTTTAAGTTCAGGGTTAGGAGTTAGGTGTTAGGGAGAGGTTTAGGGTTAGGCTTTGGGTTATGGTTACTGTTAGGTTTCTGATTAGTTTTAGGGTTAGGGTTAGGTTTAGAGTTAGGGTTTGGTTTACAGTTAGTTTTAGAGTTAGTGTTAGGGTTAGGTTTAGGGCTTAGGTGTTAGCAATAGTGTTAGGTTTAGCGTTAGGTTTAGTGTTCTGTTTAGGGTTAGGGTTAGGGTTAGGGGTAGTGTTATGTTTAGGGTTAGGGTTTAGGGTTAGGGGTAGGCTTAGGCTTAGGTTTAAGTTTAGGATTAGTGTTAGTGTTAGGGTTAGAATATAGGTTTAGTGTTAGGGTTAGGTTTAGGGTAAGGGTTATGGTTAGATGTTAGCATTTGGTTTAGGATTATATTTAGGGTTGTGATAGCATTAGTGTTAGGCTTAGAGGTTATGGTTATGGTTAGGGAGAGTTTTAGGGTTAAAGCTTAGGTTCAGGTTTACGTTTAGCATTAGGGTTAGGGTTATGGTTAGAGTTTAGGGTTAGTTTTAAAAATATGGTTAGGGTTAAGGTTATGGTTAGAGGTTAGCTTTTGTTTTACAGTTAGGGTTAGTGTTAGGGTTAGTGTTAGGCTTAGAGGTTATGGTCAGGGTTAGGATTAGGGTTAGTGTTAAAGCTTAGGTTCACCGTTTCAGTTAGGTTTATGGTTAAGGTTAGGGATATAGAAAGTGTTAGGATTAGGGTTAGTGGTTTCTTTTAGGGTTAGGGTTAGGGTTAGGGCTAGGGTTAAGTTTAAAATTAGCGTTAGGGTTAGGGTTACAGATAAGGGTTAGGGTTAGGTTTAGTGTTAGGGTTTGGCTTAGGGTTACAGTTTGGGTTTAGCGGTTATGGTTATGGCTAGTGCTAGTTTTTGGGTTATGGCTTAGTTGTCAGGGATAGGGATAGCGTTTGGCTTCACCTTAGGGTTAGGATTAGGTTTAATGTTAGGGTTAGGGTTACCGTTAAGTTAAAGATTAGGGTTAGGGTTATTGTTAGTTTTCGGTTTAGGTTTTGGGATTAGGTGTTAGGGATAGGGTTAGGGTTAGGGTTAATGTTAGGTTAGGGTCTGGGTTAAGGTTATGGTTAGGGTTAGGTTTAGGTTTAAGTTTATGGTTAATGTTAGGGTTAGGGTTAAGTGTTAGGGTTAGTGTTAGTGTAAGTTTTAGGTTTACGGTTTTGGTGAGGTTTAGGGTTAGAAGTTAGGGTTAGTTTTAGGGTTAGGTTTAGTGGTATGGTTAGTGTTACAATTAGAGTTCAGTGTTAGGGTTAGGGCTAGTTTCGGGTTAGGTTTAGGGTTAGTGTTAGGGTTAGGTTTAGGTTTAGGTTTAGGTTTAGGGTTAGGGTTAGGGACAGGTTTAGGGTTAGGGTTAGGGTTAAGTTTAGGTTTAGACTTACGGTTACGTTTAGAGTTGAGTGTTAGGGTTAGTGTTTGGGTTTGGTTTAGAGTTAGGGTTAGGGCTAGTTATAGGGTTAGGGTTAAAGTTAGGGCTAGGGTTAGGGTTTGGGGTTAGCGTTAGTGCTCGTTTTAAGGTTAAGATTAGGCTTAGGGGTTAGTGTTACTGTTACTGTTACGGTGAGAGTTTGGGTTAGGGTTAGGTGTTAGAGTGAGATATTTAGGTTAGGCATAGAGTTAGGGGTAGGGTTAGCGTTAGACTGTAGGTTTAGGGTGAGTGTTAGGTTTATGTTTACGGTTAGGGTTAGAGTTAGAAGTTAGTGTTAGGGTTAGTGTTAGGGTAAGAATTACAGTTATGGTTAGGGTTAGATTAGTGTTAGGTTTAGGGGTTAGGTGTTCGAGACAGGGTAAGGGTTAAGTTTCGGTTTATCATTAGCGTTAGGGTTACAATTAGGTTTAGGTTTAGGGTTAGTGTTAGGGTTTAGGATTTGGGATAGGGTTAGGGTTAGGGTTAGGGTTAGGGACAGGTTTAGGGTTAGGTTTAGGGTTAGGGTTAGGTTTAGGTTTAGGTTTAGACTTACGGTTATGTTTAGAGTTGAGTGTTAGGGTTAGTGTTTGGGTTTGGTTTAGAGTTAGGGTTAGGGCTAGTTATAGGGTTAGGGTTAAAGTTAGGGTTAGGGTTAGGGTTTGGGGTTAGCGTTAGTGCTCGTTTTAAGGTTAAGGTTAGGCTTAGGGGTTAGTGTTACAGTTACTGTTAGGGTGAGTGTTTGGGTTAGGGTTAGGTGTTAGAGTGAGATGTTTAGGTTAGGCATAGAGTTAGGGGTAGGGTTAGCGTTAGACTGTAGGTTTAGGGTGAGTGTTAGGTTTATGTTTACGGTTAGGGTTAGAGTTAGAAGTTAGTGTTAGGGTTAGTGTTAGGGTAAGAATTACGATTATGGTTAGGGTTAGATTAGTGTTAGGTTTAGGGGTTAGGTGTTCAAGACAGGGTAAGGGTTAAGTTTCGGTTTATCATTAGCGTTAGGGTTACGATTAGGTTTAGGTTTAGGGTTAGTGTTAGGGTTTAGGATTTGGGATAGGGTTAGGGTTAGGGTTAGGGTTAGGGACAGGTTTAGGGTTAGGTTTAGGGTTAGGGTTAGGTTTAGGTTTAGACTTACGGTTACGTTTAGAGTTGAGTGTTAGGGTTAGTGTTTGGGTTTGGTTTAGAGTTAGGGTTAGGGCTAGGTATAGGGTTAGGGTTAGGGTTTGGGGTTAGCGTTAGTGCTCGTTTTAGCCTAACCTAAGTTTAGGCTTAGGGGTTAGTGTTACAGTTACTGTTAGGGTGAGTGTTTAGGTTAGGGTTAGGTGTTAGAGTGAGATGTTTAGGTTAGGCATAGAGTTAGAGGTAGGGTTAGCATTAGACTGTAGGTTTAGGGTGAGTGTTAGGTTTATGTTTACGGTTAGGGTTAGAGTTAGAAGTTAGTGTTAGGGTTAGTGTTAGGGTAAGAATTACGGTTATGGTTAGGGTTAGATTAGTGTTAGGTTTAGGTATTAGGTGTTCGAGACAGGGTAAGGGTTAAGTTTCGGTTTATCATTAGCGTTAGGGTTACGATTAGGTTTAGGTTTAGGGTTAGTGTTAGGGTTTAGGATTTGGGATAGGGTTAGGTTTAGGGTTAGGGTTAGGATTAGGGTAAGGTTTAGGGTTACAGGTTGAGGGTTAGAGTTAGTGTTAGGGTTAGGGTTAGATTTAGGGTTTGGGTTAGGTTAAGGGATAGGGTTAGGTGTTAGGGTTTGGGGTTAGGGTTAAGGTTAGGGTTAGGGACAGGAATAGGGTTAGGTTTAGTGTTAGGTTTAAGTTAAGTCATATGGTTAGGGATTATGGTTAGTGTTAGGTTTAGTGTTAGGGTTAGGGTTTAGGGTTAGGGTTAGGGTTAGGGTTAGAGTTTAGGTTTAGTGTTAGGTTTAGGGCTAGGGATACGGTTATGGTTAAGGCTAGGGTTTGGAGTTAGGGTTTAGGGATGATGTTAGGCTTACGGTTTGGGTTAGGGTTAGTGTTATGGTTAGGGCTGGGTTTGGGTTATGATTAGATTTGGTTTAGTGTTAGGGTTAGTGTTTGGCTTAGTGTTAGGGTTAGCGTGAGGTTTAAGGTTAGGTTTAGGGTTAGGGTTAAGGTTTGTGTTAGGGTTAGGTTTTGGGTTAGGGGTTAGGTGTTAGGGATAGGGTTAATGTTAGGGTTTTTTAAAGGTAGGTTTAGGATTAGGTTTAGGGTTAGGCTTAGGGTTTATGGTTACTGTTAGTGTTAGTGTTAGGGTAAGGGTTAGTTTAGGATTAGGGTTAGGGTTAGATATTGGGGTTAGGGGTTAGGGTTAGGGTTAGGGTTAGTGTTTTGGTTAGTTTTAGGCTTTTGTGGTTAGTGTCAGTATTTAGAGTTAGGGTTAGGTTTAGGCTTAGGGTTAGGGTTACCGTTAGGGTTAGAGGTGGGTTTTAGGGTTAGAGTTAGGGTTAGGGTTAGGGTTAGGGTTTAGGGTTAGGGTTAGGGTTACTGTTAGGGTTATGTTTATGTTTACCCTTAGTGTTAGGTTTACGGTTAATGTTACTCTGAGGGTTACGATTAGGGTTAGTGTTAGGTTTAGGGTAGGGATTTTGTTTAGGGTTAGGGTAAGTATTAGGGATAGGATTAGGATTTTTGCTTAGGGGTAAGGTTAGGGATTAGGGTTATGGTTAGGGTTAGCATTAGGTTTAGGGTTAGGTTTAGTGTTTGTGTTAGGTTTACGGTTAAGGTTAGTGTTTCTGGTTAGGGTTAGGGTTAAGGATTAGGGATAGTCTTAGGGTTAGTGTTAGGGTTAGGTTTAGGTTTAGGGTTAGTGTTAGAGGTAAGGATTATTTTTAATGATCTTGTTCGGGTTAGGGTTAAGGTTAGGGTTAGTGTCAGGTGTAGGGTTTAGGGTTAGGGTTAGGGTTAGGGTTAATGTTAGGGTTAGGTTTAGGTTTAAGTTTAGGGTTCGTATTAGTTTTAGAGGTTAGGCTTATGGTTAGGTTTAGGTTTAGGTTTAGGTTTAGTTTTAGTGTTAGTGTTAGGGTTAATTTTAGGGTTAGGTTTAGGGTTTAGGGTTAGCGTTAGTTTTAGGATTACAGTTCGGGTTAGCTTTAGGGCTAGGGCTTAGGTGTTAGTGATAGAGTTAGCATTAGGCTTCGGTTTATGGTTAGGTTTAAGGTTAGGATTAGGTTTAGTGTTAAGGTTAGGGATACCGTTAAGTTTAGTTTCAGGTTTAGTGTTAATGTTAGGTTTAGGGGTAGGTTTAGGATGTAAGTGTAAGGGATAGCGTTAGGGTTAGTGTTAGCGGTAAGGTTAGAGTTAGGGTTAGGTTTAGGGTTAGTGTTAGTATTAGGGTTAGCGTTAGGGTTAACGTTAAGTTTAGTTGTATATTTAGGTTTAGGGTTAGGTTTATGGTTCAGGTAAGGGTTAGTTTTAGGGTTTGGTTTAGTGTTAGGTTTAGCGTTATGGTTAGAGTTTAGTGTTAGGGTTAAGGTTAGGGTTAGAGTTAGTTTTAGGGTTAGGGTTAGTTATAGGTTTAGGGTTAAATTTAGGCTTAGTTTTAGGGTTAAGGGTTACGGTTAATGTTAGGGTTAGGTTTAGGGTTAGGGTTAGGTGTTAGTGAAACAGTTAGAATTAGGGTTAGGGTTACGGTTAGGTTTAGGTTTAAGGTTAGGGATAGGGTAATGTTTAGGATTACGTTTAGAGATTAGGGTTAGGGTTAGGGATATTGTTAGGTTTAGGGTTTTGGTTAGTGTTAGGGTATGGGTTACTTTTAGAAGGTTAAGGTTACGGTTAGGATTAGTTTTAGGTTTAGGTTTAAGGTTGGGTTTAGGGTAAGGTTTAGTGTTAGGATTAGTATTATGGTTAGGGTTAGGGCTATGTTTAGGTTTAGGGTTAGGGTTAGGTTTAGCATTGGGATTTAGGTTTCGGTTTAGGGTTAGTGTTAGGGTTAGGGTAAGGTGTTAGGTGTTAGGGATAGGGCTAGTGTTAGTGTTAGTGTTAGGGTTATTGTTACATTTAGGTTTAGGGTTTGAGTTAGAGTAAGGGTTAGAGTTAGGGTTAGGGTTTACCGTTAGGGTATGGTTGAGGTTTAGGATTTTGGTTATGTTTAGGGTTAGGTTGAGGTTTAGGGTTAGGGTTATGGTTATTGTTAGGGTTACGGTTAGGGTTAGATTTTAGAGTTAGGGCTCTGTTTAAGGTTATGATTAGATTTAGTGTTTCGTTTAAGATTAGAAGGTTAGGGTGAGGGTTAGGGTTAGGGTTAGGGTTAGGGTTAGAGGTTAGGGTTAGCGGTAGGGGTTAGGTGTTAGGGATAGGGTTAGGATTAGGGTTAGGGTTAGTGTTAGGGCTTAGGTTTGGTTTAGGGGGCTAGGGTTAGGTTTAGGATTAGGATTATCGTTAGGGATAGCGTTAGTGTTAGTGGTTAGTGTTAGGGTTAGCGTTAGCTTTAGGGTTAGGGTTTTATTGGCTAGGATAGAGTTATGGTTATGGTTACAGTCATGGCTAGGGTTAGGCTTATGGTTAAGGTTATGGTGTGTGTTACTGTTATGGTTAGGTTAGCATTAGAGTTAGGGTTAGTGTAGGGATTAGGGTTAGTGTTAGGGTTATGTGTAGGGTTAGGGTTACAATAAGGGTTAGGTATTAGGGTTAGGTTTAGGGTTAGTGTTAGGGTTAGCGTTAGTGTTAGGGTTAGTTATAGGTTAGGGTTAGGGTTAGGGTTAGGTTTAAGGTTAGGGTTAGGGGTTGGGGTTAGTGTTAGTGTTAGGGTTAGGGATAGAGGATTAAGGTTAGGGTTAGGGTTAGGTTTATGTTTAGGGTTAGAGATTAGGGTTAGTGTTAGGGTTAGGCGTAGGGTTATGGTTATGTTTAGGGTTAGAGTTAGCTTTAGATTTAGTGTTTGGGTTAGCGTTAGGTTTAGGGTTAGCGTTAGACAGGGTTAGGGTTAGGGTTAGGGTTAAGGTTATGTTTAGGGTTAGGATTACGATTATGGTTAGGTATTAGCGTTAGGCTTAGTGTTAGTATTAGTTTTAGGCTTAGTTATGGGATAGGGTTAGGTTTAGGGTTAGGGGTTAAGGTTAGGGTTAGTGTTAGCATTAGGGTAGGGTTAGAGGGTTAAGGTTAGGTTTAGGGTTAGGTTTACGGTTAGGGTTAGAGATTAGGTTTAGTGTTACGGTTAGGGGTATGATTATGGTTAGTTCTAGGTTTAGGTTTAGGGTTAGGGTTATGGTTAGTTTTAGTGTTAGTGTTGTGAATAGGTTTAAGTGTATGGTTAGGTTTAGTGTTAGACATGTTTAAGGTGAGGGTTAGAGACATGGTTTCCCTTTGGGTTAGCATTAGGGTTAGTGTTAGGGTTAGGGTTAGTGTTAGGTTTCAGGTTAGGGTTAGGGTTAGGGTTAGGGTTTACTGTTAGGGTTAGCGTTAGGGTTAGGTTTAGGTTTAGGGTTAGGTTTAGGTTTAGGTTTAGAGGTTAGGTTTAGGTTTACGGTTAGGTTTAATGTTAGGGATAGGGTTACGGTTAAATTTTAGGGTTAGGGTTAGAGTTAGGGTTAGGATCAGGGTTAGGGTTATGGTTATGTTTAGCGTTAGTTATAGGTTTAGGGTTAAAGTTAGGCTTAGGTTTAGTGTTCTTAGGGTTAGGTTTAGGGTTAGGATTAGGCATAGGGTTAGGTTAGAAGTTTATGGTTACGGTTAGTGTTAAGGTAAGGATTAGTGTTTGGGGTTAGGGTTAGGGTTAGGGATATTGTTAGGTTAGGTTTAGTGTTAGCGTAAGGTGTTAGTGTTATGGTTAGGATTAGGGCTAAGGTTATGGTTATGGTTTGGGGTTAGGTTTAGGAATATGTTACGGGTTAGGATTAGGGTTAAAGGTTAGGGTTAGGTTTAGGGATATTTTTAGGGTTATGGTTAGGGTTAGGGTTAGTGTTAGGGTATGGGTTAGGGTTAGGGTTAGGGTTAGGGTTAGTTTTAGGATTAGCGTTAGAGTTAGGGTTAGGACTATGTTTAGGTTTAGGGTTAGTGTTAGGGTAAGGGTTAGCATTCAAAGTTAGGTTTAGAGTCAGGTTTAGTGTTAGTGTTAGGGGTAGGTTTAGGTTTAGAGGTTAGAATTAGGGTTAGAGTCAGGGGTAGTCTTACAGTTAGTGTGTATATTTAAGGTTAGGTTTAGTGTTAGGTTTACAGTTAGGTTTAGGGTTAGGGTTCTGGTTAGAGGGTTTCGTTAGGTTTAGGGTTAGCGTTAGAGGTTTAGGTTAGGGTTATGTTTAGGGTTAGGTTTGGGTTAGGGTTAGAAGTTATGGTTAGTGGTAGGGTTAGTGTTAGTGTTAAGGTTAGCTTTAGAGTTAGTGTTAGAGGTATGGGTTAGGGTTTGTGTTAGTTTTAGTGTTAGGTTTAGGGTTAGTGTTAGAGGTATTCATTAGTGTTAGGGATAGGTTTAGGGTGAGGAATAGGATTATGGTTAAGGTTAGTTGTACATTTTAGGGTTAGGGTTCGGGTTAGCGTTAGGTTTTATAGTTAGGGTTAGGGTTAGGGTTAGGGTTGGGGTTAAGCTTAGCAATAGTGTTATGGTTAGTGTTATTGTTTAGGGTTAGGATTAGTGTTAGGGTTAGGGTTAGGTTTAGGTTTAGAGTTAGGGTTAGGGTAAGGATTAGTGTTAGACGTTAGGTTTAGGGTTAGGCTTAATGTTAGTGTTAGGTAAGGGTTAGGGTTAGAGTTTAGGATTAGTGTTAGAGTCAGGGTTAGGTTTACAGTTAGAGTTTAGAGTTAGGGTCAGTGTTAGTTTTCGGGTTACATGTAGGGTTAGTTTAGGTGTAGATTTAGGGTTAAACAAGGTTAATGTTTGTGATAGTGTTAGGGGTAAGGTTAGAGGTAATGAGTTAGGTGTTAAGGATAGGGTTAAGAATAGGGTTATGCTTAGGGTTATTGCTACGGTTAGGTTTAGGGTTAGGGTCAGGGTTAGGGTAAGTGTTAGTGTTAGGGTTAGGGTTTAGCATTATGGTTCGGGTTACAGTTAGTGTGATGTTTAGTTTTAGGGTTAGGTTGAAGTTTATTTTTAGGTTTAGGGTTAGGTTTAGAAGTTAGGTTTAGTGTTAGTGTTAGGGTTAGGGATAGAGTTAGCGTTAGGTTTAGGGTTAGAGTTTAGTGTTAGGGTTAGGTTTAGGCTTAAGTTCAGGGTTAGTTTTAGTGTTAGAGTTTTAGGGTTAGGGTTAGGGTTAGAGGTTAGTGTTTGGGTTAGTGTTAGGGTTTAGGTGTTAGCAATAGTGTTTTTGTTACGGTTAGGGTTAGCGTTATTTTTGGGTTACTGATAGGGTTAGGGTTAGGGTTAGGGTTAGTTTTAGTGTTAGTGTTAGGGTTGGAGTTAAGTTTAGGGTTATGGTTAGGGTTAGGTTTAGGGTTAGGTTTAGAGGTTCGTGTTAAGCTTAGTGTTACATGTTAGGTGTTAGTGATAGGTTTATGGTTAGAGTAAGGGTTAGGGTTAGACGTTAGGTTTAGGGTTAGGACTAGTTTTAGGGTTAGGTTTAGGGCTAGATTTAGAGGTTAGGTTAGGGTTAGAGTCATAGTTAGTGTTACAGTTAGAGTTTAGATTTAGGGTTAGATTTAGGGTTAGGGTTAGGTTTGGTTAGGTTTAGAGTTTAGGAATAGGGTTAGGCTCGGTGTTAGGTTTACAGTCAGAGTCTAGATTTAGGTTTAGGGTTAGGCTTAGTGTTAATGTTAGTGTTCTGGTTAGATGTTAGCGTTAGGTTTTGAGTTATGATTATGGTTATGGTTAGGGTTAGTGTTAGGTTATTGGTTTAGGTTTAGTGTTACTGTTAGGGTTAGGGTTATGGTTAGGATTAGGGAAATATTTAGGGTTAGATTTCACGTTAGTGTTAGTGTTAGTGGTAGGGGTTACGGTTAGGGTTAGCAAAAGTGTTAGGCTTAGGGTTTGCATTAGGGTTAGTGTTAGGGTTAGGTTTAGAGGATTAGGGTTAGGGTTACACTAAGGGTTAGTGTTAGGGTTAGGGTTAGAGTTAGAGGTTAGTGTTAGGGTTAGGGTTAGATTTATGGTTAGGGTTAGAGTTTTGATTAAGGTTACGGTTAGGGTTACGGTTAGAGTTTACTGTTAGGGTTAAATTTACAGTTAGCATTAAGGTTAGGGTTAGAGTTAGAGGTTAGAGTTAGGGTTAGTGTTAGGGTTAAGGATAGGGTAATCATTAGGATTTGGGTTACAGGTTAGGTTTCGGGTTAGAGTTAGGGTTATTGTTAGAGTTAGGTTTAGTGGTTAGTGTTAGGGTTAGGGTTAGTGTTATGGTTAAGTTTAGGGTTAGAGTTAGTGTTAGGTTAAGGATTAGGGTTAGAATTAGGATTAGGGTTAGGTTTAGGTTTAGATGTTAGAGACAGGGTTAGTGTTAGGGTTGGGGTCAGGGTTAGGGTTAGGTTTAGGTTTAGGTGTTAAGCGTTATGGATAGCGTTAGGTTAGTGTTAGTGTTAGGTTTAGGATTAGGTTTAGGTTTAGGGTTACGGTTAATGTAAGGGTTAGTGTTAGACGTTAGGTTTAGGGTAATGCTTACTGTTAAGTTTAGGATTACGGTGACATTTAAAGTTTAGGATTAGGGTTAGGGTCAGAGTTAGTGTTACAGTTAGAGTTTAGTGTTAAGGTTAGTGTTAGTGTTTGGGTTATGTTTAGTGTTAGGTTTCTGTTTAGAGTTTAGCATTAGGTTTTGTGTTAGGGTTAGGGTTAGAGGGTTAGAGTTAAGTTAGGGTTAGTGTTAGGGTTAGGGTTAAGGTTAGGGTTAGGCTTATTGTAAGGGTAAGGGTTAGGTTTAGAAATTAGTATTAGGGTTAGGGTCGGGGATAGGGTTACAGTTAGAGTTTACATTTAGGATTAGGGTTAGGGTTAGCTTTAGGTTTAGAGTTAGGGTTAAGGTTCTGCTTAGAGGTTAGCATTAGGTTTCTGTTGACAGGGTTATAGAGGGTTGGGGTTATGTTTAGAGTACGGTTAGTATTAGGATTAGGGTTTGTGGTTAGGGTTAGGGTTAGGGTTAGTGTTAGGGTTAGGATTAAGGATAGGGTTAGGCTTAGGGGTAGGGTTAGAGGGTAACAATTAGGGTTTGGGTTAGGGTAAAGGTTAAGGTTAGTGTTAGGTTTGGGTTAGGGTTAGTGTTATAGGTATGTGTTAGGGTTTGTGTTAGCGGTTCGGTTAGCTTTAGGGTTAATTTTAGGTTTAGTGTTAGAGGTATGGGTTAGGGTTAGGATTAGGGTTAGGAATAGGATTAGGGTTAAGTTTTGTGATAAAATGTAGGGTTTCGGTTAGGGTTAGTGTTAGGGTTAGGTTCAGGGTTAGGTTGAAGGTTACCATTTGGTTAGGGTTAGTGTTAGGTTTAGTGTTAGGGTTAGGTTTAGGGTTAGGGTTAGCTTTAGGTTTAGGGTTAGGGATAGGTTTAAGTTTAGGGTTAGGGTTAAGGTTAGGGTTAGTGTTAAACCGGGTTAGGGTTAGGGTTAGGTAGGGTTAGGGTTGGCATTAGGGTTAGGTTTAGGGTTAGAGTTTTGGTTAGCGTTAATATTAGGCATAGGCTTAGGGTTAGTGTTAGCATTAGTGTAAAGGTTAGGGTTAGGGTTCGTGTTTAGCATTAGGATTTGGGTTAGGGTTAGGTTTATGGTTAGGTTTAGGGGTAGGTTGAGGTTGAGGGTTTGATTTTAGAATTAGGGTTATGGTTAGTGTTAAGCTTAGTTTTAGGGTTCATTTTTGGGTAAGAGTTTAGGGTTAGGGTTAGGTTTATGTTTAGAGTTAGGGTTAGGTTTAGGGTTATGGTTAGAGTTTAGGGTTACGCTTAGGGTTATGTTTAGTGTTATGGTTATGGTTAGAGTGAGAGGCTAGCATTAGAGTTAGGGTTAGTGTTAGGGTTAGGTTAGGGATAGCGTGAGGGTTAGGATTAGGGTTAGAGGTTAGGTTTAGAGTTAGAGTTAGGTTTATTGTTAGGGTTAGGGTTAGAGTTAGGGTTAGATGTTGGTGTTAGAGGTAATGTTATGGTTAGAGTTAGGGTTAGTTTTAAGGTTAGTTTTATTTTTAGGATTAGAGTTTAGGGTTAGGGTTCAGGTTAGTGTTAGGGTTAGGGTTAGTGTTAGGGTGAGTGTTAGGTTTAGAATTACGGTTTAGAGTTATGGTTAGGGTTCAGGTTTGAGTTAGCTTTAGGGTTAGGTTTAGCGGTAGGGTTAGGGTTATGATTAGTTTTAGGGTTACAAATAGTGATTCGGGTTAGAGTTATTTTTAGATTTAGGGATGGTGTTTGGGTTAGATTGTAGGGTTAGGGTTAGGGTTAGGGTTAGGGATAGGTTACGGTACCATTAGGTTTAGAGTTAGGGTTACGCTTAGGGTTAGAGATTAGGTTTAGGGTTAGGGTTAGGTTTATCGTTAGGGTTAGGGTTAGAGAGTTATGTTTAGGTTTAGTGTTCGGTTTTGGGTTAGGGTTAAGGTTAGGGTTAGAGGTTATGGTTAGGTTTAGGGTTAGGGTAAAGGCTAGGATTAGGGTTAGGGTTATAGTTAGGTTTAGATTTACGGTTACGGTTAGGGTTAGAGATTAGGGTTAGGGTTAAATTTAGCGTTAGGGTTAGGTTTAGGGTTAGTGTTATGTTTAGGGTTAGGGTTAAGGTTAAGGTTAGCATTAGGTTTAGGGTTAGAGTTAGTGTTTTTGTTAGGGTTATGGTTAGGGTTAGGGTGAGAGTTAGAGTTATGGTTATGGGTTTGGTTTAATGTTAAGGGTAGGTTTAGGGTTTGTGGTTGGAGTTAGGGACATAGTGTTAGGTTTATGCTTCGGGTTAGTTTTAGGGATTAGGGTTAATGGTAGTGATAGTGTTAGGGTTAGGATTAGTCATAAGTATATGGTTAGGGTTTAGAGTTAGTGTTAGGGTTATTGTTAGGGTTAGGGTTAGGGATAGGGTTAGGGTTGGGCTTAGGGTTAGGGTTAGGGATAGGGTTAGGTTTAGGTGTAGGGTTAGTGTTTTTATTAGGGTTACGGTTAGGGATTAGGGTTAGGGTTATGGTTATGGTTAGGGTTACAGTTAGGTTTAGAAGTTAGGTTTAGGGTTAGAGTTTGATGTCGTGTTAGGTTTACAGATAGGATTAGCATTACTGTAAGGGTTACAGCTAGGTTTAGGTTTAGGTTTACGATTAGCGTAGGATTAGAGTGTTAGGGTTAGGGTTAGGGTTAGATTTAGGGTTAGGTTTAGTGTTAGGCTTATGATAGGGTTAGCATTAGACTTTATGGTTAGTGTTATTGTTACGGTAAGTGTTAGGTTTACGGTTATGTTTAGGGTTAGGTTACGGTTACGGTTAGAGATTAGGGTTAGTGTTAGGGCTAGGTTTAGTCTTAGGTTTAGGTTTAGGTGTTAGGTGTTAGGTTTAGGGTTAGTGTTAGGGTTATGGTTAGGGTTAGTCTTTAGGGTTAGGTTTAGGGTTAAAGTTAGGGTTAGGGTTAATCTTAGGGTTAGAGTTAGGATTAGGGATAGCGTTCAGGTTAGAGGTTAAGGTTAGGGTTAAGATGATGGTTATGGTTACGGTTAAGGTTAGAAATTAGGGTTAGAATTAGAGTTAGGATTAGTGTTAGGGCTTAAGGTTAGTGGTTACACTTAGGGTTATTGCTTAGGAATAGGATTTAGGTTTAGGAGTTAGTATTATGGTTAGGGTTATGGTTAGGGTAAGGGTTACGATTAGGGTTAGAGATTATTGTTACCATTAGGGTTACTGTTAGGGTTAGAGTTAGGGTTTAGGGTCAGGGTTACGTTAGGGTGAGGGTTAGGCTTAGGTTTAGGTTTAGGGTTAGGGTTAGATGTTAGGGCTAGGTTTACGGTTTGTGATAGGGTTATCTTTAGGTTTTGGGTTTAGTGTTATGGTTAGGGTTAGTGTTAGGGTTAGGATTCGGGTTAGGGTTAGGCTTAGGCTTAGGTTTAGGGATTTGGTTAGGGTTAGTGATATCGTTAGGGTTAGAGCTTATGTTTAGTGTTAGGTTCAGTGTTACAGTTAGGGTTAGAGGTTAGAGTTAGTGTTAGGGTTAGGATTAGTGTTAGGAATTAAGGTTAGGGGTTAGGTTTAGGATTATGCCTTGTGGTTAGGTGTTAGGTTTAGAAGTTAGGATTATGGTTTGGTTAGGCTTATGGATAGGGTTATGGTAGGTTTAGGGTTAGGGTTACATTTAGGGTTAGAGATTAGTGTCAGGGTTAATGTTAGGGTTAGGTTACGTTTTGGGTTAGAGGTTATTGTTACTGTTAGGGTTAGTGTTAAGGTTAGGGTTTGGGTTACGGTTAGTGTTAGGGTTAGGGCTTAATGTTAGGAGTCAGTGTTTGGGATAGGTTTATGATTAGGGACAGGATTAGTGTTAGAGTTACTGTTAGGATTAGTGTTAGTGTTAGTGTTAGGGTTAGGGTTAGGGTTAAGGGTTAAAGTTATTGTTAGTGTTAGAGTTAGAGTTAGAGTTTTGGATTAGAGTAAGAGTTAGAGTTAGTGTTTTGGTTAGATTTAGGATTAGGGTTGGGGTTAGGCTTAGGGTTCATGTTAGAGTTACGGTTATGTTTTGGGGTCATGGTAAGGTTTGGGTTTATGGTTAGGTTTAGGATTATGGTTAGGGTTAGTGTTAGTGTCAGGGTTAGTTTTATGCTTACGGTTAGGTTTAGATTTAAGGTTATGTTTAGGGTTAGAGTTTAGGGTTAGGTTTAGGGTTAGGCTAATTGTTAGTGTTTGAGGGTTATCGTTAGGGATAGCATTAGCTTTTAGGTTAGGGTTAAAGTTTAGGGTTAAATGTTAGGGTTAGTGTTAGCGTTAGTGATATGGTTATCGTTAGGTTTAGGGTTTAGGGTTAGGGATAGGGTTACTGTTAGGGTGCAGATTAGGGTTAGTGTTATGGTTTGGGTCAGGGTTAATGTTAGGATTAAGGATTTGTGTTATTAATTTTAGGGTTAGGGTCACAATTAGGTTTTGGTGTTAGGGATTGTTTAGTGTTAGGATTAGTGTTAGTGATATGGTTAGTGTTAGATTTAGGGAAAGGGATTTGGTTTAGGTTTAGGGTTATTTTTAGGGGTAGGGTTGGGGTTAGGGTTAGGCTTAGGGTTAGGTTTAGGATAGGGTTAGCTTTATGGTTAGGATTACGGTTAGGGTTAGTATTAGGGTTAGGTTTAGGGGTTAGTATTAGGGATAGGGTTATGTTAGTCTTAGAGATAGGTGTAGTGTTAGAGGGTTAGGGTGAGGGTTAATGTTAGGGTTAGGGTTAGGTTTAGGGATAGGGATAGAGATTAGGGTTATGATTAGTGTTAGGATTAGGCTAATGTGTTAGGGTTAGGGTCGTGGTTAGGATTAGTGTTAGGATTACGATAGTGATTCATGTTAGGGTTAGTGTTAGAGTTAGGGATGGTGTTCAGGTTAGATGGTAGGGTTAGGGTTAGGTTTATTGTTAGGGTTATGGTTAGGAGTAGAGATTAGTGTTAGTGTTACATTTAGCATTAGGGTTAGTTTTGGAGGTTCAGTTTTAGGGTTAGGGTTAGCATCAGGTTTAAGGTTAGGGTTAGGGTTAAGGTTAGGGTTAGAGGTTAGGCTTTGGGTTAGGGTTAGGGTTAGGCTTACAGTTCGGTTTAGAGTTAGGGTTACTTTTGGGATTACAGATTAGGGTTAGGTTTAGGGTTAGGTTTAGATTTAGGGTTAGGGTTAGAGTTAGGGTTACCGTTATGTTTAGGGTCGAGGTTAGGTTAAGTTTAGGGTTTCGGGTTAGGGTTAGTGTTAGACTTTTGTTTAGGGTTATGGTTAGGGTTAGGGTTAGAGTTAGGGTGAGGGATATGTGTTATGGTTAATGTTAGGGATCGGTTTAGTGTTAGGGCTTGGGGTTAGGGATAGTATTAGTGTTAGGTTTATGCTTTGGATTAGTTTTAGGTATTATGGTTAGTGTTAGTGTTAGGGGTAGGGTTAGTCATAAGTATATGTTTAGGGATTAGGTTTAGTGTTAGGGTTATTATTAGGGTTTTGATTAGGCTTAGGGTTAGGGTTAGGGATAGGGTTCAGATAAGGGGTATGGTTAGGGCTAGTGTTACAGTTAGGGATTAAGTTTAAGGCAATTATTATGGTTATGGTTAGGGGTTAGTGTTAGGGTTATAGTTATGGTTAAAGTTATAGTTAGCATTAGGTTTAGAGATTTAGGGTGAGGGATATGTTTAGGGTTATGGTTATGGTTATGGTTAGGGTTATGGTTAGATGTTAGGGTTAGGGTTATGGTTAGAGTTTAGGGTTACTGTTAGTTTCAGGGTTATGGTTAGGGTTAGGGTTAAGTTTAGCATTAGGGTTCGAAGTTAGGATTATGGTTAGTGTTAGGGTTAGGTGTTAGGTTTAGGGATAGTGTTTGAGTTCATGTTATGTTTACGGTTAGGATTAGTGTTACCGTAAGGATTACAGCAAGGTTTAGGTTTATGTTTACGATTAGCGTAGGGTTAGAGTGTTAGAATTAGGGTTAGGGTTAGATTTAGGGATAGGGTTAGTGTTAGGCTTATGGTAGGGTTAGGGTCAGACTTTATGGTTAGTGTTATTGCTACAGTAAGGTTTAGGGTTACGGTTATGTTTAGGGTTATGCTTACGGTTAGGGTTAGAGATTAGTGCTAGTGTCTCGGCTAGGTTTTGTTTTAGGTTTAGGTTTAGGTGTTAGGGTTAGGGTAAGGTTTAGGTTTAGGGTTAGAGTTAGGGTTAGGCTTTAGGGTTAGGGTTATGGTTAGGGTTAATCTTAGGGTTAGAGTTAGGGTTAGGGTTAGGGATTTCTTTCGGGTTAGAGGTTAGGGTTAGGGTTAGGATTAGGGTTAGCGTTACGGTTATGGTTAGAGTTTAGTGTTACAATTAGGGTTAGGAATAGTTTTGGGCATAAGGTGAGGCGTTAAAATATGATTATGGCTTAGGGTTAGGTGTTAGATTTAGGGGTTAGTGTTGCGTTTAGAGTTAGTGTTAGTATTAGGGTAAGGGTTATGGTTAGGTTTAGGGTTACGATTAAGTTTAGAAATTATGGTTATGGTTAGGGTTAGGGTTAGTGTTAGGGTTAGGGTTTGGGTTAGGTTTAGGGTTTGGGTTAGGTTTAGGGTTAGATCTTAGTGTTAGTGTTAATTTAGGGTTAGGGTTTGGGTTAGTGTTAGTGTTAGTGTTAGTGTTAGTGTTAGAGCTTAGGGTTAGGGTTACAGTTAGTGAAAGTGTCATATTTAGGTTTCATGTTTAGTGATAGGTTTAGGGTTAGTGTTAGTGTTACGGTTACGGTTTGGGTTAGGGTTATATTTTGGGTTAGGTATTTGGGTTAGCTTTAATGTTACAGTTAGGGTTAGGATTAAGGTTAGGGGTCTGGGTTAGGGATACTGTTAGCATTAGTGTTAGAGTTAGGGTTAGCGTTAGCTTTAGGGTTAAAGATTAGTGTTTGGATTAGGTTTAGGGTTAGAAATAGGATTATTTTTAAGATTAGGGTTAGGTTAAGGTTACGGTTTAGGTTCAGGGGTAGAGTTAGGATTACGGATTTGTGTTAGGGCTAAGTTTAGAGTTAGCGTTAGGATTAGGGTTTGGGGTTAGGGATAGTGTTAGTGTTAGGTTTATGGCTACAATTAGGGTTAGGGATATGGTTAGTGTTAGGTTTAGGGTGAGGAATTAGTTTTAGGGTTAGGGTTATAGTTAGGGTTAGGATTAGGCTTAGGGTTAGGTTTAAGAATAGGGTTAGGTTTGGGTTTAGGGTTAGTGTTAGTTTTAGGCTACCTTTAGATGTTAGGCTTAGTGTTAGGATTAGGTTTAGGTTTAGGTTTACTGTTAGGGGTTAGTGTTAGTGTTAGGGCTAGGTTAGAATTAGAGTTAGGGTTAGGGTTAGATGGTCAGGGTTAAGGTTAGTGTTAGGGTTACGGTTAGGGTTAGGATTAGGGTTAGGCTTAGGATTAGTGCATAGGGTTTGAGTTAGGGTTAGGGTTTGGGTTAGGGTTAGCGTTATGGTTAGGTTTAGAGTTAGGGTTACGGTTAGGGTTAGAGATTAGGGTTAGGTTTTGGGTTAGGTTTAGTGTTAGGGTTAGGCTTAGAGGTTTAGGTTTAGCATTAGTGCTAGCATTAGCTTACGTTTAGGGTTAGGGTTACGGTTAGGGTTAGTGTTAGGATTCAGTTTAGGGTTAGAGTTAGAGTTAGGGTTACGTTTAGAGGTTTAGGTGTCAGGGTTAGGTTTATGGTTCGGGTTAGGGTTAATGTTAGGGTTTACGGTTAGGGGTAGGATTAGTTTTCAGGCTTTAGGTTTATGGCTACGCTTAGTGTTATGGCTTAGGATTCGGAGTTAGGTTTAGGGGTTAGTGTTATGGTTAGAGTTTGGGTTAGTTTTAGGGTTATGGTTCGGATCAGTGTTACGATTCGGGTTAGAGATGATGGTTACAGTTAGGGTTAGAGTTAGGGATTAGTATTAGGGTTTGGATTAGTGTTTGGGATAGGGTTAGTGTTAGGTTTAGCGTGAGGGATTAGGTTTAGGGTTTGGGGTATTCTTATGGTTAGGTTTAGTTTTAAGGATAGGTTTAGGTTTAGGATTAGGGTTAGTGTTAGCGTTAGTGTTAACTTTAGGGGTTAGGCTTAGCGTTAGGATTAGGTTTAGTTTTAGTTTTAGTGTTAGGGGTTAGTGTTAGTGTTAGTTTTAGGTTAGAGTTAGAGTTAGTGTTATGGTTAGAGGGTTAGGGTTAGGGTTAGTGTTAGGGTTAGGGTTAGGGTTAGGGTTAGGGTTACCGTTAGGGTTAGGGTTAGGTTTAGGCTTAGGGTTAGGCTTAGGATTATGATCTAGGGTTAGGGTTAGTGTCAGGGTTACAGTTAGGTTTAGGGTTAGGGTTACCGTTAGGCTTAGGCATTATGGTTATTTTTTTGGATTAAATATAGTGTTAGGGTTAATTTTATGTGTTAGTGTTATGGTTATTTTTGGGGTCTGGTTTGGTATAGATATTAGGGTTAGTGTTAGGGATTGTGGTTAGTGTTAGGGTTAGGGTTAGGGGTTATGGTTAGGGTAGGATGATTGTTAAGGTTAGGCATAGTGATTCGGGTTATTCTTAGGGTTAGAGTTAGGGATATTGTTCGGGTGAGATGGTAGGGTTAGGGTTAGTTTAAGGGTTACGGTTAGGTTTACAGTTAGGTTTACTTTTATGGTTAGATATTAGCGTTAGGTTTAGGGTTAGGGTTAGTGATAGGATTCGGGTTAGGGTTAGAGTTAGAGTTAGGGTTACGTTTAGGGGTTAGGGTTAGGGTTATGGTTACGGTTAGCGTAAGGGTTGTGGTTAGAGGGAATGGTTAGGGTTAGGTTTAGGATATGGTCAGTGTTAGGTTTAGGGTTAGGAGTTAGGTTTAGTGTTAGGATTCAAGTTAGTGTTAGGGTTACTGTTAGGGTTAGCATTAACGTAAGGGTTACAGATAGGTTTAGGATTAGGATTACCGTTGGCATTAGGGTTAGAGTGTTAGGGTTTGGGTTTGGGTTAGAATTAGGATTAGGGTTAGTGTTAGGCTTATTGTAGGGTTCGGTTTAGACTTTAGGGTTAGTGTTATTGTTACAATACGGGTTAGGGTTACAGTTATGTTTAGAGTTAGTCTTACGGTTCATGTTAGAGTAGGGTTAGTGTTAGGGTTAGGTTTAGTGTTACTGTTAGGTTTAAGTGTTAAGTTAGGGTTAGTTTTAGGGTTACGGTTAGGGTTAGGGTTAGGGTTATGGTTTAGAGTTAGGGTTAGGGTTAGGGTTAGGTTTAGAATTAGTGTTAGGGCTTAAGGTTAGGGTTTACGCTTCATTTTATGGCTTAGGTTTATGATTTAGGTTTAGTGGTTAGTGTAATGGTTAGTGTTAGGATTAGTGTTAGGTTTTGGGTTATGGTTAGGATTAGGGTTACGATTCGGATTAGAGATTATGGTTACGGTTATGCTTAGGGTTCAAGGATAGGGTTAGGGTTAGGGGTTAGGATGATGCTTACATTAGGGTTAGGGATAGGGTTAGGGTTAGAGCTTAGGGTTAAGTTTACTGTTAGTGATATGGTTATCGTAAGGTTTTGGGTTTAGAGTTAGGTTTAGGGTTAGTGTTAGGGTTAGGGTTACGGTTGGTGTTATGGTTAGGGTTAGGGTTAGGGATTTGGGTTAGGTTTAATGTTAGGGTTAGGGTTAGGTTTAGGGAGGGGTTGGGGTTAGGGATAGTGTTTGGTTTAAGTTTATGGTTGGGGTTTGGGTTAGAAATTTGGGTTAGGTTTAGTATTAGTGTTAGGGATAGGGTTAGTTTTAGGTTTAGGGTTAGCGATTAGGGTTAGGGTTAGGGTTATTGTTAGGGTTAGGTTTAGGGTTATGCCTAGGGTTCGGGTTAGAGATAGGGTTAGTTTTAGTTTAGGTTTAGGGTTAGGTTTAGGGTTTCGTTTAGGGGTTAGGGTTAGGGTTAGGATTAGGTTTAGGGTTAGTGTTTGTGTTAGGTTTTAGTGTTAGGGTTAGAGTTAGAGTTATGGTTATGGTTAGAGGGTAAGGGTGAGAGTTAGGGTTAGGGTTATGGTTAGGGTTAGCCTTAGGGTTAGGTGAGAGTTAGGGCTAGGGTTACGGTTAGGGTTAGGTTTATGGTTATGTTGGAGTTTGGGATTAGAGTTAGTGTTAGGGTTAATGTTAGGTTTAGGGTTAAATTTAGCATTAGGTTTAGAGGTTAGAGTTAGTATTAGCTTTAGGCTTAGGTTTCTGGTTCGTGTTAGGGTTACAGTTAGGCTTAGTTTTACCGTTCATGTTAGGGTTAAGGTTAGTGTTACCGTTAGGGTTAGTGTTAGCCTTAGGTTTAGGATTAGGTTTATGTTACAGTTTAGGGTTAAAGTTAGTGTTTGGGTTATGATTAGGATTAGGTTTAGGTTTAGAGTTAGAGTTAGGTGTTAGTGTTAGGGTAAGGGTTAGGTTTCAGGCTCGAGTTAGGGTTACAGTTAGGATTAGCGTTACTGTTAGGGTTACGGCTAGGGTTAGGGTTAGGGTTAGCGTTAGGTGACTAGAGTTAGGGTTAGGGTTAGTTTTTGGGTTAGGGTTATTTTTAGGGTTTTGGTAGGGTTAGGATTAGGCTCAGCGAAAGGCTTAGGGATAGCGTTTGGGTTAGAAATCAGGGTTAGGATTAGGGTTAGGGTTAGGGTTAGGGTTAGGGTTAGGTCTAGACTACGGTTAGGATTAGGGTTAGGCTTAGGGTTAGGGTTATGCTTAGAGATTTGTTTTGGGTTAAGTTTAGGGTTAGTGTTAGTGTTAGGGGTTGGGTTTAGGGATAGTGTTAGGGTTAGGTTTATGGTTACAGTGAGGTTTAGGGATTAGGTTTAGGGTTAGTGTTAGTGTTATTGATTGGGATAGTGTTAGGTTTAGGGTTAGGTATTAAGTTTAGACTTAGGCTTATTGTTAGGGTTAGGGTTAGGCTTAGGCTTAGGGTTAGAGTTAGTGATAGGGTTAGGTTTATGGTTCGGGTTAGGGTTCGGGTTCGGGTTAGGGTTAGGGGTTAGGGTTCAGGTTATTGTTAGTGTTAGGATTAGGGTCACGGTTAGTTTTCAGGTTATAGTTACGTTTAGTTTTAGGGTTATGGTTATGGATAACGTTCTGTTTAGAGCTTATGGTTAGGGTTAAGTGTAGGCTTATGGTTAGGGTTAGAGGTTAGGGTTAGTATTAAGATTAGGTTAGTTAGGGTTAGAGGTTAGGGTTAGGATTAGGAATAGGATTAGGATTAGGATTATTGTTAGGTATTAATGTTAGGAGTTAGGCTTAGGGTTATAGCTTAGGGTTAGGGGTTAGTTTAATCGGTTAGGGTTAGGGTTAGTGTTAGTGTTAGGGTTAGGGTTCGGGTTCGTGTTATGTTTACAGTTAGGGTTAACGTTACCGTTAGGGTTACGGCTAGGTTTAGCTTTAGGGTTAGGGTTAGAGTGCTAAGGTTAAGGTTACGGTTAGGTTTAGGGTTAGGGTTAGTGTTAGGGTTTTGCTAGGGTTAGGGTTAGGGTTAGGGTGAGGGTTAGGGTGAGGGTTAGAGGGTTAGGGTTAGTGTTAGCGTTAGGGTTATCGTTAGAGGTTCAGGTTAGAGTTAGGGTTACACTTAGCATTATGGTTAGTGTTAGGGTTAGGGTTAGGTTTAGGGTTAGGGATAGGATTATTGTTACCATTAATGTTATGGTTATGGTTTGGTTTAGGGTTAGGGTCAGTGTTACGGATAGTGTTCTAGTAAGAGGTTAGGGTTAGGGATAGGGTTAGGGTTAGTGTTAGGGTTAGGATTAAGGATAGCGTTTGGGTTAGAGTTTGGGGTTAGGGTTAGCGGTAGGGTTAGGGTTATGTTTAGCGTTAGAGGTTAGTGTTAGGGTTAGTGTTTGTGTTAGGGTTAGGGTTAGTGTTAGGGTTAGGTTTACGGTTAGGTTTAGAGGATTACTGCTTGTGTTAGGGTTAGGGTTATGGTGAGAGGTTAGGGTTAGAGTTAGGTTTAGGTTTAGGTTTAGGTTTAGTTTGATGGTTTTGGTAGGGTTAGGATTAAGTTTAGTGTTAGGCTTATGGATAGCGTTCCGGTTAGAATTTAGCATTAGGTTTAGTGTTATGGTAGGGATGAGTGTTAGTGTTAGGGTTAGGCTTGGGGATAGCGTTTGGGTTAGAGTGTGGGGTTAGGCTTAGCGGTAGGGTTAGGGTTAGGGGATTAAAGTTAGGGTTAGGGTTAGGGATAGGATTATTTTTATGGTTAGTGTTAAGTTTATGGTTAGGTTTTGGGTTAGGCTTAGGCTTAGGGTTAGGCTTAGGGAAAGTGTTCAGTTAGAGCTTGGGTTTAGGAGTAGCACTAGAGTTAGGGTAATGTTTAGAATTAGAGGTTAGGTATAGGTATAGGGTTAGTGTTAGTGCTAGTGTTAGTGTTTAGGTTACGGTTACGGTTACGGTTAGGGTTAGGGTTAGGGTTAGGGGGTTAGGGTTAGGGTTATGGTTACAGTTAGGGTTAGAGTTTCGAATTAGAGTTAAGGCTATGCTTAGGGTTATTGTTAGGGTTAGGTTTAGGTTAGGGTTAGGATTAGGGGTTAGAGTTCCGGTTAGTTTTAGTGTTAGGATTAAGGTCATTGTTAGCTTTAAGTTAATAGTTACGTTTAGGGTTAGGTTAGTGTTAGGGTTAGGGTTAGGGATACCATTCTGTTTAGAGCTTATGATTAGGGCTAAATGTAGGGATACGGTTACAGTTAGAGGTTAGGGTTAGGGTTAGTGTTAGGGTTACTGTTAGGATTATTGTTAGGTATTAATGTTACGGGTTAGGCTTAGGGTTATGGCTTTGGGTTTGGGGTTAATTTTATTGATTAGGATTATGGTTAGGGTTAGGGTTAGGGTTACAGTTAGGTTTAGGTTAGGCTTACGGTTAGGGTTAGAGATTAGGGCTAGTGTTAGTGTTAAGGTTAGGGTTAGGGTAAGGGTGGTTGTTAGGGTTATGGCTTAAGGTTAGGTGTCATGGTTGGTGTTAGGTTTATGGTGAGGGTTAGGATTAGGGTTAGAGTTTGGGTTAGGTTTAGGGTTAGGGTTAGTTTTAGGTTTAGGGTTAGATGTTTAAGGTAATGTTAGGGTTAACGTTAGTGTTATGGTTAGGTTTAGGGTTAGAGGTTAGGGTTAGGGTTAGAGGTTAGGATTAGGGTTAGTGTTATGGTTAGGTTTCGAGTTAATGTTACGGTTAGGGTTAGAGATTTGTGTTAGGGTTAAGGTTATGCTTTTGGTTAGATTTAAGGTTAGGGTTAGATAGTTAGTTTTACAGTTCGGGTTAGAGTTAGGTTTAGGGTTAGTTTTAGAGGTTAGAGTTAGGGTTAGCTTTAGTGATACTGTTATCGTTAGAGTTAGGGTTTAGTGTTAGGGTTAGGTTTAGAGTTAGGGCTAGGTCTAAGTTTATGGTTAGGATTAAGGTTAGGGTTAGGGTTAGGTTTATGCTTAGAGATTTTGTTTAGGGATTAGGTTAGGGTTAGCGTTAGTGTTAGGGGTTGGGGTTAGGGATAGTGTTTGGGTTAGCTTTTTGGTTAGGGTTAGTTTTAGGGATTAGGGTAAGGGTTATTGTTAGTGTTATTTATAGGGTTAGTGTTAGGTTTAGGGTTAGGGATTATGTTTAGGCTTAGGGTTATTGTTAGGGTTATGGTTAGGGTTAGAGTGTTAGGGTTAGGGTTAGGGTTATGGTTAGGGTTAGTGTTAGGTTTAGGGGTTAGGGTTAGGGTTAGTGTTCAGATTCATTTTGGTATAGGGTTAGGGATAGGTTTAGTGTTAGGGTTAGGGTAAGATGGATAGGATTTGGGTTAGGGTTAGGTTTAGGTTTAGGGTTATTGTTAGGGTTTTCCTAGGGTTAGGATTAGGCTTAATGTTAGGCTTAGGGATAGCATTCCGGTTAGAGGTGAGGGTTAGGTTTAGGTTTAGTGTTAGGCTTAGGGTTTCGGGTAGGCTTAGGGTCAGAGTTAGAGTTTAGGGTTAATGTTAGGGTTAGGGTTATGGTTAGAGGTTGGGATTAGAGTTAGTGTTAGACTTAGGGTTATGGATAGTGTTATGATTAGGGGTTTGGGTTAGGGTTAGGGTTAGGGATAGGATTATTGTTACGGTGAGTATTAGAGTTATTGTTAGGATTAGGTTTAGGGTTAGGTTTAGGGATAGTGTTCTGGTTAGAGTTTAGGGTTAGGGTTAGTGTTAGGGTTAGGCTTAGGAATAGCATTCAGGTTAGAATTTGGGGTTAGTGTTAGGATTAGGGTTAGGGTTAGGTTTAGGGTTAGAGTTAGGAATAGGTATTAGGTTTAGGATAACTTTAGGGTTAAGTTTAGGGATAGCGTTTGCGTTAGATGGTAGGGTTTGGTTTAGGGGTAGGTTTAGGTTTACAGTTAGGGTTAGAGGTTACTTTTAGTGTTAGGGTTAGTGTTACGGTTAGGGCTTAAAGTTAGGGGTCAGATTTGGGGTTAGGTTTATGGTTACGGTTAGGATTAGTTTTAGAGTTATGGTTGGGTTTAGTGTTAGTGTTAGGGATAGGGTTAGTGTTAGGGTTAGGTTTAGGGTTAGGGTTTGGGTTACTGTTAGGGTTAGGGTTAGGTTTAGGGTTAGGGTTAGGGTTTGGTTTATGGCTTGGGTTACGGTTAGGGTTAGGGTTATGTTTAGGGTTTGTGTTACGGTTGTGGTTAGGGTTATGGTTAGGTTTAGGGTTATGTTTAGGGTTAGGGTTACGATTAGGGTTAGAGGATTGGGTTGGTTTTAGGGTTTAATTTAGGTTTAGAGTTTAGGGTATGGTTGGGTTAGAGATTAGGGTTATGTTTAGGGTTAGGGTTCGGGTTAGGGTTAGGGTTAGCATTATGTTTAGGTTTAGGGTTACAGGTTAGTGTTAGGGTTAGGGTTATTGATTGGGTTATCATTAGAGTTAGGGTTTATGGTAGTGCTAGGGTTAGTGTTAGTGTGAATGTTAGGGTTAGGGTTAGGGTTACGGTTAGGGTTTGAGTTAGGCTTAGAGCTTTTGGTTTGGGTCAAGGTTAGGGTTAGGGTTAGGGTTTAGGGTTAGGGTTAGTGTTAGGGTTCGTGTTAGGGTTAGGGTTAGGGTTAGGGTTAGAGGGATAGGTTTAGCATTAGGGTTAGTTTTATTGTTAAGGTTAATGTTAGGGTTAGGTATAGGTTTTGGGTTATGTTTAGGGTTAGGGGTTATGGTTAGTGTTAGAGTTAGTGTTTGGTTCGTTTTGTGATAGGGCTATGTTTAGGGTTAGGGTTTTGGTTAGGGTTAGAGTGTTAGGGTTTGTTTTAAGTTTAGGGTTTGGGTTAGTGTTAGGGTTATGGTTGGGTTATGATTTGTTTAGGGTTAGCGTTAGCGTTGGGGATTAGGGTTAGGGTTAGGGTTCGTGTTCATGTTACAATAGTTTTAGGGTTAGGGTTAGGGTTGGAGGGTTAGGATTAGGTTTAGATTTAGGGTTTCGGTTAGTGTTAGGGTTATGGTTGGGTTATGGTTGGGTTACGGTTAGGTTTAGTGTTAGGGTTATTGTTAGGGTTTGAGGTTAGGGTTAGGGTTAGGTTTAGGGTTTTGGTTACAGTTAGGTTAGGGTTATTGTAAGGTTTAGGGTTAGAGTCAGGTTTATGGTTAGGATCCATGTTATATTTTAGCGTTAGGTTTATGGTTAAAGTTAAGGTTACGGTTAGGGTTATATGTTAGGATTAGTGTTAGGGTTAGAGTTTTGCTTTAGAGTTAGTCTTAAGGTTAGTGTTACAGTTAGGTTTAGGGTTAGGGCTTAGGGTTAGGGTTTGGGTTACGGTTAAGGTTATGATTATGGTTAGGTTTATCGTTAATGTTAGGGTTAGTGTTGGGGTTCCGGTTAGAAGTTAGGTTTAGTGTTAGGGTTAGGGTTATGTATAGTGTTAGAGGTTACAGTTAGTGTTAGGGTTAGCGTTAGTGTTACTGTTAGGTTTAGAGTTAAGTTATGGTTAGGGTTAGAGATATGGGTTAGGGTTAGGCTTATGGTTAGGATTAGGGTTAGGGTTAGGGTTAGAGAATTAGGTTTAGAGTTAGGGTTGGCGTTAGGTTTATGGTTAGGGTTTGAGGTTAGGGTTAGTGATAGGGTTATCGTTAGAGTTAGGGTTTAGGCTTAGTGTTAGGTTTAGGGTTACGGTTAGCATTAGGGTTAGGGTTATGTTTTGGCTTAGACATTTTGTTTAGGGTTAAGGTTATGGTTAGTGTTATGGTTAGGGGTTGGCGTTAGGTATAGTATTAGGGTTAGTTTTATGGTTAGGGTTAAGTTTGGGGATTAGGGTTAGGGTTAGTGTTAGTGTTATGGATAGGGTTAGTGTTAGGTTTAGGTTTAGGGATTAGGTTTAGGCTTAGGGTTAGAATTAGGGTTAGGGTTAGAATTAGGTTTAGGCTTAGGGTTAGCGTTAGGGATAGTCTTATGTTTAGGGTTAGGTTTAGTGTTAGGATTAGTGGTTAGGGTTAGGATTAGTTTTATGCTTAGCTTTAGGGTTAGAGGTTAGTGTTAGGATTAGGGTTACCTTTAGTGTTGAGTTAGGGTTAGAATTAGAGGATTAGAGGTTTAGGTTGAGGGTTAGGTTTATGGTTACTGTTAGGGTTAGGTTTAGGGTTAAGGTTACAGTTAGAGCTAAGGGTTAGGGTTAGGTTTATCGTTAGGGTTATGGTTAGATGGGTTAGGGTTAGTGTTGGTGTTAGGGTTAAGGTTAGCATTAGGTTTAGAGGTTCAGGTTAGGGTTTGTGTTAGGGTTAAGTTTTGGGTTAGTGTTAGGGTTAGTGTTCAGGTTCGTGTTAGGTTTGGGGTGAGATTTAGTGTTAGCATTAGTGTTATGGACAGTTTTAGGGTTAGGCTTAGATTTAGGTTAGGGTTAGAGGATTACGGTTAGGGTTAGGGTTAGGGTTTGGTAGGGTTAGGGTTAGGGTTAGGGTAAGGGTTAGTGATAGCATTCGGGTTAGAGGTTAGGGTTATGATTAGGGTTAGAGGTTAGGGTTAGGGTTAGTGTTAGTGTTAGGGCTTAGGGTTAGGGTTCAGGGTTAGGGGTTAGGGTTGTGAGTAGAGTTAGCATTAGGATTAGAGTTAGGGTTAGGTTTAGTGGTAGGGTTAGAGGTTTAGGGTTAGGGTTGGTTAGGGTTAGGGTTAGAGGTTCGGGTAAGTTTTAAGGTTAGGGTTAGTGTTAGGGTTTAGGGTTAGGGTTATTGTAATGGTTAGCAATAGTGTTACGGTTAGTGTTAGGGTTATGGTTTTGATTACGTTTAGGTTTTGTGTTATATTTAGGGATAGGTTTCAGGTTAGAGTTTAGGGTTAGGTTTAGGGTTAGCGTTATGCTTAGTGTTAGAGGTTAGTGTTAGGTTTAGGGTTAGGATTAGTGTTAGAGCTTATGGTTAGGTGTTAGGGTAATGGTTAGAGCTTAGGGTTAGGGGTTAGTGTTACGGTTTAGGGTTAGGTTTAGGGTTTGAATTCCTGTTACTGTTACAGTTAGGTTTAGCATTACCAGTAGGTTTATGGCTAGGGTTAGTGTTAAGGTTAGTGGTAGGATTATGGTACGGTTAGGGTTAGGGTTAGTGTTAGGGTTAGAGTTAGGGATAGTCTTCGGGTTAGATTTAAGGGTTAGTGTTAGGGTTAGCATTACTGTTAGGGATAGAACTTAGTGTTAGGGTTAGTATTAGGATCAGTGTTAGAGCTTATGATTAGGGTTTCGGGTTAGGGCATGGGGTTAGGGTTTGGAGTTAGGGTTAGTGTAATGGTTATTGTTAGGTTTAGGGTTAGGGTTAGGGTTACAGTTAGTGTTAGGGATTGGGTTACAGTTAGGTTTAGGCTTAAGGTTAGGGTTAACATTAGCATTAGGGTTGGGGTTACGGTTACGATTAGGTTCAGATTAAGGGTTAACTTTAGGGTTAGAGTTTAGGGTTAGTGTTAGGTTTAGGGTTAGGCTTAGGGTTAGAGTTACAATTTTAGGGTTAGCGTTAGCATTAGATTTAGGGTTAGGATTAAACATTAGGGTTAGGGTTAGGGTTAGTGATTGGGTTAATGTTTAGGGTTAGGGATAGGGTTAGTGTTAGGTTTAGGGTGAGCGATTAGATTTAGGGTTAGGGTTAGGGTTATTGTTAGGGATAGGTTTAGGATTATGCTTAGGGTTAGGTTTAAGGATAGTGTTAGGTTTAATGTTAGGGTTAGGATTACGGTGAGAGGTTAGGTTTAGGTTTAGGATTAGGGTTAGGTTTATGCTTATGGGTAGGGGTTAGTGTTAGGGTTAGGTTTAGGTTAGTGTTAGAGTTAGGTTTAGTGTTAGGTGTTTGGGTTAGAGTTAGGGATATGGATAGGATTGGGGTTACATTTAGTGTTAGAGTTATATTTAGGTTTAGTGTTTGGTTTAGAGTTAGGGATAGTGTTTGGGTTAGAAATTAGGTTTCGTGTTTTAGGTTAGCGTTATGGTTAGTGTTAGAGGTTAGTGTTAGTTTTAGGGTTAGGATTATGGATAGAGCTTATGGTTAGGGGTTAGGGTTCGAGTTAGGGCTTAGGGTTAGCAATTAAGGCTAGAGGTTAGGGTTATGGTTAGGGTTATGGTTAGGGTTATGTTTAGGGTTCGGGTTAGGGTTACAGTTAGGGTTAGAGATTAACGTTATTGCTAGTGTTAGAGTTAGGATTTGGTTTAGGTGTTAGCGTTATGGTTAGTGTCAGGGTTAGGGTTATGGATAGGGATTAGGGTTAGGGTTAGGGGTTAGGGATATTGTTAAGGTTAGGGTTAGGGATAGCTTTCGGCTTAGAGGTTAGTGTTAGGGTTAGGGTTAGGTTTTGGGTTAGGGCTGAGGTTACATTTAGGTTAGGGTTAGGTTTAGGGTTAGGGTTAGGATTAGTGTTAAGGCTTAGTTAGGGGTTAGGCTTAGGGTTATGGCTTAGAGTTAGGGGTTAGGCTGAGGGGTTAGGATTATGGTTAGGGTTAGTGTTACACTTAGGTTTAGGTTTAGTGTTAGGGTTAGGGTTAGAATTAGGGTTCAGGTTCGTGTTAGGGTTACAGTTAGCGTTAGAGTTAACATTTTGGTTACGGCTAGCGTTAGGGTTAGGGTTAGATTTAGGTTTAGGGTTAGTGCTAGTGTATTGTAAGGGTTAGGATTATGATTAGGGTTAGGCTTAGAGATAGCGTTTGGGTTCGAGTTTAGGTTTAGGGTTATGGGTAGTTTTAGGGATACGTTTAGGCTTAGAAGTTAGGGTAAGGATTAGTGTTAGTGTTAGTGTTAGTGTTAGGGTTAGTGTTAGGATTAGGTTTAGGGTTAGGGTTAGGGTTGGGTTAGGGTTAGAGGGTTAGGGTTAGTGTTAGGTTTAGAGTTTCTTGTTAGAGTTAGGGTTAGGCTTAGGCTTATGGTTAGTGTTTGGCTTAGGGGTTTGGTGTAGTGTTAGGGTTACGGTTAGGATTAGGGTTACAGTTAGTGTTAGGGTTATGGTTATTTTTTATGTTTAGGGTTATTGTTAGGATTACAGTTAGGGTTAGAGACCACAGTTATTGTTAGCGTTACAGTCCTGGTTAGGGTTAGTGTTAGGTTTAGGTTTACGTATTAGTGTTATGGTTAGTGTGAGGGTTAGTGTTAGGGTTAGGTTTACATATTAGTGTTATGGTTAGTGTGAGGGTTAGTGTTAGGGATACGGATTAGGGTTAGTGTTAGTATGATTTTTGGGTTAGGGGTTAAGGTTAGGGTTAGGGTTAGGTTTATGGTTAGGGTTAGTGTTAGAGTTAGGGTTAGGCATTGCGTTCCGGTTAGAGTTTAGGGATGGGGTTATGGTTTTTGTTAGGGTTAAGGTTAATGTTAGGGTTAGGATTAGGGTTAGGTTTAGGGTTAGGATTAGTGTTAGGGCTTAAGGATAGTGGTTAGACATAGGGTTATGGAATAGCATTAGAGATTAGGCTTAGGAGTTAGAATTATGGTTAGGATTAAGGTTACAGTTAGGTTAAGGTTTAGGGTTATGGTTAGGTTTAGAGATTAGGGTTAGGGTTAGGGTTACGGTTAGGGTCAGAGGTTAGGGTTAGCGTTATTGTTAGGGTTAAGGATAGGGTTAGGATTATGGATGGGTTAGGGTTAGGGTTACAGTTAGATTAGATTAAGGGTTATGTTTAGGATTAGAGATTAGGGTTAGGGTTAGCTTTAGGGTGAGGCTTAGGGTTATGGTTAGAGGGTAAGGTTTAGGGTTAGCTTTAGTATTAGGGTTAGGGTTAAATGTTAGGATTAGTGTTATGCTTAGTGATAGGGTTATCGTTAGTGTTAGCATTTAGACTTAGGGATAGGGTTAGGTTTAGGGTTAGGGTTACAGTTAGGGTCAGGTTTAGAGTTATGTTTAAGGATTTGGATTAGTGTTAAGGTTAGGGTTAGGTTTTTGATTAGGGTTTGGGGTTATGGATAGTATTAGGCTTAGGTTTATGGTTTAGGGTTTGGGTTAGGGTTAGAGGGCTAGGGTTAGGGTTATGGTTGGGTTTATGGTTAGGGTTAGTTTTAGGATTTTGGTAGCTTTAGGATTAGGCTTAAGTTTAGGTTTAGTGATAGCGTTCGTGTTAGAGGTTATGGTTAGTGTTAGGGTTAGTTTTAGGGTTACAGTTAGGGTTAGAGGCTAGGGTTAGAGTTAGGGTTAGTGTTAGGATTAGGGTTAGGGTTAAGGTTAGGGTTAGGGTTAGGGTCAGAGGGTTACAGTTAGTGTTAGCATTAGGGTTATGTTTAGAAGTTTGTGTTAGAGTTAGGGTTAGGCTTAGGGTTATGGTTTATGGTAGGGTTAGGGGTTTGGGTTAGCATGAGTGTTAGGGTGAGGATTAGGGTTACAGTTAGTGTTAGAATTACGTTTAGTTTTAGGGTTAGGGTTAGTGTTAGGGATAGTTTTTGGCTTATAAGTTAGGGTTAGGGTTAGCATTATGTTTAGGGATAGAGTTTAGTATTAGTGTTAGCGTTAGCATTAGGGTTAGAGCTTATGCTTAGGGGTTAATATTAAGTTTATGGTTAGGATTAGGGTTAGGGTTATGGATAGGGTTATGGTTACGGTTATGGTTAGGGTTACAGTTAAGGTTAGAGATTAGGGTTATTGTTAGCATTACAGTTCAGTTTAGGGTTAGGGTTAGGTTTAGGTGTTAGTGTTACAGTTTGTTTTAGGATTAGGATTAGGAATATGGATTAGGGTTAGGGTTAGGGTTAGTTTTTTTTTTTTTTTTTTTTTTTTTTTTTTTTTTTTAATTTTTTTTTTTTTTTAATGGATAACATATTGTAATCTTAGAAATAATTGTTCAAGTCACAAAATTAAAGCTTGTAAGGTGGACATTCCAACAGTGAGACTGCAAACAGTTCTGTTCAATGATCCAACAAAACTCAGTGATATCATTATCTATCTTATACACTTATATATACATGCAGTTATATCGTTTAGAGCATTTTCTTTTCCTCTCTTTTGCACAATGACAATTACCCATTTTGGGTTTTGTTGCTCCCACAGTTCTTATTACTTTTTTGGAAGGGAGTAGAACCAAATGTGACATAACAGAACAGAGTCAATCAAATCAAAAGGGTGGACATAATAGATAATGTAAAAGCATAATACAAGGTGATCAACAATGGTTACCATAATGCCTCCCGCTATCTCTAATAGAATTGCCCATATCATCAGTTAAAATAAAATTGAACAAAACAGTAAAGAACATAACCGACAAAACCAAAACATTGGAGACATTATAGGTCTTCAAAAGTAGATAATAGTCAACGAGAATGGGCGTTATAATGAATCTCACTATTTTCACAGCTGTTGCTTAAACTTTCGAACCTGGTACTATCAAGCAAAACAGAACAGGGGGACATCAGTCAAAAACAAGATGGTGAGAGCAATACAGGGCTTCAAATCAAGATATTGGAAAGTCAAAGTGGGTTACTATAATATATCCTGCTATTTTTTATTTATTAGGGTTAGTTTTAGCGTTAGGGGTTAGGGTTAGGGTTAGGTTTTAGGGTTAGTGTTAGAGTTAGGGTTAGGGTTAGGGTTAGTGTTAGGGTTAAGGTTACTGTTAGGGTTAGGTTTAGGGTTAGGGTTAGTCTTAGGATTAGTGTTAGTGCTTAAGGTTCAGGTTTATTCTTCGGGTTATGGCTTAGGTTTGAGATTAGGCTTAGGGTTTAGGATTATGTTTAGGGTTAGGTTTACAGTTAGGTTTAGGGTTAGGGTTATGGTTAGTAGGTTTAGAGATTAGGGTTATTGTTAAATTTAGGGTTAGGTTTACGGTTAGTGTTAGATGTTAGGGTTAGTGTTAGGGGTAATGTTAGTGTTAGGATTAGGGTTAGGGTTAGGGTTATTGTTAGGTTAGGTTTAGATTAAGGGTTACTTTTAGGGTTAGAGATTAGTTTTAGGATTAGGTGTAGGGTTAGGCTTAGGGATAGGGTTAGATGGTTAGGGTGAGGGTTAGCGTTAGCTTTAAAGTTTAGGGTTAGGGTTAGGGATAGGGTTATAGTTATGGTTTAGTTTAGGGTTAGGGAAAAGGTTAGTGTTAGGGTTATGGTTAGGCTTAGGGTTACAGTTAGGGTCAGGGTTAGAATTAGGTTTAGGGATTTGGGTTAGGTTTAAGGTTAGGGTTAGTGTAAGGTTTAGGATTCAGGTTTGGTGTTACAGATAGTGTTACTGTTAGGTTTATGGTTTGGGTTTGGAATAGGGATTAGGTTTAGGCTTAGGATTAGGGTTAGTGATAGCATTAGCGATAGGGTTAGTGTTAAGTTTAGGGTGAGGGATTAGGTTTAGTGTTAGGGTTATTGTTAGGGATAGGTTTATGATTAGGCTTAGGTTTAAGTTTAAGGATAGGTTTAGGTTTATGGTTTATGATTAGGTTTAGTGATAGGGTTAGGATTACAGTTATTGCTTAGTTTTAGGGTTATGATTAGGGTTAGGTTTAGGGCTTAGTGTTATGTTTAGAGTTAGAGTTAGGCTTAGTGTTAGAGGGTTAGTGTGAAGGTTAGGGGTATGGTTCGGCTTAGGGTTATGGTTAGGGTTATGGTTAGAGGTTAAGTTTGGGGTTAGGGTTAAGGTTAGCATTAAGGTTAGAGTTTCAGGTTTGGGTTTGTGTTAGGGTTAGGTTTAGGAGTTAGTGTTAGGGTTATTGTTTGACTTCATGTTACGATTAGGGTGAGGTTTAGCATTACCGTTAGTGTTATGGCCAGGGTTAGGTTAGGGTTAGGGTTAGGATAGGGTTAGAGTGTTATGGTTAGGTTACTGTTAGGGTTATGGTAGGGTTAGGGTAGGGTTAGGGGTAGGGTTAGGTTTAGCGTCAGAAATAGCATTTGGGTTAGAGGTTAGGGTTTGTGTTAGGGATAGTGTTAGGGTTACGATTAGGGTTAGAGTTTAGCGTTATGGTTATGAATAGGGTTAGAAGTTAGGGTTAGTTTTAGTGTTAGTGCTAGGGCTTAGAGTTAGGGGTCAGGGTTAGGGGTTATGATTATGGATAGAGTTAGCATTAGGGTTAGAGTTAGGGTTAGGTTTAGTGGTAGGGTTAGATGTTTAGGTTTAGGGTTAGGGTTAGGGTTAGAGGTTCGGGTAAGTGTTAAGGTTAGGCTTAGGGTTAGGGTTAGGGTTAGAGTTAGGGGTTAGGGTTAGGGTTATTGTTATGGTTAGCAATAGGGTTACAGTTAGTGTTAGGGTTATGGTTCAGGTTACGTTTAGGGTTAGGCTTTGGTTTAGGGATAGAGTTCAAGTTAGCGTTTAGGATTAGGGTTATGGTTAGCATTACATTTAGGGTTAGAGGTTAGTGTTAGGGTTAGGGTTAGAATTAGGGTTAGAGCTTATGGTTAGGGGTTAGGGCAAGGGTTAGAGCTTAGGGTTAGGGGTTATTGTTATGGTTTAGGGTTAGGGTTAGTGTTCGAATTCCTGTTAGTGTTAGGGTTAGGGTTAGTGTTACCATTAGGTTTATTGATAGGGCTAGGGTTAGGGTTAGGGTTAGGTTTAGGTTTTGGGTTAGGGTTAGGGTTAGTGTTAGGATTATTGTACGTTAGAGTTAGGTTTAGGGTTAGGTAAGTGTTAGAGTTAGGGTTAGTGTTATAGGGTTATGGTGAGCCATAGGGTTAGGGTTACGGTTAAGGTTAGTTTTAGGTCTAGGGTTATGCTTAATGCATGGGGTTATTGTTAGGGTTAGGGCTATGATTTGGGTTAGGGTTAAGTTTAGCGTTAGGGTTAGAACTTAGCGTTTGGGGTATGGTTAGTGTTGGGGTTAGGGGTTAGGGGTTAGGGTTACAGTTATAGTTCATGTTCGTGTTAGGGTTACGGTTAGGGTTAGTCATACAGTTAGGTTTACAGCTAGGGTTGGGGTTAGTGTAAGGGTTAGGGTTAGGGTTAGAGGGTTAGGGATAGGGTTAGGCTTAGGTTTAGGGTTAGGGTTAGTTTTAGGGTTATGTTAGGTTTAGGGTTAAGTTTAGGGTTAGAGTTCGGTTAAGAATTATGGTTAGCCTTAGGGTTTTGGTTAGGTTTACGGTTGGGGGTCAGCCTTAGGGTTAGTGTTAGTGTTAGGCTTAAGGTTACAGATAGTGTTAGGGTTGTGGTTAGGTTTAGGTTTAGGATTAGGGTTAAGGATAGTCTTCAGTTGAGAGGTTAGGGATAGGGTTAGGTTTAGCGTTACTTTTAGGGTTAAATGTTAGAGTTAGTTTAGGGTTAGGATTAGGGTAGGAGCTTATGGTTAGTTGTTACGCTTATGGTTAAGGGTTAGGGTTAGGGGTTAGGGTTAGGTTTAGTGTTAGGTTTAAGGTAACGTTTAGTGTTAGGGATAGGGTTAGGTTTAGGCTTAGGGTTCGGTTTAAAGATAGGGTTAGGTTTTGTGTTAAGGTTAAGATTACGGTTAGGGGTTAGGATTAAGGTTAGGTTTAGGGTTATGGTTAGGGGTTAGTGTTAGGGTTCGGGTTAGGTTCATGTTAGAGTTAGGGTTAGTGTTAGTGGGTTAGGGTGAGGGATAGGTTTAGGGTTATGGCCAAGGTTAGTGTTAGGCCTAAGGTTATGCTTAGTGGTTAGGGTTAGTGTTAGGGTTAGAGTTATGATTAGGGTTAGGGTTAAGTTTAGCGTTAGGTTTAGAGGTTAGGGTTTGTGTTATTGTTAGCGTTGGGCTCTGGGGTTAGGAGTTAGGGGTTAGGGTTACGGTTATAGTTTGTGTTTGTGTTATGGTTATGCTTAGGGTTAGCATTATGGTTAGGTTTATAGCATAGGTTAGGGTTAGTGTTAGTGTTAGGGTTAGGGTAAGTGGGTTAGGGATAGTGTTAGGCTTAGGTTTAGGATTCGGGTTAGTTTTAGGGTTATGGTAGGTTTAGGGTTAAGTTTAGAGTTAGAGGTTCGGTTTAGAGTTAGGGTTAGCCTTAGGATTTTGGCTAGGGATAGGTTTGAGGGTCAGGGTTAGGGTTAGTGTTAGGTTTAGGATTAAGGTTACGGTTAGTGTTAGAGTTGTGGTTAGGTTTAGGGTTAGGGTTAGGGTTAGGTTTAGGGATAGTGTTCAGTTTAGAGGTTAGCTTTAGGGTTAGGGTTAGGGTTAGCATTATGGTTAAGTTTAGGTTTAGGATTAGGATTAGAGTAGGAGCTTATAGTTGTTAGGGTTAGGGTTAGGTTTAGGGGTAAGAGTTATTGTTAGGTTTAGGTTTAGTGTTAGGTTTAAGGTAATGGTGAGTGTTTGGGTTAGGATTAAGCTTAGGGTTAGGTTTAGGTTTAGGAGTAGTGGTCAGGGTTAAGGGTTTGGGTTATGATTAAGGTTAGCCTTAGGGTTAGTGTTACGGTTAGGTTTAGCGTTATGGTGAGGGTTACAGTTAGGGTTAGTGTTAGAGTTAGAGTTAGTGTTGGAGTTAGGGTTAGGAATTTCTGTTAGGGTTAGGGTTAGGTTTAGAGTTAGGATTAGGAATTTGGTTTAGGGTTAACTTTAGGGTTAGGGATAGAGTTAGGGGTTGGCGTTAGGGATATTGTTAGTGTTAGGTTTGTGGGTAGTATTAGAGTTAGGGATTCGGGTTAGTTTTAGATTTAGGGATAGAGTTAATGTTAGGTTTAGTTTTAGGGATTAGGGTTAGGGTGATGGTTATTATTAGGGTTAGGGTTAGGGTTAGGCTAAGGGTTAGCCTTAGGGATAGGGTTAGGTTTAAGTTTAGGTTTAGGGTTTGTGTTAGGGTTATGGATAGGGTTTAGTGTTAGGGTTGGGATTAGTGTTAGGGTTCGGCTTAGGGATGGAGGTTAGTGTTAGTGTTCGGGTTAGGGATGGGGGTTAGTGTTAGGGTTAGGGTTAGCGATAGAGATAGAGTTAGGTTTGGCGTTAGTGGATTAGGGAGAGTTTTAGGGTTATGGTTAGGGTTAGGTTTAGGGTTCAGTTTATGGTTAGAGGTTAGGGTTATGGTTATGGTTAGGTTTAGGGTTCGTGTTAGGGTTATGGTCCGGGTTAGCACGACCATTAGGGTTAAGGTTAGGGTTAGGGTTAGGGTTTGAGTTATGTTTAGAGAGCTAGGGTTAGGGTTAGGGTTAGGGTTAGGTTTAGGCTTTGGGTTAGTGTTAGGTTTATGGTAGTATTACGGTTAGAGGTTCGGGTTAGAGTTAGGGTTATGCCTGTGGTTATGTTTAGCATTAGGATTAGGGGTTAATTTTAGGGTTAGTGTTAGTGTTAGGATTAGTGTTACAGTTAGTGTTAATGTTATGCTTAGGTTTAGGGATAGTGGTAGAGTTAGGGATAGGTTTCGTGTTAGAGGTGAGGTTTAGGGTTAGGGTTAGCATTACAGTTAGGGTTAGAATTTAGAGTTAGAGTTAGGGTTAGGATTAGGGTTAGATCTTATGGATAGGTGTTAGTGTTAGTGTTAGGGTTTAGGTGTCAGGATTAGGATTAGGGTTAGGTTTAGGGTTAGGGTTAGAGTGAGGGTTAGGCTTAGTGTTAGGGTTAGGGATAGGGATCAGGGTTAGGGTAAGGGTTATGGTCAGGGTTAGGGTTAGAGTTAGGGTTACGGATAGGGATTAGGCTTAGTGTAAGTGTTTGGCTTAAGTTTAGGGATAGTGTTTGATTTAGATGTTAGGGTTAGGTTTAGGGTAGGGTTAGGTTTACGGTTTGGGTTTGAGGTTAGGGTTAGTGTTAGGGTTAGGGCATAAGGTTAGGGATCAGAATTGGTGTTAGGTTTATGACTAGGTTTAGTATTAGGGTTAGAGTTAGGGTAAGGGCTGGGTGAGATGTTTAAAGTCAGGGTTAGAGTTAGGGTTATATTTTAGGGTTAGAGTTAGTGTTAGGGTTAGTGTTATGGTTAGGTTTAGGGTTAGGGTGTAGGTTTAGGGTTAGGGTTAGTGTTAGGGTTTGGGTTAAGGTTAGGGTTAGTGTTATGGTTAGGTTTAGGGTTAGGGTTAGTTTAGGGTAAAGTTTTGAATTAAAGGTTATGGTTATGGTTAGGTTTAGGGTTACAATTAGTGTTAGAGGATAGAGTTGGTGTTAGGGATAAGGTTAGGTTTAGATTTAAGGCTATGGTTAGGGCTTGAGATTAGGGTTAGGTTTAGGGTTACATTAGGATTGGGTCTAGGGTTAGGGTTAGAGGTTTATGATTAGGGTTAGGGTTAGGGTTAGCGTTATGTTTTGGGTTAGAGTTTGAGGTTAAGGTTAGGTTTAAGTTTAGTGGTAAGGTTATAGTTAGAGATAGGGTTTAGGGCAAGTATTAGGGTTCGTATTAGTGTTAATGTTAGGGTTATGTTTAGGGTTAGGGTTAAAGTTAGGCTTAGAGATTTTGGTTTGGGTTAATGTTAGAGTTAGGGTTTGGGTTAATGGTTGGGGTTAGGAATAATGTTAGGGTTAGGTTAGGGCTAGGTTTAGGGTTAGGTTTAGTGTTAGGTTTAGGGTTAGGTTAGGGTTAGTGTTACGGTTAGGTTTAGGGGTTAGTGTTAGGCTTAATCTTAGGGTTAGAGTTAACGTTAGTGTTAAGGTTAGTGTTAGATGGTTAGAGTTAGGGTTAGGGTTACCGCTAATGTTAGGGTTAAGTTTAGGGTTAGGGTTATTGTTAGGGTTAAGGTTACCTTGAGGTTTAGGGTTAGAGTTAGTGTTAGGGTTAGCATTAGGGTTAGGAATAGGGATTAGAGTTAGGGTTAGGTTTAGGTTCAGGGTTAGTGTTAGGGTTAGGGCTAGGGGTCAGGGTTAGGGTTAGGGTTAGAATTAAGGTTATTATTAGTGTTAGGGTTAGGTTGAGGTTTAGGGTTAGGTTTAGGGTTAGGTTTAGTGTGTTAGTGTTAGGTTTAGAGTTAGTGTTATGTTTAGGGTTAGGTTTAGCGTTAGGATTAGGTTTAGAGTTAGGGTTAGGGATAGTGTTATAGAATGGCTTTGGGTTAGGGTTAGGGTTAGGGTTAGGGATAGTTTTAGATTGAGTTTTAGGGTTAGTTTTAGGGTTAGGGTTAGAATTTAGGTTTAGTGATAGGTTTATGGTTAGAGTTAGGGATAGATTTAGGGTTAGGATTAGTGATAGAGGTTAGGGTCAAGCTTAGTGTTGTGGTTAGGGTCAGGTTTAGGGTAGGGTTAGAAGTAAGGGTTAGGTTTAGTTTTAGGGGTCGGGTTAGGTATTTCGGTCAGTGTTATGGTTAGTTTAAGGGGTACGTTTAGGGTAATGGTTACGGATTGATCTTAGGTTTAGGGTTAGTTTTATGGTTGTGGTTAGGGTTAGGGTTAATGTTAGGGTTAGGGTTAGGATTAGGGTTAGTGTTATGGTTACAGTTAGGTTTAGGGTTAAATTTTAGGGGTAGTGTTACATTTAGTATTAAGGTTATTTTTTGGGTTAGGATTAGAATTTAGGGTTACAGTTAGTTTTAGGGTTAGGGTTATGGTTACGGTTAGGCTTACGATTTCGTTTAGGGTTAGGGTTAGGTGTTAAGTTTTATGAGGATTATGGTTTGGTTTCGGGTTAGGGTTAGGTTTAGGGTTATGGTTAATTTTTACCGTTAGGTTTATGGTTATGGTTAGGTTTAGGGTTATGTTTAGGTTGAGAGTTGAAGGTTAGGATTAAGGTTAGGTTTAGAAGTTTTTTTAGTGTTAGTGTTAGGTTTAGTGTTAGTGTTAGTGTTAGGGTTAGAGGTTAGTGTTAGTTTTAGAGATAGGTTTAGAGTTAAAGTAAGGGTTATGGTTAAGTTTAGGGTTAGAGGTATGGGTTAGCATTAGGGTTAGTGTTAGGGTTATGGTTATGGTTAGGTTTAAGGTTAGCGTTAGTTTTAGGGTTGGGTTAGGGTTAGTGTTAGAGGTATAGGTTAGTGTTCGGGTTAGGGTTAGTTTTAGGGTTATGGTAAGTTTAGTGTTAGGGTTAGGGTTACGTATTATGGTCAGTGTTAGTGTTAGTTTAATGGGTAGGTTTAGAGTTAGGGTTAGCGATTAATGTTAGGTTTAGTTTTAGGTTTATGGCTAGGGTTAAGGTTAGGGTTATTGTTAGTTTTAGGGTTAGAGTTTAGGGTTATGAATAGATTTAGGGTTATTGTTAGTGTTAGGGTTATGTTTCGGTTTAGAATTTAGGGTTAGGTTTAGTGTTAGGTTTAGGCTTAGAAGTTATGGTTAGGGTGAGTGTTAGGGTTAGTGTTAAACCTTAGGTTACATTTAGCGTCACGGATAGCGTTAGGGTTAAACATTAGGTTTAGGTTTAGCTTCACGGTTAGCATTAGGGTTAGGTTTAGAGGTAAGTGTTAGGGTTATGTTTAGGGTTAGTGTTAGGGTTAGGTTTAGGTTTAGAGCTATGTTTAGGTTTAGGGTCAATGTTAGTGTTAAGAATATAATTAGGGTTAGGGTGAGGGTTAGGATTAGGGTCATGGTTAGGCTTTGGTTTACGGTTATGGTTAGGGTTAGGGTTATGTTAAGGGTTAGTGTTAGGTTGAGGTTTAGGGTTAGGATTAGGGTTAGGGTTAGGTTTAGGGTTTGAAGTTAGGTTTAATGTTAGTTTTAGGGTTACGGTTAGGGATAGTTTTAGGGTTAGGGTTAGTGTTAGATGTTTGGGTTAGCATTAGGGTTAGCGTTAGGGTTAGGATTAGAGGTATGACTGAGGGTTAGGTTTTGGGGTAGGGCTATGTTTAGGGTTAGGGTTAGGGATAGGGGTTAGGTGTTAGGTAGAGTGCTAGGTGTAGGCTTCGTGTTACGGTAGGTGTTACGGTTACGATTAGGTTTAGGTTTAATGTTATGGTTAAGGTTTTAGTGCAGAATTAGTGTTAGGGGTAGCATTAGTGTTTTGCTTTCAGTTAAAGTTTAGGGTTTAGGGTTTCGTTTATGGTTAAACTTAGGGTTAACTTTATGGTTGGGGTTATGGTAGTGTTAGGGTTAGTATTACTGTCAGGTTTAGGGTTTGTTTAAGGGGTAGGGTTAGTGTCAGGGCTAGGGATTAATGCTAGGTTTAGGGTCAGTCTTATGTTTAGGGTTAGGGTTAGGTATAGTGTAACGTTTAGGGTTTGGTTTTGTGTTAGAGTTTAGGTTTAGGGTTAGGATTAAGATTAGGATTAGAATTTAGGCTTAGGGTTATATTTAGGATTAGCATTACGTTAGGGTTACGGTTAGGTTTAGGTTTACAGTTAGTTTTAGGGTTAGATTTAGGGTTAGGTTTATGGGTTAAGTGTTAGGGATAGGATTAGGGTTAGTGTTAGAGTTAGGCTTAGGTTTACAATTAGTTTTAGGGTTATAGTTATGGTTAGGGTTAGGGGTTAAGTGTTAGGGGTAGGTTTAGGGTTATTGTTAGGTTTAGCGTTAGGGTTACGGTTAGGGTTAGGGTTATGTTTACGGTTAGGTTTAGGGTTACGGAAAGTGTTAGTGTTATGGTTAGGGTTTAGGCTTAGGGTTAGGGTTAGGATTATTGTTAGGCTTATGTTTAGAGGTAAGTGTTAAGTTTAGTGTTAGAGTTTGGGGTTAGGGTTAGGGTTAGGCTTAGTGTTTATGGTTACGGTTAGGGTTAGGGTTAGGGTTTGTGTTAGGGGTAATGTTAGGGTTAGGGTTAGAGTTACGGTTAGGGTTAAGGTTACAGGTATGGGTTAAGTTTATGGTTAGGGTTAGGGTTAGGTTTAGGGTTATGCTTTGGTTATGGTTAGGCTTAGGGTTAGGTATTACAGTCTGTTTTAGGGTTAGTTTAAGGGGTAGGGTTATGGTTAGGGTTAGGGATTAATGTTAGGTGTAGCGTTATGGTTAGAGTTAGGGTTAGTGTTAGGGTTAGGATTAGATGTTAGCGTTAGAGGTAGGGTTAGGGTTATGGTACGGGTAGGTTTAGGGTTAGGGGTTAGTTGTTAGCTAGAGGGTTAAGATTACGCTTCGGGTTATGGTTAGCGTTAGTGTTACAATTAAGTTTAGGGTTAGGCTTAGGTTTATGTTTAGGTGTTAAGTTTTAGGAAGAGGGTTATGATTAGGCTTCGGGTTAGGATTAGGGGTAAGGTTTTAGGGATAGAGTTAGCATTACGGTTAGTTTTAGGGTTAGAGTGAGGTTTAGGGTTATGTTTAGGTTTAGGGTAAGGTTCAGGTTTAGGGATAGTGTTAGGTTTAGGGTTGGGTTTAGGGTTAGGGATAGTGTTAGGGTTAGGGTTAGGGTTATGGTTTAGGGTTAGTTTTAGGGATAGAGTTTAGGTTTAGGGTTAGGTTTAGTTTTAAGTTTAGGGTTAGCGTTATGTTTGGGATTACAATTTATGGTTGGGGTAGGATTAAGGTTAGGGTTACATTTAAGGTTAGGGTTAGGGTTAGGTTTAGTGTTAGAGTTAGGGTTTAGTTGTTAGAGAGAATTAGGGTTAGGCTTCCGGTTAGGGTTAGGTTTTTGGGTTATGATTAGTTTCAGGCTTAGGTTTATGGTTAGGGTTATGGTTAGGTTTAGGTTTCAGGTTAGATTTAGAGATAGGGTTAGTGTTAGGGTTAGGGGTTAGGTGTTAGTGACAGGGTTAGGGTTAGGGTTAGGCTTAATTATTACAGTCAGGCTTCTGGTTAGTTAGGGTTAGGGTTAGGGTTAGAGTTGAAGGTTAGGATTAAGGTTAGGTTTAGAAGTATTTTTAGTGTTAGTGTTATGTTTAGGGTGAGTGTTAGTGTTAGGGTTAAACATTAGGTTTAGGTTTAGCGTCACGGTTAGGGTTAGGGTTGGGTTTAGAGGTTAGTGTTAGGGTTATGTTTAGGGCTAGTTTTACGGTTAGGGTTAGGTTTAAAGTTATGTTTAGATTTAAGGTTAGTGTTAAGGATAGAATTATGGTTAGGGTTAGGGTTAGGGTAACAGTTAGACTTTGGGTTACTTTTATGGTTAGGGTTAGGGTTAATGTAAGGTTTACGGTGAGGTTTAGGGTTAGGGTTAGGGTTAGGGTTAGCATTAGGGTTAGAATTAGAGATGTGGGTTAGGGTTAGGTTTAGGGGTAGGGTTATGTTTAGGGTTAGGGTTAAGTTTAGGGTTAGGGGTTAGGTGTTAGGGAGAGTGTTACGGGTAGGCTTCGTGGTACGGTTAGTGTTAAGGTTACTATTATGTTTAGGGTTAGTGTTAGGGTTAAGGTTAGAGTTTAGAATTAGGGTTAGGGGTAGCATTAGTATTTTGGTTACGGTTAGAGTTTAGGTTTAGTGTTAGGGTTAGGGTTATGGTTAGAGGTTAGCGTTAGGTTTAGGTTAGGGTTAGGTTTAGGGTTAGTGTTAGGGTTAGCTTTATGGTTGGGGTTCTGGTAGTGTTAGGGTTAGGGTTAGGTATTACTGTCATATTTAGGGTTTGTTTAAGGGGTAGGGTTAGAGTTAGGTTTAGGGATTAATGTTAGGTTTATGGTTATTGTTATCTTTAGGGTTAGGGTTATGTTTAGTGTTACGGTTAGGGTTTGGTTTGGGTTAGAATTTAGTGTTTGTGTTAATGTTAGTGTTAGGATTAGGATTAGAATTTAGGGTTAGGTTTATGTTTAGGATTAGGGTTACAGTTAGGGTTAGGGTTAGGTTTAGGTTTATGGTTAGTTTTAGGGTTAGGTTTAGAATTTAAGTGTTAGGGATAGGATTAGGGTTAGTGTTAGTGTTAGGATTAGGGTTAAGTTTACGGTTAGTTTTAGGGTTGGAGTTAGAGTTACGTTTAGGGGTTAAGTGTTACGGGTAGGTTTACGGTTATTGTTAGGGTTAGGGTTATTGTTACGGTTAGGGTTAGGTTCATGGTTAGTTTTATGGTTATGGATAGTGTTAGTGTTATCGTTAGGCTTTTGCCTTAGGGTTAGTGTTAGGGTTAAGATTAGTGTTAGGTTTATGGTTAGAGGTAAGCATGAAGTTTAGTGTTACACTTTGGGGTTAGAGTTAGGGTTAGGGTTAGGCTTAGCTTTTATTATTAGGGTTAGGGCTAGGGTTAGGGTTAGTGTTAGGGTTACTCTTTGGTTTAGGGTTAGAGGTATGGGCTAGAGTTATGGTTAGGGTTAGTGTTAGGGTTATGTTTAGGGTTATGCTATGTTTATGGTTAGGGTCAGCGTTAGGTATTACAATCAGGTTTAGGGTTAGTTTAAGGGGTAAGGTTAGGGTTAGGGATTAATGTTAGGTTTAGGGTTATGGTTATGGTTAGTGTTAGGGTTATGGTTAGTGTTAGGGTTAGTATTAGATGTTAGGGTTTGTAGTAGGGTTAGGGTTATGGTTAAGTTTAGGTTTAGGGTTAGGGTTAGGTTTAGGTTTAGGGGTTAGTTGTTAGGGAGAAGGTTAAGATTAGGCTTCGGGTTATGTTTAGTGTTAGGTTTACAATTAAGTTTAGGGTTAGACTTAGGATTAGGGTTAGGTTTAAGTTTAGTTTTAGTATTAGGGATAGGTTTATGGTTTGGTTTGGTGTTAGGGTTAGGGTTACGTTTAGGTTTAGGGTTAGGGTTAGTGTTAGGGTTAGAAGTTCATTTAGTGTTAGGGTTAGGTTTAGGGTTAGGGTTAGAATTAGGGTTAGGGTTAGATGTTAGGGCTAAGGTTAATGTTAGGATTAGGGTTAGTGTTATGGTTAGAGTTTATGGTTAGGGTTAGTGTTAGAGTTAGGTTTTCAGGTTAGGTTGAGGGTTAGGGTTAGAGGTTAGCGTTAGGTTTAGTGTTAGAGTTTGTGTTTAGGGTTAGGTTTACCGTTAGTCTTAGAGGGTATGGTTAAGGTTAGGGTTAGTGTTAGTGTTAAAACTTCGGTTTATTGTTAGGGTTAGGGTTTGTTTTAGGATTATATTTAGGGTTAGGGTTAGGGGTTAGGTGTTTGTGATAGTGTTAGGGTTAGGATTAGTGATAATATTAGGTTTAGGGTTAGTGTGTAAGTTAGGGTTAGTATTAGGGTTAGTTTATGGTTAGGGTTAGGGTTGGGCTTAGAGGTTATGGTTAAGGTTAAGTTTAGGGTTAAGGTTAAAGCTTAGGTTTAGTGTTAGTGTTAGGGTTAGGGATAGGGTTACGCTTAGTCTTCAGGTTATGGTTAGGGTTACAGTTATGATTAGGTTAGTGTTTGGGTTAAGGTAAGTGTTAGGGTTACTGTTAGGTTTAGGTTTAGGGTTTGGATTAGGATTAGAGTTAGTGTTAGGTTTAGTTTTAGGGCTTAAGTGTTCGAGATAGGTTTAGAGTTAGGCTTCAGTTTCCAGTTAGGGTTAGGCTAATGATTAGGTTAGGGTTAGTGTTAAGGTTAGTGTTTGTGTTATATTTATGTTTAGTTTTATGTTAAGAGTTAGTGTGAGTTTCAAGAGTTAGGTGTTAGGAATAAGGTTGCATTTAGTATTAGGGTTAGGGTTAGGGTTAGAGTTTAGGTTTAGGGTTAGGTTTAGGGTTGATGTTAGGGTTAGGGTTAGAATTCAGTTTTATGGTTAGATTTAGGCTTAAGCTTATGGTTTCGGTTAGGGTTAGGTTTAGGGTTAGGGTTAAGCTTTAGGTGTTTGGGAGAGTGTTTTGGTTAGGCTTCAGGTTACAGTTAGGTTTTAGGTTACGATTATGTGTAGGGTTAGAGTTAGGGTTATGGTTATGGTTATGCTTAGGGTTAGGGTTAGAGGTTATATGTTAAGGATAGAGTTAGCATTAGGGTTAGGGTTAGGTTTAATGTTAGTGGTAGGTTTAGGGTTAGATTTAGGGTTAGAGATAGTATTAGGTTTAGGGTTAAGGTGAGGGTTAGGGATAGGGATAGGGTTAGGTTTAGGGTTAGCGTTGAGGTTTAGGGTTAGGGTTAGGGTTAGGTTGAGGTTTACTATTAGGGTTACCATTTGGGTAAGGGTTAATTTTAGGGTTAGGTTTCGGATTAGGTTTAGGGTTTGAGTTAGACTTTATTGTTAGGGTTAGGGTTTGTGTTTGTGTTAGGGTTGTGTTAGATATTAGGCTTAGAGTTAGGTATAGGTTTAGGGTTAGGGTTAACGTTATGATTATGATTAGAATTGATGTTTAAGGTTAGGGTTAATGTTAGGGTTAGGGTTATGGTTAGTGTTAGGGTTATGGTTAGTGTTAGGTTTAGCGCTAGGTTTAGGGTTAGCGTTAGGTGTTAGGTGTTAGGAAAATGCTTAGGGTTAGGCTTCGTGTTATGGTTAGGTTTAGGGTTATGATTAGGTTTAGGCTTAGGGTTAGGGTTAGGGTTAGGGTTTGCGTTATGGTTAGCGTTAGATTTCCTGTTAGTTTCAGGGTTAGGTTTAGGGTTTTGTTTATGGGTTCGGTGTTATGGTTATGGTTAGGGTTAGTGTTAGGGTTAGTGTTATGGTTAGGTTTAGGGTTATGGATAGTTTTAGAGTTAGACTTAGGGTTAGGAATAGGGTTAGGGTTAGGTTTAGGGTTTGGCACAGAGTTAGAATTAGGGTTTGGCTTAGAGGTTATGGTTAGGTTTAGTGTTAGTGTTAGGGTTAAAGCTTAGGGTTATGGTTAGGGTTACACTTGAGGGTTAGGGTTAGGTTTAGAAGTTAGAGTTTGGCGTTAGCATTAGGGTTAGGGTAAGGCTTAGAGGTTATGGTTAGGGTTAAAGCTTAGGTTTATCATTAGGGTTATGTTTAGGTTTAGGGTTAAGTTTAGAGGTTAGTGTTAGTGTTAGGTTTATGGTTAGTGGTTGTGTTAGGATTATGGTCACATTTAAAGTTAGGTTTAGGTTTAGGGTTAGAATTAAGGTTACTGTTATGGTTAGGGACAGGGTTATGTTTAGGATTTGTGTTATGGTTATGGTTAGGGTTAGGGTTTTAGTTAGGGTGCGGGTTAGGTTGAGGTTTAGGGTTAGTGTTAGTTTTAGGGTTAGGGTTAGAAGTTAGGATTAGTGTTAGGTTTGGGGTTAGGGTTAGGTATAGGTTAGTGTTAGAGTTAGGGTTATGGTTAGAGGTTAATTTTTGGGTTAGGGGTAGGTTTAGGGGTAGGGTTAGGGTTACTTTTTGGGTTAGGGTTAGGATTAGTGTTAGGGTTAGGGTTAGGGGTTAGCTGTTAGGGTGAGGGTTATCGTTAAGTTCGTGTTATGGTTCGTTTTTGGGTTACGATTCAATTTAGGGTTAGGGTTAGTGTTAGTGGTAGGGTCAGAGTTAGTTTTACGGTTATGTTTAGGGTTTGGTTTTTGATTAGGTTTAGGGGTTAGATGTTAGGGATAGGGTTAGGGTTAGCGTTAGATTTACGGTTAGGTTTAGGTTTAGGGTTAGGGTTAATATTAAGGTCAGAGTTAGGTTTACAGTTAGGTTTAAAGTTAGGTTTATGGTTAGGGTTAGGGGTTAGGTGTTAGGCATAAGGTTATGGTAGGTTTAGGGTTAGGGTTAGGTTTATGGTTAGGTTTAGCGTTACGGATAGAGTTAGTGTTAGTGTTAGGGTTTAGGGTAAGTGTTAGGGTTAGGGTCATGTTTAGAATTAGGTTTAGGTTTATGGTTAGAGGGAAGCGTTAGTGTAGTGTTACAGTTTGGATTTAGGGTTAAGGTTAGGCTTAGATGTTATTGTTAGAGTTATTGTTAGGATTATGGTTAAATCTTAGGTTTAAGTTTTGGGTTACGGTTAGGGTTAGGGTTAGGGTTGGGTTTAGAGGTTAGTGTTATGGTTAGGATTATGTTAGTGTTAATGTGAATTTTAGGGTTAGCTTTAGAGTTAGGTTTAGGGTTAGGGTTAGGGTTAGGGTTACGATTAGGTTTAGGGTTAGGGTTAGGTTTAGGGATAGGGTAATGGTTAGGTTTTTGGTTACAGTTAGAGTTATGTTTGAGGTATGGGTTAGGGTTAGCATTAGGGTTAGGGTTATGTTTAGAGCTATTCCTGGGTTAGGGTTAGAGTTATGGTTAGGAATTAAAGTCAGGCCTAGGGTTAGTTTATGGGGTAGTGTTATGGTTAGGGTTATGGTCAGGGTTACGATTAGGGTTAGATATTATTGTTATGGTTATAGTTATGCTTAGGGTTGGTGTTATGGTTAGCATTAGATGTTAGGGTTAGGGTTAGGGTTAGGGTTAGGGTTAGGGTTAGTGTTAAGTTGAGGTTTAGGGTTAGGGTTAGTGTTAGTGTTATGGGTATGGTTAAGGTTAGGGTTAGTGTTAGGTTTAGGGTTAGGATTTAGTGTTAGTTTTAGTGTTAGGGTTAGGGTTAGAGTTACAGTTAGGCTTCAGATTACGGTTAGGTTTAGGGTTACGGTCAGGTTTAGGGTTAGGCTTAGGGTTAGGGTTAGGGTTCCAGTTAGCTTTAGCGTTAAGGTTAGGGGTTACGTGTTAGGGATAGGTTTAGGGTTAGGGTTAGGGTAGGGCTAGGGTTATGTTTACGGTTATGGTTATGGTTAGGTATAGTGTTGGTTTAGGTTTAGGGTAAGGGTTAGGGTTACAGTTAGGCTTCGGGTTATGTTGAAGGTTAGAGTTATTATTAGGTTAGGGTTAGGGTTTGAGGTAGAGTTAGATGTTAAGCATAGTTTTATGGTTAGGGTTAGTTTTACGGTTTGAATTTAGGGTTAGGGTTAGCATTAGAGTTAGTGTCAGTGGTTAGCATTAGGTTTGGTTTAGGGTTAGGGTTTAAGCTTAGGGTTAGGGTTAGGGTTAGGGTTAGTGTTAAGGTTAGATGTTAGGGATAGGTTTAGGTTTAGGGTTAGTGTTAAAGCTTAAGTTTGGGGTTAGGGTTAGTGTTAGGTTTAGGGTTGGGTTAATTTTCATGTTAGGGTTAGGGTTAAGGTTAGGGTTAGATGTTAGCTTTTGGTTTAGGGTTAGATTTAGGTTGAAGGATAGGTTTAGGGTTAGGCATAGAGGTTATCGTAAGTGTTAGGGTTAGGTTTAGGGTTATGGTTAGGGTTAGGGTTACCATTAGGTGAGGGTTAGAGTTAGGGTTATGGTTATGGTTAGGGTTATGGTTAAGGTTAGCGATTAGGGTTAGGGTTAGTGTGATGGTTAGTGTTATTGTTAGTGTTAGGTTTAGGTTGAGGTTTAGGGTTAGTTTTAGTGTTAGGGTTAGAAGTTAGGTATAGTGATAGGTTCAGTGTTAGGGTTAGGGATAGGTTTAGCGTTGGGGGTTAGGGTTAGAGTTTAGGATTAGTGTTACATTTATGGTTAGGTTTAGGGAAAAGGTTAGAGGTATGTGTTAATGTTAGGGTTAGTATTAGTGTTAGGGTTAGAATTAGGGTTAGGGTTAGTGTTATGCTAGGGTTAAGGTTAGGGTTAGGTATTACAGTCAGGGTTAGGGTTAGTTTAGGAGTAGGGTTAGGGTTAGTGTAAGGGATTAATGTTAGATTTAGGTTTATGGTTATGGTTATGCTTAGGGTTATGGTTATGGTTATGGTTATGGTTAGGGTTAGAGGTTAATGTTAGTGTTAGGGTTAGGGTTAGGGTTAAGGTTAGGTTTAGGGTTAGGGTTATGGTTAGAAGTTAGTTTTATGGTGAGGGTTAGGGTTACGCTTAGTGCTTGGGTTATGATTAAGGTTAGGTTTAGGGGTTAGCTGTTAGAGAGAGGGTTAGGGTTAGGCTTTGTGTGATGGTTACCTTTAGGTTTACAGTTAGGTTTAGGGTTAGGGTTAGTGTTAGTTTGAGGGTTAGTTTTAGAGTTAGGGTTAGGGTTAGGGATTAGGTGTTTCGATAAGGTTAGTTTAAGGGTTAGGTTTCGATTTAGGGTTGGGTTTAGGGTTAGGGTTAGGGTTATAGTTAGGTTTAGGTTTAAGTTTAGGCTTAGGGTTAGTGTTAGGGTTAGGTTAGATTTAGTGTTGCCATTAGAGTTTACGGTTAAGTTTAGGGTTAGTGTTAGTGTTAGGGCTAACGTTAGGGTTTTGTTTAGTGTTAGGTTATGGTTACATGTTAGCATTTGATTTAGGGTTAGAGATAGGGTTAGAGTTAGGGTTAGGATTAGGCTTAGAGGTTATTGTTAGGGTTCGGTTTTGGGTTAGGGTTATTGTTAGGGTTAGAGTTAGGGTGAAAGCGTAGGTTCAGTGTTAGGTTTAGGGTTAGGGTAAGTTTTAAGGACAGGGTAAGGGTTAGGGTTAGTGTTAGTTATTAGTTTTAGGGTTAGGGTTACGGTTAGTTTTAGGGTTTTCTTTAGGGGTTAGTTTTAGGTTTAGGGTTAGGTATAGGGTTTGTGTGAGGCTTAGGGTTAGGGTTAGTATTAAGGTTATGGTTATGGTTAGGGTTAGGTTTAGTGTTATGGTTAGGGTTAGGATTACATTTAGGTTAACGTTAAGATTAGGGTTAAGTTTTGCGTTAGATGTAGTGTTAGAGTTAGGGTTAGCCTTACAGTTAAGTTTAGGTGTTAGGTGTTAGGGATAGGGTTATGGTTTAGGGTTAGGGTTAGGGTTAGTTTTAGAGTTAGGATTATGGTTAGGGTTAGCATTTAGGTTTAGGCTAAGTGTTATGGTTAGTGTTACGGTTAGGTTTAGGGTTAGGTTGAGGTTTAGGGTTAGGTTAGGATTAGAGTTACAAGTTAGGTTTAGTGTTAGGTTTACAGTTAGAGTTAGGGATAGAATTAGGGTTAGGGTTAGTGTTACAGGTTAGGGTTAGTGTTATATTTAGGCTTAGGGATAGAGGTATGTGTTAGGGTTAAGCTTAGCATTAGATTTATGGTTAAGTTTAGGGTTAGGGTTAGGGTTATGCTAGGGTTATGTTTAGGTTTAGGGTTAGGTATTATAGACAGGGTTAGCTTTAGTTTAAGGGGTAAGGTTAGGGTTAGGATAAGGGATTAATGTTAGGTTTAGGGTTAGGGTTATGGGTATGGTTAGGGTTAAGGTTAGGGTTACGATTAGAAGTTAGGGTTAGGGCTAGGGTTAGGGTTATGGTTACTTTTGTGGATAGGGTTAGTTTTAGGGGTTAGGTGTTAGAGAGAGTGTTCTGGTTAGGCTTCGGGTTACGATTAGTGTTAGGGTTATGATTAAGTTTAGCGTTAGGCTTAGGGATAGGGTTAAGTTGAGGTTTAGTGTTAGTTTTTAGGGTTAGATTTAGCATTTGGGTTAGGGGTTATGTGTTAGGGATAGGGTTAGGGTTAGCTTTAGGGTTAGGTTGACGGTTTGTGTTAAGCTTATGGATATTGTTAGCTTTTGGGTTAGGGTTTAGGGTTAGTGTTACGGTTAGGGTTTGGGTTAAGGTTAGGCTTCGGGTTATGGTTAGGGTTAGGTTTAGGGTTTGATGTTAGGGAAAGTTTTAGGGTTAGTGTTAGTGTTACAGTTAGAGTTAAGGTTTAGGTTACTGTTAGGGTTATGGTTAGGGTTATGGTTAAGGTTAGGTTGAGGTTTAGGATTATGTTTAGGGTTAGGATTAGAAGTTAAGTTTAGTGTTAGGTTTAGGGTTAGCGATTAGGGTTATGTTTAGTTTAAGTTTTAGTGTTAGGGTTAGGGTTAGGATTAGAATTTAGGGTAATTTAGGGTAAGGGTAAGTTTAGGGTTAGGGATAGGGTTACAGTTAGAGTTAGGGGTAGGTTTAGTGATAGGGTTACGGGATAGGTGTTAGGGAGATGGTTATGGTTCGACTTAGTGTTATGGTTATGTTTAGGGTTACAATTAGGTTTAGGGTTAGGTTTAGGGTATGGTTACATTTTGTTTTGGGGTTAGGTTTAGGGTTACATGTTAGGTGTTAGGGATAGAGTTAGCATTAGGCTTAGTGTTAGGGTTAGGGTCAGGTTTAGGGTTAGGTTTAGGGTTAGGGATAGTGTTAGGTTTATTGTTAGGTTGGGGGTAGGGATAGTTTTAGAGGTAGGGTTAGGATCAGGGTTAGGGTTAGGTTATAGGGTTAGGGTTATTGTTATGGTTAGGGTTAGGTTGAGGTTTAGGTTTAAGGTTAGGTTTAGGGTTAGGGTTAGGGTTAGGGTTAGGGTTAGGGTTAGTGTTAGTGTTAGGGATCGGGTTAGGTTTATTTTTCGAGTTTAGGGTTAGGGATTAGTTTTATGGTTAGGCATGGGTTAGACTTATATTTAGGATTAAACTTTAGGGTTAGGGTTATGTATAGGGTTAGGGTTTGGTTTTGGGTTTCGGTTAGTGTTAGAGTTCGGGTTAGGGTTAGGGTTATGGTTAGGGCTAGGTTTAGAGTTAGTGTTAGTTGTTAGGTGTTAGGGAGAGGGTTAGTGTTAGGCTTCAGGTTACGGTTAGGTTTAGGGTTACGGTTATGTATAGGCTTAGGGTTAAGGTTAGGTTTAATGTTAGGTTTAGGTTTAGGGTTAGGGTTCGGGTTAGTGTTAGGTTTAGGGGTAGAATTTATGGTAAGGGTTAGTTTTAGTGTTAGGTTTACGATTAGTTTTAGGGTTAGGGTTAGGTTTAGGGTTAGGGTTTAGTGTTACAGTTAGGGTTAGGGTTAATGGTATGATTAGGGTTAGGGTTAGGTTGAGGTTTAGGGTTAGGTTTAGGGTTAGTGTTAGGGTTCGTTTAGGTTTAGAGTTAGGGTTAGGTTTATGTTTTGCATAAGGATTAGGGTTAGATTAAAGTTTAGGGTTAGGGTTAAGGTTAGGTTTAGGGTTAGAGGTTAGTGTTAGGTTTAGGATTAGGTTTAGGGTTAAGGTTACGGTTAGGGTTAGGGTTAGGGTTAGATGTACGGGTTAGGGTTAGGGTTATGGTTAGGGTTATGGTTAGGATTAGTGTTATGTTTAAGTTTAGGCCTGGTTAGGGTTAGGGTTAGGGTTAGTGTTAGATATATGTGTTAGGGTTTTGTTTAGGGGTAGAGTTTTAAGGTTAGGATTATTGCGATTTTAGGGTTAGGGTTAGGGTTAAGTATAGGGTTAGTGTTAGGGTTATGGTTAGGGTTAGAGGTATGTGTTAGTGTTAGTGTTAGTGTTAGTGTTAGGGTTAACGTTAGGTTTAGAGTTAGGTTTAGTTTTAGGCTTAGGGTTAAGTTTAGGTATCGGGTTAAAATTTAGGTTTAGTGTTAGTTTTAGTGTTAGGGTTAGGGATATGTCAGTTTTAGGGTTAGCGTTATGTTTAGAGTTTAAGGTTAGGATTAGAGTTAGGATTAGGGTTAGGGCTAGAGTCATGGTTAGAGGTATGGGTTAGGATTAGGGTTTAGGTTAGGATTAGGGTTTGGTTTAGGTTTAGGGTAAGCATTAGGTTTAGGGTTAGGTATAGTGTTATGTTTAGTGTTAGGGTTGGGGTTAGGGATAGTGTTAGAGGTAGGTTTAGGTTTAGGGTTTAGGGTTAGTGTTATTGTTATGGTTAGTGTTAGGTTGAGGTTTAAGTTTAAGTTAGGGTTAGGGTTAGGGTTAGTGTTAGGGTTAGGTTTCAGGTTAGGGTTAGGTTTAGACTTTAGTATTAGGGTTAGGGTTAGTGTTAGGGATAGGGTTAGGTTTAGGTTTCGAGTTTAGGGTTAGGCTAAGGGTTAGAGTTAGGTTTAGGATTAAACTTTAGGGTTAAAGTTTGGTTTAGGGTTAGGGTTAGGTTTAGGGTTATGATAAGGGTTAATATTAGGGTTACGGTTAAGGTTATGGCTAGGTTCAGGATTAGTCTTAGTGGTTAGGTGTTAGGGAGAGGGTTAGTGTTACGCTTGGGATACAGTTAGGTTTTGTTTTATGGTTAGGTATAGGCTTAGTGTTAAGGTTAGGGTTAGTGTTAGGTTTAGGTTTAGGGGTAGGGTTAGGGTTAGTGTTAGGTTTAGGGGTAGAGTTTAGTGTAAGGTTTAGTATTAGGGTTAGATTTAAAGTTAGTTTTAGGTTTAGGGTTAGGTTTAGGGTTTAAGGTTAGGGGTAAGGTTAGGCTTAATGTTAGGATTAGGGTTAAGGTTAGATTGAGGTTTAGGGTTAGGTTTAGGTTAGTGTTAGTGTTAGGGTTAGGGTTAGAGTTAGCGTTAGGGTTAGGGGTAGGGTTAGTGCTAGGTTTACTTTTAGAATAAGGGTTAGGTTTAGGTTGAGGTTTAGGTTTAGTCTTAAGGGTAGTGTTAGGGTTAGAGGTTAGTTTTAGGTTTAGGTTTAGGTTTAGGGTTAGGGTTAAGGTTAAGGTTAGGGTTAGGTTTAGGGTTAGATGTATGGGTTAGGGTTAGGGTTAGTGTTAAGGTTATGTTTGGATTAGGGTTATGTTTATGGTTAGTGTTTTGGTTAGGATTAGAATTAGGTTTAGGGTTATGGTTAGAGTTTAGCTTTAGTTTTAGTGTTAGAGTTTGGTGTAAGTGGTAGGGTTAGGGTTAGGCTTAGAGTTTATGGTTAGACTTAGGCTTAGGGTTAGGGTTAAGGTTAGGGTTAGTGTTAGGGATAGTGTTAGTGTAAGGGTTAGAGGTATGGGTTAGGGTTATGGTCAGGGTTAGGGTTAGGGTTAGGGTTATGCTAAGGTTAGGGTTAGGTATTACGCTCAGGTTTAGGGTTAGTTTAAGGTGTAGGATTAGGGTTAGGGATTAATGTTAGATTTAGGATTATGGTTATGGTTATGTTTAGGGTTAGGGTTTGGGTTCGGCTTAGGGTTAGGTTTTCTATTAGAAGTTAGTGTTAGGGGTAGGATTAGGTTTACGGTTACAGTTAGGGTTTGAGGTAGTTTAGGCTTAGGGTTAGGGGTTAGGTGTTAGCGAGAGGATTAAGATTATGCTTCAGATTATGGTTAGCATTATGGTTACGATTAGGTTTAGGGTTAGGCTTAGGGTTAGGGTTAATGTTAGGTTTAGTGTTAGTTTTAGGGTTAGGTTTATCATTAGGTTTGGGGTTTGGTGTTAGTAATAGGGTTAGGGTTAGGTTTAGGGTAATGGTTATGTTTACAGTTATGGTTAGAGTTAGGAATCGTGTTAGGTTTAGGGTTAGGGTGAGGGTTAGAGTTAGAGTTCGGTTTAGGTTTAGATGTTAGGGTTAGGGGTACTGTTAGGGTTAGGGTTAGGGTTAGGTTAGTGTAACGGATAGAGTTTAGGTTTAGGGTTAGAGTTTGTGTTTATTTTTAGGGTTAGGTTTAGGCTTAGAAGTTATGGTTAAGGTTAGTGTTATGTAGGGTTAAAATTTAGGTTTAGTTTTAGGGTTGGGGTTAGGGTTAGTGTTAGTGTTAGGATTAGTGTTAGGGTTAGTGTTAGGGGTTAGGTGTTAGTTTAAGGATTAGGGTTAGGTTTAAGTTTAGGGTTAGCATTAGGTTTAGGGTTAGAGGTATGTGTTAGGGTTAGGGTTAGGGTTAAAGTTAGGGTTAGGGTTAGTGTGAGGTTTAGGATTAGGGTGAGGTTTAGTTTTAGAGGTATGGGTTAGGGTTAGGTTTAGGGGTATGGTTCGGGTTAGGTTTAGTATTATGGTAGGTTTAGGGTTAGGGTTAGGGTTACGTATTATGGTCAGTTTTAGCATTAGTTGAATGCTTCGGGTTATTGTTAGGGTTCGGGAATAATGTTAGGTTTAGGGTTAGGTTTATGGTCAGGGTTAGGGTTAGGGTTAGAGTTTAGAGTTATTGTTAGTTTTGTGTTAGGGTTAGGGTTATGTTTAGGATTAGGGTTATTGTTAGGGCTTGGATTAGGATTAGGTTTAGGTTTAGTGTTAGATTTAGGAGTTAGGTGTTTCGGATAGTGTTAGGGTTAGGCTTAGGGTTACGTTTAGTGTTAGTGTTATGATTAGGTTAGGGTTATTGTTAGGGTTAGTGTTAACGTTTGCATTAGATTTATGTTTAGTTTTAGTATTAGGGTTAGTTTAGTTAGTTAGTTAATTTAGTATTAGTTTTAGTTTAGATGTTCGTTGTTAGGGATAAAATTGTAGTTAGGGTTAGGGTTAGTGTTAAGGTTAAGGTTAGATTAAGTTTAGGGCTAGTGTTAGGGTTAGGGTTAGAGTTAGGGTTAGGGTTAGGGTTAGAGATATGGGTTAGGGTTAGGTTTATGGTTAGGGTTAGGTTAGAGTTAGGTTTAGATTTAGGCTTAGGGTTAGGGTTAGGTTTACGGTTAAATTAGGTTTAGTGTTAGTTTTTGGGTTAGGGTTTAGGATAGGTTAGTGTTAGGGTTAGGATTAAGGTTAGATATTATGGTTAGGATTAGGCTTAACGTTAGGGTTAGGGTTAGGGTTAGGGTTAGGGTTAGGGTTAGAGGTGTGGGTTAGTGTTAGGTTTAGGGGTAGGTTTTGGCTTAGTGTTAGTATTAGGGTTATGGATAGGGTTACGGTTAGGCTTTAGGTTATGGTTAGGGTTAATGTTAGTGTTATGGTTAGGTTGAGGTTTAGTTTGAGGTTTAGGGTTAGGGTTAGTGTTAGGGTCAGAAGTTAGGTTTAGTGTTGGGTTTAGGGTTAGGTTTAGGGATAGGTTAGTGTTAGTGTTAGGGTTAGGATTAGAGGTTAAGGTTAATGTTTGGTTTAGGATTAGGGTTAGTGTTATGGTAAGAGCTATGGGTTAGGGTTACTTTTAGCGGTAGGGTTAGACATAGGGTTAGGATTATGGTAGGTTTAGGGTTAGGGTTAGGGCTACATATTACTGTCAGGGTTAGTGTTTAAGTGGTAGAGTTCAGGTTAGGGTTAGGGTTAGGCTTAGGGTTATGTTTAGAGGTAAGCTTTAGGTTTAGGGTTAGGGTTAGGGTTAGAGTTTAGTGTTATGGTTAGGGTTAGGATTAGAAGTTAGGTTTAGGGGTAGGGTTAGGATTATGATTACGGTTAGATTTAGGGTTAGGGTTAGTGTTAGTGTTATGGTTAGTGTTAGGGGTTAGGTGTTAGGGAGAAAGTTAGGGTTACGATTAGGGTTAGGGTTACGGTTAGGGTTAGTTTAGGGTTAGGGTTGAGGGTTAAGTGTTAGGGAGAGGGTTACGTTTAGGCTTCGGCTTTCTGTTATTTTTAGTGCTACAATTAGGTTTAGGTTTAGGGTTATGGTTAGTGTGAATATTAAGGTCAGAATTAGGTTTCAGTTAGCTTTATGGTTAGGTTTAGGCTTAGGGTTAGTGGTTAGGTTTTAGGGATATGGTTAGGGTTAGGGTTGGGGTTAGTTTTAGGTTTACGGTTAGGTTTATTTTTACGTATAGTGTTAGGGTTTAGTGCTAGGTTTAGTGTTGGTTTTAGGTTTAGGGTTAGGTTTAGGCTTATGTGTAGAGGTTAGTGTTAGGTTTAGTGTTAGAGTTTGGGGTTAGCGTTATGGTTAGGTTTAGGCTTAGAATTTATGGTTAGGGTTAGTGTTAGGGTTAGGGTTAAAGCTTAGGTTTAGGGTTAGGGTTATGTTTAGAGGTTAGTGTTAGGGTTAGGTTAAGAATTAGTGTTAAATTTTGGAATAGGGTTATGTTTACAATTAGGTTTATGGTTAGGGTTAGTATTACGGTTAGTTTAGGGTTAGGATTAGGGTTAGGGTTAGGAATAGTGTTACGGTTAGACTTTGGGTTACGGTTAGGGTTATGGTTAGGGTTATGCTTATGGTGAGGTTGAGGTTTAGGATTATGATTAGGTTTAGGGTTGGTTTTAGGTTTAGGGTTAAGTTTAGGCTTATGTGTAGAGGTTAGTGTTAGCTTTAGGGTTAGGGTTAGGGTTAATGTTATGGTTAGAATTAAGGTTATGTTTAGGGTTAGGGTTAGGATTAGGTTTAGGGTTAGAATGCATTGGTTAGGGTTAGGGTTAAGTTTAAGGTTATGGTTTGTTTACAGTTATGTTTAGGTTTAGGGTTAGGGTTAGAGGTATGTGTTAGGGGTATCTTTAGGGGTAGGGTTAGGCTTAGGATTAGTATTATGGTAGCTTTAGGGTTAGGGTTAGGGTTACGTATTATGGTCAGTGTTAGGGTTAGTTTAACTCGTAGCGTTATGGTTTTGTTAGGGATGATTGTTAGGTTTAGGATTAGGTTTAAGTTTAGGTTTAAGTTAGGGTTCTTGTTAGGTTTAGGGTTAGATTTTTGGGTTAGGGTAAGTTTTAGGGTTAGTGTTAGGGTTAGGTTTAGGGTTAGAGCTTAGGGTTAGGATTAGATTTAGGATTAGGGCTAGGGTTAAGGTTAGGGTTAGGGTGAGGTTTAAGATTACAATTTATGGTTGGGGTAGGGTTAGTTTTAGAGTTTTGTTTAAGGTTAGGGTTAGGGCTAGGTTTAGGGTTAGATTTAGGGGTTAGGTGTTAGGGAGAGGGTTAGAATTAGACTTCCAGTTACTGTTAAGATTTGGGTTACTTTTAGGTTTAGGCTTAGGGTTGTGGTTAGGGTTAGGATTAGGTTTATGATTAGGGTTAGATTTAGAGGTAGGGTTAGGGTTGGGGTTAGGGGTTAGGTGTTAGCGACAGGGTTAGGGGTAGGGTTAGTGTTAGGTATAACAGTCAGGCTTCGGGTTAGTTTAAGGGGTAGAGTTAGGGTTAGGGTAACAGATTAATGTGAGGTTTTGGGTTAGGGTTATGGTTAGGTTTAGGGTTAGGGTTAGGGTTAGAACTTAGGGTTAGTGGTAGGGTTAGGATTATGGTTACGGTTATTGTTAGGTTTAGTGTTAGGGTTATGGTTAGGAGTTAGGTGTTAGCACAAGGCTTAAGGTTAGGCTTCAGATTACGGTTAGGGTTAGTGTTATTATTAGATTTAGGGTAGGGTTTAGGGTTAGGGTTAATGTTTGGGTTATTTTTAGTGTTAGTTTTGGGGTTAGGTATAGCGTTAGCGTTAGGGCTTAGGTGTTAGGGATAGGTTTAGGTTTACGGTTAGCGTTATGGTTAGGGATATTGTTAGGTTTAGAGTTAAGTTTTAGGGTTAGTGTTAGGGTTAAGGTTAGGGTTAGGGTTAGGTTTAGGGTTAGAGTTTAGGGATATGGTTAGGTTAGGGTTATGCTTAGTGTTAGGGTTAGGGTGAGGGTTAGGGTTAGGGTTATGATTAGGGTGAGGATTAGAGGTTAGGTGTTAGGAAGAGTATTAGGGTTAGGCTTTGGTTTAGGTTTAGGGTTAGGGTTATGATTAGGTTTAGGTTTAGGGTTAGCGTTAGATTTATGGTTAGTTTTAGTGTTAGTGTTAGTGTTAGGGTTAGGGTTAGGGGTTAGGTGTTAAGGATGGTGTTAGGGTTAGTGTTAGGTTTAGGGTTAGGGTTAAAATTAGGGATAGTTTTACAGTTAGAGTTAAAGGTTAGGATTAAGGTTAGGGTTAGAAGTTTGGTTTAGTGTTAGTTTTAGTGTTATTGATAGGGCTAGTGTTATGGCTAGAGGTCAGTGTTAGGTTTAGGGTTAAGGTTAGGTTTAGGGTTACGGTTAGGGTTAGGGTTAGGTTTAGGTTTAGGGTTAGGGTTAGGTGTTAGGTGTTAGAGAGAGTTTTAGGGTAGGTGTTAGTGTTAGGGATTTGGTGTTAGGGAGAGTGTTAGGGTTAGGCTTGTGTTAACATTAGGGTTAGGGTTACAATTAGGTTTAGGGTTAGTGTTAGGGTTAGAGTTAGAGTTTAGAATTAGGGTTAGGGGTAGCGTTAGGGTTTTGGTTACGGTTAGAATTTAGGGTTAGGATTAGGATTAGGTGTAGTGTTAGCTTTAGGGTTATGGTTAGAGGTTAGCATTAGGTTTATGTTAGAGCTAAGTTTAGTTTTAGAGTTAAATGTTAGTGTTAGGGTTAGGATTAGTGTTAGCATTAGAGTTTTTGTTTAGTGCTAGGTTGAGGCTTAGGGTGAGTGTTATTGTAATGTTTAGGGTAAAAGTTTAGGGTTAGTGTTAGGTTTAGGGTTAGGGTTAATGTTAGGAATAGAAGTTAGTGTTAGGGGTAGGTTTAGGGTTATGGTTATGGTTAGGGTTAGGGTTAGTGCTAGGGTCAGTGTTAGGGGTTAGGTGTAAGGGAGAGGGTTAGCGTTAGGCTAATGGTTTCCATTAGTGTTATGGTTAGGATTAGTTTTAGGGTTAGGGTTAGGGTTACGTTTAGGTTTACATTTAGTTTTATGTTTAGGTTTAGTGTTAGGGTTAGGGTCTAAGTGTTAGGGATAAGATTAGGATTAGGTTAGAGTTAGGATTAGGGTTAAGTTTATGGTTAGGTTTAGGGTTAGAGTTAGGGTTAGGTTAGAGGTTAAGTGTTAGGGGTAGTATTAGGTTTATGGTTAGGGTTAGTGTTAGGTTTACGGTTAGGTTTAGTGCTACAGATAGTGTTAGGGTTAGGGTTAGGGTATAGGGTTAGGTTTAGGGTTAGGGTTAGGATTAGGTTTATGTTTATTGTTAGAGGTTAGCGTTAGTTTTAGTGTTAGAGTTTGGGTTTAGGGTTAGGGTTAGGCTTAGGCTTAGGGTTTATGCTTAGGGATAGGGTTAGGGTTAGGGTTAGTGTTATGGTTAGTCTTAGTGTTAAGGTTAGAGTTATGGGTTAGGTTTATGGTAAGGGTTAGGCTTAGGGTTAGGTTTAGGGTTATGCTATGTTTAGGGTTAGTGTTAGGTTAGGGATTACATTCAGGTTTAGGTTTTTTTAAAGGGGTAGGATTAGGGTTAAGGCTAGGGATTAATGTTAGGTTTAGTGTTATGGGTATGGGTAGCGTTAGAGTTAGGGTTAGTGTTAGGGTTACGATTAGATGTTAGGGTTAGGGTTATGGTTAGTTTTAGGTTTAGGGATAGGGGTTAGTTGTTAAGGAGAGGGTTAAGATTAAGCTTCAGGTTACGGTTAGCATTAGGGTTAGGATTAGGTTTAGGGTTAGGTTTAGGGTTAGGGTTAGTGTTAGAGTTTAGGGTTAGGGTTAGTGTCAGGGTTAGAAGTTGGTTTATGGTTAGGGTTAGGGTTAGATTTAGAGTTAGAGTTAGGGTTAAGTTTAGATGTTAGGGCTAAGGCTATGATTAGGGTTAGGGTTCATGTTACGGTTAGAGTTTATGGTTAGGTTTAATGTTTATTTAGGGTTAAGTTTAGGGTTAGGGTTGTGGTTAGAGGTTAGCCTTAGGTTTGGGTTAGAGTTTGTGTTTACGGTTAGGGTTCGGGTTAGTTTTATGGTTAGGCTTAGGGTTAGGGTTAGGGGTTAGGTGTTAGTTACAGTATTAGTGTTAGGGTTAGAGTAATTGTTAAGGTAAGTGTTAGGGTTAGGGTTAGGGTTAGGGTTAGGGTTAGGGATAGTATTAGGGTTAGTGTTAGGGTTTAGGTTAGGGTTATGTTTAAGTTTAGTGTGAGGTTTAGGGTTAGGGGTTAGGCTTAGAGGTTATGGTTATGTTTAGAGTTAGGGTTAAAACTTACATTTAGAGCTAGGTTTAAGGTTAGTGTTAGGGTTAGTCTTAGGGTTTGGGATAGGCTTATGCTTAGGCTTCGGCTTATGGTTAGGGTTAAGGTTACAATAAGTTTAGTGTTAGGGTTAGGGTTGGGGGTTATGTGTAATGGATAGTGTTAGCATTAGTTTTAGGGTTAGTTTTAGTGTTAGTGTTAGGTTTATGGTTAGGTTTAGGGTTAGGGATAGTGTTAGGTTTCGGTTTAGGTTAGGATTAGGGATAGGGTTAGGGTTAGGGTTAGCGTTTAGGGTTATTGTTAGGGGTAGGAATGTTAGCTTTAGGGTTAGGTTGAGGTTTAGGGCTCCGGTTAGGGTTAAGGTTAGGGCTTGGTTTAGGGTTAGTGTTAGGGGTTAGTTGTTAGTGAAAGTGTTAGGGTTAGGCTTCGGGTTATGGTTAGGTTTAAGGTTACTATTAGGTTTAAGCTTAGGCTTATGGTCAGGGTTAGGTTTAGGGTTAAGGTCAGATTTAGAGCTCGTGTTAGGGTTAGTGTTAGGTGTTAGATGTTAGTGACAGGGTTAGAGTTAGCGTTCAGGTTAAGTTTTACAGTCAGGCTTCGGGATATTTTAATGGGTAGAGTTAGAGTTAGGGTAAGGGATTAATGTTAGGTTTAGGGTTAGGGTTATGGTTAGTTTTAGTGTTAGGGTTTGATTAGAAGTTAGGGTTAGTGGTAGGGTTAGAATTATGGTTACGGTTAGGGTTAGGGTTAGTGTTAGTGTTAGGGTTATGGGTTAGTGGTTAGGGAGTGGCTTAAGTTTAGACTTCAGATTATGGTTAGGTTTAGGGTTACAATTAGCTTTATGGTAAGCTTTAGGGTTAGGGTTAGTTTTATGGTTAATTTTAGTGTTAGTTTTAGGATTAGGTTTATCATTAGGGTTAGGAGTTAGGTGTTAGGGATAGGGTTAGGTTTAGTTTTACGGTTAGGGTTAGTGTTAGGAATAGTGTTACATTTGGAGTTATGTTTTATGGTTAGTGTTAGGGTTAACGTTAGGGTTAGGGTTAGGTTTAGGTTTAGAGTTTAGGGTGTTGGTTATTTTAGGTTTAGGTTTAGTGTTAGGGTTATTGTTATGCTTCAGGGGGTAGGATTATGATTAGGGTGAGGGTCAGAGGTTAGGTGTTAGGAAGAGGGTTTGGGTTAGAGTTAATGTTAGGATTACAATTACGTTTAGGCTTAGGGTTAATGTTAGATTTAGGGTTACTTTTAGAGATAGGGTTAGAATTTGGGTTAGGGGTTAGGTGTTAGGGATAATGTTAGTTTTAGTGTTAGGTTTGGGGATAGGGTTAGGTTTAGGGATAGTGTTAGGGTGAGAGTTAAAGGTTAGGATTAAGGTTAGGGTTAGGAGTTTTGTTTAGTGTTAGTGTTAGTTTAGGGTTAGGGTTAGTGTTAGGGTTATAGGTTAGTGTTTGTTTTAGAGTTAGGTTTAGGATTAAGGTTAGAATTAGGGTTAGGTGTACGGTTAGAGGTACAGGTTAGGGTTATGGTTAGGCTTAGGGTAACGGTTAGGGTTAGGGTTATGGTTAGAGTTAGGGTTAGGTTTAGGTTTTGGGTTAGGTTTAGGGTTAGGGTTAGGGTTAGTTTTAGAGGTATGGGTTAGGGTTAGGGTTAGGGTTAGGTTTAGGGTTTTGGTAGGTTTCGGGTTAGGGTTAGGGTTACGTATTACTTTCAGTGTTAGTGTTAGTTTAATGGGTAGGGTTAGGATTAGGGGTAGGGATTAATGTTAGGTTTAGTGTTAGGTTTCTGTCTAGGGTTAGGGTTAGTGTTAGTGTTAGGGTTACAGTTGAGGGTTAGGGTTAGTGTTAGGATTAGGCTTAGAGGTTATGGTTAGTGTTACTGTTAGAGTGAGGATTAAAGCTTAAGTTTATGTTTAGCATCACGGTTAGTGTTAGAGTTAGGTTTATAGGTTATTGTTGGGGTCATGTTTAGGGTTAGGTTTAGGGTTTGAGTTAGTGTTAGAGGTATGGGTTAGGGTTAGGGTTAGGTTTAGGGTTTTGGTAGGTTTCGGGTTAGGGTTCGGGTTACGTATTACTTTCAGTGTTAATGTTAGTTTAACGGGTTGGTTTAGGATTAGGGGTAGGGATTAATGTTAGGTTTAGTGTTAGGTTCCATCTAGGGTTAGGGTTAGGGTTAGTGTTAGTGTTAGGGTTACAGTTGAGGGTTAGGGTTAGTGTTAGGGTTAGGCTTAGAGGTTATGGTTAGTGTTACTGTTAGGGTGAGGATTAAAGCTTTGGTTTAGGTTTAGCATCACGCTTAGTGTTAGCGTTAGGTTTAGAGGTTATTGTTAGGGTTATGTTTAGGGTTAGTGTTAGTGTTAGGGTTTGCATTAGGTTCAGAGTTATGTTTATGTTTAGGGTTAGTGTTAAGTTTAAGGCAAGAATTAGGGTTAGGCTTAGGGTTAGGGTTAGGTTTAGGGTCACGGTTAGGCTTTGGGTTACTGTTGTGGTTAGTGTTAGGGTTATGGTTAGGGTTAGGGTTAGGTTGAGGTTTAGGGTTAGGGTTAGTATTAGAGGTTAGGGTTAGGGTTAGGCTTAAGGTTAGCGTTAGGGTTAGGGTCTGGGTTAAGGTTAGAGGTATGGGTTAGGGTTAGTTTTAGGGGTAGGGTTAGGTTTAGGGTTAGAGTTAGTATTACGGTTATATTTTAGGGTGAGTGCTAGGGTTAGAGTTAAGGTTAAGGTTAGGGTTAGGTTTATGTTTAGGTTTAGGTTTAGGGTTATGGGTTAGGTGTTAGGGAGAGTGTTAGGGTTAGTCTCATGTTACGGTTACAGTTTAGGTTACAATTAGGTTTAGGGTTAGTGTTAGGGTTAATGTTAGAGTTTAGAATTAGGGATGGGGTAGCATTAGTGTTTTGGTTAGGGTTAGGGTTAGTGTTAGGGTTAGCTTTAGGTTAGGGTTATGGTGTTGTTAGGTTTAGGGTTAGGTATTACTGTCAGGTTTAGGGTTTGTTAAAGGGGTAGTCTTCCGATTTGGGTTTGTGATTAATGTTAGGTTTAGGGTTAGTTATATTTAGGGTTAGGGTTAGGTTTAGTGTTATGGTTAGTGTTAGGTTTTGGCTTAGAGTTTAGGGTTAGAATTAGGGTTAGGGTTAGGATTCGTGTTAGGATTAGGATTAGGATTAGAATTTAGGGTTAGGGTTATGTTTAGGATTAGGGTTATGGTTAGGGTTAGGGTTGGGATAGGTTTAGGGTTAGGGTTAAGGGTTAGTGGTTAGGGAGAGTGTTAGGGTTAGGCTTCGTGTTACTGTTAGGGTTAGGGTTACGATTAGGTTTAGGATTAGTGTTATGGTTAGGGTTAGAGTTTAGATTTAGGGTTAGGGGTAGTGTTAGTGTTTTGGTTACAGTTAGAGTTTAGGGTTAGGGTTAGTGTTAGGGGTCGTGTTAGCATTAGGGTTATTGTTAGAGGTTAGCGTTAGGTTTACGGTTAGATTTAGTTTTAGGGTTAGAGTTAAAGGTTAGTGTTGGGGTTAGGGTTAGTGTTAGCATTAGAGTTTAGGGTTAGTACTAGCTTGAGAGTTAGTGTGAGTGTTAGGGTTAGGTTTAGGTTTAAAGTTTAGGGTTAGTGTTATGTTTAGGGTTAGTGTTAATTTTAGGATTACATGTTTGTGTTAGGGGTAAGGTTAAGGTTATGGTTACAGTTAGGGTTGGGGTTAGTGTTAGGGTTAGTGTTAGGGGTTAGGTGTTAGGGAGAGAATTAGGGTTAGGCTTCGGGTTACGGTTAGTGTTACGGTTACAATTAGGTTTAGAGTTAGGGTTAGGGTTAGGGTTAGGTTTTGGTTTAGGTTTACGGTTAGTTTTAGGTTTAGGTTTACGTTTAGGTTTGGGGTTAGGGGTTAATTGTTAGGGATATGATTATTGTTAGGTTTATAGTTAAGGTTAGGGTGAGCTTTACGGTTAGTTTTAGGGTTAGAGGTTGCGTTAGGGTTAGAGGTTAAGTGTTCGAGGTAAGATTACCTTTATGGTTAGGGTTAGGGTTAGGGTTAGGATTATGGTTCGGTTTAGGGTTAGGTTTACGGTTAGGTTTAGGTTTATGGATAGTGTTAGGGTTAGGGTTAGGCTTTAGGGTTAGGGTTAGTGTTAGGGTTAGGATTAGGGTTAGGGTTATTGTTAGAGGTTAGTGTTAGGTTCAGTGTTAGAATTTGGGGTTAGGGTTAGGGATCATGTTAGGTTTAGGGTTAAGGTTAGGGTTAGGGATAGGGATTGGTTAGGGGTAGCATTTAGGTTTAGGGTTAGACTTAAGGTTATTGTTATGTTTAGGTTTAGGTTGAGGTTTAGCGTTAGGGTTTGGATTAGGGTTAGTTTTAGTGTTATGTTTAGGGTTAGGGCTAGGTTTAGGGTTATTTTAGGGGTTAGATGTTAGGGAAAGCGTTAGGGTTAGGCTTCGGGTTATTGTTAGGTTTAGGGTTACCATTAGGTTTAGGCTTAGGCTTATGGTTAGGGTTAAGGTTATGTTTAGGTTTAGGGTTAAATCTAGAGCTAGGGTTAGGGTGTGGGTTAGGGGTTAGGTGTTAGCGACTGGGTTAGGGTTAGGGTTAGATATTACAATCAGGCTTTGGGTTAGGGTTAGGGTTAGGGTTCGGGTTCGGGTTAGGGTTATTGTTAAGGTTAGGCTTAGGTTTATGGTTAGTGTTAGGGTTACATTTAGGTTAGCCATAGGGTCAGGGTTAGGGTTACGTTAGGGTTAAGGGTAGGTTTAGGGGTTAGGTGTTAGGGACAGGTTTATGGGTTAGTGTTAGGGTTAGCGTTAGGGTTAGGGTTACAGTTAGACTTAGGGTTATAGTTATGGTTAGAGGTTAGTCTTGGGGTTAGGATTAGGGTTTGGGTTAGAGTTAAAGGTTATATTTAGGTTTGATGTTACATTTAGAGTTTAGGGTTAGTATTTGGATAAACGTTAGGTTTAGTGTATGGTTAGGTTTATGGTTAAATTTTAGTGTTATAATTCGGTTTAATGTTAGGGTTAGTGTTAGTGTTAGGGTTAGGGTTACGCTTGATGTTAGGGCTAAGATTAAGGTTAGGCTTAGCTGTTAGGTGTTAAGGTGAGGGTTAGGGTTAGGCTTTGTTTTTCAGTTAGGGATAGGGTTACGATTAGGTTTAGGGTTTGAGTTAGGGTTAGGATTATGGTTAGGGTTAGAGTTAGGGTTAGGGTTAGGGTTAGGTTTAGGGTTAGTTTTATAGTTAGGGTTAGGTTAGGGTAGGGGATAGGTATTAACAATAGGGTTAGCTTTAGGGTTAGATTTAGGGTTCGGTTTACAGTTAGGGTTAGGGATTGTGTTAGGGTTAGGGTTAGGGTTTAGGGTTAGGGTTAGAGTTAGATTTAGCTTTAGGTTCAAGGTTAGTGTTAGTGTTAGGGTTAGGGTTAGAAGATTGGTTTAGTGTTAAGGTTATGGTTAGGGTTAGCGTTATGGTTAGGGTTAGCATTTGGTTTAGGGTTAGATTTAGGGTTAGGTTTAGGGTTAGGGTTTAGGTGTTAGTGATAGGGTTAGGGTTAGGTTTATTGTTCGGTTTAGGTTTAGGGTTAAGGTTAGATTTATATTTAGCTTTAGGATTAGTGTTAGTGTTAGTGTTAGAAGTTAGTTTTAGTGTTAGTGTTAGGGTTAGGTTTAGGGTTAGGTTTATGGCTAGAGATTAGCGTTTGGTTTAGTGTTTGAGTTAGGGTTAGGGTTAGGGTTAGGCTTAGAGGTTATAGTTAGGGTTAGGATTAGGGTTAGTGTTAGGGTTAGGGTTAAAGCTTAAGTTCAGATTTATGGTTAGGGTTAAGGTTAGGGTTATGATTAGACTTTATGGTTAGGATTAAGATTAGGGTTAGTGTTAGGTTATGGTTAGAGGTTAAGTTTTGGTTTAGGGTTAGAGTTAGGATTACTGTTAGGCTTAGTGTTAGGCTTAGAGGTTATGGTTATGGTTAGGGTTAAACTTTAGGTTGAGGATTAGTGTTAGTTATGCTAAGGATGCTAGGGTTATGCGAAGGATTAGGATTACTGTTACTGGTTAGTTTTAGGGTTAGGTTTATGGTTAGGGTTAGGGTTAGGTTTAGAGTTTAGTGTTAGGATTAGTGTTAGTGTTAGTGTGAGGGTTAGGGTTAGAGTTAGGGTTATGGTTAGGGTTAGGCTTAGGGTTATTGTTAGTGTTAGTGTTACCATTAGGTGAGCATTAGGATTACGGTTAGGGTTAGGGTTAAGCTTAGAGTTTGCATTAGATTTAGAGTTAGGGTTAGGGTTAATGCTAGGGTTAGGGTTAGGGGTTAGTTGTTAGGGATAGGATTATGGGTTAGGGTTTGGGTTAAGGTTAGGCTTTGGGTTATGGTTAGGGTTCGCGTTACAATTAGGTTTAGGGTTAGGCTTAGGGTAGCGTTAGGATTAGCGTTAGGTTTTGTATTAGTTTTAGGTTTAGGTTTAGTGTTAGGGTTAGGGGTTAGGTGTTAGGGATAAGGTTGCGGATTAGGGTAGGGTTAGGGTTAGGTTGACAGTTAGGTTTAGGGTTATGATTAGTGTTAGGGCATAATGTGTGGGGTTAGGCTTAGGTTTAGGGTTAGGGTTAGTATTATGGTTAGAGGTTAGTGTTAGGTTGAGTGATAGAGTTTCTGGTTAGAGTTAGGGGTTAGGGTTAGGATGAGGCTTAGATTTTATTTTTAGGGTCATGTTTAGGGTTAGGGTTAAAGCTTAGGCTTATGGTTAGTGTTAGCTTTAGTGTTAGGGATAGGGTTAGTGTTAGGTTTAGGGCTAGGCTTAGGGTTATGTTTAGGGTTAGGATTACATTTAGGTTAGGGTGTGGGTTAGGGTTAGCGTTAGAAATTAGGGTTAGTGTTAGGTTTAGCGTTAGCTTTAGGGATAGGTTTACTGTTAGGTTTAGTGTTAGTGGTTAGGGTCAGTATTAGGGTTAGGGTTGGGTTTAGGGTTAGGATTATAATTTTGAGTTAGGGTTAGTGTTAGTTTTAGGGGTTAGGTGTTAGGGATAGGGTTAGGGTTATGGTTAGGTTATGGTTAAGTTAGGGTTACGGTTAGGTTTAGGGTTATGTTTTGGGTTATGGATTGGGTTAGGATTAGAATTTAGTGTTAGGGTTTAGGGTTATTTTTATGGGTTAGGGTTAGTGTTATGGTTATGGGTAGAGGTTAGCGTTAGGTTTAGGGTTAGTGTTAGGGTTAGGATTAGGGTTAGTGTTAGGTTAGGTTGAGGTTTAGGGTGAAGGTTAGGGGTAGAAGTTAGGTTTAGTGTAGGGTTAGGGTTATGGATCGATTTAGGGTTAGGGTTAGGTTTAGAATTAGCAGTTAGGGTTAGTGTTAGGGTTAGGATTAGGCTTAGGGCTAGCGTTAGGGTTAGGGTTAGGGTTAGGGTTAGGGTTAGGGTTAGATGTATGGGTTTGGGTTAGGGTTAGATTAGGGTTAGGGTTAGAGTTAGGGCTAGGGTTATGACAGGGTTAGGGTTAGTGTTAGGGTGAGGTATTACAGTCAGGCTTAGGGTTAGTTTAAGGGTTAGGGTTAGGTTTAGGGTAAGGGAGTAGTGTTAGGTCTGGCCTAGGTTTATGGTTATGGCTAGGGTTGTGGTTAGAATTACAAGTTAGGGTTAGGGATATGGTTACTTTTAGGGTGAGGGTTAGCGTTAGGGTTATAGTTAGGGGTTAGGTGTTAGGGAGTGTGTAAATGTTCGGCTTCGGTTTACAGTTTGTGTTAGTGTTACAATTAGGTTTAGGGTTAGGCTTAGTGTTAGGGTTAGGGTTTATTTTTAGGGTCAATTTTAGATTTAGGTTTAGGTTTAGGTTTAAGATTAGGGTTTAGGTGTTAATGATAGGGTTAGGGTTAGGTTTATATTTCGGTTTAGGGTTAGGGTTAGGGTTACTATTTAGGTTTAGGTTTAGGGTTAGGGTTAGGTTTAGAAGTTAGTATTAGTGTTAGTTTTAGGGTTAGGTTTAGGGTTAGGGTTATGGTTAGATGTTAGCATTTGGTTTAGTGTTAGAATTAGGGTTAGGGTTAGGGTTAGGCTTAGAAGTTATGGTTAGGGTTAGGATTAGGGTTAGGTTTACGGTTATTGTTAGGGTTAAAGATTAAGTTCAGGTTTACGATTAGGGTTAAAGATAGGGTAATGGTTAGACTTTACAGTAAGGATTAATGTTAGGGTTAGTGTTAGGGTTATGGTTAAAGGTTAGCTTTTGCTTTAGGGTTAGAGTTAGGGTTACTGTTATGCTTAGTGTTAGGCTTAGAGGTTAGGGTTATGGTTAGGGTTACAGTTAGGGTCAAAGCTTAGGTTCAGGGTTATGGTTAGGTGTAGGGTTCGGTTAGGGATATACTAAGGGTTAGGATTACTGTTACTGGTTAGTTTTACTGTTAGGATTACAATTAAGGTTAGGGTTAGGTTTAGAGTTTAGTGTTAGCGTTAGTGTTAGGGTTGGGGTTATGTTTAGGGTTAGGCCTAGGTTTATTGTTAGTGTTAGTGTTACCATTAGGTGAGCGTTAGAGTTAGGGTTAGGGTTACGTTTAGGGTTTGCATTAGATTTAGGGTTAGGGTTAGGTTTAAGGTTAGGGTTAGGGTTAGGTTAGCGGTTATTTGTTAGGGAAAGGGTTATGGGTTAGGGGTAGTATTAGGGATAAGGTTATGGTTAGGGTCATGGTTAGAGTTAGGGTTACGGTTATGGTTAGAGGTTAGCGTTAGGTTTAGGGTTAAGATTAGGTTTAGGAATAGTGTTAGGGTGAGGTTTAGGGTTATGTTTAGGCTTCGGGTTACAGTTAGGTTTAGAGTTAAGTTCAGGTTAGGGTTAGGGTTAGGGTTATGTTTAGGGTTAGAGTTACATGTTAGTGATATGTTTAGGGTTAGGATTAGTGTTACAGTTAGAGTTTAGGGTTAGGGTTAGGGTTATTTTTAGGTTTAGTGGTTAGCATTAGGTTTGGGTTAGTGTTAGGTTTAAAGCTTAGTGTTAGGGTTAGTGTTTGGGTTTGGCTTACGGTTCGTGTTAGGTTTATGGTTAGGATTAAGTTTAGGTTTAGACTTACGGTTATGGTTAGAGGTTAGCGTTAGATTTAGTGATAGAGTTTGGGGTTAGGGTGAGGGTTATCGTGAGACTTAGAAGTTTTCATTAGGGTTAGGCTTATGGTTAGGGTTAAAGCTTAGGTTTAGTTTTAGGATTAGAGCTAGTGTTAGGGATAGGTTATGGGTTAGGATTAAGGTTAATGGATAAGTTGAGGGTTAGGTTTACGGTTAGGGTTAAGTTCATGTTTAGAGTTTAGAGTTAGGGTTAGGTTTAGGTTTAGGGTTAGTGTTAGGGTTAGGGTTAGGTTTAGATTTACAGTTAGGTTTAGGTTTAGGTTTTGGTTTAGGGTTAGGGTTAAGGTTAGTGTTAGCATTAGTGTTAGGTTTAGGGTTAGAATTTAGTGTTAGTGTTAGGATTAGGGTTAGGGTTAAGGTTATGGTTAAGCTTTGGGTTACAGTTAGGGTTAGCGTTACAGTTAAGTTTAGGGTTAGGATTAGGGTACGGTTAGGATTAGCTTTAGTTTTTGTGTTATTTTTAGTGTTAGTTTTAGCGTTAGGGATAGGTGCTAGGTGTTAGGGATAGGGTTGTGGATTAGGGAAATGTTAGGGTTAGGTTTACAGTTAGGATTAGGGTTAGGATTAGTGTTAGGGCTTAGTGGGAGGGGTTAGGCTTAGGGTTAGGGTTAGGGTTAGGGTTAGGTTTATGGTTAGGGTTATGGTTAGAGGTTTAGTATTAGTTTTAGTGATAGAGTTTGTGATTAGGGTTAGGGTTAGGGTAAGAATGAGGCTTAGACTTTAATTTTAGGGTCATGCTTAGGGTTACGGTTAAAGCTTAGGTTAAAAGTTATGCTTAATGTTAGGGTTAGGGATAGGGTTATTGTTAGGGTTAGGGCTAGGCTTAGGGTTATGTTTAGGTTTAGGATTACATTTAGGTTAAGGTTTCGGTTAGGGTTAGGATTAGTGTTAGAATTTAGGATTAGTTTTAGGTTTAGGGTTAAGGATAGGTTTACTGTTAGGGTTAGTGTTAGAGGTTAGGGTTAGTATTAGTGTTAGGGTTTGGTTTATTGTTAGGATTAGAATATTGGGTTAGTGTTAAGGTTAGTTTTAAGGCTTAGGTGTTAGGGATATGGTAAGGATTATGGTTAGGTTATGGTTAAGTTAGGGTTAGGATTAGGTTTAGGGTTATGGTTAGAGTTATGTTTAGGGTTAGGATTAAAAATTAGGGTTAGGGTTAGGGTTAGTTTTATGGGTTAGGGTTAGTGTTACGATTATGGTTAGAGGTAAACTTTAGGTTTAGGGTTAGGGTTAGTGTTAGGGTTAGGGTTACGGTTAGAGTTTTGGGTTAATGTTAGGTAAATGTTAGGTTTCGGTTTACAGTTAGGTTTAGGGTTAGAGTTTAGGGTTATGGTTCGGTTTAGGGTTATGATTAAAGTTAGGGTTAGGGGTTAGGTGTTAGGGAAAGGGTCAAAGTTAGGCTTTGGGTTTCGGTTAGGGTTTGGTTTATGATTAGGTTTAGGGTTACGGTTAGGTTTAGAGTTAGGTTTAGGTTTAGGGTTAGTTTTAGAGTTAGGGTTAGGGTTAGGGTTAGGGGTTAGATTTTAGTCATAGGGTTATGGTTAGTGTTAGGTTTAGGGTTTGGTTTAGGTTTAGGTTTAGGGTTATTGATAGTGTTAAGGTCAAGGTTAATGTTTAGGGTTAGTTTTAGTGTTATAGTTAGGTTTAGGTTTAAGTTTAGTGTTAGTGTTAGGGTTAGAAGATAGGTTTAGTGTTAGGGTTAGTGTTAGGGTTAGGATTAGGGTTATGGTTAGAGGTTAGCGTTTGCTATAGTGTTAGAGTTAGGGTAAGGTTTTTGAGTTAGACTTAGAGGTAATGGTTAGGGTTAGGGTTAGGGTTATAGTTAAAGCTTAAGTTCAGGTTTATGGTTAGGGTTAAGTTTAGGGTTACGGTTATAGTTTAGGATTAGGTTTAAGGTTAGGATTAGGGTTAGGTTTATGGTTAAATGTTAGCTTTTGTTTTACAGTTAGAGTTAGGGTTAGTGTTAGGGTTAGTGTTAGGCTTAGAGGTAATTGTTATGGTTAGGGTTAGGGTGAGGGTTAAAGCTTAGGTTCAGGGTTAGGGTTAGGGGTAGGGTTCGGTTAGAGATATGCTAAGGGTTAGGAATATGTTTAGTGGTTAGTTTTATGGTTACGGTTACCATTAGGGTTAGGATTAGGTGTAGAATTTATTGTTATCATTAGGCTTAAGGATACGGTTAGTGTGAGGGTTAGGATTAGGGTTAGGCTCAGAGTTAGGCTTATGGTTAGGGTTAGGCTTAGGGTTATGATTATGGTTAGGGTTACAATCAGGTTAGCGTTAGGGTTAGGGTTAGGGTTTGTGTTAGATTTAGTGTTAGGGTTAGGTTTATTTTTTGTTTAGGGTTTAGGTGTTAGAGATTGTGTTATGGGTTAGGGTTAGTGTTAGGGTTAGTGTTAGGGTTACGGTTAGAGTTAGGGTTACGGTTATGGTTAGAGCTTATCGTTAGGTTTAGGGTTAAGGTTACGGTTAGTGTTAGGATTTGGTTTAGAGTTAAAGGTTATGGTTAGGTTTAGCATTATGGTTAGAGTTTAGGGTTAGTGTTAGGGTCAGTTTTAGGTTTAGGTTTAGGGTTAGGTTTAGGGTTAGCATTTACAGTTATCTTTTGGTTTAGGGTTAGGGTTAGTGTTAGGGTTACACTTAGTGTTAGGGTTATGATTAAGGATAGGGCTAGGAGTTAATTGTTAGGGAGTGGGTTAGGGTTAGGTTTTGGGTTACGGTTAGGCTTAGGGTTATGATTAGTTTTAGGGTTAGTGTTAGGGTTAGGTTTAGGGTTAGTATTAGAGTTTGGGTTAGGATTAAATTTCAGGGTTAATTGTTAGTGATAGGGTAAGTGTTACTGTTATATTTAAGGTCGGTATAGGGTTAGGGATAGTGTTAGGGTTAGGGTTAGGGTAAGTGTTAGGTTGAAGTTTAGGGTGCAGGGTAGGTTTAGAAGTTATATTTAGTGTTAGGTTTAGGGTTTTGGTTAGCGTTAGGTTTAGGGATAGTGTAAGGGTTCGGATTAGGATTAGTCGTTAGGTTTAGGGTTAGGTTTATGGTCAGGGTTAGGGTTAGGTTTAGAAGATAGTGTTAGGGTTATGCTTAGGGTTAGGGTTAGTGTTAGGGTTAGGTTTAGGTTTAGGGTTATGGTTTGGGTTAGGGTTAGGTATAGGGTTACAGCTAGGCTTCAGGTTACGGTAAGGGTTAGGGTTATGATTAATTTAGGGTTAGTGTTAGGTTTATGTTTACATTTAGGGTTAGGATTTGCATTAGGATTAGTGTTAGGGTTACAGTTAGGTTTAGGGGTTAACTGTTATGGATACGTTAGGGTTAGGCTTCGGGTTATGGTTACGTTTAGGGTTATGATGAAGTTAGGTTTAGTGTTAGGGTTAGGTTTGGGTTAGTGTTAGGGGTATCGTTTGCATTAGATTTAGGGTTAGTTTTAGGGTTAGGGTTAGGTTTATGGTTTATGTTTTAGGGATAGGGTTATAGTTAGGGTTAGGTTTAGGATTAGTTTTAGGATTAGGTTTAGGTTTATGGTTAAAATTATGGTTAGTGTTAGCATTTATGGTTAGGGTTAGGGTTAGCGTTAGTGTTATGGTTATGGTTAGGGTAAGGTTGAGTTTAGGTTTAGGGTTAAGTTTAGGATTAGTGTTAGGGCTTAACATTAGGGGTTAGACTTAGCGTTATGTCTTATGGTTAGGTGTTAACATTAGGGGTTAGTGTTATGGTAGGGGTAGGGGTAGGATTAGGTTTAGTGTTAGGGTTAGGGTTACTGTTAACGTTAGGGTTTGGGTTATGGTTACGAATAGGGTTAGAGATTAAGGTTACTGTTGGGGTTATGGTTAGGATTATTGTTACCATAGATTAAGAGTTTAGGCTTAGTGTTAGGGTTAGGGTTAGGTTTAGTTTTAGGGTTACGGTTAGAAGTTAGGATTAGTGTTAGGGTTAGGTTTTGGGTCAGGGTTAGGGTTATTGTTCGTTTTATGGTTAGGATTTAGTGTTAGTGTTAGGGTTACAGTTAGTGTTAGGGTTATGGTTAGGCTTCGGATTACGGTTAGGATTAGGGTTACAATTAGCTTTGGGGTTAGGCTTAGGGTAGAGTTACGGTTAGTGTTAGGTTTAGTGTTAGTTTTAAGGTTAGGTTTAGCGTTAGGGTTAGGGGTTAGGTGTTAGGAATAGGGTTAGGGTTAGGGTAGGTTACGGTTAGGTTTATAGTTAGGGTTAGGTTTAGGATTAATATTAGGGCTTAATGTGAGGGTTTAGGCTTAGGGTTAGTGTTAGTGTTAGTGTTAGGGTTATGGTCACGGTTATGGTTAGAGGTTAGCGTTAGGTTTAGTGATAGAGTTCGTGGTTAGGGTTAGGGTTAGGGTGAGGTTTAGATGTAATTTTTAGGGTCATGGTTAGGGTTAGTGTTAAAGCTTTGGTTTAGGGTTAGGGTTAAAGCTTTGGTTTAGGGTTAGGGTTAGAGTTAGGGTTAGGGATACAGTTAGTGTTAAAGTTAGAGCTTGGCTTAGGGTTGTGGTTATGTTTAGGATTACATTTAGGTTAGTGTTAGGCTTAGGGTTAGTGTTATATTTAGGGTTAGGTTTAGGGATAGATTTACGGTTAGGTTTAGTGTTAGATGTTAGGGTTAGTGTTAGGGTTTGGGTTAGGTTTAGGGTTAGGGTTAGTATTATAATTTTGTGTGAGGGTTAGTGTTAGGGTTAGGTTTAAGAGTTAGGTGTTAGGGAAAGGGTAAGGGTTATGGCTAAGTTTAGGGTTAAAATATGGTTAGGGTTAGGTTTAGGGCTATGGTTAGGTTAGGATTAGAATTCAGGGTTAGGATTAGGGTTAGGGTTACGGGTTAGGGTTAGGTTTACGACTATTGTTAGAGGTTAGCATTAAGTTTAGGGTTATGATTAGGCTAGGGTTAGGGTTTGGGTTACAGTTAAAGGTTAGGGTTAGGGTTATGGTTAGAGCTTAGGGTTAGTGTTAGGGTAAGTGTTAGGTTTAGGGTTAGGGTTAGGTTTTAGGTTAGAGTTTAGTGTTATGGTTCAGTTTAGGGTTAGGGTTATTGTTAGAGTTAGGGTTAGGTTTACGGTTAGTGTTAGGGTTATGATTAAGGTTAGTGTTAGGGGTTAGGTGTTAGGGATAGGGTTAAGGTTAGGCTTTGGGTTACGGTTATGGTTTGGGTTACAATTAGGTTTAGGGTTAGGGTTAGGTTAAGCTTTATGGTTAGTTTTAAAGTTAGTCTTAGGGTTAGGGTTAGGTGTTGGGTGTTAGTGATAGGGTTATGTATAGGGTTAGTTTTAGGGTTTGGTTTAGTATTAGGGTTAGTGTTAGGGATAATGTTAGGGTTAGGGTTAGGTTTAGGTTTAGGGTTGGGGTTAGTGTTGGGGTTAGAGTTATGGTTAGAGGTTAGCGTTTGCTTTATGGTTAGAGTTAGGTTTAGGTTTAGGGTTAGGGTTAGGGTTAGGCTTAGAGGTTATGGTTAGGGTTTGGGTTAAAGCTTAGGTTCAGGTTTATGTTTAGGGTTAAGGTTAGGGTTACCGTTAGAATTTAGGTTTACGTTTAAGGTTAGGGTTATGATTAGGCTTAGAAGTTAAGTTGTGGTTTAGAGTTAGAGTTAGGTTTAGTTTTAGGGTTAATGTTAGGCTTAGTAGTTATGGTTATGTTTAGGCTTAGGCTTAGGGTTAAAGCTTAGGTTCAGGGTTAGGGGTAGGGGTAGGGTTCTGTTAGGGAAATGCTAAGGGTTAGGATTAGGTTTAGTGGTTAGTTTTATGGTTAGGGTTAGCGTTAGGGTTAGGGTTATTGTTAGGGTTAGGGTTAGTGTGAGGTTTAGGTTTAGGGTTAGAGTTAGGGTTATGGTTATAGATAGGCTTAGGGTTATGTTTAGTGTTACGGTTACGTTTAGGTTAGCATTAGTGTTAGGCTTAGGGTTTGCATTAGATTTAGTGTTAGGGTTAGGGTTAAGGTTAGGTTTAGGAGTTAGGTTTTAGGGATACGGTGATGGGTTACTGTTAGTGTTAGGGTTAGGGTTAGCATTACGGTTAGAGTTAGGGTTAAGGTTGTGGTTATAGCTTAGTGTTAGGTTTGGGTTAGGATTAGGGTTATGGTTAGTGTTATGGTTTGGGTAAGAGTTAAAGTTTAGGGTTAGGTTTAGAGTTACAGTTAGAGATTAGGTTTAGTTTTAGTGTAAGGATTTGGTTTAGGCTTACTGTTAGGTTTAAGGTTAGAGTAGAGTGTTATTGTTCGGTTTAGGGTTAGAGTTAGTGTTAGAGTTAGGGTTAGGGTTACGCTTAGTGTTAGGGTTATGGTTAAGTTTAGTGTTAGGAGTTAGGTGTTAGTGAGTGGGTTATAGTTAGGCTTTGGTTTACGGTTAGGGTTTGGGTTATGATTTGGTTTACAGTTAGTGTTAGGGTTAGGGCTAGGGGTAGGTTTAGGTTTAGGGTTAGTTTTAGAGATAGGCTTAGGGTTAAGGTTAGGTGTTAGGTGTTAGCGATAGGGTTATATTTCGGGTTACGTTTAGGGTTCAGTTTTGGCTGAGATTGAGGGTTAGTGATAGTGCTAGGCTTAGGGTTATGGCTAGGGTTAGGTTTAGGGTTTGGTTAGTGTTAGGGTTAGAAGTTAGGTTTAGTGTTAGTGTTAGGGTTAGTGTTAGGGTTAGGGTTATGGTTAGAGGTTAGCGTTTGCTTTAGGGTTAGATTTAGGGTTATGGTTAGGGTTAGGCTTAGAGGTTATGCTTAGGGTTAGGGTTAGTCTTAAAGCTTAGGTTCAGGTTTATGGTTAGTGTTAAAGTTAGGGTTACGGTTAGAGTTTAGGTTCAGGTTTAATGTTAGGGTTACTTTTAGGGTTAGTGTTAGAGGTTAGATTTTGGTTTAGTGTTAGAGTTAGCGTTAGTGTTAGTGTTAGGCTTAGAGGGTATCATTATGGTTATGGTTAGGGTTAAAGCTTAGGTTCAGAGTTAGGGTGAGGTGTAGGGTTCGGTTAGGGATATGCTAAGGGTTAGGAATAGGTTTAGTGCTTAGCTTTAGTGTTAGGGTTACTGTTAGGGTTAGGGTTAGGGTTAGTTTTAGGGTTCATGTGAGGGTTAGTGTTAGGGTTATGGTTAGAGTTAGGCCTAGGGTAATGGTTAGGGTTAGGTTTACCATTAGGTTAGCATTGGGGTTATGGTTAGGGTTTACTTTAGATTTAGTGTTAAGGTTAGGGTTAGGGTTAGGTTTAGGGGTTAGGTGTTAGGGATAGGTTTATGGGTTAGGGTTAGTGTTAGGGTTAGGGTTATGGTTAGAGTTATGGTTACGGTTATGGTTAGAGGTTAGCGTTAGGTTTATTGTTAGGGTTTTGGTTTGGGTTAGAGTTAAAGTTTAGGGTTAGGTTTAGAATTACGGTTAGAGTTTAGGGTTAGATTTAGTGTAAGGGTTCATTTAGGGTTAGGGTTAGGTTTAGGGTTAGAGTATAGGATTATGGTTCGGCTTGGGTTAGGGTTAGGGTTAGGGTTACACTTAGAGTTAGGAGTTAGGTGTAGGGAGTGGGTAGGGTCAGGCTTTGGGTTATGGTTAGGCTTAGGGTTACAATTAGGTTTAGGGTTAGGGAGAGGGTTATTGTTAGTGTTAGGTTTAGGGTTAGTTTTAGAGTTTGGGTTTGGGTTAGGGTTAGGGTTAGGGGTTAGGTGTTAGCGATAGGGTTAGGGTTATGGTTAGGTTTATGGTTTGGTTTAGGGTTAGGGTTATTGTTAGGGATAGTGTTAGGTTTAGGGTTAGAGTTTAGGGTTAGGGTTAGGGTTAGGTTTAGGTTTAGGGTTAGGGTTAGTGTTAGTGGTAGAAATTAGTTTTAGTGTTAGGGTTTTCATTATGGTTAGAGGTTAGCATTTGGTTTAGGGTTAGAGTTAGGTTAGGGTTGGGTTTAGGCTTCGAGATTATGGTTATGGTTAGGGTTAAGGTTACATTTAGGGTTAAAGCTTATATTCAGGTTTACGGTTAGGGTTAAGTTTTGGGTTACAGTTAGAGTTTAGGGTTAGGTTCAAGGTTAGGGTTAGGGTTATGGTTATGGTTAGAGGTTAGCTTTTGCTTTACGGTTAGAGTTAGGGATAGTGTTATGGTTAGTGTTATGCTTAGATTTTATGGTTATTCTTAGGGTTACAGTTAGGGTTAAAGCTTAGGTTGAGGGTTAGTGTTAGGTGTAGGGTTCAGTTAGGGATATGCTAAGGTTAGGCTTACATCAGTGGTTAGTTTTACATTTAGGGTTACATTTAGGGATAGGTTTACGTTTAGAGGTTAGTGTTAGGATTAGGGGTAGGGTTAGGGTTAATGTGAGGGTTAGGGTTATGGTTAGAGTTAGTGTTATGTTTAGGGTTAGAATTAGGGTTATGGTTAGGATTAGGGTTACAATTAGGTTATTGTTAGGTTTAGGGTTAGTGTTAGGGTTTGCGTTTGATTTAGTTTTAGGGTTAGGGTTAGGTTTCCGGTTAGGTTTAGGGTTAGGGTTGGGGATAGGGTAAGGGTTAGGGTTAGTCATTAGGTATAGGTTTAGGTTTACGGTTAGGGTTAGGGTTAGGTTTAGAGGTTAGTATTAGTGTTAGCATTAGGGTTATGCTTAGTGTTAGGGTTAGTGTTAGGTTTAGAGTTAGGTTTAGGTTTAGCTTTACAGTTAGTGTTAGGTTTAGGGATAGGGTTATGTTTAGGGTTAGTGTTACGATTAGGTTAGGGTTAGGGTTAGGGTTAGGGCTTGGGTTACAGTTAGGATTATGATTTGGATTAGTATTCGGGTTAGGTTTAGGGTTAGGTATGGGGTTAGGTATAAGGGATAAGGTTAGTGTTGGGTTAGTTTTAGGGTTAGGTTTAGTGTTAGTTTTAGAGTTAGGTTTAGCGTTAGTGTTAAGGGTTAGGTGTTATAGGTTTACGGTTAGTGTTAGGGTTAGGGTTAGGGTTAGGTTTTGGGATAGTGTTAGGTTGAGGGTTAGGGTTTAGGGTTAGTGTTATGGTTCGGGTTATGGTTAGGATTACGGTTAGCCTTCGTGTTACGGTTTGGGTTAGGCTTACGATTAGGTTAGGTTTAGGGTTAGGGTTAGGCTTAGGTTAGGGTTAGGGTTCGATGTTAGGGATAGGGTTAGCGTTAGGGTTAGGTTTAGGGTTACGGTTAGGGTTAGGGTTACATGTTAGTGATAGGTTTAGGGTTAGGGTTAGTTTTACGGTTAGAGGTTAGGGTTAGGGTTAGGGTTAGGGTTAGGGTTAGGGTTAGTGTTAGCAGTTAGCGTTAGATTAGGGTTAGGGTTAGGGTTAGGGTTAGTGTTAGGGTTAGGGTTAGGGTTAGATTTAGGGTTAGGTTCAGGCTTAGTGTTATGGTTAGAGGTTACCTTTAGGTTTAGTGATAGAGTTTGGTGTTAGGGTGAGGGTTAGAGTGAGGCTTATAAGTTATCATTACGGTTAGGGTTAGGGCTAGGTTTAAAGCTAGGTTTAGGGTTAGTGTTAGCGTTAGGGTTAGAGATAGCGTAAGGGTTAATTTTAGGTTTAGTCATTAGGTTTAAGTATAGAGGTGACTGTTAGGGTTAGCGTTAGGGCTAGGTTTATTATTAGGGGTAGTTGTAGGTTTAGAGTTAGGTTTAGTTTTAGTGTTAGGGTTAGGGTGAATGCTAGGCTAGGCTTCCGGTTATGGTAAGGGTTAGTGTTACAATTAGGTTAGGGTTAGGGTTAGGCTTAGGTTTATGGTTAGGGTTAAGATTTGGATTAGGATTAGTGTTAGGGTTATGCTTAGGTTTTGGGGTTAGGTGTTAGGGATAGGGTTAGGGTTAATCTTTGGGTTACGGCTAGGTTTAGGGTTTTGAAGAGGTTACCATTAGTGTTAGGTTTAGAGTTAATGTTTGGGGTAGCGTTTGCATTAGATTTAGGGTTAGTTTTAGGGTTAGGGTTAGGGTTAGATTTAGGGGTTAGATGTTAAGAATAGAGTTATAGTTAGGGTTAGCGTTAGGGTTAGGTTTAGGTTTAGGGTTAAATTATGGTTAGTGTTAGCGTTTAGGGTTAGGGTTAGGGTTTGTGTTATGGTTAGGGGTAGGTTAAGTTTGAGGTTTAGGGTTAGGGTTAGGGTTAGGATTAGTTTTAGGGCTTAAGGTTAGGGGTTAGGCTTAGGGTTATGGCTTACGGTGAGGTGTTATGTTTTGGGGGTTAGCGTTACGGTTAGGATTAGGTGTAGGGTTAGGTTTAGTGTTAGGGTTAATGTTATGGTTAGGGTTAGGTTTAGGGTTACGATTAGGGTTAGAGATTATGGTTACTGTTAGGGTTATGGTTAGGGTTAGTGTTACAGTTAGGTTAAGAGCTTAGGCTTAGTGTTAGTGTTAGGGTTAGGTTTAGGTTTAGGGTTAGGGTTCGCATTAGGGTTCAAAGTTAGGGTAAGAGTTAGGGTTAGGGTTAGGGTTAGGGTTAGGGTAGGATTAAGCTTTGGGTTAGTATTAGGTTTTGGGTTAGGGTTTAGTGTTAGTGTTAAGGTTATGATTAGGGTTAGGTTTAAGATTAGGCTTCGGGTTATGGTTAGGGTTAGGGTTACAATTAGGTTTAGGGTTAGGCTTAGTGAAGGGTTAGGGTTAGTGTTAAGTTTAGTGTTAGTTTTAGGGTTAGGTTTAGCGTTAGGATTAGGGGTTAGGTGTTAGGGATAGGGTTAGGGTTAGGTTTGCAGTGAGGTTTAGGATTAGGATGAGTGTTAGAGCTTAATGTGAGTGGTTAGGCTTAGGGTTATGGCTTAGGTTTAAGGTTAGGGTTAGGGTTACACTTAGTGTTAGAGTTATGATTAAGGTTAGGGTTAGGAGTTAGGTGTTAGGAAGAGGGTTAGGGTTAAGATTTGTGTTATGGTTAGGGTTAGGGTTACAATTTGTTTTAGGGTTAGAGTTAGGGTTAGGGTTAGGTTTAAGGTTAGTATAAGTTAGGCTTAGTGGTTAGGTGTTAGCAATAGGGTTAGGTTTAGCTTTAGTGTTAGTTTTAGGTTTAGATTTAGCGTTAGGTTTAGGGTTTCAATGTTAGTGATGAGGTTAGTGTTATAGTTAGTGTTAGGTTTACGGTTAGGGTTAGGGTTAGGGATAGTGTGAGGTTTAGGCTTAGTGTTTATGGTTAGTGTTAGGGTTAGGGTTAGGGTCAGGGTTATGTTTAGGCTTCGGGTTATGGTTAGGGTTAGAGTTACATTTAGGTTAAATTTCGAGTTATGGTTATTTTTAGGTTTAGGGTTAGGGACATACGTTAAGGATAGGTTTAGGGTTAGGTTTAGTGTTACGGTTAGAGTTTAGTGTTAGGGTTAGGGTTTGGTTTGGTGTTAGCAGTTAGCGATAGTTTTGGGTTAGGTTTAGGGTTAAAGCTTAGGTTTAGGATTTTGGTTAGCGTTAGGGTTAGGGTTAAGTATTGTGTTAGTGTTAGGGTTAGTGTTAGGGTTAGGGTAGGGTTAGGGTTAGGGTTAGTGTTAAGGTTAGGGTTAGGCTTTAGTATTATTGTTAGCGTTAGGGTTAGGGTTAGGGTTACAGTTAGGCTTCAGGTTACGGTTAATTTTAGGGTTACAATTAGGTTTAGGGTTAGGCTTAGGGTAGGTTTAGCGTTAGTGTTAGGTTTAGTGTTAGTTTTAGGGTTAGGTTTAGCACTAGGGTTAGGGGTTAGGTGTTAGTAATAGGGTTAGGGTTAGGGTAGGCTTAAGGATAGGTTTAGAGTTAGGGTTAGGGTTAGGATTAGTGTTAGGGCTTAGGGTGAGGTGTTAAGCTTAGGGTTATGGCTTAGGGTTAAGGTTAGTGTTACGCTTAGTGTTAGATTCATGATTAAGGTTAGGGTTAGAAGTTAGGTGTTAGGGAGAGTTTTAGGGTTAGGCTTTGGGTTATTGTTCGAATTACGGTTACAATTAAGTTTAGGGTTAGGGTTAGGGTTAGGGTTAGTGTTAGATTTAGGGTTAGGGCTACAGTTAGTTTTAGTCTTCGGTTTAGGGTTAGGGTTGGGGGTTAGGTGTTAGCAATTGGTTAGGTTTAGGGTTTGGTTTTGGGTTAGGGTTAGGTTTAGGGATAGTGTTAGGTTTAGGATTAGGGTTTAGGGTTAGGTTTAGGCTTACATTTAGGTTTAGGTTTGTGTTAGTGTTAGGGTTAGAATTTAGGTTTAGTGTTAGTGTTAGTGTTAGTGTTAGGGTTATATGTTAGCGTTTGGTTTGGGGATATAGTTAGTGTTGGGTAAGGGTTAGGGTTACATTTAGAGGTTATGGTTAGGCTTAACTATAGGGTTAGCGTTAAAGCTTAGCTTCAGGTTTACGGTTAAGGTTAGGGTTACTGTTAGAGTTTAGGGTTAGGTTTAAAGTTATGGTTATGGTTAGGGTTATGGTTAGAGGTTAGCTTTTGTTTTAAGGTTACAGTTAGGGTAAGTGGTAATGTTAGTGTTAGGCTTAGAGGTTATGGTTACGTCTATGGTTAAAGGTTAGGTTCACGGTTATGGTTATGGTTAGGGTTAGGGTTATGGATATGGTAAGTGTTAGGATTAGGGTTAGTGTTTACTTTTAGGTTTAGGGTTACGGTTATTGTTTTTGTTAGGTTTAGAGGTTAATGTTAGTGTTAGTGTTTGGATTACGGTTAGGGTTAGTGTGAGGCTTTTGGTTAGGGTTAGAGTTAGGGTTAGGTTTAGGGTTAGGCTTAGGTTTATGGTTAGATTTAGGGTTACAATTTGGTTAGCATTATGGTTAGGATTAGGGTTTCAGTTAGGGTTTGCATTAGATTTAGTTTTAGGTTTAGGCTTAGGGTTAGTTTTAGGTGTTAGGTGTTAGGGATAGGTTTATGGGTTAGGGTTAGTGTTAGGGTTGGCATTAGGTTTAGGGTTAGGGTTAGGGCTATGGTTAGGGTTTGAGTTTAGTGTTAGGGTTAGGGTTAGGGTTAGTGTTATGGATATGTTTAGGGTTAGGTTGAGGTTTAAGGTTAGCTTTAATGTTAGTGTTAGAAGTTAGGTTTGTGTTAGAAGTTAGGTTTAATGTTAGGTTTAGGGTTTGGGTTAGGGATAGGTTTAGGGTTAGGGTTATTGTTCAAGGATAGGGTTAGGGTTAGTGTTAGGGTTAGGCTTAGTGTTAATTTAATGGGTAGGTTTAGGATTAGGGTAAGGGATTAATGTTATGTCTGGGTTAGCGTTATGGTTATGGTTAGGGTTAGGGTTAGGATAAGAACTTAGCATTAGGGTTAGGGTTAGGGATATTGTTACATTTAGGTTTAGGGTTAAGTTTAGAGTTAGGTGTTAGGTTTTAGGGAGAGTGTAAAGTTTAGGCTTCAGGTTACGGTTTGGGTTAGTGTTATGATTTGGTTTAGGGTTAGGCTTAGCATTTGAGTTAGGGTTACGGTTAAGTTTAGTGTTAGTTTTAGGGTTAGGTTTAGCTTTACAGTTAGATGCTATGTGTTAGGTATAGGGTTAGGGTTAGTGTTAAGGTTAGGGCTAGTTTTACGGTTATGGTTAGGGATATTGTTAGGTTGAGGGTTAGGGTTAAGGGTTAGTGTTAGTGTTAGAGTTAGGGTTAGGGTTACAGTTAGGCTTAGGGTTACAGTTAGCGTTAGAGTTACATTTAGGTTAGGGTTAGGGTTGGTGTTACAGTTAGGTTTGGGTTACAGTTAGCGTTATAGTTACATTTAGGTTTTGGTTAGGGTTAGGCTTAAGGTTAGGTTAATGTTAGGGTTAGATGTTAGGAATAGGTTTAGGGTTAGGGTTAGTGTTACCTTTAGAGTTTAGGGTTAGGGTTAGCGTTAGGGTTAAGGTTAGGGTTAGGGTTAGTGGTTAGCATTAGTTTTGGTTTAGGGTAAGGTTTAACGTTTAGGTTTAGGATTAGGGATAGTGTTAGAGTTAGGGTTAGGATTAGGGTTAGGGTTAGGGTTATGGTTAGAGGTTAGCGTTAGGTTTAGTGATAGAGTTTGGGGTTAGGGTGAGGATTAGGGTGAGGCTTAGAAGTTATGGTTATGTTTATGGTTATGGTTATGGTTAGGGTTAGGGTTAAAGCTTAGGTTTAGGGTTAGGGATAGCGTTAGGGTTATGTATAGTGTAAGAGTTAGCATTACAGTTAGTCTTTAGGTTTAGGGTAAGGTTTATGGGTTAGGGTTTGGGTTACGTTCAAAGGTTAGTGTTAAGGTTAGTTTAGCGTTAGGTTTAGGGTTAGGTGTTCGGGATAGGGTTACAGTTAGGTTAGTGTTAGTGTTAGGTTTACAGTTAGGGTAGGTTTAGTGATAGTGTTACGTTTAGGGTTAGGGTTTAGGTTTAGCGTTGGTGTTAGATTTAGGGTTAGGGTTATGGTTAGGCTTTGGGGGAGGGTGAGGTTTAGATTTATATTTAGGTTTGGATTAGGGTTAGGGTGAAGGTAAGGGATAGGGTTGGATGTTAGGGATAGTTTTAGGGTTAGGGTTAATGTTACGATTAGAGTTTAGGGTTAGGGTTACGGTTATTGTTAGCGGTTAGCGTTAGCTTTGGGTTAGGTTTAGGGTTAAAGCTTTGGTTTAGGGTTAGTGTTATGGTTAGCATTAAGGTTAGGGCTAGGTTTAGTGTTATGGTTAGAGGTTAGCGTTGCTTTTATGATAGATTTTGGGCTTAGGGTTATGGTTAAGTTTACTGTTTGGCTTAGAGGTTATGGTTACGGTTGGGGTTAGGGTTAGTGTTAAAGCTTAGGTTTAGGGTTAGGGTTAGGGATAGGGTAAGTGTTTGGATTAGTGTTAGTCTTTAGGTTTGTGTTTAGGTTTATGGTTAGGGTTAGGGTTAGGTTTAGAGGATAGTGTTACTGTTAGGCTTAGGGTTAGGGTTAGTATTAGGGTTAGGTTTAGAGTTAAGTTTAGGTTTAGGTTTAGAGTTAGGGTTAGGTTTAGGGCTAGGGATACGTTTAGGGTTAATGTTACGATTAGGTTAGGGTTAGAGTTAGGGTTAGGGCTAGGGTTATGGTTAGGTTAGGATTTGGATTAGTATTCAGGTTAGGGTTAGGGTAAGGTTTACGGGTTATGTGTTAGGTATAAGGTTAGTGTTGGGTTAGGGTTAGGGTTAGGTTTAGTGTTAGTTTTAGGGTTAGATTTAGCGTTAGTGTTAGGTTTTAGGTGTTATAGGTTTACAGTTAGGGTTAGGGTTAGGTTTAGGGATAGTGTTAGGTTGAGGGTTAGGGTTTAATGTTAGTGTTATGGTTCGGGTTGTGGTTAGGATTATGGTTAGGCTTTGTGTTACGGTTTGGCTTAGGGTTACGTTTAGGTTAGGGTTTGGTTAGGGTTAGGGTTATGTTAGGGTTAGGTTTAGAAGTTAGGGATATGGTTAGGTTTAGGGTTAGGTTTAGGGTTAGGGTTATGGATAGGGTTACATGTTAGTGATAGATTTAAGGTTAGGATTAGTGTTAGGGTTAAAAGTTACGGTAAGTGTTAGTGTTAGCGTTAGGGTTAGGGTTAGGGTTTGGGTTAGTATTAGGTTTAGGGTTAGGGTTTAGTGTTAGTCTTAGGGTTAGGATTAGGTTTAGGGTTACGGTTAGGCTTCGGGTTATGGTTAGGGTTAGAGTTACAATTAAGTTTAGGTTTAGGCTTGGGGTAGGTTTAGGGTTAGTGTTAGGTTTAGTGTTAGATTTAGCTTTAGGTTTAGCGTTAGGATTAGGGGTTAGGTGTTAGGGATACGGTTAGGATTAGATTAGGGTTAGGGTTAGGTTTACAGTTAGGGTTAGAGTTAGGGTTACAGTTAGTGTTAGTTTTAGGTTTAGGTTTAGCATTAGTGTTAGGGGTTAGGTGTTATAGGTTTACGGTTATGGTTATGGTTAGGATTATGGTTAGGCTTCGTGTTACAGTTTGGGTTAGGGTTATGTTTAGGTTAGGGTTAGGGTTAGGGTTCGGTTAGGGTTAGGATTAGGGTTAGATGTTAGGGATATGGTTAGGTTTAGGGTTAGGTTTAGGGTTAGGGTTATGGATAGGGTTACATGTTAGTGATAGTTTTAAGGTTAGGATTAGTGTTAGGGTTAAAAGTTACGGTAAGTGTTAGTGTTAGCGTTAGGGTTAGGGTTAGGGTTTGGGTTAGTATTAGGTTTAAGGTAAGGGTTTAGTGTTAGTCTTTGGGTTAGGATTAGGGTTAGGGTTACGCTTAGGCTTCGGGTTACAGTTGGGGTTAGAGTTACAATTAGGTTTAGGTTTAGGCTTAGGGTAGGTTTAGGGTTAGTGTTAGGTTTAGTGTTAGATTTAGGGTTAGGTTTAGCGTTAGGAATAGGGGTTAGGTGTTAGGGATAGGGTTAGGGTTAGGTTAGTGTTAGGGTTAGGTTTACAGTTAGGCTTGGGTTTAGGATTAGTATTGGGGCTTAATGTGAGTTGTTAGGCTTAGGATTATGGCTTAGGTTTAGGGTTAGGGTTAGTGTTACGCTTAGTGTCAGAGGTATGATTAAGGGTAGTGTTAGGAGTTAGGTGTTAGGGAGAGGGTTAGGGTTAGGATTTGTGTTACGGTTAGGGTTAGTGTTACAATAAGTTTTAGGGTTAGTGTTACTGTTAGGGTTAGGGTTAGGTTTAGGGTGAGTTTAAAGTTAGGGTTATGGGTTAGGTGTTAGCAATAGGGTTATGGTTAGGGTTAGGGTTAGGTTTAGTGTTAGTTTTAGGTTTAGATTTAGCATTAGGGTTAGGATTTAAAGGTTAGTGATACGGTTATGGTTACTGTTAGGGTTAGGTTTATGGTTAGGGTTAGGGTTAGGGATAGTGTTAGGTTTAGGGTTAGGTTTTATGGTTAGTTTTAGGGTTAGTGTTAGGGTTAGGGTCACGTTTATGCTTCAGGTTATGGTTAGGGTTAGAGTTACGTTTAAGGTTAAGGTTAGGGTTAGTCTTAGGGTTAGGTTTAGGCTTAAGTTTGGGTTTAGGGTTAGGGTTAGGTTTAGGGTTAGGGTTATGTTTAGGCTTTGGGTTATTTTTAGGGTTAGAGTTAAGTTTAGGTTAAGGTTAGGGTTAGGGTTAGGGTTAGGTTTAGGGTGAGTTTAAAGTTAGGGTTATGGGTTAGGTGTTAGCAATAGGGTTATGGTTAGGGTTAGGGTTAGGTTTAGTGTTAGTTTTAGGTTTAGATTTAGCATTAGGGTTAGGATTTAAAGGTTAGTGATACGGTTATGGTTACTGTTAGGGTTAGGTTTATGGTTAGGGTTAGGGTTAGGGATAGTGTTAGGTTTAGGGTTAGGTTTTATGGTTAGTTTTAGGGTTAGTGTTAGGGTTAGGGTCACGTTTATGCTTCAGGTTATGGTTAGGGTTAGAGTTACGTTTAAGGTTAAGGTTAGGGTTAGTCTTAGGGTTAGGTTTAGGCTTAAGTTTGGGTTTAGGGTTAGGGTTAGGTTTAGGGTTAGGGTTATGTTTAGGCTTTGGGTTATTTTTAGGGTTAGAGTTAAGTTTAGGTTAAGGTTAGGGTTAGGGTTAGGGTTAGGTTTAAGTTTAGGTTTAGGGTTAGGGTTAGAGTTATATGTTAGGGATAGATTTAGGGTTAGGTTTATTTTTATGGTTAGAGTTTAGGGTTAGGGTTGGGATTAGGTTTAGGATTAGTGGTTAGTGTTAGTTTTCGGTTAGGTTTAGGGTTAAAGCTTAGGATTAGGTTTAGGGTTACTGTTAGTGTTAGGGTTAGGGTTTGTGTTAGGGTTATGGTTAGGGTTAGGGTTGGGTTAGGGTTAAGGTTATGTTTAGAAGTTAGCTTTTGGTTTAGTGATAGAGTTTGGGATTAGGGTGAAGTTTAGACTGAGGCTTAGAAGTTATCGTTAATGTTATGGTTAGGGTTAGGGTTAAAACTTAGTTTAGGGTTAGGGTTAGCTTTAGGTTTAGGGATAATGTAAGGGTTTGGGTTAGGGTTAGTCATTAGTTTTAGGGCTAGGTTTATGGTTAAGGTTTCGTTTAGGTTAAAGGTTAGTGTTAGGGTTATTATTAGGGTTAGCATTAGTGTTAGGGCTAGTGTTAGCTTTAGAATTAGGTTTAGGTTTAGCATTAGGGTTAGGGTTAGCATTCATTATAGGTTTACGGCTAATCTTCAGGTTATGGTAAGGGTTAGGGTTACGATTAGGTTACGGTTAGGGTTAGGTCTACGGTTACGGTTAGGATTTCGTCTAGGATTTGTGTTAGGGTCATGGATAGTTTAGGGGTTTAGTGTTAGGAATAGGGTTAGATTTAGGCTTCGGGTTATGGCTAGGTTTAGAGTTATGATTAGGTTAGGGTTATTGTTAGGGTTAGGGTTAGGATTAGGGGTAGGGGTAGTGTCTGTGTTAGATTTAGGGTTAGTTTTAGGGTTAGGGTTAGGGTTTGGTTTAGGGGTTAGGTGTTAGGGATATTGTTATAGTTAGGGTTGGGTTAGGGTTAGGTGTAGGGTTAGGTTTAGGTATAGGGTTAAAGTTATGGATATTGTGAGCATTTAGGGTTAGGCTTAGGGTTAGGGTTATGTTTAGGGTTAGGGTAAGGTTGAGGTTTAGGTTTAGGTTTAGGTTAGGATTTGTGTTAGGGCTTAAGATTATGGCTTAGTGTTAGGTCTTAGATTTAGGGGTTAGCATTTTGGTTAGGGTTAGGCATAGGGTTAGGGACAGGTTACGGTTACGTTTGGGGTTAGGATTGCGATTAGGGTTAGAGATTATGGTTACGGTTTAGGTTATGGTTAGGGTTAGTGTTATGGTTAGGGTAAGCGGTTAGGCTTAGTGTAAGGGTTAGTGTTAGGTTTAGGTTTAGGATTAGGGTTAGGGTTTGGGTTAGAAGTTAGCGTTAGTGTTAGGGTTAGGGTTAGGGTTAATGTTAGGTTTAGGGTTAGGATTTAGTGTTAGTGTTAGCGTTAGTCTTAGGGTTAGGGTTACAGTTAGGCTTTGGGTTACGGTTAGTGTTAGTGTTACAATTAGGTTTAGGGTTAGGCTTAGGGTAGGGTTAGGGTTAGTTTTAGGTTTAGTGTTAGTTTAGGGTTAGGTTTAGCGTTAGGTTTAGGGGTTAGGTGTTAGTGATAGAGATAGTGTTAGGGTTAGGGTAGGCTTAAGGATAAGTTTACATTTAGGGTTAGGGTTAGGGTTAGGATTAGTGTTAGGGTTTAGTGTGAGGGGTTAGGCTTAGCGTTAATGCTTAGGGTTAGGTTTAGTGTTATGCTTAATGTTAGATTTATGATTAAGGTTAGGATTAGAAGTTAGATGTTAGGGAGAGTTTTAGGTATAGGCTTTGCTTTATGGTTAGGGTTAGGGTTATGATTAGTTTTAGGATTAGGGTTAGGGGTAGATTTAGGGTTAGGTTTACAGTTAGTTTTAGTGTTAGGGTTAGGGTTATGGTTAGGGGTTCAGTTTTAACGATTGGGTTAGTTTTAAGGTTAATTTAGGGTTTGGTTTTGGGTTAGGGTTAGGTTTAGAGATAGTGTTAGTTTTAGGGTTAGGGTTTAGGGATAGGGTTAGGGTTAGGTTTAGGTTTAGGTTTAGGGTTAGTGTTAGTGTTAGGGTTAGAAGTTAGGTTTAGTGTTAGGGTTAGTGTTAGGGTTAGAAGTTAGGTTTAGTGTTAGGGTTAGTGTTAGTGTTAGGGTTATGTTTAGATGTTAGCCTTTGGTTTAGGGTTATAGTTAGTGTTGGGGTTAGGGTTAGGGTTACGCTTAGAAGTTATGGTTAAGGTTAGGGATAGAGTTAGGGTTAAAGCTTACGTTCAGGTTTACGGTTAGGGTTAGGGTTAGGGTTACAGTTAGAGTTTAGGGCTATGTTTAAAGTTATGGTTAGTGTTAGGTTTATGGTTAGAGGTTAGCTTTTGTTTTAGAGTTACGGTTAGGGTTAGTGTTAGGGTTAGTGTTAGGCTTAGAGGTCATGGTTATGGTTATGTTTAGGGTTAGGGTTAAAGCTTAGGTTCAAGGTTACAGTTAGGGTTAGGGTTAGGGTTAGGAATATGGTAAGTGTTAGGATTAGGGTTAGTGTTTACTTTTAGGGTTAGGGTTATGGTTAATGTTTTGATTAGGGTTAGCGGTTAGGGTTAGGGTTAGGGTTTGGGCTTCATTTAGGGTTAGTGTGAGGATTTTGGTTAGGGTTAGAGTTAGGGTTAGGTTTACGGTCAGACTTATGGTTATTGTTAGATTTAGGGTTACAATTTGGTTAGCGTTAGGGTTAGGGTTAGGGTTTCGGTTAGGGTTTGTATTAGATTTAGTGTTAGGGTTAGGTTTAGGATTAGGTTTAGGCGTTATGTGCTAGGGATAGGGTTATGGGTTAGGGTTAGTGTTAGGGTTAGCGTTAGGTTTAGGTTTAGGATTAGGGTTATGCTTAGGGCTAGAGTTTAGTGTTAGGGTTGGTGTTATGGATAGGTTTAGGGTTATGTCGAGATTTAGGGTTAGGGTTAGAAATTAGGTTTAGTCTTAGGTTTAGGGTTTGGGTTAGGGATAGGTTTAGGGTTAGGGTTATTTTTCGAGGATAGGGTTAGGGTTAGGGTTAGGGTTAGATGTATGGGTTAGAGTTAGGTTTAGGGTTAGGTTTAGGGTTATGCTAGAGTTAGGGTTAGGGTTAGGTATTACAGTCAGGCTTAGTGTTAGTTTAAGTTGTGGGGTTAGGGCTAGGGTAAGGGATTAATGTTATGTCTGGTTTAGGTTTAGTTTTAGGGTTAGACTTTGTGTTAGGGTTAGACTTTGTGTTAGGGTTATGGTTAGGTTTTAGGGTTAGGGTTAGGATTAGGTTTAGCGTTCGGGTTAGGAATGGGGGTAGTTTTAGGGTTAGGGTTAACATTAGAGATAGAGTTAGGGTTAGGGTTAGTGGATTAGGGTGAGGGTTAAGGTTACGGTTAGGGTTAGGTTTAGAGTTAGGTTTGTGGTTAGAGTTTAGGGTTATGGTTATGGTTATGGTTATCATGACCGTTAGGGTTAATGTTAGGGTTAGGGTTAGAGGGTTAGGGTTAGGGTTAGGGTTAGGGTTAGTTTTAGGTTTTGGGTTAGTATTACGGTTATGGTAGGGTTAGGATTAGAGTTTCGGGTTAGAGTTAGCTTTAGGCTTGGGCTTATGGTCAGTGTTACAATTACAGGTTAGTTTTAGGGTTAGTTTGAGTGTTAGGATAAGTGTTACGGTTAGTGGTAATGTTATGCTTAGGTATAGGGTTAATGGTAGAGATATAGATAGGTTTGGGTTTAGAGGTGAGGGTTAGGGTTAGGGTTAGCGTTACGGTTAGTGTTAGAGATTAGAGTTAGAGTTAGGGTTAGGATTAGGGTTAGATCTTATGGTTAGGTGTTATGGTTAGAGTTAGGGTTTAGGGTTAGGGTTAGGGTTAGTGTTAGGGTTAGCGTTAGGTTTATGTGTTAGGGTTAGGGTTAGGATTAGGGTTAGGGTTAGGGTTAGGGTTAGGGTTAGGTTTAGAGTTAGGTTTAGGTTTAGGTTTAGAGTTAGGGTTAGGTTTAGGGATAGGGTTACTTTTAGGGTTAGGGTTAGGGTTAGGGTTAGGGTTAGGGTTAGCGTTAAAGCTTTGGTTTAGGGTTAGGGTTAGTGTTAGGGTTGGAAGTTGGTTTAGTGTTAGGGCTAGTTTTAGGGTAAGTTTTAGGGTTGGGTTTATGGTTAGGGATAATGTTAGGGTTAGGGTTAATTTAGGGTTAGTGTTAAGGTTAGGGTTATGGTTAGAGTTTAGCATTAGGTTTAGTGATAGAGTTTGGGGTTAGGGTTAGGGTTAGTCTTAAGCTTAGAGGTTATGGTTAGAGTTAAGGTTAGGGTTAGGTTTAAAGCTTAGGTTTAGGATTAGGTTTAGGGTTAGCGTTAGGGATAGGTTAAGGGTTAGGTTTAGGGATAGTCATTAGGTTTAGGTTTAGGGTTAGGGTTCGGTTTAGAGGTTAGTGTTAGTGTTAGGGTTAGGGTTAGTGTTAGGTTTAGAATTAGGTTTAGTATTAGGTAAGGGTTAGGGTTAGGGTTAGGGTTAGTATTATGTTTAGGATTAGCATTTAGTGTTAGGTTTAGTGTTATGGTTCGGGGTAGGTTTAGGTTGAGGTTTAGTGTTAGGGGTTGAGTTAGGGTTAGAATTAGGTTTAGTGTTAGGTTTGGGTTAGGGTTACGGATAGGTTTAGGGTTAGGGTTAGTGTTAGATTTTATGGTTAGTGTTAAGGTTAGTGTTAGAATTACGGTTAGAGGTATGAGTAGGTTTAGTGTTAGGATTAGGGTTAGGGTTAGGGTTAGGGTTAGGGTTAGGGTTATACTAGGGTTAGGTTTAGTGGTAGGGTTAGGTATTACAGTCAGTGTTAGGGTTAGTTTGAGGGATAGGGTTAGAGATAGTGTTACGGTTAGACTTTAGTGTTAGGGTTAAGGTTAGAGTTAGGTTTAAGGTTAGGGTTAGTGTTAGGGTTACGGTTAGGGTTAAAACTTAGGTTTAGGGTTAGGGTTAGTGTTAGTGTTAGTGTTAAGGCTAGGGTTAGGTGTTAGGTGTTAGGGAGAGGGTTAGGGTTAGGCTTTGGGTTACATTTTTGATTAGGGTTACAATTAGGTTTAGGCTTAAAGTTACAGTTAGATTTAGGGTTAGGTTTAGGTTTAGAGTTAGTGTTATGGTTAGTGTTAAGTTTAGGGGTACTATTTATGTAAGTGTTAGGTTTAGGGTTAAGTTAACGGTTAGTTTTAGGGTTAGGGTTAGGGTTAGGGTTGGTTTAGGATTAGATTAAGAGTTAGGTTTAGGTCGAGGTTTAGGTTTAGGGTTGGGGTTAGGGCTAGAATTTATGTTTAGGGTTAGTGTTAGTGTTAGGCTTAGGGTTTGGTTTATGGTTAGAGGTTAGTGTTAATTTTAGGGTTAGCGTTAGGTTTAGTGTTGAGGTTAGGGGTTAGTTGTTAGGGAGACAGTTATGGTCAGGCTTCGGTTTACATTTAGTTTTAGGGTTACGATTAGGTTTATGGTTAGATTTAGGGTTATGGTTAGGGTTTGTTTTATGGTTAGGGTTAGGATTAGTGTTATGGCTAGAGTTAGGTGTTAGGTGTTAATGATAGAGTTAGCGTTAGAGTTAGAGTTAGGATTAGTGTTAGGGTTAGGTTTAGGGTTAGGGATGGTGTTGTGTTTAGTCTTAGGGTTAGGGTTACGGGTAGGGTTCGCGTTAGGCTTAGGGTAAGATTTAGGGTTATTTTTAGGGTTAGGGTTAGGAATTAGGTGTTAGGGAGAGGGTTAGGGTCAGGTTTACAGTTAGTTGTAGGTTTAGGTTTAGGGTTATGGTAAGAGTTAGGGTTATTGTTAGGGTTAGGGTTAGGAATTATGTGTTAGGGAGAGGGTTAGGGTTAGGTTCACAGTTAGTTGTAGGTTTAGGTTTAGGGTTAGTGTTAGTGGTTAAGTGTTAGGGATAGGATTAGGGTTAGGCTTAGTGTTATGGTTAGTGTTTTGGTTAGGGTTAGGGTTATGGTTAGCTTTATGGTTAGGGTTAGTGTTAGCTTTAGGGTTAGATGTTAGGTTTAATGTTAGGTTTAGCGTTAGGGTTAAGGTTAGCGTTAGGGAAGGATTAAGGTTTAGCGTTAGGTTTAAGGTTAGGGTTAGGTTTAGGTTTAGAGGTTAGTGTTAGTGTTAGTGTTTGGGTTAGTATTATGTTTAGGGTTAGGTTTAGAATTAGGTTTAGTGTTAGGTTATGGTTAGGGTTAGTGTTAGGCTTAGAGTAGTGCTATGTTTAGGGTTAGCGTTTTATGTTAGGGTTAGTTTTATGGTTAGGTGTAGGTTTAGGTTGAGGTTTAGGGGTAGGAGTAGGGTAAGGGTAAGAAGTTAGCTTTAGTGTTAGGTTTGGGTTAGGGTTAGGAATAGGGTTAGGGTTAGGGTTACTGTTAGATTTTATGGTTAGTGTTAGGGTTAGGGTTAGTATTACAGTTAGAGGTCAGGGTTAGGGTTAGGATTAGTGTTAGGGTTAGGGTAATGCTAGGGTTAGGGTTAGGGTTAGATTTGTGTTAGGTTTAGATATTACGGTTAGTGTTAGGGTTAGGTATTATGGTCAGTGTTAGGATTAGTTTAAGTGGTAGGGTTAGGGTTATGGTTAGGGAGTAATGTTAGGTTTAAGGTTATGGTTATGGTTATGGTTAATGTTAGGGTTAGTATTCAGGTTAGGGTTAGGATTAGAAGTTATGGTTAGGGTTATGGTTAGGTTTAATGTTAGTTTTAGGGTTTGGTTTAGGGTTAGGGTTTGGGTTAGGTGTTATGGATAGAGTTAGGGTTAGTGTTAGGTTTTCGTTTGGGTTTATTTTTAGGAATAGTGTTAGTTTTAGGGTTATGGTTTGTGTTAGGGTTAGGGTTTGTGTTAGGGTTAGGTTTAAGCTTAGGGTTAGGTTTAGGTTTAGGGTTAGGGTTAGTGTTAGGGTTAGAAGTTGGTTTAGTCTTATGGTTAGGGTTAGGGTTATAGTTAGCATTATAATTAGTGTTAGGGTAAGATATTACGGTTAGTGTTAGTGTTAGGTTTAGTTTTACGGTTAGAGTTTAGGGTTAGGGTTAATATTAGAGTTAGGGTTAATGTTAGGTGTAGGGTTAGGGTTAGGGTTAAGGTTCAGTTTAAACTTAGGTTTAGGGTTCGGGTTAGGGTTAGGGTAGGGGTTAGTGTTAGTGTTAGTGTTAGGTTAGGTTTAGGTTTTAGGTGTTTTGGAATGGATTAGGGTTAGGCTTTGTGTTATGTTTAGGTTTAGTGTTACGATTAGGTTTAGGCTTAATGTTACAGTTAGGTTTAGGGTTATGTTAAGGTTTAGAGTTAGGTTTATGGTTAGTGTTAGGTTTAAGGGTACTGTTTAGGGTAAGGATTAGGTTTAGTGGTAGGTTTACAGTTAGTTTTAGGGTTAGGGTTAGGGTTGGGTTAAGGTTAAGTTAAGAGTTAGGGTTAGGTCGAGGTATAGGTTTAGAAGTTTAGGTTTAGAGTTAGGGTTAGGGTTAGAAGTTAGTTTTAGGGTTAGTGTTAGGGTTTGGGTTAGGGTTAGCATTAGGGTTAGAAGTTAGGTTTACGTTTAGTGGTAGTGTTAGGGTTAGGTTTAGAGGTTAGTGTTAGTTTTTGGGTTAGGGTTAGGTTTAGTTTTGGGGCTGAGGGTTAGTTGTTAGGGAGACGGTTCTGGTTAGGCTTTGGGTTACTATTAGTTTTAGGGTTACAATTAGGTTTACGGTTAGGTTTACTGTTATGGTTAAGGTTTGTTTTATGGTTAGGGTTAGCTTAAAGTTAGGGCTAGGGTTAGGTGTTAGGTGTTAGGGATAGATTTAGCATTAGGGTTAGGGTTAGAATTAGTGTTAGGTTTAGGTTTAGGGTTAGGGATAGTGTTAGGTTTAGGCTTAGGGTTAGGGTTTAGGTTTAGGGTTAGGGTTATTTTAGGTTAGGGTAAGTTGAGGATTAGGTTTAGGGTTCGGGATAGGGTTAGAGTTTAGGTTTCGGTTTAGGGTTAGGATTAGTGTTAGGGTTAGGGTTAGGTTTAGGGTTACATATTAGGTTTAGGGTTAGAGTTAGGATTAGGGTTATATTTATGATTAGAATTTAGGGTTAGTGTTAGGGTTATGGTTAGGATTAGGTATTACCATCAGGGTTAGGGTTAGTTTTAGGGTTAGGGATTAAGGTTAGGTTTTTGGTTAGGGTTATGTTGAGGGTTAGGGTTAGGTTTTGGGGTGGGTTAAGGTTAGGGTTATAGTTTAGGGTTAGGGTTAGGGTTAGGGTTAGTGTTAGTGTTAGGGTTAGGCTTAGGGTTAGGGTTAGGTTTAGCGTTAGAATTTAGGGTTAGAATTTCATTTAGGGTTTGGAAACAGGCTTAGGCTTATGGTAGGGTTTGCGTTAGGGTTAGGTATTAAGGTCAGGGTTTAAGTTAGATTTAGTGTTAGGGTTATGGTTAGGCTTTGGGTTAGGTTTAGGTTTATGGTTAGGGTTAGTTTTAAGGTTAGAATTTGGTTTACTGTTACTGTTAGGGTTAGGTTTAGAGTTAGGGTTAGGGTTAGATATTAGGTTTAGGGCTAGGGTTCATGTTACTGTTAAAGTTTATGGTTAGGGTCAGGTTTAGGGTTAGAGGATAGTGTTAGGTTTAGTGTTAGAGTTTGGCGTTAGGGTTAGGCTAACAGTTTATGTTTAGGGTTAGTGTTAGGGTTAGGGTTAAAGCTTAGGGTTAAGTTTAGGGTTACGGTTAGGGTTAGGTTTAGAGGTTAGGGTTAGGGTTAGTTTTGGGGTTACTGTTGGTGTCAGTGTGAGGGTTATTTTTAGAGTTAGGTTTAGGTTTAGGGTTCGTGTTAGGGTTAGGGTAAGGGTTAGGGATTAAGGTTAGGTTTTCAGTTAGTGTTATGGTGAGGGTTTGGGTTAGGTTTTGGGTTAGGTTGTAGTGTTAGGGTTAGAGTTTAGGATTAGGGTTAGAGTTAGTGTTAGTATTAGTGTTAGTGTTAGGGTTAGGATTAGCTTTAGAATTTAGGGTAAGAATTACGTTTAGGTTTAGGATTAGGCTTTGGCTTATGGTAGAGTTAGGGTTTGGGTTAGGTATTACGGTCAGGGTTAAAGTTAGTTTTAGGGTTATGGTTAGGGTTAGAGTAAGATTTAGGCTTAGAGTTTATGGTTAGTATTAGGTTGAGAGTTAGGGTTACTATTAGTGTTATGAATAGGATTAGAAGTTAGGGTTAGGGGTAGGTTTAGGGTTATGATTACTGGTATTGTTAGGGTTAGTGTTAGGTTTAGGTTTAGGTTAGGTGTTAGGCAGAGGGTTATGGTTAGTCTTCGGTTTACGGTTAGTGTTAGTGTTACAATTAGGTTTAGGGTTAGGGTTAGGTTTAGGGTTACGGTTAGGGTTATTTGTATGGTTAGTTTCAGGGTTAGGTTAAGGGTGAGGGTTAGGGGTTATGTGTTAGGGATAGGGTTAGGATTAGGGTAGGGTTAGTGTTAGGTTAAGGTTTATAGTTACATTTAGGGTTACGGATAGTGTTAGAGTTATGCTTAGCATTTGGTTTAGGGTTAGGTTTAGGGTTAGGGTTAGGATTAGTTTTAGGGTTATGGTTAGAGATAGCATTAATTTTAGTGTTAGAGTTTTGGGTTAGCGTTAGGGTTACGGTTAGGCTTAGAGGTTATGGTTAGGGTTAGTGTTAGGGTTAGGGTTAAAGCTTAGGTTGAGTGTGAGAGTTACAGTTAGGGTTAGTGTTCGGTTTAGAGGACTGTGTTAGGGTTAGATTAGGGTTAGGGTTAGAGTTAGGTTTAGCTTTACGGTTAGAGTTGGGGTTAGGGTTAGTTTTAGCTTTAGGTTTAGGGTTAGGGATAGAGTTACGGTTTGGCTTTGGGTTATGGTTAGAGTTAGGGTTAGGGTTAGGGTTATGGTTAGGGTTAGGGTTAGGTTGAGGTTTAGGGTTAGGGTTAGGGTTAGGTTTAGGGTTAGGGTTTGAAGTTAGCTTTAGTGTTTGATTTAGGGTTAGGGTTTCGGATAGGTTAGTGTTAGTGTTAGAGTTAGGGTTAGAGTTTAAATTTAGGGTTAGAATTAGGGTTATGGTTAGGGTTAGAGTTAATGGTTAGTGTTAGTGTTAGCGTTAGGTTTAGGTTTAGAGTTTAGGGTTAGGGTTAAGTTGAAGGTTAGTGTTAGTGTTAGGTTAAGAAGTTACTGTTAGGGGTAGGGTTAGGGTTATGGTTATGGTTAGGGTTAGGCTTAGTTTTAGGTTTAGGGTTAGGGGTTAGGTGTTAGGGAGAGTGATAGGGTTAGGCTGTGGGTCAGTGTTAGTTTTAGGGTTATGATTAGGTTTAGGGTTACGGTTACTGTTAGTGTTAGTGTTAGGGTTAGGGTTAGGTTTACCGTTAGTTGTAGGATTAGGTTTAGGGTTAGCCTTATTGGTTAAGTATTAGGGATAGGATTAGGGTTAGGCTTAGGGTTAGCGTTAAGTCTCTGGTTAAGTTTAAGTTTATGGTTTTTTATGGTTAGGGTTAGGGTTATGCTACGGTTAGGGTTAGTGTTAGGGTAAGGTATTACAGTCAGTGTTAGGGTTAGTTTAAGGGGTAGTGTTAGGGTTAGGGTTGGGGAGTAATGTTAGGTTTAGGGTTATGATTATGGTTAGGGTTAGTTTTAGGATTCATGTAAGGGTTAGGGTTAGAAGTTATGGTTATGTTTACAGTTATTGTTAGTTTTAGTGTTAGGTTTAGGGTTACGGTTGGGGTTAGGTGTTAGGGATAGCGTTAGGGTTAGCGTTAGGGTTAGAGTTAGGTTTTCAGTTAAGTTTATGGTTAGGAATAATGTTAGGTTTAGGGTTAGGCTTTAGTGTTATGGTTAGGGTTAGTGTTAGTTTTAGGGTTAGGGTTAGGTTTAGGTTTAGGTTTAGGGTTAGTGTTAGTGTTAGAATTTGGTATAGTCTTAGGGTTATTGTTAGAGATAGAGTTTTAGTTTGGGTTAGGGTTAGGGTTAGATATTAGGGTTAGTGTTAGTGTTACAGTTATTGTTTAGGATTAAGGTTAGTGGTAGACATAGGGTTAAGTTTAGGGTTAGGTTTAGGGTTAGGCTTAAAACTTAGGTTTAGTGTTAGGGTTACGGTTAGTGTTAGTGTTAGTGTTAGGGTTAGGGTTAGGTGTTAGGTGTTAGGGAGAGGGTTAGGGTTAGGCTTTGTGTTACGGTTAGGTTGAAGGATATGATTAGTTTTAGGTTTAAGGTTATGGTTAGGTTTAAGTTTAGGTTGAGGTTTAGGGTTAGTGTTATGGTTAGTGTTAGATTTAGGGGTACTGTTTAGGGTAAGTTTTAGGTTTAGTGTTAGGTTTATGGTTAGTTTTAGGGTTAGGGTTGCGTTAGGGTTAGTTTAAGAGTTAGAGTTAGGACGAGGTTTAGGGTTAGGTTTAGGATTAGAAGTTAGGTTTAGGGTTAGTGTTAGGGTTAGATTAGGTTTAGGGTTAGGGTTAGAGTTTAGTGTTAGTTTTAGGGTTAGGGTTAGGTTTAGTGTTGTGGTTAGGGATTACTTTTTAAGGAGATGGTTATGGTTAGGCTTCAGGTTACAGTTAGTTTTAGGGTTACTATTAGGTTTAGGGTTAGGTTTAGCGTTATGGTTTGGGTTTGTTTTATGGTTAGGTTTAGGGTTAGGGTTAGGTCTAGTGTTAGGTGTTAGGGATAGAATTAGCTTAGGGTTAGGGTTAAGATTAGTGTTAGGGTTATGTTTAGGTTTAGGGATAGTGTTAGGTTTAGGCTTAGGTTTAGGGTTAGGGATAGGGTTCAGGTTAGGCTTAGGGTTAAAGTTTAGGTATAGGGTTAGTTTTAGGGTTAGGGTTAGGTTGTGGTTTAGGTTTAGGGTTAGGTTTAGGGGTAGGGTTAGTGTTAGGGTTAGGTATCGGGTCAGGATTAGGGTTAGGGTTAGAGTTTAGGGTTAGGTTTAGGGTTAGGGTTAGTGTTAGGGTTAGGGTTAGGTTTAGGGTTAGATATTAGGGTTAGGGTTAGGTTTTAGGTTAGAGTTACGGTTATGGTTAGTTTTATGATTAGAATTTAGGGTTAGGTTTAGGGTTAGTTTTAGGGTTAGAGTTAGGGTTAGGGATTAAGGTAAGGTTTTGTGTTAGGGTTATGGTGAGTGTTAGGGTTAGGTTGGGTTAGGGTTAGGGTTAGGGTTATAGTATAGTGTTAGGGTTAGGGTTAGTGTTACTGTTAGGGTTAGGGTTAGGTTTAGCATTGGAATTTAGGCTTTGAATTAGTTTTAGGGTTAGGACTAAGCTTACGCTTTTGGTCAAGTTAGGCTTAACGTTAGGTATTACCGTTTGTGTTAAAGTTAGTTTTAGGGTTAGGGTTAGGGTTAGAGTTTAGGGTTAGATTTAGGTTTAGTGTTAGGGTTACAGTTAGAGTTGGAATTAGGATTAGAAGTTAGGGTTAGGGCTAGGGTTAGTGTTATGATTGCTGGTCGGGTTAGGGTTAGTGTTAGGATTTTGTGTTAGGTGTTAGGGAGAGGGCTACGGCTAGACTTCGGGTTATGGTTTGTGTTAGTGTTACGATTAGGTTTAGGATTAGGCTTAGGGTTAGGGTTAGGCTTAGGGTTAGGGTTAGATTTACGGTTAATTTCATGGTTAGTTTAGGTGTTAGGGATAGGGTTAGGGTTAGGGTTAGGTTTAGTGGTAGGTTTAGGCTTACGGTTAGGTTAGGGTTAGGCTTTGGGTTATGGTTAGAGTTAGGGTTATGGTTATGGTTATGGTTATTGTTAGGGTTAGGACTAGGTGCGGTTTAGGTTTAGGGTTAGGGTTAGGGTTAGAAATTAGGTTTAGTGTTAGGTTTAGGGTTAGGGTTATGAATAGGTTAGTGTTAGGGTTAGGGTTAGGGTTAGAGGTTAAGGATAGGTTTAGGGTGAAGGTTAGAGTTAGGGATAGTGTTCGGGTTAGGCTTAGGGTTAGTTTTAGGTTTAGGGTTATATTTAAGGTTACGGTTAGGTTGTGTTTCAGGTTTAGGGTTAAAGTTAGAGTTATAGTTAGGGTTAGTGTTAGGGTTAGGTTTCGGGTCAGGGTTACGTTAGAGTTTAGGGTTAGGGTTAGTGTTAGGGTTACAGTTAGGTTTAGGGTTAGATATTAGGGTTAGGTTTACCTTTCGGGTAAGAGTTAGGGTTAGGGTTAGTTTTATGATTAGAATTTAGGGTTAGGGTTAGGGTTAGGTATTCTGGTCAGGGTTAGGGTTAGGGTTAGGGTTAGGGTGAGGGTTAGGGTTAGGGTTATGGTTAGGGGTTATGGTTAGATTTTGGGTTAGGGTTATGGTGAGGGTTAGGGTTAGGATTAGGTTTAGAGTTTAGGGTTAGGGTTAGGGTTAGTTTTAGTTTGGTTACGGTTAGAGTTAGCATTAGGTTTATGGTTATGCTTAGGGTTTTGGTTAGTGTTAGGGTTACAATTTGGTTAGCGTTAGGGTTAAGGTTAGGGTTTTGGTTTGGTTTTGCATTAGATTTAGTGTTAGGGTTAAGTTTAGGGTTAGGTTTAGGCGTTAGGTGTTAGGGATAGGGTTATTGGTTAGGGTTAGTGTTAAGGTTAGCGTTAGGTTTAGGTTTAGGGTTAGAATTATAGTTAGCATTAGAGTTTAGTGTTAGGGTTAGGGTTAGAGTTAGGGTTAGTGTTATGGATAGGTTTAGGGTTAGGTTGAGCTTTAGGGTTAGGTTTAGTGTTAGAGTTAGAAGTTAATTTAGTGTTAGGTTTAGGGTTTGGGTTACGGATAGGTTTAGGGTTAGGTTTATTGTTAGAGGATAGGGTTAGGGTTAGGGTTAGATGTGTGTGTTAGGGTTAGAGTTAGGGTTACGGTTAGGGTTAGGATTAGGTTTATGCTAGGGTTAGGTTTAGGGTTAGGGTTAAGTATTATAGTCAGACTTAGTGTTAGTTTAAGGGGTAGGGTTAGGGTTAGTGTAAGGGATTAATGTTATGTCTGGGTTAGCGTTATGGTTACTGTTAGGGTTATGGTTAGTGTTATGGTTAGGATAAGAAGTTAGCATTAGGGTTAGGGTTAGGGATATCGTTACATTTAGGGGTTACTTTTAGGGCTAGGGTTAGGGTTACGGTTAGGGGTTTGGTTTTAGGGAGAGTCTAAAGTTTAGGATTCGGGTTATGGTTAGTGTTATGATTAGGTTTAGGGTTAGGCTTAGCATTAGGGTTAGTGTTAGTGTTAAGTTTAATGTTAGTTTTAGAGTTAGGTTTAGCGTTACAGTTAGATGTTAGGTGTTAGGTATAGGGTTAGGTTTAGTGTTAGTGTTAGGGTTAGTTTTATTTTAGTCTTAGTGTTTGGGTTACAGTTAGGGTTAGTGTGAGGGTTTTTTTACGGTTAGTGTTAGGGTTAGGTTTATGGTTAGGCTTAGGGTTATGGTTAGTGTTAGGATTACAATTTGGATAGTGTTAGGGTTAAGGTTAGGGTTTTGGTTTGGTTTTGCATTAGATTTAGTGTTAGGGCTAAGTTTAGGGTTAGGTTTAGGCGTTAGGTGTTAGGGATAGGGTTATGGGTTAGGGTTAGTGTTAGGGTCAGCGTTAGGTTTAGGGTTAGGGTTAGGGTTAGGGTTATGGTTAGCATTAGAGTTTAGTGTTAGGGTTAGGGTTAGAGTTAGGGTTAGTGTTATGGATAGGTTTAGGGTTAGGTTGAGCTTTAGGGCTAGGTTTAGTGTTAGAGTTAGAAGTTAGGTTTAGTGTTAGGTTTAGGGTTTGGTTTAAGGATAAGTTTAGGATTAGGGTTATTGTTAGTGGATAGGGTTAGTGTTAGGGTTAGTGTTAGGATTAGATGCATGTGTTAGGGTTAGGGTTAAGGTTAGGGTTATGCTAGGGTTAGGTTTAGGGTTAGGGTTAGGTATTACAGTCAGACTTAGTGTTAGTTTAAGGGGTAGGGTTAGGGTTAGTGTAAGGGATTAATGTTATGTCTGGGTTAGCATTATGGTTATTGTTAGGGTTAGGGTTAGTGTTATGGTTAGGATAAGAAGTTAGCATTAGGGTTAGGGTTAGGGATAGCGTTACATTTAAGGTTATGGTTAGGGCTAGGATTAGGGTTACGGTTAGGGGTTTGGTGTTAGGGAGAGTCTAAAGGTTAGGCTTCGGGTTATGGTTAGTGTTAGTGTTATGATTAGGTTTAGGGTTAGGCTTAGCATTAGGGTTAGTGTTAGTGTTAAGTTTAGTGTTAGTTTTAGTGTTAGGTTTAGTGTTACAGTTAGATGTTAGATGTTAGGTATAGGGTTATGGTTAATGTTAGTGTTAGGGCTAGTTTTATGGTTATGGTTAGGGATAGTGTTAGGTTTAGGGTTAGGGTTAAGGGTTAGTGTTAGTGTTAGGGTTAGGGTTAGTGTTATGTTTAGGCTTTGGGTTACGGTTATCTTTAGAGTTACATTTAGTTTAGGGCTATGGTTATAGTTAGGTTAATGTTAGAGTTAGGTTTAGGGTTAGATGTTAGGAATAGGTTTAGGGTTAGGGTTAGTGTTACCATTAGAGTTTAGGGTTAGCTTTAGGGTTAAGGTTAGTGTTAGGGTTAGCGCTTAGCGTTAGTTTTGGTTTAGGGTAAGGTTTAAAGCTTAGGTTTAGGAGTATGGTTAGTGTTAGGTTTAGGGTTAGGGTTAGGTTTAGGATTAGGGTTAGGTTTAAGGTTATGGTGAGAGGTTTGCATTAAGTTAGGGTTAAGGTTAGGGTTAAAGCTTAGGTTTAGGGTTAGGGATAGCTTTAGGGTTAGGTATAGTGTAAGGGTTAGGATTACGGTTAGTCTTTAGGTTTAAGGTTATGTTTACCTTTAGGTTTAGGGTTTGTTTTAGGGGTAGGGTTACTGTTAGGGTTAGGGTTATGTTTAGATGTTATTGTTAGGGTTAGGTTACGGTTAAAGTTAGTGTTATGCAGTGTTAGTGTTATGGTTAGGGTTACGCTTAGGGTTATGCTTAGGTAGTGTTAGTGTTATTGTTAGGGTTAGGCTTAGGGTTTGGGTTAGGTTTAGAGACTAGTGTTAAGGTTAGGTTTAGCGTTATGGTTAGGGGTTAGGTGTTACGGATAGGGTTAAATTTAGGTTATGGTTAGGGTTAGGTTTACAGTTAGGGTTAAGTTTAGTGATAGTGTTATTTTTAGGGTTAGGATTTAATGTCAGTGTTGGTTTTAGGGTTAGGGTTAGGTTTATGGTTAGGCTTCGGGTTAGAGGGTTAGAGTTACAATTAGGTTTGGATTAGGGTTTAGGTTTAGTGTTAGGGTTAGGGTTAGGGTTAGATTTTAGGGATAGTTTTAGGGTTAGGATTAATGTTACACTTAGAGTTTAGGGTTACGGTTACGGTTATGGTTAGCAGTTAGTGTTAGCTTTCGGTTAGGGTTAGGCTTAAAGCTTAGGTTTAAGGTTAGGGTTAATGTTACAATTAGGTTTAGTGTTAGGGTTAATGTTAGGGTTAGGGTTATGGCTATTTTTAGTGTTATGGTTAGATGTTAGCATTGCGTTTAGTTATGGAGTTTGGGGTTAGCGTTAGGGTTAGGGTTACGGTTAGGGTGACTGTTCGGCTTAGAGGTTATGGTTAGGATTGTGGTTAGGGTTATGGTTAAAGCTTAGGTTTATGGTTAGGGTTAGAGTTAGGAATAGGGTAAGTGTTAGGATTAGGGTTACTTGTTAGGTTTAAGGTTAGGTTTATGGTTAGGGTTAGTGTTAGCATTAAGTTTAGGTTTAGTTTTAGAGTTAGGGTTAGTGTTAGTGTTAGGGGTTATGTGTTTGCTATAGGATTGGTTTTAATGATAGGTTTACAGTTCAGTTTAGGGTTAAGGTTATGGTTACAGATAGTCTTGGGTTTAGGGTTATGGTTAGGTTTAGGTTTAGGATAAGGGTTAGGGTTAATGTTAGATTTAGAAGATAAGTTTTGTGTTAGTGTTAGTGTTAGGATTAGGGTTATGGTTAGAGTTTAGCGTTTGGTTTAGGTTTCGAGTTTGGGTTAGATTTAGGGTTAGGGTTAGGCTTAGAGGTTATGGTTATGGTTAAGGTTACGGTTAGGGTTAGGGTTAAAGCTTAGGTTCAGGTTTACTTTTAGGGTTACGCTTAGGGTTACGGTTAGAGTTTAGGATTAGGTTTAAAGTTCTGGTTAGGGTTATGGTTCAAGGTTAGCTTTTAGTTTAGGGTTAGTGTTAGGGTTAGTGTTAGGGTTAGTGTTAGGCTTAGAGGTTATGGTTAGTGTTAGGTTAGGGTTAGTGTTAGGGTTAGTGTTAGGCTTAGAGGTTATGGTTAGTGTTAGGTTTAGGTTTAGGGTTAGGGTTAAAGCGTCAGATCAGGGTTAGTGTTAAGATTAGGGTTAGGGTTAGGGAAATGGTAAGGGTTAGGATTAGGGTTAGTTGTTATTTTTAGGGTTAGGGTTACAGTTAGGGTTTGGGTTAGATTTAGATGTTAGTGTTAGGGTTAGGGTTAGAGTTAGGGTTAGGTTTAGTGTTAGGCTTAGGGCTATGGTTATAATTAGGTTAGCGTTAAGGCTAGCGTTAGGGTTAGGGTTAGGTTAAGGTTTAGGTTTAGGTTTAGGGTTAGTGTTAGGATTAGAAGTTAGTTTTAGTGTTAGTGTTAGTGTTAGTGTTAGGGTTAGGGTTATGGTAAGAGAGTAGCGTTTGGTTTAGGGTTAGAGTTAGGGTTACGGTTATGCTTAGAGGTTATGGTTTAGGGTTAGGGATAGGATTAGGATTAAAACTTAAGTTCAGGTTTATGTTTAGGGTTAAGGTTAAGGTTACGGTTAGATTTTAGGATTAGGATTAAGGTTAGGGTTAGGATGTTAGGTTAGCGTTAAGGCTAGCATTAGGGTTAGGGTTAGGTTAAGGTTTAGGTTTAGGGTTAGTGTTAGGATTAGAAGTTAGTTTTAGTGTTAGTGTTAATGTTAGTGTTAGGGTTAGGGTTATGGTAAGAGAGTAGCGTTTGGTTTAGGGTTAGAGTTAGGGTTAGGGTTAGGGTTATGCTTAGACGTTATGGCTTAGGGTTAGGGATAGGGTTACAATTAAAGCTTAAGTTCAGGTTTATGGTTAGGGTTAAGGTTAGGGTTACAGTTAGATTTTAGGATTAGGATTAAGGTTAGAGTTAGGGTTATGGTTAGAGGTTAGCTTTTGTTTTAGGGTTAGTGTAAGGGTTAGTGTTAGTGTTAGGCTTAGAGTTTATGGTTATGTTTAGGGTTACAGTTAGGTTTAAAGGTTAGTTTGAGGGTTAGATTTGGGGGTAGGGTTTGGTTAGGGATATGCTAGGGGTTAGGACTAGAGTTAGTGGTTAGTTTGATGGTTAGGGTTATGGTTATTGTTAGGGTTAGGTTTATATGTTAGTGTTAGTTTTAGGGTTAGGGTTAGTGTGAGGGTTAGTTTTATGGTTAAAGTTAGTGTTATGGTTAGGGTTAGGCTTAGGGTTATGGTTAGGGTTAGGGTTACAATTCGTTAGTACTAGGGTTAGGAATAGGGTTATCATTAGGTTTAGTGTTTGCGTTAAATTTAGTTTTAGGGTTAGGCTTAGGGTTAGGGTTAGGATTAGATTTAGGTGTTAGGTGTTAGGGTTAGTGTTATGGGTTAGTGTTAGGTTTAGGGTTAGGGTTAGGATTACGGTTAGAGTTAGGGTAACAGTTATGGTTAGAGGTTAGCATTAGGTTTAGGGTAATGGTTAGGGTTTGGGTTAGAGTTAAAGGTTATAGTTGGGTTTAGTGTTCTGGTTAGAGTTTAGGGTTATTGTTAGGGTAATAGGTTTAGGGTTAGGGTTAGTTTCAGGGTTAAAGTTTAGGATCATATCTCGGTTTAGTGTTAGTGTTAGTGTTGGTGTTGCAGTTAGGATTAGCATTAGAATTTAGGGTAAGTATTACATTTAGGGTTAGGATTAGGCTTTGGTTTATTGTAGAGTTAGGGTTTGGGTTAGGTATTACCATCAGGGTTAAAGTTAGTTTTAGGGTATTGGTTAGGGTTAGAGTTAGATTTGGGCTTAGAGTTTAAGGTTAGTATTAGGTTTAGGGTTAGGGTTAGGATTAGTGTTATGAATAGGATTAGAAGTTAGGGTTAGGGGTAGGTTCAGGGTTATGATTACTGGTAGTGTTAGCGTTAGTGTTAGGGTTAGGGTTAGGTTAGGTGTTAGGCAGAGGGTTATGGTTAGGCTTTGGTTTACGGTTAGTGTTAGCGTTACAATTAGGTTTAGGGTTAGGGTCAGGTTTAGGGTTACAGTTAGGGTTATTTTACGGTTAGTTTCAGGGTTAGGTTAAGGGTGAGGGTTAGGGTTTATGTGTTAGGGATAGGGTTAGGATTAGGGTTAGGGTTAGTGTTAGGTTAAGGTTGACAGTTAAGTTTAGGGTTATCGATAGTGTTAGAGAAATGCTTAGGGTTTGGGTTAGGGTTAGGGTTAGGGTTAGGTTTAGGGTTAGGGTTAGGATTAGTGTTAGGGTTATGGTTACAGATAGCGTTAATTTTAGTGTTAGAGTTTTGGGTTAGCGGTCGGGTTACGGTTAGGCTTAGAGGTTATGGTTAGGGTTAGTGTTAGGGTTATGGTTAAAGCTTAGGTTGAGTGTGAGAGTTACAGTTAGGGTTAGTGTTCGGTTTAGAGGGTTGTATTAGGGTTAGTTTAGGGTTAGGATTAGAGTTAGGTTTAGCTTTATGGTTAGAGTTGGGGTTAAGGTTAGTTTTAGCTTTAGGTTTAGGGTTAGGGATAGAGTTATGGTTAGGCTTTGGGTTATGGTTAGAGTTAGGGTTAGGGTTAGGGTTATTGTTAGGGTTAGGATTAGGTTGAGGTTTAGGGTTAGGGTTAGGGTTAGGTTTAGGGTTAGGGTTTGAAGTTAGCTTTAGTGCTAGATTTAGAGTTAGGTTTTCAGATAGGTTAGTGTTAGTGTTAGAGTTAGGGTTAGAGTTTAAAGTTAGGGTTAGAGTTAGGGTTATGTTTAGGGTTAGAGTTAAAGTTAGTGTTAGTGTTAGGGTTAGGTTTAGGGTTATGTTTTAGGGTTAGGGTTAGGTTGAGGGTTAGGGTTAGTGTTAGGTTAAGAAGTTACTTTTAGGGGTAGGGTTAGGGTTATTGTTATGGTTAGGGTTAGGCTTAGTATTAGGGTTAGGGTTAGGGGTTAAGTGTTAGGGAGAGGGTTAAGGTTAGGCTGCGGGTCAGTGTTAGTTTTAAGGTTATGATTAGGTTTAGGGTTAGGGTTACCGTTAGGGTTATGGTTAGTGTTAGTGTTAGGTTTACAGTTAGTTGTAGGGTTAGGTTTAGGGTTAGGGTTAGGTGTTAAGTGTTAGGGATAGTATTAGGGTTAGGCTTAGGGTTAGGGTTAAGGCTCTGGTAAGTTTAAGTTTATGGTTTTTTATGGTTATGGTTAGGGTTAGGGTTATGCCAGGGTTAGGGTTAGTGTTAAGGTTAGGTATTACAGTCAGTGTTAGGGTTAGTTTAAGGGGTAGGGATAGGGTAGGGTTGGGGAGTAATGTTAGGTTTAGGGTTATGATTTTGGTTAGAGTTATGGTTAGAATTCGAGTTAGGGTTAGGATTAGAAGTTATCGTTATGGTTAGGGTTAGTGTTAATTTTAGGGTTAGGTTTAGGGTTACGGTTGGGGTTAGGTTTTAGGGATAGCATTAGTGTTAGTGTTAGGGTTAGAGTTAGGTTTTCGGTTAAGTTTATGGTTAGGAATAATGTTAGGTTTAGGTTTAGATTTTAGTGTTACAGTTAGGGTTAGTGTTAGTTTTAGGGTTAGGGTTAGGGTTAGGTTTAGGTTTAGGGTTTGTGTTATTGTTAGAATTTGGTTAGGGTTAAGCTTTGGGTTATGGTTAGAGTTAGGGTTATGGTTATGGTTATGGTTATTGTTAGGGTTAGGATTAGTTTGCAGATTAGGTTTAGGGTTAGGGTTAGGTTAGATGTTAGTTTTAGGGTTAGGGTTATATTTAGTGTTACAGTTAGAGTTTAGAGTTAGTGTTAGGGTTAGATTTAGGGTAAAGGTTAGGTTTAGGATTATGGTTGGATGTTAGCATTAGGTTTAGGGTTAGATTTTGGTTTTAGGGTTACGGTTTAGTGTTATGGTTAGGCTTACAGGTTATGGTTATGGTTAGGGTTAGTGTTAGGGTTAAAACAGAGGTTTAGATTAGGGTTAAAATTAGTGTTAGGGTGAGTTTTATGGTTAGATTTAGGTTTAGGTTTAGGGTTAATGTTAGTGTTAGAAGATGGTTTAGTGTTAGGGTTAGGGTTAGGGTTAGGGTTAGGGTTAGAGTTAGGGTTAGGTTTAGGATTAGGGTTTGGGGTTAGGTGTTATTGATAGTGTTAGGGTTAGGGTTAGGTTTATGGTTAGGGTTAGGGTTAGGGTTAGGGGTAGTATTAGGGTTAGCGTTAGGGTTTAGGTTAGGGTTAGGTTTATGGTTAGTGTTAGTGTTAGGGTTCGTATTAGGGTTAGGCTTAGAGGTTACCGTTATGGTTAGAGTTAGGTTTAGGGTTATGGTTAGGTTTAGGGATAGAGTTAGGATTAGGATTAAGTTTAGGGTTAGGTTTAGGAGTCACATGTTAGGGATAGATTTAGGGTGAGACTTCAGGTTACGGTTAGGGTTAGGGTTACGATAAGATAAGGGTTAGGGTTAGGATTAGGGTTACCTTTTGCATTATATTTATGCTTAGTTTTAGTGTTAGGGTTAGGTTTATGTTTAGGTGTTATATGTTCCGGATAATGTTGTAGTTAGGGTTAGGATTAGGGTTTGGGGTTAGGTGTTATTGATAGTTTTAGGGTTAGGGTTAGGTTTATGGTTAGGGTTAGGGTTAGGGGTAGTATTAGGGTTAGCGTTAGGGTTTAGGTTAGGGTTAGGTTTATGGTTAGTGTTAGTGTTAGGGTTAGTGTTAGGGTTAGGCTTAGAGTTTACGGTTATGGTTAGAGTTAGGTTTAGGGTTATGGTTAGGATTAGGGATAGAGTTAGGATTAGGATTAAGGTTAGGGTTAGGTTTAGGAGTCACATGTTAGGGATAGATTTAGGGTGAGACTTCAGGTTACGTTTAATGTTAGGGTTACGATAAGATAAGAGTTAGGGTTAGGGTTAGGATTAGGGTTACCTTTTGCATTATATTTATGCTTAGTTTTAGTGTTAGGGTTAGGTTTATGTTAGGTGTTATATGTTCCGGATAATGTTGTAGTTAGGGTTAGGATTAGGGTTAGGTTTAGGGATAGGGTTAGAGTTTAGGGTTAGGGTTAAGTGTAGGGTAAGTGTTAGTGTTAGGATTAGGTTTAGGGTTAGAGTTTATTTTTAGCGTTAAGTTTAGCGTTAGGGTTAGGGTTAGGATTACAATTTAGGGTTCAGGTTAGGTTTAGTGTTAAGGTTACAGTTACCGTTATGGTTAGGGTTAGGATTAAGGTTAGGTTTAGGTGTTAGGTGTTATGGAGAGCGTTGTGGTTAGGCTTTGGGCTACATTTTGGTTTAGAGATATGATTAGGTTTAGGGTTATGTTTAGTGTTTGTTTTATGGTTAGGGTTAGGGGTTAGGTGTTAAGGATAGATTTAGCGTTAGGATTAGTGTTAGTTTTTGTTTTGGGGTTAGTTTTAGTGTTAGGGATAGTGTTATGTTTAGGGTTATGGTTAGTGTTAGTGTTATGGATAGGGTTCGGTTAGAGTTTGGGTTAGGGTTTAGGGTTAGGTTTAGGGTTAGGGTTAGGGTTATTGTTAGGGTTAGGTTTTGGTTGAGGTATAGGTTTAGTGTTAGGGTTAGGGTTAGTCTTAAGTCTAGGTTTAGGGCAAGCATTAGGGGTTAGGTTTTAGGGAGAGTGTTAGGTCTAGGCTTTGGTTTACGGTTAGGTTTAGGGTTCTGATAAGGTTTAGGGTTAAGTTTACAGTAAGCTTTAGGGTTAGGGTTAGGGTTAGTGTTAGGTTTAGGGGTACTGTTTAGGGTAAGAGTTAGGTTTAATGTTAGGTTTATGGTTAGTTTTAGGGTTAGGTTTAAGTTTAGGATTAGGTTAAGTGTTAGGGTTAGGTAGAGGTTTAGGTTTAGGGTTAGAGTTAGGGTTAAAAGTTAGGTTTAGTGTTAATGTTAGGGTTAGGTTTAGGATTAGAGGTTACTGTTAGGTTTAGGGCTAGGGTTAGGTTTAGAGTTTGAGTTAGGGTTAGGTTTATGGTTAGAGGTATGAGTTAGGCTTTTGGTAGGGTTAGGGCTAGGGTTAGTTATGGTTAGGGTTAGGGTTAATTTTAGGGTTAGTGTTATGTTTAGGGTTAGGGATTAAGGTTATGTTTTGGATTAGGTTTATTGTGAGGTTTAGGTTTAGCGTTAGGTATCAGGTTAGGGTTAGGTTTAGGGTTAGACATTAGTGTTAGAGTTAGGGTTAGTGTTAGTGTTAGGTTTAGGGTTAGAATTTAGGGTTAGAATTAGCATTATGTTTAGGATTAGGTTTAGGCTTATGGTAGGGTTAGGGTTAGGATTAGGGTTATGGTTAGGTATTGCTGTGAGGCTTAAAGTAAGATTAGGTTTAGATTTATGTTTAGGGTTAGAGGTTAGTGTTAGGGTGAGGTTTAGTGTTATGGTCAGGTTTAGGGTTAGGGTTAGGATTAGAATTTGGAGTTAGGGGAACAGTTAGTGTTATGCTTACTGTTAGATTTATGGTTAGTGTTAGGGTTAAGTTTAGGTGTTAGGTTTTAGGGAGTGGTTTGGGTTAGGCTTTGGGTTATGGTTAGTGTTAGGGTTACAATTAGGTTTAGGGTTACTGCTAGGGAAAGAGTTAGGGTTAGGTTTACGGTTAATTTCAGGGTTAGGTTTAGGGTTAGGGTTAGGGGTTAGGGGTTAGGTGTTAAGGATAGGGTTAGGGTTAGGGTTACAGTTAGGTTTACAGTTAGGTTTAGGGTTACGGATAGTGTTAGGATTATGCTTAGAATTAGGTTAAGGTTAGAGTTTGGGTTAGGATTCTGGTTAGGGTTATGGTTAGAGGTTAGAGTTAAGTTCAGTGTTAGAGTTTGCTATTAGTGTTAGTGTTAGGGTTAGGCTTAGAGGTTTTGGTTAGGGTTAGTGTTCGAGTTAGGGTTAAAGCTTAGGTTTAGGGTTAGGGTTATGGTTATGGTTAGGGTTAGGTTTACAGGTTAGTGTTAGGGTTAGGTTTCGGTTTTGGGTTAGGGTTAGGGTTAGGATTAGTTTTAGTGTTAGGGTTATTGACAGGGTTATGGTTAGTCTTTGGTTTATGCTTAGATTTCGGGTTAGTGTTATGTTTAGGGTTAGAGTTTTGTTGAGGTTTAAGGTTAGGGTTCAGGTTATGGTTTTAAGTTAGGTTTTGTGTTAGTTTTAGGGTTAAAGTTCGGGATAGGTTAGTGTTATGGTTAGTGTTGGGGTTAGAGGTTAAATTTAGGGTTAGCATCAAGGTTAGGGTTATGGTTAGGATTAGGGTAAGAGTTAAATGTTAGTGTTAGTGTGAGTGTTAGTGTTAGGGTTAAGGTTTAAATTTTGTGCTACACTTAGGGTTAGGGTTAGTATTAGGTTTAGGTTTATGGTTAGAGTTTAGGGTTGGGGTTATGTTTAGGGATAGGGTTAATGTTAGGATTAGAAGTTAGTGTTAGTGGTAGGGTTAGGGTTATGGTTACAGTTAGGGTTAGGGTTAGTGTTAGGGTTAGGTTTAGGGGTTAGGTATTTGGGAGTGGCTTAGGGTTATGCTTCAGTTTATGGTTAGTGTTAGGGTTACCATTAGGTTTAGGTTTAGGGTTAGGGTTAGGTTTAGGGTTAGGGTTAGGTTTACCATTAGTTTTAGGGTTAGGTTTAGTGTTAGGGTTAGGGGTTAAGTGTAAGGGATAGGCTTAGTGTTATGGTTAGGGTTAGGGTTAGGGTTACAGTTAGGGTTAAGGTTAGGTTTACGGTTAGTTTTAGGGTTAGGGTTAGGATTTAGGGTTTGGATTAGTGTTAGGTTTATGGTTAGAGGTTAGCATTAGGTTTAGCGTTAGAGTTTGGTGTTAGGGATAGGGTTAGGGTTAGGCTTAGATTTTATGGTTAAGCTTTGTGTTAGGGTTATCGTTAAAGCTTAGGTTTTGGATTAGGTTTAGGCTTAGGATTAGGGTTAGTGTTAAGGTTAGGGTTAGAGGTATGGGTTAGGGTTATGGTTAGGGTTAGGGTTTTGCTAGGGTTAGCGTTAGGCTTAGGTATTACAGTGAGGTTTAGGCTTACTTTAAGGTGTAGGGTTAGGGTAAGTGTTAGGGTTAGGGATTAATGTTTGACTTAGGGTTATGGTTATGGTTAGAGTTGGGGTTAGTTTTAGTGTTAGGATTAGAAGTTAGGTTTAGGGGTAGGGATAGGTTTGTGGTTACACTTAGTGTTAGGGTTAGTGTTAAGGTTAGTTTTAGGGATTAGGTGTTAGGGAGAGGATTAAGATTAGGCTTCGTGTTATGGTTATCATTAGGTTTACTATTCGGTTTAGGGTTAGGCTTAGGGTTATTTTCAGGGTTAGGTTTAGTGACAGTTTTAGTGTAAGGTTTATGGTTATGTTTAGGGTTAGTGTTAGGGTTCGGTTTAGTGTAAGGTTTTTGTATACGGTTAGGGTTAGGGTTAGAAATTGTGTTAGGTTTAGGTTTAGGGTTATTGTTATGGTTGGGTTTAGGTTTAGAGTTAAGGTTAGTTTTAGGATTAGAAGTTGTTTTAGTGTTAGTGTTTGGGATAGGGTTACAGTTAGAGTTAGGGTTAGGGTTAGATGTTAGGGTTAGAGTTAGGGTTAGGGTTACAGATAGGGTTATGGGTAGGGTTAGGGTTAGTGTTATGGATAGAGTTTAGGGTTAGGTTTAGGGTTAGAGTTAGTGTTAAGGTTAGGGTTTGGGTTACAGTTAGAGGTTAGCGCTAGGTTTATTGTTAGAGTTTTTTTAGGTTTATGGTTAGGGTTAGGCTTAGTGGTTATGTTTAAGGTTAGTGTTAGGGTTAGGGTTAAAACTTAGGTTTAGGGCTAAGGTTAGAGTTTGGGTTAGTGTTAGGATTATTGTTAGGGTTATGGTTATGGTTTAGGTGTTAGGGAAAGGGTTAGGGTTAAGGTTAAGTTTAGGGTTAGGATTAGGGTTAGAGATATGGGTTAGGGTTAGGGTTATGGTTAGGGTTTAGTTTAGGGTTAGGGTTAGCGTTATGTTTATGATTAGGGTTAGAGGTATGGGTTAGGGTTAGGTTTAGGGGTAGGGTTCAGGTTAGGTTTAGTGTTGTTATTGTAGGCTTAGTGTTATGGTTAGGGTTACGTATTATGGTCAGTGTTAGCATTAGTTTAATATGTATTGTTAGGGTTAGGATTAGGGATTAATGATAGTTTAGGGTTATTTTTATGGTTAGGGTTAAAGTTAGGGTTAGTGTTAGGGTTACAGTTAGAGTTTAGGATTAAGGTTAGGTTTGCGTTAGGGTTAGTGTTAGAGTTAGGATTAGGGTTAGCGTTAGGGCTTGGATTAGGATTAGGGTTAGGTTTAGGGTTACATTTAGGGGTTAGATTTTAGAGATAGGTTTAGTGTTAGGCTTCAGGTTACATTTAGGGTTAGTGTTATGATTAGGTTAGGTTTAGTGCTAGGGTTAGGGTTAGAATTTGCGTTATATTTATGTTTAGTTTTAGGGTTTGTGTTAGGGTTACGGTTAGGATTAGGGTTAGGGTTTAAGGTTAAGCTTAGGTTTAGTGTTAGGATTAGCGTTATTGTTAGAGGTATGGGTAAGTGTTAGGGTTAGGTTTAGGGGTTAGTTGTTAGGGAGAGTGTTATGGTTAGGCTTTGTGTTATGGTTAGTGTTAGTTTTACAATTAGGTTCAGTGTTAGGCTTAGGGTTAGGGTTAGTATTAAGGTCAGAGTTAGGTTTATGGTTAGGTTTAGGGTTAGGTTTAGACTTAGTGTTAGGGGTTAGGTGTTAGGGATATGGTTAGGTTTAGGGATAGGTTTAGGTTTAGTGTTAGGGTTAGGTTTACATTTTGGTTTAGGTTAACGGATAGTGTTAGGGTTAGGGTTAAGGTTTAGAGATAGGATTAGGGTTAATTTTAGGTTTAGGATGAGGTTCAGGCTTATGGGTAGAGGTTAGCATTAGTTTTAGTGTTAGAGATTGGTGTTAGGGTTATGCTTAGGGTTAGGCTTAGAGGTTATGGTTAGGGTTAGTGTTAAAGCTTAGATTTAGGGTTAGGGTTATGGTAGGTTTAGTGTTAGGGTTAGAGCTAGGTATTACTGTCAGGGTTAGTGTTTGTTTAAGGGTTAGGGTTAGGGTTAGGGTTTGGCTTAGAGTTAGGGTTAGGGTTAGGCTTCGAAGTTATGGTTAGGGTTAGTGTTAGAGTTAGGGTTAAATCTTAGGGTTATGGTTTGGGTTATGCTTAGGGTTAGGGTTAGGTTTAGAGGTTAGAGTTTGTTGTTAGCGTTAGGGTTAGGGTTAGGCTTAGAGGTTATGTTTAGGTTTAAAGCTTAGGTTTAGGGTTAGAGTTACGTTTAGGATTAGGGTTAGGTTTAGAGGTTACTGTTAGTGTTAGGTTTAGGGTTAGTGTCTGTGTTAGTATTAGGGTTACGTTTAGAATTAGTTTTAGGGTTAGGGTTAGGTTTAGGGTTAGCATTAGGCTTAATGTTAGGGTTAGGGACAGGGTTATGTTTAGGCTTTGGGTTACGGTTAGGGTTTGGGTTAGGGATAGGTTGAGGTTTAGGGTTAGGGTTAGAAGTTAGGATTAGTGTTAGAAGTTAGGATTAGTGTTAGGTTTAGGTTTAGGGATAGTTTAGTGTTAGGGTTAGCGTTTAGGGTTAGGGTTAGTGTGAGGGTTAGTGTTATGTTTAGTGTTAGGTTTAGGTTGAGGTTTAGGGTTAATTTTAGTGTTACGGTTAGGAGTTATGTATAGTGTTAAGGTTAGGGATAGGTTTAGTGTTAGGGTTAGTGTTAGATGTTAGGGTTAGTGTTACGTTTATGGTTAGGTTTAGGTATAGGGTTACAGGTGTGTGTTAGGGTTAGGGTTAGTCTTAGGGTTAGGGTTAGGGTTAGTGTTATGCTAGGGTTAGGGTTTATGATAGGGTTAAGTATTACAGTTAGCGTTAGGCTTAATTTAAGGGGTGGGGTTAGGGTTAGGATAAGGGATTAATGATAGTTTTAGGGTTAGTGTTATGATTATGGTTAGGGTTAGAGGTTAGGGTTAGTGTTACGATTAGTGTTAGGTTCAGTGTTACGGTTAGAGTTTAGGATTAGGTTTAGGTTAGGGTTAGAGGTTAGCATTCGGTTAAGTGTTAGATTTAGGCTTAATGTTAGGTTTATTGTTAGGGTTAGGGTAAGGGTTAAGACAAGTGTGAGTGGTTAGGTTTAGTGTTAGGATTACGGTTAGTGCTAGGTTTAGTTTTAGAGGTTAGTTTTAGTGTTAGTACTAGGGTTAGCGTTAGTGCTACAATTAGGGCTAGGGGTTAGGTTGGGTTAGGGTTAGGGCTAGGGTTAGGGTTACAGTTAGAGGTTAGGTTTAGGGTTAGGGTTAGGGTTATGCTTAGTGATTGCGTTATGGTTAAGGTTGGGCTTAGGCGTTAGCTGTTAGGGAAACATTTAGTGTTTGGCTCTGTGTGACGGTTACGGTTAGGATTAGGCTTATGTTTAGGGATAGGGTTAGATTTACGGTTAGTTTTAGAGTTAGGGTTAGTGTTAAGGTTAGGGTTTATGGGTTTCAATTGGGGTTAGGTTTAGGATTAGGGCTCGATTAAGCGTTAGGTATAGTGTTAAGGTTAGGGTTAGGGTTTAGGTTTAGGGTTAGAGTTAGGGTTAGGTTTAGGTTTATGTTTAGGGTCAGGGTTAGTGTTAGTGTTAGGGCTAGGGTTGGGGTTAGGGTAAGGTTTCAGTTTAGGGTTTGAAATAGTGTTACAATTAGAGTTTAGGGTTAGTTTTAGGGTTAGTCTTAGGTTTAGGGCTAGGGTTAGGGTTATGGTTACTGATAGGGTTATTGTTATAGGTTAGCCTTTGGTTTAGGGTTAGAGTTAGGGTTAGGATTAGGCTTATTCGTTATTGTTAGGTTTAGTGTTAAGGTTAGGGTGAAAGCTTAGGTTCAGTGTTAAGTTTAGGGTTAGGGTAAAGGTTAGGGATAGGTTGGGGCTTAGGATTAGGGTTAGTTATTAGTTTTATGGTTAGGGTTACAGTTAGGGTTAGTGTTAGTTTTAGGGGTTAATTTTAGGGTTAGGTTTAGGGATAGGGTTAAGTGTGAGGGTTAGGGTTAGGGTTAGGGTTAGAGTTAGGACTAGGTTAAGGTTAGGCTTAGTGTTATGGTTAGAGTTATGATTACTTTTAGGATAATGTTCGCGTTTAGGTTAGGTTTTGCGTTAGATGTAGTGTTAGGTTTAGGGTTAGGTTTAGGTGTTAGATGTTAGGGATAGGGTTATGTGTTAGGGTTAGCGTTAGTGTTAGGGTTAGGGTTATGTTTATGGTTATGATTATGGTTAGGGTTAGCATTTAGGGTCAGGCTTAGGGTTAGGGTTAGTGTTATGGTTAGGGTTAGGGTTAGGTTGAGGTTTAGGGTTAGTGTTACAGGTTAGGGTTAGTGTTATATTTAGGGTTAGGTTTAGAGGTATGTGTTAGTGTTAGGGTTAGCGTTAGTGTTAGGTTTAAGGTTAGGGTTAGGGTTAGGGTTATGCTAGGGTTATGTTTAGGTTTAGGGTTAGGTATTATAGACAGGATTAACTTTAGTTTAAGGGGTAGGGTTAGGGTTAGGGTAAGGGATTAATGTTAGGTTTAGGGTTAGGGTTATGGGTATGGTTAGGGTTATGTTTAGGGTTAGGATTATGTTTAGGGTTAGTGTTTAGGGTTAGGCTTAGGGTTAGGGTTAGTGTTATGGGTAGGGTTAGGGTTAGGCTGAGGTTTAGGTTTAGGTTAGGATTAGGGTTATAATTTAGTTTTAGTGTTAGCTTTAGGGTTAGGGTTAGGGAGAGCTTCATTGTTAGGGTTAGTGTTAGAGGTTAGGGTTAGTGTTTTGTTTAGAGTTAGGGTTAGGATTAGGGTAGAGGTATGTGTTAAGGTTAGGGTTAGCATTACGGTTATGGTTAAGGCTAGGGTTATGGTTAGGGTTAGTGTTAGGTTTAGGGTTAGGGTTAGAGGTATGGGTTAGGGTTAGGTTTAGGTGTAGTGTTCATGTTAGGTTTAGTGTTATTGTAGCTTTAGAGCTATGGTTAGTGTTACGTATTATGGTCAGGTTTAGCATTAGTTTAATGCGTAGGGCTAGGGTTAGGTTTAGGGATTAATGTTAGGTTTAGGGTTAGGTTTATGGTTAGGGTTAGAGTTAGGGTTAGTGTTAGGGTTACGATTAGAATTTAGGGTTAGGGTTAGGTTTGTTTTAGGGTTAGGGTAAGAGTTAGCATTAGGGTTAGAGTTAGGGCTTGGATTAGGATTAGGGTTTGGTTAGGGTTACATTTACGGGTTAGGTGTTAGGGATATGTTTAGGGTTAGGCTTCGGATTACATTTAGGGTTAGGGTTATTATTAGGTTAGGGTTAGTGTTAGGATTAGTGTTACCATTTGTGTTAGATTTATGTTTTGTTTTATGGTTAGGGTTAGGGTTAGGGTTAGGTATAGGGTTTAAGTTAGGGTTAGGGTTAGGTTCAGAGTTAGGTTTAGTTTTAGTTGTAGGGTTATGTTTAGGGTTAGGGTTAAATTTAGGTTAGTGTTAGGGTTAGGCTTAAGGTTAGAGGTTAAATTTAGGGTTAGGGTTAGGATTAGGGTTAGGTTTAGGGTTAGGGTTAGGATTAGGGTTAGGTTTAGGGTTAGGGTTAGAGTTTAGGTTTAGCGTTAGGATTAGGGTTAGAGTTAGGGTTAGGGTTAGGGTTAGGATTAGAAGTTAGGGTTAGGTGTATGGTTAGGGTTATGATTATGGCTGGGGTTACGGTTATGGTTAGTGTTAGGCTTAGGGTTAGCAGTTATTTGTTATGTAGAGGGTTAGTGTTAGGGTTAATGTTTGGGTTAGGGTTAGGCTTATGGTTAGCATTAGTGTAGGGTTTGGGTTATGGGTTAGTTGTTAGGGAGAGGGATAGGGTTAGGCTTCGGGTTATAGTTAGTGTTAGTTTTACGATTAGGTTCTGTGTTAGGCTTAGGGTTAGGGTTAGTATTAAGGTCAGAGTTAGGTTTAGGGTTAGGTTAACGGTTAGGTTTAGACTTAGGGTTAGGGCTTAGGTGTTAGTGATATGTTTAGTGTTAGGGTTAGGGTTAGGTTTACCTTTAGGTTTAGGTTTATGGATAGTGTTAGGGTTAATGTCATGGTTTAGAGTTAGGGTTAGGGTTAGGTTAGGTTTAGGATGAGGTTTAGGCTTATGCGTAGATGTTAGCATTAGGTTTAATGTTAGAGATTGGTATTAGGGTTTGCTTAGGGTTAGGCTCAGAGGTTATGGTTAGGGTTAGTGTTAAAACTTAGGTTTAGGTATAGGGTTACAGTTAGAGTTAGCATTAGGTTTAGAGGTTACTGTTAGGGTTAGATTTAGAGTTAGTGCTAATGTTTGGATTAGGGTTAGGTTTAGACTTAGGGTTAGGTTTAGGATTAGGATTAGGGTTATGGTTAGGATTAGGGTCAGTGTTAGGTTTAGGGATAGGGTTATGGTTAGGCTTTGGGTTACGGTTAGGGTTAGGGTTAGGTTTAGAGTTAGGGTTACAGGATAGGTGTTAGGGAGGTGATTATGGTTAGGCTTAGTGTTACGGTTAAGTTTACAGTTACCATTTGGTTTAGGGTTATGGTTAGAGTTTGTTTTAAGGTTAGGTTTAGGGTTATGTGTTAGGTTAGGGTTAGGGTTAGGGTTATTGTTAGGCTTAGGGTTAGGGTTAGCTTTAGGGTTAAGGATTGTGTTAGGTTTAGTGGTAGGTTTGGGGGTAGGGATGATGTCAGAGTTATTGTTAGGGTTAGGGTTAGGGTTTAGGGTTAGGTTTATTGTTAGGGTTAGGGTTAGGTTGAGGTTTAGGATTAAGGTTAGGGTTACAGTTAGGTTTAATGTTAGGGTTAGGTTTTGGGTTAGCGTTAGGCTTAGGTTTAGAGTTTAGGTTTAGGGTTAGGTTTAGGTTTAGTGTTAAGAATAGGGTTACGTTTAGGGTTCGAGTTTAGTGTTAGGTTTAGGGTTACTGTTAGGTTTAGGGTTATGGCTTAGGGTTACCATTAGGTTTAGTATTAAACTTCAGTGTTAGGTTTATGGTTAGGTTTAGGTTTAGGGTTAGGGTTAGGTTTATGGTTAGGGTTAGAGTTAGGGTTAGGTTTAGGGTTAGGTTTAGGGATAGGTTTATGGTTAGCTTTTGTGGTTCGGTGTTAGGGATAGTGTTAGGGTTAGGCTTTGGGTTATGGTTATGTTTAGGGTTACGGTTAGGTATAGGCTTAGGGTTAATGTTAGGGTTAGTGTTAGGTTTAGTTTTAGGGTTAGGGTTAGCGTTAGTGTTAGGTTTAGTGGTAGAGTTTTGGGTAAGGTTTAGTGTTAGGATTAGGTTTCCAGTTAGTTTTAGGGTTAGGGTTAGTGATAGGATTTATCGTTATGGTTAGGTTAATGTTATGATTAATGTTAGGGTTAGTTTGATATTTAGCATTAGGTTTAGGGTTAGTGTTCGTGTTAGGGATAGGGTTAGGGTTAGGGTGAGGGTTAGGGTGAGGTTTAGGTTTAGCGTAAGGTTTAGGGTTAGGTTGACCTTTAGGATTAGGGTTAAGGCTGGGTTGCAGTTAGAGGTTGGGTTTAGGGTTAGGGTTAGGTTTAGGGTTAAGGTTAGAGTTGCAGTTACAGGTTAGTGTTAGGCTTATGTTTATGTTTAGGGTTAGGGTTAGGGTTAGGGCTAGGGTTATGTTTAGGATTAGGGTTATGGTTAGGGTTAGGGTTAGATTTAGGGTTAGAGTTAGGGTTAGAGGTATGGGTTAGGGTTAGGTTTAGGGGTAGGTTTAGGGTTAGGATTATTGTTATGGTAGGTTTAGGGTTAGGGTTAGGTTTAGGGACTAATGTAAGGTTTAAGGTTAGGTTTATGGTTAGGGATAGTGTTAGGGTTAGGGTTAGATTTTAGGGTTAGGATTAGTTTTAAGATTAATGTTATGGTTAGGCTAAGTTTAGGGTTTGTGTTTAGGGTTAGGGTTATGTTTAGGGTGGTGGTTAGTGTTAACGTTGGATTTAGGATAAAAATTTAGGCTTAGGGTTAATGTTAGCGTTAGGGTTACGGTTAGGGTTACGGTGAGTGCTAGGTTTAGGTTTAGCTTTTGGGTTAGAGTTAGGGTTAGGGTTTAGAGTCAGGGAAAGGGTTAGGTTTTGAATTAGGTTTATGATTAGGGTTAGGATTAAGTTGAGGTTTAGGTTTAGGGTTAGGGTTATTATGGTAGGGTTAGAAGTGTTAGGGTTATGTTTAGGCGTAGGGTTAGGGATAGGGATAGTGTTATGGTAGTTTTAGGGTTAGGGTTCAGGTTAGGTATTATTGTCAGTGTTAGGGTTTGTTTCCGGGGTAGGGTTAAGGTTAAAGTTAGGGATTAATCTTAGGTTTAGAGTTAGGTTTTTGGTTAGGGTTAGGGTTAGTGTTAGGTTTAGGGTTAGAATTTAGAGTTAGGGTTAGGTTTAGTGTTATTGTTAAGGTTATGGTTAGGTTTAGGGTTAAAATTATGGGTAGGGTTTCGTTTAGGATTAGGGTTATTTTTAGGCTTAGGTTTAAAATTTAGGGTTAGAGCTAGGTTTAAGTTTAGGTTTATGGTTACGGTTAGGGTTAGTGTTAGGTTTAGGTTTAGGTTTAGGTTTAGGGTTAAATGTTAAGTTTTAGGAAGAGGGTTATGGTTAGGCTTCGGGTTAGAGTTAGGGTTAGCAGTAGGGGTAAGGTTTTAGGGATAGAGTTAGCCTTAGGTTTAGGGTTAGGGTTACTTTTAGGTTTAGGGTAAGGTTCAGGGTTAGGGATAGTGTTAGGTTTAGGGTTGAGATTAGGGTTCAGGATAGTGTTAGTGTTAGGGTTAGGGTTAGGTTTAGGATTACAATTTATGGTTGAGGTAAGATTAGGCTAAGGTTTACGTTTAAGTTTAGGGTTAAGGCTAGGTTTAGAGTTAGAGTTAGGGGTTAGGTGTTAGGGAGAGTGTTAGGGTTAGGCTTCTATTTACGGTTAGGTTTTGGGTTACGATTAGGTTTAGGTTTAGGGTTATTGTTAGGGTTATTGTTAGGGTTATGGTTAGGTTTAGGTTTAGGGTTAAATTTAGAGGTTGGGTTAGCGTTAGCGTTAGGGGTCAGTTGGTAGTGACAGGTTAGGGTTACGGTTAGGGTGAAGTATTACAGTCAGGCCCCGGGGTTAGTTTAGGGCATAGAGTTAGGGTTAGGATAAGGGATTAATGTTAGGTTTAGGGTTACGGTTATGGTTAGGTTTAGGGTTAGAGCTAGGATTAGAAGTTAGGGTTAGTGGTAGGGTTAGGGTTATGGTTACATTTAGGATTAGGGTTAGGGGTTACGGGTTAGATAGCGGTTAAGCTTAGGCTTCAGATTACGGTTAGGGTTAGAGTTATGATTCGCTTTAGGGTAATGCTTAGTGTTAGTGTTAGTGTTAGCGTTAGTTTTAGTGTTAGTTTTAGGGTTAGCGTTACGGTTAGGATTAGGATTAGAATTTAGGGTTATGGTTATGTTTAGGGTCAGGCTTATGGTTAGGGTTAGGGTTAGGTTTAGGTTTAGGTTTACATTAGTTTTAGGGTGAGGTATAGAGTTAGGGTTATTGGTTAAGTGTTAGGGATACGATTAGGGTTAGTGTTAGAGTTAGGGTTAGGTTTAGGTTTACGATTAGTTTTAGGGTTAGAGTTATGGTTAGGGTTAGGGGTTAAGTTTAAGTGTAGGTTTAGGGTTACTGTTAGGGTTAGGGTTATGGTTACGGTTAGGGTTAGAGTTAGGTTTATGGTTAGGTATTGGTTTATGGATAGTGTTAGTGTTAGTGTTAGGGTTAGGCTTTAGGCTTAGGGTTAGGGTTAGGGTTAGGGTTAGGGTTATGATTGGTGTTAGGGTTATGATTGGTGTTAGGGTTATGGTTAGAGGTGAATGTTAAGTTTAGTATTAGAGTTTGGGATTAGGGTTAGGGTTAGGGTTAGCATTAGGGTTCATAGTTATCGTTATGGTTAGGGTTAGGGTTAGTCTTAGGCTTAGCCTTTGGGTTAGGGTTACAGGTATGGGTTATGGTTATGGTTAGGGTTAGGGTTAGGTATTACAGTCAGGTTTAGGGTTAGTTAAGGTTAAATGTTAGGGTTAGGGTTAGGGATTAATGTTAGGTTTAGGGTTATGGTTATGGTTAGTGTTAGGGTTAGGGTTAGTGTTAGGTTTAGGATTACATGTTAGGGTTAGTGTTAGGGTTAGGGTTATGGTTAGGTTAGGGTGAAGGGTTAATTGTTAGGGAGAGGGTTAAGATTAGGCTTCGGGTTACGGTTAGCGTTAGGGTTACGATTAAGTTTAGGGTTAGACTTACGATTAGGGTTAAGTTTAGGTTTAGTGTTAGTTTTAGGGTTAGGTTTAGGGTTTGGGGTGGGGTTAGGTATTAGGAATAGGGATATGCTTAGGGTTAGGGTTATGGTTACGTTTAGGGTAAGGTTTTGGTTTATGGTTATGTTTACATTTAGGAATACTCTTAGGTTTACGGTTAGGTTTTAGGGTTAGGTTTAGGTTTAGGCTTAGGGTTAGGGTTAGGGTTAGGGTTAGGGTTAGGTTTAGGTTTAGGTTTAGGGTTAGGGTTATTGTTAGGGTTAGAAGTTGGTTTAGTGTTAGTGTTAGGGTTAGGGTTAAAGTTAGGGTTAGTGATAAATGTTAGGGCTAATTTTAAGGTTAGGATTAGTTTTATTGTTACGCTTGGAGTTTACGGTTAGGGTTAGTGTTAGAGTTAGTTTTAAGGTTAGGGTTAGGGTTAGAGGTTAGCGTTAGGTTTTGAGTTAGAGTTTGTGTTTAGGGTTAGGGTTAGGGTTAGTCTTAGAAGTTATGATTAAGGTTAGGGTTAGTTTTAAAACTTAGGTTTAGGGTTAGAGTTAAGTTTAGGTTTAGATTTAGGGTGAGATATAGGGTTAGGGTTAGGGTTAGCTGTTCTTGACATTGTTAGGGTTAGGGTTAGCGTTAGGGATAATATTAGGGTTAGGTTTAGCGTGTAAGTTAGGGTTAGTGTTATGGTTAGTTTAGGGTTAGGGTTAGGCTTAGAGGTTATGGTTAAGGTTAGGTTTAGGGTTAATGCTTAGGTTTAGGGTTAGGTTTAGTTTTAGGGTTAGGTTTAGGGTTACTGTTAGGGTTAGTGTTAGGTTTACGGTTATTTTTAGGGTTACAGATAGTGTTAGTGTTAGGGTTAGGCTTTAGTGTTTGGGTTAGGGTTAGGGTTGGTATAAGGGTTAGGGTTATGTTTAAAGATAAGTGTTAAGTTTAGTGTTAGAATTTGTGGTTAGGTTTAGGGTTAGGGTTAGGCTTAGGGTTTATGGGGTTAGGTTTAGGGTTAGGGTTAGGTTTAGTGATAGTGTTAGGGTTAGGCTTTGGGTTAGGGTTAGAGGTTTGGGTTAGGGCTATGGTTAGGGTTAGGGTTAGGGTTAGGGCTAGTGTTAGGTTTATGCTATGGTTCCGGTTAGGGTTAGGATTAGGAATTACAGTCAGGTTTAGGGTTAGTTTAAGGGGTAGGGTTAGGGTTAGGGATTAATGTTAGTTTTAGGGTTATGGTTATGGTTAATGTTAGCGTTAGGGTTAGTGTTAGTGTTAGGATTTTATGTTAGGGTTAGTGGTAGGTTTAGGGTTAGGGTTACAGTTACCTTAGGGTTAGGTGTTAGTTGTTAGGCAGAGGGTTAAGTTTAGGCTTTGGGTTACAGCTAGTGTTAGGGTTATGATTAAATTTAGGGTTAGGCTTAGGATTAGGGTTAGGTTTAAGTTTAGTTTTAGTTTTAGGGTTAGGTTAAGGTTTGGGTTGGGGTTAGGTGTTAGGAATAGGGATAGGGTTAGATTTAGGGTTATGGTTAGTTTTAGGGTAAGGGTTAGTTTTACGGTTAGGTTTAGGAATAATGTTAAGTTTACGGTTAGGTTTTAGGATTAGCTTTAGGTTTAGGGTTAGGGTTAGGGTTAGGGTTAGGTTTAGATTTAGGGTTAGTGTTAGGGTTAGAATTTGGTTTAGTGTTAGGGTTAGGGTTAGAGTTAAGGTTAGGGTTAGATGTTAGAGCTAATGTTAAGGTTAGGATTAGGGTTAGGTTACGGTTAGAGTTTATGGTTAGGGTTTGTGTTACAGTTAGTGTTAAACTTAGGCTTAGGGTTAGGGTTAGGTTTAGAGGTTAGTGTTAGGTTTAGGGTTATATTCTGTGTTTAGGGTTAGAGTTAGGGTTAGTCTTAGAGTTTTTGGTTAAGGTTAGGGTTAAGGTTAGTGTTAAAACTTAGGTTTAGGGTTAGGATTAGGGTTAGGTTTAGTTTTAATTTTAGATTTAGGGTTAGGGTTAGGGGTTACTTGTTCGTAGTAGTGTTAGGCTTAGTTTTATTGTAAGGGATAATATTAGGGTTAGGTTTAGTGTGTAAGTTAGGGTTAGTGTTATGGTTAGTTTAGGGTTACAGATAGGGTTAGGCTTAGAGTTTATGGTTAAGGTTAAGGTTAGGGTTAAAGCTTAGGTTTAGGTTTATGGTTAGGCTTCGGGTTAGGGATAGGAGTATGCTTAGGCTTCGGGTTATGGTTAGGGTTACGATTATGATTAGGTTAGTGTTTGGATTAGGGTTAGGGTTAGGGTTACATTTAGGTTTAGGTTTAGGGTTTGGGTTAGGATTAGGGTTAGGGTTAGTGTTCGATTTAGGGGTTAAGTGTTAGCTATAGGTTTTAGGGTTAGGCTTCATTTTCCAGTTAGTGTTAGGGTTATGATTAGGTTATGGTTATTGTTAGGGTTAGCTTTTACATTAGATTTATGGTTAGTTTTAGGGTTAGGTTCAGGTTTAATAGTTAGGTGTTAGGGATAAGGTTTCAGTTAGGGTTAGGATTAGGGTTAGAGTTTAAGTATAGGGTTACAATTAGGGTTAGTGTTAGGGTTAGGGTTTTAATTAGAATTTAGGTTTAGGGTTATGTTTAGGCTTAAGGTTACCCTTTCGGTTAGGGTTAGTAATAGGTTTAGGGTTAGGGTTAAGCTTTATGTGATAGGGAGAGGGTTTTGCTTAGGCTTCGGGTTACGGTTAGGTTTTTGGTTATAATTAAGTTTAGGGTTAGGGTTTGGGTTAGGGATGGTGTTAGGGTTAGGGTTAAGGTTAGGGATTAGGTGTTAGGGACAGAGTTAGCGTTAGGGTTAGGGTTAGGTTTAATGTTAGTGTTAGGTTTAGGGTTAGGTTTAGGGTTAGGGATACTGTTAGGTTTAGGGTTAAGGTTAAGGTTAGGGATAGGGTTAGGGTTAGGGTAAGGGTTAGGGTTATTGTTAGGGTTAGGGTTAGGTTGAGGTTTAGTGTTAGGTTTAGGCTTTGGGTTAGGGTTAGTTTTAGGGTAAATTTTCGTATTAGGTTTAGCGTTTGGGTTAGAGTTGAGGGTTAGGTTTAGGGTTAGGGTTTTTGTTAGGGTTATGTTCAGGGTTAGATATTAGGTTTAGGGTTAGCATTAGGGTTATGATTTTGATTAGAATTTAGTATTAAGGTTAGGGTTAAGGTTAGGGTTAGGGTTATGGTTACGGTTAGGGTTAGGGCTAGGTTTAGGGTTAGCATTAGGATTTAGGTGTTAGGAAAAGGGTTAGGGTTAGCCTTCGGGTTATGGTTAGGTTTAGGGTTATGATTAGGTTTAGGCTTAGTGTTAAGGTTAGGGTTTGTGTTAGGGTTAGCGTTAGGTTTACGGTTAGTTTCAGGATTAGGTTTAGTGTTCGGCTTAGGGGTTAGGTGATAGGGATAGTGTTATGGTTAAGGTTAGGGTTAGGGTTATTGTTAGGGACAGCGTTACAGTTAGGTTTAGGGTTATGTATAGTGTTAGGGTTAGGCTTAGGGTTAGGGATAGGTTCAGGGTTAAGGTTAGGGTTTGGCTTAGAGTTAGTGTTAGGTTTAGGCTTAGAAGTTATGGTTAGGGTTAGCGTTATTGTTGCAGTGAAAGCTTAGCGTTATGTTTAGGGTTATGCTTAGTGTTAGGGTTCGGTTTAGAGGTTAGAGTTTGGGGTAGAGTTAGGGTTAGTGTTAGGCTTAAAGGTTATGGTTAGGGTTAAAGCTTAGGTTTACGGCTAGCGTTCAGGTTAGGGTTAGGGTTAGATTTAGAGGTTAGTGTTTGTGTTAGTGTTAGATTTAGGGTTAGTGTTTGTGTTAGGATTAGGGTTACTTTTAGAGTTAGGTTTAGGTTTAGGGTTAGAGTTAGGTCCAGGGTTAGTATTACGGTCAATGGTAGGCTTAGGGACAGGGTTACGGATAATCTTTGGGTTATATTTAGGGTTAGGTTTAGGGTTTAGGTTAGGGTTATGATTAGGTTGAGGTTTAGGGTTAGGGTTAGGTTGAGGTTTAGGGTTAGGTTTATGGTTAGGGTTAGAAGTTAGGATTAGTGTTAAGTTTAGTGTTAGGGTTAGGGCTAGATTAGTGTTAGTGTTAGGGTTAGGGTTAGGGTTAGAAGTTAAGGTTAGGTGTAGGGGTAGGGTTAGGGTTAGGGTTAAGGTTCGGGTTAGGTTTAGGGTTAGTGTTAGGGTTAGGGTTAGGGGTTAGGTGTTAGAGTGTGCGTTATGGTTAAGCTACGGTTTACGGTTCGTTTTAGGGTTACGACTAGATTTAGGGTTAGGGTTAGGGTTAGTATTAGGGTCAGAGTTAGGTTTATGGTTATGTTTAGTGTTAGGGTTAGGGTTAGGGTTAGGGTTAGTGTTAGGGTTAGGAATAGGGTTATGGTTAGGCTTTTGGTTATGGTTATAGTTATGTTTAGAGGTAAGTGTTAGGGTTAGTGTTAGAATTAGTGTTAGGTTTAGGGTTAAGCTAGGGTTAGCGTTATGGTTAGTGTTAGTGTTATGGTTAGCATTAGATGTTGGGGTTAGGGTTAGTGTTAAGTATATGTTTAGGGTTAGGGTTAGGGTTAGGGTTAGAAGTTAGGGTTAGGGTTAGGGTTACAGTTAGGGTTAGTGTTAAGTTTAGAGTTAGAATTTAGGGTTAGTGTTAGGGTTAGTATCATGGTTAGAGTTACAGTTAGGCTACTGATTACAGTTAAGGTTAGGGTTATGATTGGGTTTAGGTTTAGGCTTAGGGTTATGTTTAGTATTACGTTTAGGTTTAGGGTTAGGCTTAGGGGTTACGTGTTTGGGATAGGGTTAGGGTTAGGGTTAGGGTTAGGTTTATGGTTATGTTTAGGATTAGGTATAGTGTTAGCTCTAGGGTCAGGGTAAGGTTTACTGTTACAGTTAGGCCTCGGCTTATGGTGAGGGTTAGAGTTATGATTAGGTTAGGGTTACAGTTAGGGTTAGGTTTTAGGTTAGGTTTAGACGTTAGGGATAGATTTAGGGTAAGGATTAGTGTTACACTTTGAGTATAGGGTTAGGGTCAGGGTTAGAGTTATGGATAGCATTTAGCGATAGGTTTGGTTTAGGGTTATGGTTAAAGCTTAGGTTTAGGGTTCGGGTTAGGGTTAGGGTTAGGGTTAGATGTTAGGGATAGGTTTAGGTTTAGGGTTAGTGTTAAAGCTTAAGTTTGGGGTTAGGGTTAGTGTTAGGGTTAGGTTTAGGGTTAATTTTCATGTTAGGGTTAGGGTTATGTTTAGAGTTTAGCATTTGGTTTAGTGTTAGATTTAGCGTGAAGGTTAGGGTTAGGGCTAGGCATAGAGGTTATGGTTAGTGTTATGGTTAGGGTTAGGGTTAGGGTTAGGGTTAGGATTATGGTTAGGGTTAGGGTTACAATTAGTTTAGCATTATGGTTAGGGTTACCATTAGGTGAGATTTAGGGTTAGGGTTAGTGTTAGGGTTATGTTTAGGGTTAGCGTTTAGGGTTAGGGTTAGTATGAGGGTTAGTGTTATGGTTAGCGTTAGGTTTAGGTTGAGGTTTAGGGTTACTTTTAGGGTTAGGGTTAGAAGTTAGTTATAGTGTTAGGTTTAGTGTTATGGTTAGGTTTAGGGTTAGCATTAGGGTTAGTGTTAGAGGTAAGGGTTAGTGTTACATTTAGGGTTAGGTTTAGGGATAGGGTTAGAGGTATATGTTAGGGTTAGGGTTAGTCTTATGGTTAGGGTTAATGTTAGGGTTAGTGTTATGCCAGGGTTACAGTTCCGGTTAGGGTTCAGTATTACAGTTAGGGTTAGGGTTAGATTAAGGGGTAGGGTTAGGTTTAGGGTAAGGGATTAATGTTCAATTTAGGGTTTGGGTTTTGGTTATGGTTAGGGTTAGGTTTATGGTTAGGGTTAGGTTTAGAGGTTATGATTAGTTTTAGGATTAGTGTTTGGGTCAGTGTTATGGTTAAAGTTTAGGGTTAGGATTAGTGTTATGGTTAGAGGTTAGCATTTGCTTATGTATTAGATTTAGGGTTAGGGTTAGGTTTAGGGTTAGGGCTAGGGTAAGTGTTAGGACAAGTTTTAGTGGTTAGGTTTAGTTTTATGATTATGGTTAGTGCTAGGGTTAGTTTTAGAGGTTAGTTTTAGTGTTAGGATCAGGGTTATCGTTAGTGCTAGCATTAAGTTAGGGGTTAAGTTGGGTTAGGGTTTTGGTTAGTGTTAAGGTTACACTTAGTGTTTGGGTTATCATTAAGGTTAGGTTTAGGGGTAAGCTGTTAGGGAGAGTGTGAGGCTTAGGCTTTGCGTGATGGTTACGGTTAGAATTACGATTAGGTTTAGGGTTAGGGTTAGGTTTAGTGTTAGTTTTAGGGTTAGTTTTAGAGTTAGAGTTAGGTTTAGGGTTAGGGTTCGATTTAGGGTTAGGTTTACAGTTAAGCATAGTGTTAGGGTTAGGGTAATGGTTTAGTTTTAGGGCTAGGGTTAGGGTTTGGTTAGGGTTAGAATTAGTGTTACAGTTAGAGTTTAGGGTTAGGTTTAGGGTTACGGTTAGGTTTAGACCTAGGATTAGGGTTATAGTTAGTGTTAGGGTTATGGTTAGATGTTAGTGTTTGGTTTAGGGTTAGAGTTAGGGTTAGGGTTAGGGTTAGGGTTAGGGTTAGGATTAGGCTTAGAGGTTACTGTTAGGGTTAGGGTTAAAGTTCGGGTGAAAGCTTAGGTTCAGGGTTAGGTTCAGGGTTAGGGTCAGTGTTAGAGATAGGGTAAGGGTTAGGATTAGGGTTAGTTATTAGATTTAGTGCTAGGGTTACGGTTAAGGATAGGGTTAGCTTTAGGGGTTAATTTTAGGGTTAGGGTTAGGGATAGGGTTAGTGTCAGGTTTGGGGTTAGGGTTAAAGTTAGGGTTAGGTTTAGGGTTAGGTGTAGCGTTATGCTTAGGGTTAGGATTACATTTATGTTAACCTTAGTGTTAGGGTTAGGTTTTGCATTAGATGTAGTATTAGGGTGAGGGTTAGGTTTAGGTGTTGGATGTTAGGTATAGGGTTATGTGTTAGGGTTAGGGTTAGTGTTAGGGTTAGGGTTATTGTTAGGGTTAGGATTAGGCTAAGGGCTAGCTTTTAGGATTAGGGTTAGGGTTAGTATTATGGTTAGGGTTAGGGTTAGGTTGAGGTTTAGGTTTAGGTTAGGAATAGTTTACAAGTTAGGTTTAGTGTTAATTTTAGGGTTAGGTTTAGGTATAGGTTTAGGTTTAGCGTTAGTGTTAGAGGTTAGGGTTAGTGTTATATTTGGGGTTAGGGTTAGAAATATAGTTTAGGGTTAGGGTTAGCGTTAGAGTTAGGGTTAAGGTTAGGCTCTGGGTTAGGGTTATGCTAGGGTTATGTTTAGTTTTAGGGTTAGGTGTCATAGAAAGTGTTAGCTTTAGTTTAAGGTGTAGGGTTAGGGTTAGGGTAGGGGATTAATGTTAGGTTTAGTGTTAGAGTTATAGGTAGGGTTAGGGTTAGGGTTAGGGTTAGGGTTAGGGTTAGGGTTAGGATTAGAAGTAATGGTTAGGGGTAGGGTAAGGGTTATGGTTACATTTAGTGTTAGGTTTAGTGTTAGGTGTTAGGTGTAAGGGAGAGTGTTAAGGTTAGGCTTCGGGTTACCGTTAGTGTTAGGGTTATGATTAGGTTTAGGTTTAGGTTTAGGTTTAGGGTTATGGTTATGGTTAGGGTTATTGTTAGAAGTTAGTTTTAGGTTTAGGGTTAGGGTTAGAGTTAGGGTTAGGGTTAGATGTTAGGGCTAAGGTTAAGGTTAGGATTAGGGTTAGTGTTACGGTTAGAGTTTATGGTTAAGGTTTGTGTTAGAGTTAGTGTTAAGATTAGTGTTAGGGTTAGGGTTAGAAGTTAGCATTTGGTTTATGGTTAGAGTTTGTGTTTAGGGTTAGGGTTAGGGTTAATTTTAGAGGTTTTGGTTAAGGTTAGGGTTAGGGTTAGTGTTAAAACTTAGCTTTAGGGTTAGGGTTTGTGTTAGGGTTAGATTTAGGGTTAGGGTTAGAAGTTAGCATTTGGTTTATGGTTAGAGTTTGTGTTTAGGGTTAGGGTTAGGGTTAATTTTAGAGGTTTTGGTTAAGGTTAGGGTTAGGGTTAGTGTTAAAACTTAGCTTTAGGGTTAGGGTTTGTGTTAGGGTTAGATTTAGGGTTAGGGTTAGGGGTTAGGTGTTCGTGATAGTGTTAGTGTTAGGGTTAGTTTTAGGTTTAGGGATAATATTAGGGTTAGTGTTAGCATTAGGGTGTAAGTTAAGGTTAGTGTTATGGTTAGGTTTGTGTTAGGGTTAGTGTTAGGCTTAGAGGTTATGGTTAGAGGTTAGCATTCGGTTAAGTGTTAGAGTTAGGGTTAGGTTTAGGTTTAAGGTTAGGGTTAGGGTAAGGGTTAGGACAAGGGTTAGTGGTTAGGTTTAGTCTTAGTATTATAGTTAATGCTAGGCTTAGTTTTAAATGTTAGTTTTAGTATTAGGGTTAGGGTTAGGGTTAGCATTAGGGTTAGGGGTTAGGTTGGGTTAGGGTTAGGATTAGGATTAGGGTTAGGGTTAAGGTTAGGGTCAGTGTTATTGTTAGAGGCTAGGTTTAGGGTTAGGGTTAGGGTTACAGTTAATGTTTGGGTTACGATTAATTTTAGGATTAGGGGTTGGCTATTAGGGAAAGGTTAGGGTTAGTCTTTGTGTGACAGTTCTAGTTAGGGTTATGACTCAGTTTAGGGTTAGAGTTAGGGTTAGGGTTAGAGTTATGGTTAGGCTTCAGATTACGGTTAGGGTTAGTGTCACAATTAGGTTTAGGGTTAGGCTTTGGGTTAGGGTTAGAGTTATGCTTAGGTTTAGCATTAGGCTTAGGGGTTATATGTTAGGGATAGGGTTAGGATTAGTGTAGGGTTAGGTTTAGGTTTACGTTTATGGTTAGGGATAGGTATAGTGTTAGCTTTAGGGTTAGGGTTTAGTGTTAGTGTTAGGTTTAGGGTAAGGTTTAGGGTTATGTTTAGGCTTCGGGTTATGGTGAGGGTTAGAGTTATGATTAGGTTAGGATTAGGGTTTGGGTTAGATTTTGGGTTAGGGTTAGATGTTAGGGATAGTTGTAAGGTTCGGGTTTGTGTTACAGTTAGAGTTTAGGGTTAGGGTTAGTGTTAAAGTTATGGTTAGTGCATTAGGTTTGGTTTAGGGTTAGTTTTACAGCTTAGGTATAGGGTTGGGATTAGGGTTAGATGTTAGGGATTGGTTCAGGTTTAAGGTTAGTGTTAAATCTTAAGTTTGGGCTTAGGGTTAGTGTTAGGGTTAGGGTGAGGGATAATTTTCTTGGTATGGTTAGGGTTAGGTATATGGTTAGAGGTTAGCATTTGGTTTAGGGTTAGATTTAGGTTGAAGGTTAGACATAGAGGTTATGGTTAGTGTTAGGGTTAGGGTTAATGTAATGGTTAGGGTTAGGGTTACAATTAGGTTAGGGTTAGGGTTAGGGTTAAAATTAGGTGAGGGTTACGGTTAGGGTTAGGTTTAGGTATTATAGTCAGTGTTAGGGTTGTTTAAGTGGTAGGGTTGGGGTTAGGGTAAGGGATTAATGTTAGATTTAGGGTTCGGGTTTTCGTTATGGTTAGTGTTAGGGTTATAGTTAGGGTTATGGTTAGAGGTTATTGTTAGTGTTAGCGTTAGGGTTAGGTAAGTGTTACGGTTAGAGTTTAGGGTTAGGTTTAGGGTTAAGGTTAGGGTTAGGGTTATTTTTAGAGGTTAGTATTCGGGTTAGGGTTAGGGTTAGGGTTAGGGTTAGGTATAGGGTTACAGTTAGGCATTTGGTTACAGTTAGGTTTATGTTTAGGTTTATGTTTAGGGTTATGTTTAGAGGTATGGGATAGGGTTAGTGTTAGGATTAGGGTTATCATTATGCTAGGGTTAGGGTTAGGTATTACAGTCAGGATTAGGTTTAGTTTAAGGTGTAGCGTTAGGGTTAGGGTAAGGGATTAATGTTTGATTTAGGTTTAAAGTTATGGTTATGGTTATGGTTTGGGTTATTGTTAGGGTTAGGTTTAGCGGTTAGTTTTAGTGTTAGCGTTAGGGTTAGGGTCAGTGTTACAGTTAGAGTTTAGGGTTAGGTTTAGTGTTATGGTTAGGATTAGGGTTATGGTTAGATGTTAGTATTCAGTTAAGTGTTAGAGTTAGAGTTAGGGTTAGGGTAAGTGTAGGACAAGGGTTAGTGGTTAGGTTTAGGGTTAGGATTACAGTTAGTGCTAAGGTTAGTTTTAGAGGTTAGTTTTAGTGTTAGGATTAGGGTTAAGCTTAGTGTTAGGTTTAGGGTTAGGGGTTAGGTTGGGTTTGGGTTCGGGTTAGGATTAGGGTTAGCGTTAGGGTTAGGGTTAGATTTACGGTTAGATGTTAGGTTTAGTTTTAGGCTTAGGGTTATGCTTAGGGTTTGGGTTATGATTAAGGTTAGGGTTAGGGGTTAGCTGTTAGGGAGAGTGTTAGGGTTATGCTTTGTGTGAAGGTTATGGTTAGGGTTATGATAGGTTTCGGGTTAGGGTTAGGTTTAGGGTTAGTTTTAGATTTAAGGTTAGGGTTAGGGTTAGGGGTTAGGTGTTTCAATAGGATTAGGTTTAGCTTTAGGGTTCGATTTAGGGTTCGGGTTAGGGTTATGCATAGTGTTAGTGTTTAGGTTTAGGGTTAGGGTTATGGTTAGGGTTAGGTTTAGGTTTAGGTTTAAGTTTATCGTTAGGGTTAGGGTTAGGGTTAGGGTTAGTGTTAGTGTTAGGGTTAGGGTTAGAATTGGTGTTACAGTTAGAATTTAGGTTTAGGTTTAGGGTTAGGGTTACGGTTAGTGTTAGGGCTAGTGTTAGGGTTATGGTTAGTGTTAGGGTTATGTTTAGAGGTTAGCGTTTATTTTAGGGTTAGATTTAGGGTTAGGGTTAGGATTAGGCTTAGCGGTTATGGTTAGGGTTAGGTTTAGGGTTAGGGATAGGGTAATTGTTAGGATTAGGGTTAGTTATTAGTTTTAGGGTTAGGGTTACAGTTAGGGTTAGGGCTAGCTTTAGGTGTTAGTTTTAGGGTTAGGGTTAGGGATAGGGTTATTGTAAGGTTAGGGTTAGGGTTAGATTTAGGTTTAGCGTTAGGCTTATTGTTATGGTTAGTGTTAGGATTACATTTAGGTTAACGTTATGGTTACGGTTAAGTTTAGGGTTAGGATTTAGGGTTATGTTTAGGGTTAGGGTTAGGGTTAGGGTTAGGTTTAGGTTTAGGTTTAGGGTTAGGGTTAGTGTAAGGGTTAGTGTTAGGGTTAGGGTTTGGTTTAGGTTTACAGTTAGGGTTAGTGTAAGGGTTATAAGTTTTTTTAGTGTTAGGCTTATGATTAGAGTTAGAGTTAGGTTTAGGGTTAGGGTTAGGTTTTGCGTTAGATGTAGGTTTAGGGTTAGGGTTAAGTTTAAGTGTTAGGTGTTAGGGATAGGGTTGTGGGTTAGGGTTAGGGTTAGTGCTATGGTTAGGGTTATGGTAGGGTTAGGATTATGGTTAGGATTAGCATTTAGGATTATGCTTATGGTTAGGGTTAATCATATGGCTAGGGTTAGGGTTAGGTTGAGGTTTAGTGTTAGGTTAGGATTAGGGTTACAAATTAGGTTTTGTGTTAGTTTTAGGGTTAGGGTTAGGGATGGTTTAGGTTTAGGGTTAGTGTTAGAGGTTTGGATTAGTGTTATGTTTAGGGTTAGGGTTAGGGTTAAGGTTAGAGGTATGTGTTAGTGTTAGTGTTAGCGTTAGGGTTAGAGTTAAGTTTAGAGTTATGGTTAGGATTATGGTTACGCTTAGCATTTAGTGTTAGGCTTAGTGTTAGGATTAGTGTTATGATTAGGGTTAGGTTGAGGTTTAGTTTTAGGTTAGGATTATGGTTACAAGTTAGATTTAGTGTTAGGTTAAGTGTTAGGGTTCTGAATAGGATTAGGGTTAGGGTTAGTGTTAGAGATTAGGGTTAGTTTTATATTTAGGGTTAGGGTTAGGGTTAAAGTTAGAGGTATGTTTTAGGGTTAAGGTTAGCATTAAGTTTAGGGTTAAGGTTAGGTTTAGGGTTAGGGTTATGCTAGGGTTAATTTAGGTTTAGGGTTAGGTATTATAGACTGGGTTAGCTTTAGTCTAAGGGGTAGGGTTAGGGCTAGGGTTAGTGTTAGGGTTAGGTGTTAGGAAGAGTTTTATGATTGGGCTTCAGGTTGCGGTTAGTGTTAGGGTTATGATTAGGTTTAGGGTTAGGCTTCGTGTTAGGGTTAGTTTTAGTGTTAGTTTTAGGGTTTGATTTAACGTTTGGGTAGGCGTTAGGTCTTAGGGATTGGGTTAGGGTTAGGGTTAGTGTCAGGGTTAAGTTGACGGTGGGTGTTAGGCTTAGGGATATTTTTAGCTTTAGGGTTAGGGTTTAGGTTTAGTGTTACGGTTAGGGTTCGGGTTATGGTTAGGCTTTGGGTTATGTTTAGGGTTAGTATTACAATTAGGTTAGGCTTAGGTTTAGGGTTAGGGTTAGGTTTAGGATTTGATGTTAGGGATAGTTTTAGGGTTAGTGTTAGTGTTACAGTTAGAGTTTAGGGTTAGGGTTAGTGTTAGGTTTATGGGTAGAGCTTAGTGTTAGGTTTCGATTAGGGATTGGGTTTAAGCTTATGTTTATGTTTAGGGTTAGGGTTAGGGTTAGGGTTAGGGTTAGGGTTAGGGTTAATGTTCAGTTTAGGGTTATGGTTAGGGTTAGGGTTATGCTTGACAGTTAGCGTTTGGTTTAGGCTTAGAGTTAGGTTTAGAGTTAGGGTTAGGTTTAGGTTTAGAGGTTATGGTTAATGTTAGGTTTAAGGTTAAAGCATAGGTTCAGTGTTTGGGTTAGTTTTAGGGTTAGGGATAGGGTAAGGGTTAAGATTAGGGTTCTGGTTAATTTTAGGGATAGGGTTACGGTTATGGTTAGGGTTAGGTCTAGAGTTTAGTGTTAGGGTTTGTGTTAGATTTAAGTTTATTGTTAGGGTTAGGCTTAGGGTTAGTGTTAGGGTTAGGATTAGCCTTGGGTTATAGTTAAGGTTAGGTTTTACAATTAGGTTAGAATTAGGGTTAGGGTTTGCTTTAGATTTAATGTTAGGATTAGGGTTAGCGGTAGGGGATAGGTGTGAGGTATAAGTTTATGGGTTAGGGTTAGGGTTATGGTTATGTTTAGGGTTAGCTTTTAGGGTTAGGTCTAGTGTTAGTTTTATGGTTAAGGTTATGGTTAGGTAGATGTTTAGGGTTGGGGTTAGTGTGAGGGTTAGAAGATAGCTTTAGTGTTAGGTTTAGGGTTAGGGAAGGGATAGGTTTAGGTTTAGGATTAGTGTTAGAGGTTAGGGTTAGTCTTAGGGTTAGGGTTAGTGTTAGGTTTAGTCTTAGGGTTAAAGGTACGGGTTAGGGTTAGGCTTAGGGTTAGCGTTAGTGTTAGGGTTATAATTAGGGTTAGGACTGGGTTACACTAGGATGAGGGTTAGGGTTAGGTATTACTGTCTGGGTTAATGCTAGTTTAAGGGGTAGGGTTAGGGTTAGGATTAGAGTTAGGAATTAATGTTAGGTTTAGGATTATTATTATGGTTATGATTAGTGTTAGGGTTAGGTTTAGTGTTAGGATTGGAAGTTAGGGTTCGGGGTACTGTTGGGTTTATATTTACAGTTACGGTTAGGGTTAGTGTTAGGTTTAGGCTTAGGGTTTACTTGCTTGAGAGAGGGTTAGAGTAGGCTTCGGGTTATATTTAGCGATAGGATTATGATTAGGTTTCAGGTTAGGCTGAGGGTTATGGTTATGGTTAGGTTTAGTGTTAGTTTTAGTGTCAGGTTAAGGGTTAGTGTTAGTGTTAGGTGTTAGGGATAGTGTTAGGGTTAGGTTTAGGTTAAAGGTTAGGTTCACAGTTTTGGTTAGGGTTAGGGATAGTTTTAAGTTTAGAGTTAGGGTTTAGGGTTATGTTTAGGGTTAGGGTTAGGTTTAGGTTTAGGGTTAGGTTTAGTTTAAGGTTTATAAGTTTTTTTAGTGTTAGGGTTAGGTTTAAGTTTAGAATTAGAGTTAGGTTTAGGTTTAGATGTTAGGTTTATGGTTATGGTTATGCTTATGGTTATGGTTAGGGTTAGGGTTAGGTTTAGTGTTAGGGTTAGGTTTAGGTTTAGTGTTAGGGTTAGTAGTTGGTTTAGTGTTAGTGTTAGGGTTAGGTTTAGGGTTAGAGTTACAGTTAGGTTTAGGGTTACATTTTAGGGTTAGAGTTAGGGTTAAGGTTATGGTTAGAAGTTAGGGTCAAGGTTTGGGTTAGTGTTATGGTTAGAGGTTAGCGTTAGGTTGGGGTTATAGTTGGGTTTAGGGTTAGGGTTAGTGTTAGGCTTAAATGTTATGGTTAAGTTTAGGGTTAGGGTAAAACGTTAGGTTTAGTTTTAGGTTTATTGTTATGGCTAGAGTTATGGTTATGGTAAAGGTTAGTGGTAGGTTAAGGGTTAGGGTTAGGTTGAGGGTTTATGTGTTGGGGAGAGGCTTAGGGTTCGGCTTCGGGTTATGGTTAGTGTTAGGGTTACGATTAGGTTTAGGGTTAGAGTTACGGTTAGGAATAGTGTTAGTGTTTGGGTTACTGTCAGTTTTAGGGTTAGGTTTAGTGTTAGGGTTAGGGGTTTAGTCTTAGGGATAGGATTAGGATTATGTTTAGGTTTAGGGTTAGGGTTAGGTTTAGGGTTAGTTTTAGGGTTATGGTTAGTTTTAAGGTTAGGGTTAGGCTTTAGCGTTAGGGTTAGCGTTAGGGTTAGGATTAGGGTTAGGGTTATGGTTAATATTTAGCGTTAGGTTTAGTGTTAGAGTTTGGTGTTAGTGTTAGGCTTAGAGTTTATGTTTAGGCTTAGTGTTAGGGTTATCATTAAAGCTTAGGTTTTGGGTTAGGGTGAGGGTTAGGATTAGGGTTAGTGTTAGGGTTATTGTTATGGTAAGGGTTATAGGTATGGGTTAGGGTTATGGTTACTGTTAGGGTTATGCTAGTGTTAGGGTTATGGTTAGGTATTACAGTCAGTTTTAGGGTTAGTTTAAGGGGTAGGGATAGGGTTAGTGTTTGGTTTAGGGATTAATGTTAGGTTTAGGGTTGTGGCTATGGATATGGTTAGGGTTTGGGATTGGGTTAGGGTTAGCGTTAGGGTTAGGGTTAGATTTTAGGGTCAGTTCTAGGGTTAGGGTTAGGGTTAGGATTAGTGTTATGGTTAGAGGTTATGGTTAAAGTTAGGGTTAGGGTTATGGTTAGAAGTCAGCATTAGGTTTAGGGTTAGAGTAGGGTTTAGGCTTTAGGGTTAGGGTTAGGCTTAGATGTTGTGGTTATGGTTAGGGTTAGGGTTAAAACTTAGGTTTAGGCTTAGGGTTAGGGTTAGAGTTACGGTTAGGGTTAGTGTTAGGTTTAGTGTTAGGGTTAGGTTTAGGGGTTAGGTGTTAGGGAGCGGCTTATAGTTAGGCTTTGGGTTAAGGTTAATGTTAGGGTTATGATTAGGTTTAGGTTTAGGGATAGTGTTATTTTTAGGGTTAGGTTTACTCTTAGTTTTAGGTTTAAGCTTAGGGGTTTAGTGTTAAGGATATGATTAGGTTCATGTTTAGGTTTAGGGTTAGGGTTACGGTTAGGTTTAGTGTTAAGTTTACAGTTAGTTTTACTGTTATGGTTAGTTTTAAGGTTTGGTTTAGGCTTTAGGTTTAGGTTTAGGGTTAGTGATAGTGCTAGGATTAGGGTTACGGTTATGGTTAGAGTTTAGCATTAGGTTTAGTGTTAGAGTTTGGTGTTAGGGTTAGGCTACCGTTTAGGGTTAGGCTTAGTGTTAGGGTTTTCGTTAAAGCTTAGGTTTTGGGTTAGTGTGAGGGTTAGGATTAGGGTTAGTTTTAGGGTTAGTGTTAGGCTAAGTGTTAGAGGTATAGGTTAGGGTTAGGGTTAGGGTTATATTTGGGGTAGGGGTAGTTTTAGGGTTACGTTTAAGGTTAGGTTTAGGGTTAGGTTGAGGTTTAGACTTAGGGATTAGGTGTTAGGGAGAGGGTTAGATTTAGGCTTCCAGTAAGGGATAGCTTTTGTGTTAACTTTAGGTTGAGGCTTAGGCTTGTGGTAAGGTTAGGGTTCGCGTTAGATGTAGAGGTAGGGTTAGGGTTAGGGTTAGGGTTAGGGGTTAGGTGTTTGGGACAGGGTTAGGGTTAGGGATAGTGTTAGAGGTATTGATTAGGGTTAGGGTTAGGGTTAGGGTTAGCTTTAGCTTTATGGTAGGTTTAGGTTAGGGTTAGGGTTAGGGATTAATGTTAGGTTTAGAGTTAGGTTTATCCTTAGGGTTAGGGTTAGGGTTAGGGTTAGGGTTAGGTTTAGGGTTAGGTTAGGTTTAGGTTTAGTGATTAGGATTAGGGTTCGGTTTAAGGTTAGTGTTAGGGTTAGGGTTAGGTTTAGGGTTAAATTTTAGGTTTAGCGTTACTTTTAGTGTTAGCATTATTTTTAGGCTTAGGATTAGAATTTAGAGTTAGAGATAGGTTTAGGGTAAGGGTTACGGTTATGGTTAGGGTTAGGTTTAGGTTTAGGTTTATGTGTTAAGTGTTAGGAACAGGGTTATGGTTAGGCTTTGGGTTAGGGTTAGGTTTAGGTGTTATGTTTTAGGGATAGACTTAGTGTTAGGGTGAGTGTTGGAGTTAGGGGTTGGGTTAGGATTAGGGTAAGGTTTAGGCTTAGGGATAGTGTAAATGTTAGGATTAGAGTTAGGGATAGGTTTATGGTTAGAGTTTAGGTTTAGGGTTAGGTTTATGGTTAAATTTAGGGTTAAGATTAGGTTTAGGATTACAGTTTATTGTTGGGATAGGTTTAGGGTTTGGCTTTGGTGTTAGGGAGAGGGTTAGGCTTAGGCTTCCAGTTATGGTTAGATTTTGGGCTATGATTAGGTTTAGGCTTAGGGTTATGGTAAGTGTTATGGTTAGATTTAAGGTTAGGGTTAGATTTAGAGGTAGGTTTAGGGTTACAGTTAGGGGTCAGGTGTTAGCGACAGGGTTATGGTTAGGGTTAGAGTTTAGGATTAGGGTTAGGTTTAGGGTTAGTGTTAGGGTTAGGGTTGGGATTAGGGTTAAATTTTAGGCTTAGGGTTACATTTAGGGTTAGCGTTATTTTTAGTGTTAGGATTAGAATTTAGGATTAGAGTTATGTTTAGGCTTAGGGTTACGGTTACAGTTAGGGTTAGGGTTAGGTTTAGGTTTAGCGTTAGGTGTTAAGTGTTAGGATGAGGGTTATGGTTAGGCTTCGGGTTAGGGTTAGGGTAGGGGTTAAGTATTAGGTATAGAATTAGCATTATCATTACGTTTAGGGTTAGGGTTAAGGTTAGGTTTAGGGTAAGGTTTAGGTTTAGGGATAGTGTTATGTTTAGGGTTACGTATAGTGTTAGGTTTATGGTTAGGGTTAGGTGTTAGGTATTAGGGATAGTGTTAGCATTAGGGTTAGGTTGAGGGTTAGGGTTCCGGTGGCTTAGGGTAAACTTTAGGGTTAGGGATAGTGTTAGGTTTAGTTTTAGGTTTAGGGTTAGGGATAGTGTTATGGTTAGGTTTAGGGTTATGATTAGGTTTAGGTTTAGGTTTAGGTTTATTTATTTATTTATTTATTTATTGGTCTTTTTCCTTTTTATCAGTACCAGGGATCTAACTCACGACTGCCTGCTATCAAGGCAGGCGCTTATGCCACTGAGCTAAACCCCCAGCCCCAAGGTTTAGGTTTAGTATTTAGTTTTAGGGTCAGGTTTAGGGTTAGAGTTTAGGTTTAGGGTTAGGTTTAGCGTTAAGCTTAGGTTTAGGTTTAAGTTTAGGATTACAATTTATGGTTGGGGTAGGGTTAGTATTAGGGTTATGTTTAAGGTTAGTGTTAGGGATAGGTTTAGGGTTAGAGTTAGGTGTTAGGTTTTAGGGAGTGGGTTAGAGTTAGGCTTCCAGTTACGGTTAAGTTTTGTGTAAGGATTAGGTTTAGGCTTAGGGTTATTGTTAGTGTTAGGGTTAGGTTTAGGTTTAAGGTTAGATTTAGAGGTAGGTTCAGGGCTAGGGTTACGGGTTAGGTGTTAGTGACAGAGTTAGGGTTAGTGATAGAGGTATAGGTTAGGGTCAGCGTTAGGTTTAGGGTTATGGTAGGTTTATGGTTAGGGTTATTGTTAGAGGTTAGGATTAAAGTTAGGGTTGTGATTAGGGTCGGGTTTAGGGTAGGGTTAGAATAAAGGTTTAGCAATTGGTTTAGTGGTAGGGTTAGGATTAGGGATAGTGTTACGGTTGGTTTAGGGTTAAGGTTTGGGTTAGCAATTACGGTCAGTGTTAGGGTTATTTTAAGGGGTAGGGTTAGGGTTAGGGTTAGGGATTAATGTTAGGTTTAGGGTTAGTTTTATGTTTATGGTTAGGGTTAGTGTTAGGGTTAGGGTTAGGGTTTGACTTTAGGATTAGGGTTAGGTTTAGTGTTAGTGTTAGGGTTTGGGTTAGGTTTTGGGGTAAATTTTAGGCTTAGGGTTACGTTTAGGGTTAGGGTTATTTTTAGGTTTAGGATTAGAATTTAGGGTTAGAGTTAGGTTTAGGGTTAGGGTTACAGTTATGGTTAGGGTTAGGGTTAGGTTTAGGTTTAGGTGTTAAGTGTTAGGAAGCGGGTTATGGTTAGGCTTCGGGTTAGGGTTAGGATTAGGGTTAGTGGTTATGTAATAGGGATAGACTTAACATTAAGATTAGTGTTGAGGTTAGGTTTAGTGTTAAGTTTAGGGTAAAGTTTAGGGTTAGGGATAGTGTTATTGTTTGGTTTAGGGTTAAGGTTAGGGTTAGGTTTAGGGTTAGAGTTTATGTTTAGGGTTAAGGTTTGGATTACGGTTAGGGTTAGGATTACAATTTATGGTTGGGGTAAGGTTAGGGTTAGGGTTACATTTAAGGTTAGGGTTAGGGTTAGGTTTAGGATTAGAGTTAGGGGTTAGGTGTTAGGGAGAGGTTAGGGTTAGGCTTCCGGTTATGGTTAGGTTTTGGGTTATGATTAGGTTTATGCTTAGGGTTATGGTAAGGGTAGGGTCAGGTTTAGGGTTAGGTTTAGGAATAGGGTTAGATTTAGAGGTAGGTTTAGTGTTAGTGTTAGGGGTTAGGTTTTAGCGACAGGGTTAAGGTTAGGGTTAGGGTTAGGTATTACCATCAGGCTTCGGGGTAGTTTAAGCAGTAGGTTAGGGTTAAGGTTAGGGTTATGGTAGGGTTATGTTTAGGTTTAGGGTTAGGTATTATAGACAAGGTTAACTTTAGTTTAAGGGGTAGGGTTAGGGTTAGGTTAAGGGATTAATGTTAGGTTTAGGTTTAGGATTATGGCTAGGTTTAGTGTTAGTTTTCAGATTAGAAATTAGGGTTAGTGGTAGGGTTAGGATTATGGTTACGTTTAGAATTAGGAATAGGGTTAGTGTTAGGTTTAGGGTTAGGGGTTAGGCTTTAGGGAGAGGTTTAACGTTAGGCTTGGGATTATGGTTAACGTTTGGGTTACAATTAGCTTTAGGGTCAGGCTTAGAGTTAGGGATAGTTTAGGGTTAATTTTAGTGCTAGTTTTATTGTTAGTTTTAGCATTAGGGTTAGGAGTTAGGTGTTCAGGATAGGGTTAGGGTTAGGATTAGGTTTACGGTTAGGGTTAAGGTTAGGGATAGTGTTAGGTTTAGAGTTAGTGTTTAGGGTTAATGTTAGGGTTAAGTTTAGGGTTAGGCTTAGGGTTATGATTAGGGTGAGGATTAGACATTAGCTGTTAGGAAGAGGATTAGGGTTAGGCTTTGTGTTAGTATTAGCGTTAGCGTTACGACTAGGTTTAGTCTTATGGTTAGGGTTAGATTTAGGGTTAGTTTTAGAGTTAGGTTAGCATTAGGGTTTAGATGTTAGGGATAGTGTTAGGGTTAGTGTTAGGTTTATTGTTAGGGTTAAGGTTAGAGATATTGTTAGGGTTAATGGTTAAGTTTAAGGTTAGGATTATGGTTAGTGTTAGGGTTAAGTTTAGAGGTTAGTGTTCATGTTAGGGTTAAGGTTAGGGTTAGTGTTAGGGTTAGGGTTAGGATTAGGGTTAGGGTTAGAGTTAGGCTTAGGGTTAGTTTTAGGTTTAGGTTTAGGGTTAGGGTTAGTGTTAGGGTTATGTGTAGTGTTAGGATTAGAATTTAGGGTTAGGCTTGTGGTTAGGATTAGGTTTAGGGTTAGGGTTAGGTCTTAGGTGTTAGCGTTAAGGTTAGGGTTAGGGTTAGGGTTAGGGTTAGGGTTAGGGTTATGGTTAGAGATTAGCATTAGGTTTAGGTTAGGGTTAGGGTTAGGGTTATGGTCAGGATTAGAGTTAAAGTTAGGATCAAGTTTAGAGTTACAAGTTTGGTTTAGTGTTAGGGTTAGAGTTAGGTTTAGAGGTTAGTGTTAGGTTTAGAGTTAGTTTTAGGCTTAATGTTAGAGTTAGGGTTAGGGATAGTGTTAGAAGTATGGGTTAGGTTTATTGTTAGGGTTCGTTGTAGAGTTATGGTAGATTTAGGTTTAGGGTTAGTGATAGAGGATAGTGTTAATGCTAGGGTTGTGGGTAGGGTCAGGGTTACGGTAGATTTAGAAATAAGGTTTAGGTTTAGGTTTAGGGGTAGTGTTAGTGTTAGTGTTAAGGTTAGGGTTAGGTTTAGGGTTAAATTTTAGGGTTAGTGTTATATTTAGTGTTAGGGTCATTTTTAGGGTTAGGATTAGAATTTAGGTTCAGAATTAGGTTTAGGGTTAAGGTTACGGTTACAGTTAGGCTTAGGGTTAGGTTTAGTGTTAGGTGTTAGGTGTTAGGCATATGGTTAGGCTTTGTGTTAGGGTTAGAGGTTAATTATTAGGGATAGAGTTTGCATTATATTTAGGGTTAGGGTTAGGGTTAGGTTTAGGGTAAGGTTTAGGGTTACGGATAGTGTTAGTTTTAGAGTTAGGTTTAGTGTAGGGGATAGTTTTATTGTTAGGTTTAGGGTTAGAGTTTAGTTTTAGGGTTAAGGTTTGGGTTAGTGTTAGGCTTAGGGTTAGAGTTTAGTTTTAGGGTTAAGGTTTGGGTTAGTGTTAGTCTTATGGTTATGTTTAGAGGTATGTTTTCGTTTTAGGGTTAGAGTTTAGGGTTAGGGTTAGGGTTAACGTCAGGGTTAGGTTTACAAGTTAGGGTTAGGGGTAGGGTTAGGGTTATGATTACCGTTAGGGTTAGGGTTAGGGTTAGGGTTAGGGTTAGGGTTAGGGTTAGGATTAGTGTTAAGTTTTGGATTAGGGGTCAGGTGTTGGGTTAGGGTTAGGGTTAGGGTTAGGATTATGGTTAGGGTTAGTTTAGGATTAGGGTTAGGGGCTAGGTGGTAGGGAGAGTGTTAGTGTTAGGCGTCGGGTTACTGTTAGTGGTAATGTTATGATTAGGTTTAGGTTTAGCGTTACGGTTAGAGTTAATATTAAGGTCAGTGTTAGGTTTACAGTTAGGTTTAGGGTTAGGTTTAGGCCTGGGGTTAGGGGTTAGGTGTTAGGGATATGGTTAGGGTTAGTATTAGGGTTAGTGTTAGGTTTAGGGTTAGGGTTAGGGTTCGGGATCGTGTTAGGGTTAGGGTTATGGTTAGGGGTTAGGGTTATTGTTCGGGTTCATGTTGGGATAGGTATAGGGTTAGGGTTAGGTTTATGTTTAGGGTTAGGTTTAGGGTTAGGCTTAGAGGGCTAGGGTTAGCTTTAGGTTTAGGGTTTGGGTTAGTGTTACTGTTATGGTTGGGTTAGGTTTAGGTTAGGGTTACGGTTAGTGTTAGGGTTCGGGTTAGAGTTTAGGGTAAGGTTAGGGTTAGGGTTAGGGTTTGGTTTTGTTATGGTTAGGGTTAGGTTTAGGGTTCAGGTTAGAGGTTAGTGTTAGGGTTATAGTTAGGGTTACAGTTATAGCTGGAGGTTAGATTTCGGGTTAAAGTTTCGGGTTAGAGCTAGGTTAGGGTTAGGGTTAGGGTTAGGATTAGGGTTATGTTTAGTGTTAATGTTCGATTCAGAGGTGAGGGTTAGGGTTAGGGTAAGTTTAAGAGGCATGTTTAGGTTTAGGGATAGCATTAGTGTTAGGCTTAGGGTTATCGTTAGAGATTAGTGTTAGGTTTAGGGTTAGAGTTTGTAGTTGTGTTAGGGTTAGGGTTAGGCTTAGAGGTTAGGGTTAGAGCTAGGGTTAGGGTTAAAACTTAGGTTAGGCTTAGGCTTAGAGTTAGTGTTAGGGTTAGAATTTGGTTAGGTGTTAGGGCTAGTTTTAGGGTAAGTTTTAGTGTTAGGTTTATCTTTAGGGTTAGGATTATGGCTAGAATTTAGGTTTAGGGTTAGTGTTAGTGTTAGGCTTAGGGTTACGGTTAGGCTTAGGGTTAGGATTACAATTTAGGGTTCAGATTAGGTTTAGGATTAATGTTACGGTTACCGTTAGGGTTAGGGTTAGGGTTAGGGGTAGGGTTAGGGTTAGGGTTAGGGGTAGGGTTAGGGTTAGGGTTAGGGTTAGGGTTAGGTGTTAGGGAGAGCATTATGGTTAGTCTTCAGACTACGTTTAGGTTTAGAGTTATGATTAGGTTTAGGGATAGGTTTAGCGTTATGTTTAGGGTTTGTTTTACGGTTGGGGTTAGGGTTAGAGTTAGGGTTAGGGGTAGGGTGTTAGGCATAGGTTTAGCGTTAGGGTTAGTGTTAGTTTTTGTTTTAGCGTTAGGTTTAGGGTTAGGCATGGTGTTAATGTTTAGGGTTAGTGTTAGTGTTAGGGTTATTGATAGGGTTCAGTTTGGGTTAGGGTTTAGGGTTAGGGTTAGGGTTATTGTTAGGGTTAGGTTTAGGTTGAGGCTTATGGTTAGTGTTTGGGTTAGGTTTAGGGTTAGGGTTAGGCTTAATTCTATGTTTAGGGCTAGTGTTAGTGGTTAGGTTTTAGGGAGAGTGTTAGGGCTAAGCTTTGTTTTATGGTTAGGTTTAGGGTTCCGATTAGGTTTAGCCTTTAATTTACAGTAAGGTTTAGGGTTAGGGTTATGGTTAGTGTTAGGTTTAGGGGTACAGTTTAGGGTAAGAGTTAGGTTTAGTGTTAGGTTTATGGTTAGTTTAAGGGTTAGGTTTAAGTTTCGGGTTAGGTTAAGTGTTAGGGTTCGGAAGAGGTTTTGGCTTAGAGTTAGAGTTAGGGTTAGAAGTTAGGTTTAGTGTTAATGTTAGGGTTAGGTTTAGGTTTAGCTTAAGGTTAGAGGTTGATGTTAGGTTTAGGGTTAGGGTTAGGTTTAGGGTTTGAGTTACGGTTAGGTTTATGGTTAGAGGTATGGGTTAGACTTATGGTAGGGTTAGGGTTAGGGTTAGGCATTACGGTTGGGGTTAGGGTGAATTGTAGGGTTAGGCTTAGTCTTAGGGTTAGGGATTAAGTTTAGGTTTTGGATTAGTGTTATGGTGAGGGTTATGTTTAGCGTTAGGTATCGGGTTAGGGTTCGCTTTAGGGTTAGACTTTAGTGTTAGGGTTAGGGTTAGTGTTAGTGTTAGGTTTAGGGTTATAATTTAGGGTTAGAATTTGCATTAGGTTTAATATTAGGTTTAGGCTTATTGTATAGATAGGGTGATGGTTACGGTTAGGGTTAGGGTTATGGTTAGGTATTACAGTCAGGCTTAAAGTATGATTAGTGTTAGATTTAGGTTTAGGGTTAGAATTTATGTTTAGGGTGAGGCTTAGTGTTATGGTCAGGTTTAGGTTTAGGGTTAGGATTAGAATTTAGAGTTAGGGGTACAGTTAGTGTTATGGTTACTGTTAGATTTAGGGTTAGTGTTAGGGTTAAGTTTAGGGGTTAGTTGTTAGGGAGCGGTTAGGGTTAGACTTCAGGTTACGGTTAGTGTTAGGGTTACAATTATGTTTAGGGTTACTGCTAGGGAAAAAGATAGTGTTAGGTTTAAGGTTAATTTCAGGTTTAGGTTTAGGGTTAGGGTTAGGGGTTAGATGTTAAGGATAGGGTTAGGTTTAGGGTTAGTGTTAGGTTTACAGTTAGGTTTAGGGTTACAGATAGGGTTAGGATTATGCTTAGGATTAGGGTTAAAGTAAGGGTTAGGGTTAGGATTATGGTTAGGGTTAAGGTTAGAGGTTAGAGTTAAGTTCAGTGTTAGAGTTTGGGATTAGCGTTAGTGTTAGGGTTAGGCTTAGAGGTTATGGTTAGGGTTAGTGTTAGGGTTAGGGTTAACGCTCTACTTTAGGGTTAGGGTTATGGTTATAGGTAGTGTTAGGTTTAGAGGTTAGTGTTAGCGTTAGATTTAGGGTTAGGTTTCAGTTTAGGGTTAGGGTTAGGGTTAGGATTAGGTTTAGTGTTAGAGTTAGGGATAGGGTTACGGTTAGGCTTTGGTTTATGATTATATTTCGGGTTAGGGTTATGGTTAGGGTTAGAGTTGGGTTGAGGTATAGTGTTAGGGTTAGAATTTAGTTTTAGTGTTAGTTTTTGGGTTAAAGTTAGGGATAGGTTAGTGTTAGGGTTATAGATGGGGTTAGAGATTAAGTTTAGGGTTAGCATCATGGTTAGGGTTACGTTTAGGGTTAGGCTAAGAGTTAAATGTTAGTGTTAGTGTGAGGGTTAGTGTTAGGGTTAAGCTTTAGGTTTTGTGCTACAGTGAGGGTTAGGGTTAGAGTTAGGTTTAGGTTTAGGGTTAGAGTTTAGTGTTAGGGTTATGTTTAGGGTTAGGGTTAATGTTAGGATTAGAAGTTAGTGTTATGGTATGGTTAGGGTTATGGTTACGGTTAGGGTTAGGGTTAGTGTTCGGGTTAGGGGTAGGAGTTAGGTGTTAGGGAGTGGCTTATGGTTATGCTTCAGTTTACCGTTAGAGTTAGGGTTACAATTAGGTTTAGGTTTAGGGTTAGGGTTAGGTTTATGGTTAGTTTTAGGGTTAGTTTTAGTGTTAGGGTTAGGGGTTAACTGTAAGGTATAGGCTTAGTGTTATGGTTAGGGTTAGGGTTAGGTTTATGGTTAGGGTTAAGGTTAGGTTTACGGTTAGTTTTATATTTACAGTTAGTTCTAGGGTTAGGGTTAGCATTTAGTGTTTGGATTAGTGTTAGGTTTATGGTTAGAGGTTAGCGTTAAGTTTAGTGTTAGAGTTTGGTGTTAGGGATAGGGTTAGGGTTAGGCTTAGATTTTGTGGTTATTCTTTGTGTTAGGGTTATCATTAAAGATTAGGTTTTGGGTTAGAGTTAGGCTTAGGATTAGGGTTAGTGTTAGGGTTAGGGTTAGGGTTAGGGTTAGAGGCATGGGTTAAGGTTATGGTTATGCTTAGGGTTAGTGTTTTGCTAGGGTTAGTGTTAGGGTTAGGCTTACGTATTACAGTGAGGTTCTGGCTTAGTTTAAGGTATAGGCTTAGGGTAAGGGTTAGGGTTAGGGATTAATGTTAGATTTAGGGTTATGGTTATGATTAGAGTTAGAGTTAGGATTAGAAGTTAGTTTTAGGGGTAGGGTTAAATTTATGGTTACACTTAGTGTTAGGGTTAGTGTTAAGCTTAGGGTTAGAAATTAGGTGTTAGGGAGAGGATCAAGATTAGGCTTCGGTTTATGGTTATCGTTAGGGTTACGATTCGGTTTAGGGTTACTCTTAGGGTTAGTTTCAGGGTTAGGTTTAGTGTTAGTTATAGGGTTAGGTTTATGGTTAAGGTTAGGGTTACAGTTAGGGTTATGGGTAGGGTTAGGGTTAGTGTTACCGATAGAGTTTAGGGTTAGGTTTATGGTTAGAGGTATGGGTTAGCGTTAGGTTTAGGGTTAGGGTTATGGTTAGCTTTAGGGTTAGCGTTACTTTTAGGGTTAGGGTTAGATTTAGTGTTAGAGGTATGAGTTAGGGTTAGGGTTAGGTTTAGGGTTATGGTAGGTGTAGCGTTAAGTTAGGGTTACGTATTACAGTCAGTGTTAGTGTTAGTTTAATGGGTAGGTTTAAGATTAGGGTTAGCAATTAAAGTTCGGTTTATTGATAGGTTTATGACTAGGGTTATGGTTAGGGTTAGTGTTAGTTTTAGGCTTAGAGTTTAGTGTTATGGTTAGGTTTAGGGATATTGTTAGTGTTAGGGTTAGGTTTCGGTTTAGAATTTAGGGTTAGGGTTAGGCTTAGAGATTATGGTTATGGTGAGTGTTACGGTTAGGGTTAAAGCTTAGGTTTAGGTTTAGTGTCACGGTTAGGGTTAGGGTTAGGTTTAGAGGTTAATGTTAGGGTTATGTTTCGGTTAGTGTTAGGGTTAGGATTAGGTTATGTTTAGGTTTAGGGCTAGTGTTAGCTTTAAGGATAGAATTAGGGTTAGGGTTAGGGTTAGGGTCATGGTTAGGCTTTGGGTTACGGTTATTGTTAGGGTTAGGGTTATGGTAAGGGTTAAGTTTAGGTTGAGGTTTAGGGTTAGGCTTAGGGTTAGGGTTAGAAATTTGGTTTAATGTTAGGTTTAGGGTTACGGATAGGGATAGGTTTAGGGTTAAGGTTAGTGTTAGAGGTTAGGGTTAGTGTTAGGGTTAGCTTTAGGGTTAGGATTAGAGGTATGGTTTAGGTTTAGGTTTAGGGGTAGGATAAATTTTAAGGTTAGGGTTAGAAATAATGTCAGGGGTTAGGTGTAAGGAGAGTGTTAGGGGTAGGCTTCATTTTATGGTTAGGGTTAAGTTTACGCTAGGTTTAGGGTTAGTATTAGGGTTAAGGTTAGAGATTAGAATTAGGGTTAGGGATAGCTTTAGTGTTTTGGTTACAGTTAGAGTTTAGGTTTAGTGTTAGTGTTAGGGTTAGGGTTAGTGTTAGTGTTAGGGTTATGCTTAGAGGTTAGCGGTAGGTTTAGTGTTAGGGTTAGGTTTATGGTTAGGGTTAGGATTAGCTTTATGGTTGGGGTTATGGTAGTGTTAGTGTTAGGGTTAGTTATTACTGTCAGGTTTAGTGTTTGTTTAAGGGGTAGGGTTAGGGTTAGGGATTAATGTTAGGTTTGCGTTAGTGTTATATTTAGGGTTAGGGTTAGATTTAGTGTTATGCTTAGGGTTAGGTTTTGGTTTAGAGTTTAGGGTTAGGGTTAGGGTTAGGATTAGGAATAGAATTTAGTGTTAGGCTTATGTTTAGGATTAGGGTTACAGTTAGGGTTAGGGTTAGGTTTAGGTTTAGGTTTACGTTAGTTTTAGGGTGAGGTTTAGGGTTAGGTTTAATGCTTAAGTGTTATGGATAGAATTAGGTTTAGTGTTAGAGTTAGGGTTAGGGTTAGGTTTATTGTTAGTTTTAGGGTTAGAATTAGGGTTAGGGTTATGGGTAAAGTGTAAGGGTAGGTTTAGGGTTATTGTTAGGGTTAGGGTTACGGTTAGGGTTAGAGTTAGGTTTACAGCTAGGTTTTGGTTTATGGATAGTGTTAGTGTTAGGGTTAGGCTTTAGGCTTAGGCTTAGGGTTAGGTTTATTGTTATGATTGGGCTTAGGGTTATGGTTAGAGGTAATCATTAAGTTTAGTATTAGAGTTTGGTGTTAGGGTTAGGGTTAATGTTAGGGTTAGCATTAGGGTTTATGGTTATGGTTATGGTTAGGGTTAGGGTTAGTCTTTGTGTTAGGGTTAGAGATATGAGTTAGGGTTGTGGTTAGGGTTAGGGTTAGGGTTAGGGTTAGGTTAGGGTTAGGGTTAGGGTTAGGGATTAATGTTAAGTTTAGGGTTATGGTTATGGTTAGTGTTAGGGTTAGGGTTAGGGTTAGGAATAGACGTTACGGTTATTGGTAGGTTTAAGATTATGGTTACGGTTAGGTTTAGGGTTAGGGTTAGGTTTAGGGTGAGGGGTTAGTTGTTAGCGAGAGGGTTAAGATTAAGCTTCGGGTTACAGTTAGCATTAGGGTTATGATTAAGTTTAGGGTTAGACTTAAGATTAGGTTGATGTTTAGGTTTAGTGTTAGTTTTAGGGTATGTTTAGAGTTTGGGTTGGGGTTAGGTGTTATGAATAGGGACAGGGTTAGGGTTAGGGTTAGGTTTATGTTTAGGATAAGGGTTCGGTTTACAGTTAGGTTTAGATTTAGGAATAGTGTTAGGTTTAGGTTTAGGGTTAGGTTTAGGGTTAGGTTTAAGTTTAGGGTTAGGTTTAGGGTTAGGGTTAGAAGTTGGTTTAGTTTTAGGGTTAGCGTTAGGGTTAAAGTTAGGGTTAGTGTTAAATGTTGGGCCTAAGTTTAAGGTTAGGATTAGGGCTTTTATTACGCTTGGTGTTTATGGTTAGGGTTAGTGTTAGAGTTAGGGTTAAGGCTAGAGGTTAGCATTAGGTTTAGGGTTAGAGTTTGTGTTTGCGGTTAGGGTTAGGGTTAGTCTTAGAAGTTATGGTTAAGGTGAGCATTAGGGTTAGTTTTAAAACTTAGATTTAGTGTTAAAGTTAGGGTTAGGTTTAATTTAAGGGTTAGATTTAGGGTTAGGGTTAGGGGTTAGTTCTTCATGACAGTGTTAGGGTTAGGGTTAGTGTTAGGGAAAATATTAGGCTTAGGGTTAGGGTGTAAGCTAGGGTTAATATTATGGTTAGTTTAGGGTTAGGGTTAGGCTTAGAGGTTATGGTTAAGGTTAGGGTTAGTGTTAAAGCTTAGGTTTAGGGTTAGGTTTAGGGTTTGGGTTAGGGTAGGGTTAGGGTTAGGATTAAGTTTACAGTTATGTTTAGGATTACAGACAGTGTTAGTGTTAGGGTTAGGCTTTAGCCTTAGGGTTAGGGTTAGGGTTAGGATTAGGGTTAGGTTTATGTTTGGAGGTAAGCATTAAGTTTAGTGTTAGAGTTTGGGTTTAGGGTTAGGGTTTGGGTTAGGGTTAGGCTTAGGGTTTATGGTTAGGGTTAGGGTTAGTGTTAATGTTAGGGTTAGTCTTTGGGTTAGGGTTAGAGGTATGGGTTAGGGTTATCGTTGGGGTTAGGGTTAGGCTTAGTGTTATGCTATGGTTACATTTAGGGTTAAGGTTAGTTATTACAGTTAGGTTTAGGGTTAGTTTAAGGGGTAGGATTAGGGATTAATGTTATGTTTAGGGTTATGGTTATGGTTAGTGTTAGGGTTAGGGTTAGTGTTAGTGTTAGGATTAGATGTTAGGGTTAGAGGTAGGGTTAGGGTTATGCTTACAGTTACGTTTAGTGTAAGGTTTAGGTTTAGCGGTTAGTTGTTAGATAGAGGGTTAAGTTTAGGCTTCGATTTAGAGTTAGCATTAGGGTTACGATTTAGTTTAGGGTTAGGCTTTGGATTAGGGTTAAGTTTAGGTTTAGTGTTAGTTTTATTGTTAGGTTTAGGGTTTGGGTTGGGGTTAGGTGTTAGGAATAGTGATAGGGTTAGGTTTAGGGTTACAGTTAGGTTTAGGATAATGTTTAGGTTTACCGTTATGTTTAGGTTTAGGAATAGTGTTAGGTTTACAGTTAGGGTTTAGGGTTAGGTTTATGGTTAGTGTTAGGGTTAGGGTTAGGGTTAGGGTTAGGGTTAGGTTTAGGTTTAGGGTTAGGGTTAGTGTTATGGTTAGAAGTTGGTTTAGTGTTAGGGTTAGAGTTAGGTTTAGGATTAGATTTTAGGGCTAAGGTTAAATTTAGCATTAGGTTTAGTGTTACAGTTAGAATTTATGGTTATGGTTTGTGTTACAGTTAGTGTTAACTTTAGGGTTAGGGTTAGGTTTAGAGGTTAGCATTAGGTTTAGGGTTAAAGTTTGTGTTTAGGGTTAGGGTTCAGGTTAGTGTTAGACGTTATGGTTAAGAATAGGGTTAGGGTTAGTGTTAAAACTTAGGTTTAGTTTAGGGTTAGGGTTAGTTTTATGGTTAGATTTAGGGTTAGGTTTAGGGGTTAGGTGTTCGTGGTAGTGTTAGTTTTAGGGTTAGTTTTAGGATTAGGTATATTATTAGGGTTAGGTTAGGGTTAGGGTTAGGGTTAAGATTAGTGTTAAGGATAGCATTACAGTAAGGTTTATGGTTATGGATAGTGTTAGGGCTAGGCATAGGGTTAGGGTTAGGGTTAGGGTTAGGGTTTGTCTTAGAGTTACGGTTAGGTTTAGGCTTAGAAGTTATGGTTAGGTTTAGCATTAGTGTCACCGTGAAAGCTTAGGGTCATGGTTAGGGTTACGCTTAGGGTTAGCGTTAGGTTTAGAGGTTAGAGTTTGGGGTTAGAGTTATGGTTAGGGTTAGGCTTAGAGGTTATGGTTAGGGTTAAAGCTTAGGTTTATGGTTAGGGTTCAGGTTAGGGTTAGGGTTGGTTTAGAGGATAGTGTTAGTGTTAGGTTTAGGGTTATTGTTTGTGTTAGGATTAGGGTTACGTTTTGAGTTAGGTTTAGGTTTAGGTTTAGAGTTAGGTCTAGGGTTAGAATTACTGTTAATGTTAGGGTTAGGGACAGGGTTACGGTTAGGCTTTAGGTTAGGGTTAGGTTAGGTTAGGTTTATGGTTAGGGTTAGGTTGAGTTTTAGGGTTAGGGTTAGTTTTACGGTTAGGGTTAGAAGTTAGGATTAGTGTTAAGTTTAGGGTTAGGGTTAGAGATAGGTTAGTGTTAGTGTTAGGGTTAGAGGTTAAGGTTAGGGGTAGGGTTAGGCTTAGAGCTATGGTTCGGGTTAGGTTTAGGGTTTGTGTTAGGGTTAGGTTTAGTAGTTAGGTGTTAGGGTGAGTGTTCTGGTTAAGCTTCGGGGTATGGTTCATTTTAGGGTTACGATTAGATTTAGGGTTAGGGTTAGGGTTAGAGTTAGGGTCAGAGTTAGGTTTACGGTTATGTTTAGTGTTAGGTTTAGCATTAGGGTTAGTGGTTAGTTGTTAGGGATAGTGTTAGGATTAGGGTTAGGGTTAGGGTTAGGTTTAATATTAAGGTCAGAGTCAAGTTTACAGTTAGGTTTAGGGTTAGGTTTAGGGTTAGGGTTAGGGGTTAGGTGTTAGGAATATGGTTATGGTTAGGTTTATCGTTATAGCTGGTTTAGGGTTAGGTTTACGTTTAGGTTTTGCGTTATGGCTAGAGTTAGTGTTATGGTTAGAGTTTAGGGTAAGGGTTAGATTTAGGGTTAGGTTTAGGATTAGGTTTATGCTTATGGTTAGAGAGTAGTGATAGGTTTAGTGTTAGAGTTTGGATTTAGGGTTAGGGTTAGGGTTAGGCTTAGATGTTATTGTTAGAGTTAGTGTTAGGATTAGGATTAAAGCTTAGGTTTAGGGTTTGAGTTACGGTTAGGGTTAGGGTTAGGGTTACATTTTAGTGTTATGGTTAGGTTTAGTGTTAGTGTTAATGGGTTAGGGTTAGGGTTAGGGTTAGAGTTAGGGATATGGTTACAGTAAGGCTTTTGGTTACGGTTAGAATTATGGTTAGAGTTATGTTTAGAGGTAAGTTTTAGGGTTAGTGTTAGCATTAGGGTTAGTTTTACGGTTAAGCTAGGGTTAGGGTTATGGTTAGGGTTAGTGTTATGGTTAGCATTAGATGTTAGGGTTAGGGTTAGGTTTAGGGTTAGGGTTAGGGCTTGTGTTAAGTTTATGTTTTGGGTTAGGGTTAGAGTTAGAAGTTAGGGTTAGTTTTAGCGTTAGGGTTAGGGTTACAGTTAGGGTTAGTATTAAGTTTAGGGTTAGGATTTAGGGTTAGTGTTAGGGTAAGGGTCAGTATTAGCATTACGGTTAGGCTTAGGATTACAGTTAGGGTTAGGGTTACGATTAGGTTTAAGGTTAGGCTTAGGGTTATGTTTAGGGTTACGTTTAGGTTTAGGGTTAGGCTTAGGGATTACGTGTTTGGAAAGTGTTAGTGTTGGGTTAGGGTTAGGTTTAGGGTTAGGGTTAGGGTTAGGGGTTAGGTGTTAGGGAAAAGGTTAGGGTTAGGTTGAAGGTTAGGGATAGGGTTAGGTTTAGTTTGAGAGGCATGGGTTAGGGTTAGGTTAGGGATAGGGTTACATTAGGGTTAGGGTTAGGGTTACTGTTAGAAGTATAGGTTAATGTTAGGGTTAGGGGTAGGTTTAGAGTTTGGGATAGGGTTATGGTAGGTTTAGGGTTAGTGTAAGGGCTAGATATTACTGTCGGGTTGGTGTTAGTTTAAGGGTTAGTGTTCGGGTTAGGGTGAGGTTTAGGCATACGGTTATGTTTAGAAGTTAGCTTTAGTTTTAGGGTTAGGGTTAAGGTTACAGTTTAGGCTTAGCGTTAGGGTTAGGTTTAGGGTTAACGTTAGGGTTAAGATTAGAAGTTAGGGGTAGGTTTAGGGTTATGATTATGGTTAGGGTTAGTATTAGGATTAGGGTTAGTGTTAGGGTTAGGTTTAGGGTTAGGGTTACTTTTAGGTTTAGAAGATGTTTAGTGTTAAGGTTAGTGTTATGGTTAGGTTTAGCGATAGAATTAGGGTTAGGGTTATATTTTAGGGTTAGTGTTAGTTTTAGGGTTAGTGTTACGGTTAGAGGATAGGGTTAAGGTTAGGATTAGGGTTATGGTTAGAGGTCAGCGTTAAGTTGAGTGTTAGAGTTGGGTGTAGGGTTAGGGTTAGGGTTAGGCTTAGATGTTATGGTTAAGGTCAGGGTTAGGTTTAGGTTTAAACTTAGGTTTATGGTTAGGATTAGCGTTTGAGTTACGGTTACGGTTAGGGTTAGTGTTAGGTTTAGTGTTAGGGTTAGGTTTAGGGGTTAGGTGTTAGGGAGAGTCTTAGGGTTAGGCTTTGTGTTAAAATTAATTTTAGGGTTATGATTAGGTGTAGGGTTAGCATTAGTGTAAGAGTTAGTGTTAGGGTTAGGTTTAGGGTTAGGTTTATGGGTTTAGTGTTAGGGATAGGATTAGGGTTGTGTTTAGGTTAAGGGTTAGGGTTAGAGTTACATTTATGGTTAGTTTTTGGGTTATGGTTAGTTTTAGGGTTAAGGTTAGGCTTTAGGTTTAGGGTTAGGATTAGCTTTAGGATTAGGGTTAGGGTTATGGTTAGAGTTTAGGTTTAGGTTTAGTGTTCGAGTTTGGTTTTACGGTTAGGGTTTGGGTTTGCCTTAGAGTTTATGGTTAGGCTTAGTGTGAGGGTTATCGTTAAAGCTTTGGCTTTGGCTTAGGGTGAGGGTCAGGATTAGGGTTAGTGTTACGGTTACTGTTAAGGTAAGGGTTTGAGGTATGGGTTAGGGTTATGGTTTGGGTTAGGTTTACTGTTAGGGTTATGCTAGGGTTAGAATTAGTGTTAGGTTTAGGTATTACACTCAGGTTTAGAGTTAGTTTAAAGGGTAGGGTTAGGGTTAGTGATTAATGTTAGTTTTAGGGTTATGGTTATGATTAGGGTTAGGGTTTGGGTTTGGGTTAGGGTTAGGGTTAGGATTAGAAGTAAGGGCTAGGGGTAGTGTTAGGTTTATGGTTACCGTTAGGGTTAGGTTTAGTGTTAGGGTTAGGCTTAGGGGTTAGGTGTTAGGCAGTGGATTAAGATTAGACTTTGGCTTATGGTTAGCATTTGGGTTAAGATTAGGTTTAGTGTTAGGCTTAGGTTTAGGGTTACGTTTAGGTTTAGTGTTTGTTTTAGGGTTAGGTTTATGGTTAGGGTTGGGGTTTGGTATTAGTGATAGGGTTAGGGTTAGCCTTAGCTTTAGAGTAAGGGTTAGCTTTACCGTTAGGGTTAGGGCTAGGAATCATGTTAAGTTTAGTGTTAGGGTTTAGGGTTAGGTTTAGGGTTAGGGTTAGGTATAGGGTTAGGGTTAAATTTAGGTTTAGTTTTAGGGTTAGAAGTTAGTTTAGTGTTAGTGTTGGGGTTAGAGTTAGAGTTAGAGTTAGAGTTAGAGTTAGAGTTAGAGTTAGGGTTAGATGTTAGGGTTAGGGTTAGTGTTACCGTTAGGGTTAGGGTTAGGTTTAGGCTTAGTGTTACGGATAAATTTTAGGGTTAGTTTTATGGTTAGAGTTAGTGTTAAGGTTAGGCTTAGGTTTATGGTTAGAGGTCTGCATTAGGTTTAGTGTTAGAGTTTGGCTTTAGGTTTAGGGTTAGGTTTAAGCTTAGAGGTTATGGTTAATGTTAATGTTAGGGTTAGGGTTAAAACCTAGGTTTAGGTTTAGGGTTAGTTTTAGGGTTAGGGTTATTGTTAGGATTATTGTTAGGGTTAAGCTTAGGGGTTAGGTGTTAGGGAAAGTGTTAGTGTTAGGGTTAAGGTTAGGGTTAGTGTTAGTTTTAGGGTAATATGTATGGATTAGGGTTACGGTTAGTGATAGGGTTAGCATTAGGGTTAGAGGTATGTGTTAGGTTTAGGGTTAGGATTAGAATTAGGTTTAGTTTTAGGCTTAGGATAAGGTTTAGTGTTCAAAGTTAGGTTTAGTGTTAGTTTTAGGGTTAGATTTAGGGATAGGTTAGGGTTAGGGTTAGGGTTAGAGGTTAAGGTTAGGATTAGGGTTAGGATTAGTGTTAGGGTTAGGGTTAGGGTTAGGGTTAGGGTTAGGGTTAGAGGTATGGGTTAGGGTTAGGGTTAGGGCTAGGGTTAGGATAAGGGTTAGTGTTAGTGTTAGTGATAGGGTTACGGTTAGTCTTTGTGTTATGTTTAGGTTTAGGGTTAGGGTTAGAGTTTAATGTCAAGGTTAGAGTTAGGATTAGGGTTAGGGTTATGATTAGAAGTATGGGTTAGGATTAGGTTTAGGGGTTGGGTTAGAGTTATGGTTAGGGTTATTGTAGGTTTAGCGTTAGGGTTAGGGCTAGATATTACTGTCAAGGTTAGTGTTTGTTTAAGGGTTCGGGTTCGGGTTAGGGTTCAGGTTAGGCTTAGGGTTATGTTTAGAAGTTAGCTTTAGTTTTAGGGTTAGGTTTAGGGTTACAGTTTAGGCCTAGCGTTAGGGTTAGGTTTAGGGTTAACGTTTGGGTTAGGATTAGAAGTTAGTGTTAGGTGTAGGGTTAGGGTTATGATTACGGTTAGGGTTTGTGTTAGGATTAGGGTTAGTGTTAGGGTTAGGTTTAGGGTTAGGGTTACATTTAGGTTTAGGGGTAGGGTTACTTTTAGGGTTAGAAGTTGGTTTAGTGTTAAGGTTAGGGTTAGGGTTAGGTTTAGCGATAGAATTAGGGTTAGGGTTAGGGTTAGCCTTAGGGTTATGCTAGGTTTAGGATAAAGTTTATGTATTACACTCAGGTTTAGGGTTAATTTAAGGGGTAGGTTTAGGGTTAGATTTAGGGTTAGGGATTAATTTTAGGTTTAGGGTATGGTTATGGTTAGGGTTAGGGTTAGTGTTCAGGTTAGGGTTAGGTTTAGGATTAGAAGTAAGGGTTAGTGGTAGGGTTAGGTAGTTAGGGTTAGTGTTAAGGTTAGGGTTGGGAGTTAGGTGTTAGGGAGAGGATTAACATTCAACTTCGGCTTATGGTTAGCGTTAGGGTTACGTTTAGGTTTAGGTTTAGGTCTAGGGTTACGGTTAGGGTTAGATTTAGTGTTTGTTTTAGTGTTAGGTTTATGGTTAGGGTTGGGGTTTGGTATTAGTGATAAGGTTAGGATTAGCCATAGTTTTAGAGTAAGGGTTGCCTTTACCGTTAAGGTTAGGGCTAGGAATAGTGTTAGATTTAGAGTTAGGGTTTAGGGTTAGGGTTAGGGTTAAATTTAGGTTTTGGGTTAGGGTTAGTTTTACGGTTAGAAGTTAGTTTAGTGTTAGTGTTGGGGTTAGGGTTAGAGTTAGAGTTAGGGTTAGATGTTAGGTTTAGGGTTAGGGTTATCATTAGGGTTAGGGTTAGGTTTAGGGTTAGTGTTATGGATAAAGGTTAGGGTTAGTTTTGGGGTTAGAGTTAGTTTTAAGGTTAGGCTTAGGGTTACGGTTAGAGGTCAGCGTTAGGTTTAGTGTTAGAGTTTGGGTTTAGGTTTAGGGTTAGGTTTAAGCTTAGAGGTTATGTTTCAGTGTAATGTTAGGGTTAAAACTTAGGTTTAGGTTTGGGGTTAGTGTTAGGTTAGGTTTACTGTTAGGATTAGTGTTAGGGTTAGGCTTAGGATTTAGGTGTTATCGAAAGTATTAGGGTTAGGGTTAGGTTTATGTTTTCGGTTAGAGGTATGGATTAGGGTTAGGGTTAGGGTTAGGGTTAGGGTTAGGGTTAGGGTTAGTGTTAGGGATAGGCTTAGGGTTACTGATAGGTATAGTTTTAGGCTTAGGATTAGGTTTAATGCTCAAAGTTAGGTTTAGTGCTAGTTTTAGGGTTAGGGTTAGTGATAGGTTAGGGTTAGAAGTTAAGGTGAGGATTAGTGTTAGTGTTAGGGTTAGAGGTATGGGTTAGGGTTAGGTTTAGGGTAGGGTTAAAGTTAGGGTTAGGGTCATGGTAGGCTTAGGTTTAGGGTGAGGGCTAGATATTACTGTCAGGGTTAGTGTTTGTTTAAGTGTAAGGGTTCGGGTTAGGGTGAGGATTAGGCTTAGGGTTATGTTTAGAAGTTAGCTTTAGTTTTAGGGTTAGGTTTAGGGTTACAGTTTGGGCCTAGCGTTAGGTTTAGGTTTACGGTTAAAGTTAGGGTTAGGATTAGAAGTTAGTGTTAGGTGTAGGGTTAGGGTTATGATTACGGTTTGGGTTTGTGTTAGGATTAGGATTAGTGTTAGGGTTAGGTTTAGGGTTAGGGTTACATTTAGGTTTAGGGTTAGGGTTACTTTTAGGTTTAGAAGTTGGTTTAGTGTTAAGGTTAGGGTTAGGGTTAGATTTAGCGATAGAATTAGTTTTAGGGTTATATTTTAGGGTTAGGGTTAGGGTTACGGTTAGGGATAGGGTTAGGGTTAGGGTTAGGGTTAGTGTTACGGTTAGAGTATAGGGTTAAGGTTATGATTAGGGTTATGGTTAGAGGTTAGCGTTAAGTTTAGGGTTATAGTTGGGGTTAGGGTTAGGGTTAGGGTTAGGCTTAGATGTTATGGTTAAGGTTAGGGTTAGGTTTAGGTTTAAACTTAGGTTTATGGTTAGGGATAGCATTAGAGTTATGGTTATGGTTAGGGTTAGTGTTAGGTTTAGTGTTAGGGTTAGTTTAGGGGTTAGGTGTTATGGAGAGTCTTAGGGTTAGGCTTTGTGTTAAGATTAATTTTAGGGTTATGATTAGGTTTAGGGATAGCGTTAGTGTAAGGGTTAGTGTTAGGGTTAGGTTTACTGTTAGTTTTAGGGTTAGGTTTAGGGTTAGTTTGAGGGGTTTACTTTTAGGGATAGGATTAGGGTTATGTTTAGGTTAAGGGTTAGTGTTAGAGTTATGTTTATGGTTAGTTTTTGGGTTATAGTTAGTTTTAGGGTTAAGGTTAGGCTTTAGGTTTAGGGTTAGGATTAGCATTAGGATTAGGGTTACGGTTATGGTTAGAGTTTAGGTTTAGGTTTAGTGTTAGAGTTTGGTTTTACGTTTAGGTTTAGGGTTAGGCTTAGAGTTTATGGTTAGGCTTAGTATTAGGATTATCATTAAAGCTTAGGTTTTGGGTTAGGATGAGGGTCAGGATTAGGGTTAGTTTTAGGTTTACTGTTAGGGTAAGGGTTAGAGGTATGGGTTAGTGTTATGGTTAGGGATAGGTTTAATGTTAGGGTTATGCTAGGGTTAGGGTTAGTCTTAGGGTTAGGTATTACAGTCAGGTTTAGGGTTAGTTTAAGGGGTAGGGTTAGGGTTAGGGATTAATGTTAGGTTTAGGGTTATGGTTATGGTTATGATTATGGTTAGGATTAGGGTTTCAGTTATGGTTATGGTTATGGTTAGGATTAGAAGTGTTAGGGGTTAGTAGGGTTAGTGTTAGGGTTAGGATTAGGGGTTAGGTGTTCGGGAGAGGAAAAGTTTAGACTTCGGCTTATGGTTAGTGTTAGGCTTACGATTAGGTTTAGGCTTAGTCTTAGGGCTAGGGTTAGTTTTAGTGTTACTTTTAGGGTTAAGTTTATGGTTGGGTTTGGGGTTTGCTGTTAGGGATAGGGTTAGGGTTAGGTTTAGGGTTAGTTTTAGGGTAAGGTTTAGGTTTATGGTTAGGGTTAGGGTTAGGAATTGTGCTAGGTTTAGGGTTAGTGTTTAGGGTTAGGTTTAGATTTAGGGTTAGGGTTAAAGTTAGAGTTAGGGTTAGGGTTAGATGTTAAGGTTAGGTTTAGGGTTAGGGTTAGGTTTAGGGTTAGTGTTACGGATAGAGTTTAGGGTTAGGTTTAGGGTTATGTTTAGAGGTTAGGGTTAGAGTTAGGGTTAGTGTTAGGTTTAGGGGTAGAGTTTAGGGTAAGGGTTATGTTTAGGGTTAGGTTTACGATTAGTTTTAGGGTTCGGGTTAGTTTTAGGGTTAGGGTTAGTGTTAGGGTTAATGTTATGATTAGGGTTAGGGTTAGGTTGAGGTTTAGGTTTAGGTTTAGGTTTAGTGTTAGTGTTGGTTTAAGGTTAGATTTAGCGTTAGGGTTAGGGTTAGGGGTTAGGGTTACGTTTCACGTAAGGTTTAGGGTTAGATTGAGGTTTAGGGTTAGGGTTAAGTTTAGCGTTAGGGTTAGAGATCAGTGTTAGGTTTAGGGTTAGGGTTGGGGTTAAGTTTAGGGTTAGGCTTATGTTTATAGTTATGGTTAGGGTTAGGGTTAGGGTAGGGTTAGGGTTAGTGTTAGGGTTAGTGTTAGGTTTAGGGTTAATGTTAGGTTTAGGATTAGAAATTAGAATTAGAGTTAATGTTAGAGTTACGGTTACGGTTCGGGTTAGGGTTAGGGCTAGGTTTAGGGTTAGTGTTTGAATTATGTTTAGGGTTAGGATTTAGGGCCAGGATTAGTGTTACGGTTAGGGTTAGGGTTAGGATTATGTTTAGGTTTAGGGTTAGGGAAAGCGTTATGGACAGGCTTGGGTTATGGTTAGGGTAATGTCAGGGTTATGTTTAGGTTTAGTGTTAGATTAAGATTTACGTTTAGGGTTAGGGTTAGGGTTAGGGTTAGGTTTAGGGTTAGGGTTAGGATTAGGGTTAGTGTTAGGGTTCGGGTTAGGGTTACGGTTAGGCTTTGGCTTATGGTTAGGTTAGATTTATGGTTACGTTTAGGGTTAGGTTGAGGTTTAGGGTTAGGGTTATGTTTAGGGTTAGAAGTTAGGGTTAGCGTTAGTTATAGGGTTGGGGTTAGGATTAGTGTTATGTTTGGGGTTAGTGTTAGGGTTAGAGGTTAAGGTTAGGATTCGAGTTAGGATTAGGGTTAGGGTTATGGTTAGGTTTAGAGGTATGTGTTACGGTTAGGTTTAGGATTAGTGTTAGTCTTAGGGTTAGGGATATGGTTATGGTTGTTCTTTTGGTTATGGTTAGGGTTGGGTTAGGGTTATGGTTAGGTTGAGGTTTAGGGTTAGGGTTAGTGTTAGGGTTAGGTTTAGAAGTTAGTTTTAGCGTTAGGTTTAGGGTTAGCGTTAGGGATAGTTTAGTGTTAGGGTTAGGGTTAAAGGTTAAGATTAGTGTTAGAGTTAGGGTTAGGGTTAGGGTTACAAGTATGTGTCAGGGTTACTTTTAGGGGTAGGGTTAGAGATAGGGTTAGGGTTATGGTAGGTTTAGTGTTAGGGTTAGGTCTAGGTATTACTGTCAGTGTTAGTGTTAGTTTAAGGGATAGGGTTTGGGTTAGGGTTAGGGTTAGGCTTAGATTTATGTTTAGAGTTAAGCTTTATGTTTAGGGTTAAGATTAGTGTTAGAGTTAGGGTTAGGGTTAGGGTTACAAGTATGTGTCAGGGTTACTTTTAGGGGTAGGGTTAGAGATAGGGTTAGGGTTATGGAAAGTTTAAGGTTTGGGTTAACTCTAGGTATTACTGTCAGGATTAGTGTTAGTTTAAGGGATAGGGTTTGGGTTAGGGTTAGAGTTAGGCTTAGGGTATGTTTAGAAGTATGCTTTACGTTTAGGGTTAGCGTTTGGGATAGTTTAGTGTTAGGGTTAGGGTTAAAGTTTAAGATTAGGATTAGAGTTAGGGTTAGGGTTAGAGGTATGTGTCAGGGTTACTTTTAGAGATAGGGTTAGAGATAGGGTTAGGGTTATGGTAGGTTTAAGGTTAGGGTTAGGTCTAGGTATTACTGTCAGGGTTAGTGTTAGTTTAAGGGATAAGGTTTGGGCTATGGTTAGGTTTAGGCTTAGGGTTATGTTTAGAAGTAAGTAGGTAAGGTTTAGGCTTAGGTATAGTGTTTGGGTTAGTGTTAGTGTTAGGGTTAGGTTTAGAATTAGAGTTTAGGTTTAGGTTTAGGTTTAGGCTTAAGGTTAGGGTTTGGGTTAGGTTTAGGATTACAATTTATGGTTGGGGTAGGGTTAGGGTTAGGGTTATATTTAAAGTTAGGGTTAGGGCTAGGTTTAGTGTTATAGTTAGAAGTTAGATGTTAGAGAGAGGTTTATGGTTAGGCTCCCGGTTATGGTTAAGTTTTGAGTTATGATTAGGTTTAGGCTTAGGGTTAGAGTTCTGGTTAGGGTTATGTTTAGGGTTAGGGTTAGATTTACAGGTAGGTTTAGGGTTAGGGTTAGGGGTTAGGTGTTAGCGACATGGTTAGGGTTAGTGTTAGAGTTAGGTATTACAGTGAGGCTTTGGGTTAGTTTAAGGAGTAGAGATATGGTTATGGTAACGGATTAATGTTAGGTTTAAGGTTAGGGTTATGGTTAGGTTTAGGGTTAGGGTTAGGTTTAGAAGTTAGGGTTAATGGTATGGTTAGGATTATGCTTAGTGTTAGGGTTAGTGTTAGGGTTAGGGTTAGGTGTTAGGGGTTATGGAGAGGGTTAAGATTCGGTTTCGGATTACGGTTAGTGTTAGGGTTACAATTAGCTTTAAGGTAAGGGTTAGTTTTATGGTTAGCTTTAGTGTTAGTTTTAGGTTTAGGTTTAGCGTTAGGGTAAGGGCTTAGGTGCTAGGAATAGGGATAGGGTTAGCGTTAGCTTTACGGTTAGCGTTAGGATTAGGGATAGTGTTACGTTTAGAGTTAGGGTTTACGGTAAGTGTTAGGGTTAAGGTTAGGGCTGGTATAGGTTCTGAGGTTAGTGTTAAGATTAGGATATGGTTAGTGTTAGTGATAGGGTTAGGGTTAGGTTTATGATTAGGGTGAGGGTTAGAGTTTAGGTGTTAGGAAGAGGGTTAGGGTTAGGCTTTGGTTTAGGGTTAGGGTTAGGGCTACGATTAGGTTTAGGGTTAGTGTTAGGTTTAGATTTAAGCTTAGTTTTAGAGTTAGGGATAGGGTTAGGGTTAGGGTTTAGGTGTTAGGAATAGTGTTAGTCTTAGTGTTAGGTTTAGGTTTATGGTTAGGGTTAGTGGGTAGTTTTAGGATTAGGATAAGGGTTAGTGTTAAGTTCAGGGTTAGGATTAAGGTTAGAGTTAGGGTTAAGTTTAGAGGTTAGTGTTCGTGTTAGGGTTAGCGTTAGGCGTAGAGTTACGTTAGGGTTAGGGTTATGGTTAGGGTTAGAGTTAAAGGTTAGGATTAAGGTGAGGGTTAGAAATTTGGTTTAATGTTAGTGTTAGGGTTAGGGTTAGTGTTAGTGTTAGGGTTAGAGGATAGTGTTAGGTTTAGAGTTAGGTTTAAGGTTAAGGTTAGGGTTAGGTTCAGTGTTAGAGGTACAGGTTAGGCTTAGGGTTAGGGTTAGGGTTAGTGTTAGGGTTAGTGTTAGGGTTAGAATTTAGGTTTAGGGTTAGGTTTAGGGTTAAGGTTAGTGTTAGGATTACGTTTAGGATTACAATGTATTGTTGGGTTAGGTTTAGTGTTATGTATTAGGGATAGTGTTAGCGTTAGGGTTAGTGTGAGGGTTAGTTTTAGGGTGGTATAGGGTAAGGTTTAGGGTTAGGGATAGTGTTAGGGTTAGGTTTAGGTTTAGGGTTAGGGATAGTGTTAAGCTTAGGGTTAGGTTTAAGTTTAGGATTACAATTTAAGGTTGGGGTAGGTTTAGTTTTATGGTTATGTTTAAGGTTAGGGTTAGGGCTAGGTTTAGGGTTAGAGTTAGGGGTTAGGTTTTAGGGAGAGTGTTAAAGTTAGGCTTCCAATTACGGTTAGGTTTTGGGTAACAATTAGGTTTAGGCTTAGGATTATGGTGAGTGTTACAGTTAGATTTAGGGTTAGGGTTAGATTTAGAGGTAGGGTTAGGCTTAGGGTTATGTGTTAGGGGTTAGCGACAGGGTTAGGGTTAGGTTTAGGGTTAGGTATTACCATCAGGCTTTGGGTTATTTTAAGCAGTAGAGTTAGAGTTCGGGTAAGGAATTAATATTAGGTTTAGGGTTAGGGTTATGGCTAGGTTTAGGGTTAGTGTTAGGATTAGAAATTAGGGTTAGTGGTAGGGTTAGGATTATGGTTACGGTTAGGGTTAGTGTTAGTGTTTGGCTTAGGGTTAGGGGTTAGGCTTTAGGGAGAGGTTTAACGTTAGGCTTGGGATTACGGTTAGGGTTCGGGTTATGATTAGCTTTAGGGTCAGGCTTAGGGTTAGGGTTAGTGTTAGGGTTAGGGTTAGGTGTTAGGGGTTATGGAGAGGGTTAAGATTCGGTTTCGGATTACGGTTAGTGTTAGGGTTACAATTAGCTTTAAGGTAAGGGTTAGTTTTATGGTTAGCTTTAGTGTTAGTTTTAGGTTTAGGTTTAGCGTTAGGGTAAGGGCTTAGGTGCTAGGAATAGGGATAGGGTTAGCGTTAGCTTTACGGTTAGCGTTAGGATTAGGGATAGTGTTACGTTTAGAGTTAGGGTTTACGGTAAGTGTTAGGGTTAAGGTTAGGGCTGGTATAGGTTCTGAGGTTAGTGTTAAGATTAGGATATGGTTAGTGTTAGTGATAGGGTTAGGGTTAGGTTTATGATTAGGGTGAGGGTTAGAGTTTAGGTGTTAGGAAGAGGGTTAGGGTTAGGCTTTGGTTTAGGGTTAGGGTTAGGGCTACGATTAGGTTTAGGGTTAGTGTTAGGTTTAGATTTAAGCTTAGTTTTAGAGTTAGGGATAGGGTTAGGGTTAGGGTTTAGGTGTTAGGAATAGTGTTAGTCTTAGTGTTAGGTTTAGGTTTATGGTTAGGGTTAGTGGGTAGTTTTAGGATTAGGATAAGGGTTAGTGTTAAGTTCAGGGTTAGGATTAAGGTTAGAGTTAGGGTTAAGTTTAGAGGTTAGTGTTCGTGTTAGGGTTAGCGTTAGGCGTAGAGTTACGTTAGGGTTAGGGTTATGGTTAGGGTTAGAGTTAAAGGTTAGGATTAAGGTGAGGGTTAGAAATTTGGTTTAATGTTAGTGTTAGGGTTAGGGTTAGTGTTAGTGTTAGGGTTAGAGGATAGTGTTAGGTTTAGAGTTAGGTTTAAGGTTAAGGTTAGGGTTAGGTTCAGTGTTAGAGGTACAGGTTAGGCTTAGGGTTAGGGTTAGGGTTAGTGTTAGGGTTAGTGTTAGGGTTAGAATTTAGGTTTAGGGTTAGGTTTAGGGTTAAGGTTAGTGTTAGGATTACGTTTAGGATTACAATGTATTGTTGGGTTAGGTTTAGTGTTATGTATTAGGGATAGTGTTAGCGTTAGGGTTAGTGTGAGGGTTAGTTTTAGGGTGGTATAGGGTAAGGTTTAGGGTTAGGGATAGTGTTAGGGTTAGGTTTAGGTTTAGGGTTAGGGATAGTGTTAAGCTTAGGGTTAGGTTTAAGTTTAGGATTACAATTTAAGGTTGGGGTAGGTTTAGTTTTATGGTTATGTTTAAGGTTAGGGTTAGGGCTAGGTTTAGGGTTAGAGTTAGGGGTTAGGTTTTAGGGAGAGTGTTAAAGTTAGGCTTCCAATTACGGTTAGGTTTTGGGTAACAATTAGGTTTAGGCTTAGGATTATGGTGAGTGTTACAGTTAGATTTAGGGTTAGGGTTAGATTTAGAGGTAGGGTTAGGCTTAGGGTTATGTGTTAGGGGTTAGCGACAGGGTTAGGGTTAGGTTTAGGGTTAGGTATTACCATCAGGCTTTGGGTTATTTTAAGCAGTAGAGTTAGAGTTCGGGTAAGGAATTAATATTAGGTTTAGGGTTAGGGTTATGGCTAGGTTTAGGGTTAGTGTTAGGATTAGAAATTAGGGTTAGTGGTAGGGTTAGGATTATGGTTACGGTTAGGGTTAGTGTTAGTGTTTGGCTTAGGGTTAGGGGTTAGGCTTTAGGGAGAGGTTTAACGTTAGGCTTGGGATTACGGTTAGGGTTCGGGTTATGATTAGCTTTAGGGTCAGGCTTAGGGTTAGGGTTAGTGTTAGGGTTAATTTTAGTTTTCGTTTTAGGGTTAGTTTTAGCATTAGTGTTAGGAATTAGGTTTTCGGGATAGGGTTAGGGTTAGGTTTACGGTTAGTGTTAGGGTTAGGGGTAGTGTTAGGTTTAGAGTTAGGGTTTAGGGTTAGTGTTAGGGTTAAGGTTAGGGGTAGTGTTAGGTTTAGTGTTAGACTTTAGGGTTATGGTTAGGTTAGGGTTAGGTTTAGGGTTAGTGTTATTGTTTGGGTTAGGCTTAGGGTTACGGTTAGTGTTATGTTTAGGGTTATGATTAGGGTGAGGTTTAGAGATTAGGTGTTAGGAAGAGGGTTAGCATTAGGCTTTGGGTTAGTATTAGCATTAGCATTACGATTAGGTTTAGTGTTATGGTTAGCCTTAGATTTTGGGTTAGTTTTAGACTTAGGGTTAGGGTTAGGGGTTAGATGTTAGGGATAGTGTTAGGGTTAGTGTTAGGTTTAGTGTTAGGGGTAGGGTTAGAGATATTGTTAGGGTTACTGGTTAAGTTTAGGGTTAGGATTACGGTTAGTGTTAGGGTTAAGTTTATAGGTTAGTGTTTGTGTTAGGGTTATGGTTAGGGTTAGTGTTAGGGTTAGGGTTAGTATTAGGGTTAGGATTAGATTTAGGCTTAGGGTTAGTTTTTGGTTCAGGTTTAAGGTTAGGGTTAGTGTTAGTGTTAGGGTTATGTGTAGTGTTAAGATTAGAATTTAGGGTTAGGCTTGGGGTTAGGATTAGGTTTAGGGTTAGGGTAGGTGTTAGGTGTTAGCATTAAGGTTAGGTTTAGGGTTAGTGTTATCGTTAGAGGTTAGCGTTAGGTTTAGGGTTAGGGTTATTGTTAGGGTTATGGTCAGCATTAGAGTTAAATTTAGGATTAAGGTTAGAGTTAGAAGTTTGGTTTTGTGTTAGTGTTAGGGTTAGTTTTAGGCTTAGTGTTAGGGTTAGAGGTTAGTGTTAGGTTTAGAGTTAGGTTTATGGTTAAGGTTAGGGTTAGTATAAGGATTAGGGTTAGTGTTAGGGTTAGAGGTATGGGTTAGGTTTAGGTTTAGGGTTAGGGTTAGGATTAGGGTTAGTGTTAGTGTTAGGGATAGGGATAGGGGTACGTTTAGGCTTTGGGTTATGGTTATGGTTAGGGTTAGGGTTAGAGGTTAATGTTAGGGTTAGAGTTATGGTTAGGATTAGGGTTATGTTTAGAAGTATGGGTTAAGTTTATGTTTAGGGGTAAGGTTAGAGTTAGGGTTAGGGTTATTGTAGGTTTGGGGTTAGCGTTAGGGCTAGATATTACTGTCAGGTTAGTGTTAGTTTAAGGGTTAGTGTTCGGGTTAGAGTTTAGGCTTAGGCTTAGGGTTAGGTTTAGGGTTAATGTATGGGTTAGGATTAGAATTTAGAGTTAGGTGTAGGGTTAGGTTTATGATTATGGTTAGGGTTAGTGTTAGGATTAGGGTTAGTGTTAGGGTTAGGTTTAGAGTTAGGGTTAGGTTTAGGTTTAGAGTTTGGGTTAGGATTAGGTTTAGAGTTAGGGTTACTGTTAGGGTTAGAAGTTGGTTTAGTTTTAAGGGTAGGGTTAGAATTAGAGAGAGAATTAGGGTCAGGGTTACATTTTAGGTTTAGGTTTAGGGTTAGGGTTAGTGTTACGGTTAGAGGACAGGGTTAAGGTTAGGGTTAGGTTTAAAGTTAGAGGTTAGTGTTAGGTTTAGGGTTAGAGTTGGGTTTAGGGTTAGGGTTAGTGTTAGGCTTAGATGTTATGGTTAAAGTTAGGGTTAGCTTTAGGGTTTAAAGTTAGGTTTAGTTTTAGGGTTAGGGTTAGGTTTAGGGGTTAGGTGTTAGGGAGAGGCTTAGGGTTAGGTTTTGGGTTACAGTTAGTGCTTGGGTTATGATTAGGTTTAGGGTTAGGGTTAGTTTTAGGGTTCGCTTTAATTTTAGTTTTAGAGTTAGGTTTTGGGTTAGGATTAGGTGTTTAGTGTTATGGATAGGATTAGAGTTATGTTTAGTTTAAGGGTTAGGGTTAGAGTTAGGTTTACAGTTAGTTTTAGGGTTATGGTTAGTTTTAGGGTTAAGGTTATGCTTTAGGTTTAGGTTTAGGGTTAGGGTTAGTGTTAGGATTAGGGTTAGGGTTATGGTTAGAGTTTAGGTTTAGGTTTAGTGTTAGAGTTTGGTGTTACTGTTAGGCTTACGGTTAGGCTTAGAGTGTATGGTTAGGCTTAGTATTAGGGTTATCGTTAAAGCTTAGGTTTTGGTTTAGGGTGAGGGTCAGGATTAGGGTTAGTGTTAGGGTTAGTGTTAGGGTAAGGGTTAGAGGTATTGGTTAGGGTTATGCTTAGGGTTAGGGTTAGTGTTAGGGTTATGCTAGGGTTAGGGTTAGTGTTAGGGTTAGGTTTTACAGTCAGGTTTAGGTTTACTTTAAGGGGAAGGGTTAGGGATAGGGATTAATGTTAGGTTTATGGTTATGGTTATGGTTAGGGTTAGGGTTTGGGTTAGGTTTAAGGTTAGGATTAGAAGTAAGTGTTAGGGGTTATTAGGGTTAGTGTTAGGGTTTGGATTAGGGGTTAGGTGTTATGTAGAGGATTAAATTTAGACTTTGGCTTACGGTTATCATTAGGGTTACAATTAGGTTTAGGGTTAGGTTTAGGGTTAGGGTTAGTTTTAGTGTTACTTATATGGTTAGGTTTATGGTTAGGGTTGGGGCTTGGTGTCAGGTATAGGGTTAGGGTTAAGTTTAGGGTTAGGTTTTGGGTAAGGGTTAGGTTTACAGTTAGGTTTAGGGTTAGGAATTGTTTTAGGTTTAGGGTTAGGGTTTAGGGTTAGGTTTAGAGTTAGGTTTAGAGTTAGGGTTAGAGTTAGAGTTAGAGTTAGGTTTAGGGTTAGATGTTAAGGATAGGGTTAGGGTTAGTGTTACGTTTAGGGTTAGTGTTACGGATAGAGTTTAGGGTTATGTTTAGTGTTAGATTTATGGATAAGTTTAGGGTTAGGGTTATGGTTAGAGGATAGGGTTAGGGTTAGCGTTAGTGTTAGGTTTAGTGGTAGAGTTTAGGGTAGGGATTAGGTTTCCGATTAGTTTTAGGCTTAGGGTTTGGTTTAGGGTTAGAGTTTAGGGTTAGGGTTAGGGTTAGGGTTAATTTTTTGATTAGGGTTAGCGTTAGTTTGAGGTTTAGGTTTAGGTTTAGGGTTCATGTTAGGGTTGGTTTAGGGTTAGAATTAGCGTTATGGTTAGGGTTAGGGTTAGCTTTACGTTTCGCATAAGTGTTACGGTTAAATTGAGGTTTAGGGTTAGGGTTAAGGTTAGCATTAGGGTTAGAAGTTAGTATTAGGTTTAGGGTTAGGCTTGGGGTTAAGGTTAGGGTTAGTGTTAGGGTTAGGGTTAGAGTTAGGATTAGTGTTATGTTTAGGGTTAGGGCGGGGTTAGGGTTAGGTTTAGGGTTAGGGTTAGGGTTAGAGTTATGTGTAAGAGTTAGGTTTAGGGGTAGGGTTAGGGTTAGGATTAGTGTTATTATAGGTTTAGGGTTAGGGTTAAGGTTACGTATTACGGTGAGTGTTAGTGTTAGTTTAAGTGGTAGGCTTATGATTATGTTAGAGATTAGTGTTAGGTTTAGATTTAGGTTTATGTTTAGAGTTATGTTACGGTTCTTGTTGGGTTTAGGGTTTGATTTTAGGGTTAGGGTTAGGTTTAGGGTTAGTGTTAGCGTTAGGGTTAGATTTAGGGTGAGAGTTTAGGGTTAGGGTTAGGTTTAGGGTTAAGGTTAGGTTTAGATTTAGAATTTAGAGTTAGGGTTAATGTTAGAGATACGGTTATGGTTCGGGTTAGGGTTAGAGCTAGGTTTAGGGTTAGTGTTTGTGTTATGTTTAGGGCTAGGGTTTAGGCCCAGGGTTAGTGTTAGGGTTAGGATTAGGTGTTAGGGATTAGGGAGAGGGTTAAGATTTGGCTTTGGATTACAGTGAGTGTTAGGGTTATGATTAACTTTAAGGTAAGGGTTTGGATTAGGGTTAGTTTTATGGTTAGTTTTAGTGTTAGGTTTAGCATTAGGGTTAGGGGTTAGGTGTTAGGAATAGGCTTAGGGTTAGCGTTAGGTTTACAGTTAGGGTTAGTGTTAGGTATAGTGTTAGGTTTAGATTTAGGATTTACGGTTAGTGTTAGGGTTAAGGTTAGGGTTAGGTTTAGGGTTAGAGTTTAGGGTTAAGATTAGGTTAGGGCTAGTGTTAGGGTTACAGTTAGGGTTAGGGATATGGTTAGGTTTATGATTAGGGTGAGGGTTAGAGGTTAGGTGTTAGGAAGAGAGTTAGGGTTAGGCTTTGGGTTAGGGTTAGGGTTTAGGGCTACCATTAAATTTAGGGTTAGGGTTAGGTTTAGATTTAGGTTCAGTTTTAGAGTTAGGGGTAGGGTTAGGGTTATGGGTTAGGTTTTAGGGATAGTGTCAGTCTTAGTGTTAGGTTAGGTTTATGGTAAGGGTTAGGGATAGTGTTAGGATTAGGATAAGGGTTAGTGGTTAAGTTCAGGGTTAGGATTAAGGTTAGAGTTAGGGTTAAGTTTAGAGGTTAGTGTTCGTGTTAGGATTAGGGTTAGTGTTAGGGTTAGGGTTAGGGATAGAGTTATGGTTAGAGTTAGGGTTATAGTTAGGATTAGAGTTAAAGGTTAAAATTAAGGTTAGGTTTAGAAGTTTGGTTTAGTGTTAGTGTTAGTGTTAGGGTTAGAGGTTAGTGTTAGGTTTAGAGTTAGGTTTAAGGTTAATGTTAGGGTGAGGGTTACGTTTAGTGTTAGAGGTATGGGTTAGGCTTAGGGTTAGGGTTGTGTTTATGGTTAGGTTTAAGTTTAGCGTTAGGTTTAGGGTTAGGGTTAGGGTTATAGCTATGGGTTATGGTTAGGGTTCGGGTTAGGGTTATGGTTAGGATTAGGGTTATGGTAGGTTTAGGGTTAGGTTAAGAGTTAGAGGTTACATTAAATTTATGATTAGGGTTGTGGTTAGGGTCAGGGTTAGGATCCAATTAGAAGTAAGGGTTGGGGTTAGGTTTAGGTGTAGGGTTAGGTTTAGGGATAGTGTTGTGGTTGATTAGGGTTAGGGTTAGGGTTAGGTATTACAGTCAGTGTTAGTGTTAGTTTACGGGTTAGGGTTATGTTTAGGGTTAGGGATTAATGTTAGGTTTAGTGTTAGGTTTATGGTTAGGGTTAGGGTTCCGGTTAGTGTTAGGGTTAGGGTTAGAGTTTAGGATTATGGTTAGGTTTATGGTTAGTGTTAGGTTTAGGGTTAGGGTTAGGTTTAGGGTTAAATTTTAGGGTTAGTGTTACATTTAGTTTTAGGGTTATTTTTAGGGTTATGATTAGAATTTAGGGTTAGAGTTATGTTTAGGGTTAGAGTTACAGTTATGCTTAGGTTTAGGGTTAGGTTTAAGTTTTGAGTTAGGTGTTAAGTGTTAGGAAGAGGGTTATTGTTAGTCTTCGGGTAAGGGTTAGGGTTAGGTTTAGGGGTTAGGTATTAGGGATAGAGTTAGCGTTAGGATTAGGGTTAGGGTTAAGTTTAGGGTTAGGGTTAGGTTTAGGGTAAGGTTTAGGGTTAGGGACAGTGTTAAGTTTAGGGTTAGGTATACTCTTAGGGTTAGGGTTAGGGTTAGAGTTTTGTTTCAGTGTTAGGTTTAGTGTTATGTTTAGAGTTAGGTTTAGGTTTAGGATTACAATTTATAGTTGGGATGGGGTAGTTTTAGGGTTACATTGAAGGTTAAAGGGTTAGGTTGAGCTTTAGAGTTAGGGTTTAGGTGTTAGGGAGAGGGTTAGATTTAGGCTTCCGTTTAGGGTAGGTTTTGGGTTAACGTTAGGTTGAGTCTTAGACTTATGCTAAGGGTAGGGATAGGTTTAGGGTTAGGGTTAGATTTAGAGGTAGGGTTAGGGTTAGAGTTAGGGGTTAGGTGTTAGCAACAGGGTTAGGGTTAGGGTTAATGTTAGAAGTATGGGTTAGGGTTAGGGTTAGGTTTCGGTTTTTATAGGTTTAGGGTTAGGGTTAGGGTTAGAGGTTAGCCTTAATTTTAGGGTTGTCTTTAGGGTCAAAATTAGGGTAGGTTTAGAAGTAAGGGTTAGGGTTAGGTTTAGGTGTTGGGTTAGTGTTAGGGATAGTGTTATGATAGGTTTAGGTTTAGGGTTCCAGTTAGGTATTACGGTCAGTGTTAGGGTTATTTTTAAGGGTAGGGTTGGGGTTAGGGTTAGGGATTAATATTAGATTTAGGGTTAGGTTTATGGTTAGGGTAAGGACTAGGGTTAGGTTTATGGTTAGGTTAGGTTTAGGTTAAGAGTTTAGGATTAGGGTTAGGTTTAGGGTTAGTGTTAGGGTTAGAGTTTTGGTTAGGATTAGGTTTAGGTTAGGGTTAGGGATAGTGTTATGGATAGGCTTTGGTTTATGGTTAGGATTATGGCATGGTTATGTTTAGGGTTAGTGTTATATTGAGATTTAGGGTTAGGGTTAGGGTTAGGGTTAGAATTTAGGTTTAGTGTTAGGTTTAGGCTTAGTGTTAGGGATAGTTCTAGGGTTAGGGTTAGTGTTAGAGTTTAGGGTTGTGGTTAGGGTCAGGGTTAGTGTAGGGTTAGAAGTAAGCTTTAGGGTTAAATTTAGGGGTAGGTTTAGTGTTACTGAAAGGGTTATTGTAGGTTTAGGGTTAGGGTTCTAGTTAGATGTTACAGTCAGTGTTAGGGTTAGTTTAAGTGTTAGGCTTAGGATTAGGGTTACTGATTGTGTTTTGTTAGGGTTAGAGCCTAGGATTATTGTTAGATTTGTGTTAGAGTTGGTGTTAGGGGTGGGATTAGAGTTAGTTTTATGGCTTGGGTTACGATTAGGGTTATGTTTAGGGTTAGATTTAGGTATTAATGTTAAGGATAGTGTTAGGTTTAGCCTTCGGTTTACGTTTAGGTTTAGAGTTATGATTAGCTTAGGGTTACTGTTAGGGTTAGTGTTAGCGTTTGCATTACATTTATGTTTAGTTTTAGGATTAGAGTTATGGTTAGGTTTAGGGGTTGGGTGTTAGAGATAAGGTTGTAGTTAGTGTTAGGGGTAGTGTTAGTTTTAAATTTAGGGTTAGTGTTAGGGTTAGGGTTAGAGTTATGGGCTAGGGTTAGTCTTAGGCTTAGGGTTAAAAGTTAGGTTTAGTGTTAATTTTAGAGTTAGGGTTAGCGATAGGTTAGTGTTAGGTTTAGGGTTAGGGTTAGAGTTTAAGTTTAGGGTTAGGATTAGGATTAGGGTGAGGGTTAGGGTTAGGTTTAGGATTAGCGTTAGGATTAGGGTTAGTGTTAAGGTTAGGGATAGTGTTACGGTTTGGCTTTGGGTTATGGTTAGGGTTAGCGCTAGGGTTATGTTTAGGTTTAGGGTTAGGTTGAGGTTTAGGGTTAGGGTTAGGGTTAGAAGTTAGGGTTAGTGTTAGGGATAGGGTTAGGGTCAGGTTTAGTTTTAGGTTTAGTGTTAGGATTAGGGTTAGGGTTAGAGGTTAAGGTTAGGATTAGAGTTACGATTACTGTTAGGGTTAGGGTTAGAGGTATGTGTTAGAGTTAGGTTTAGGGTTAGGGTTAGGATTATTGTTAGTGTTAGGGTTAGGGATATGGTTACGGTTAGTCTTTGGGTTATGGCTAGTGTTAGTGTTAGGGTTACGTTTAGGTTTAGGGTTAGGTTGAAATTTAGCATTAGGGTTAATGTTAGGGTTAGGTTTAGAAGTTAGATTTAGAGTTAGGTTTAGGGTTAGCGGTAGGGATAGTTTAGTGTTAGGGTTAGGGTTAAAGGTTAAGATTAGTGTTAGAGTTAGGGTTAGGGTTAGAGGTATTTGTCAAGATTATTTTAAGGGTAGGATTAGAGATAGGGTTATGGTTACGGTAGGTTTAGTGTTAGGGTTTGGGCTAGGTATTACTGTCATGGTTAGTGTTAGTTTAAGGGATCGTGTTTGGGTTAGGGTTAGGGTTAGGCTTAGGTTTATATTTAGAGATAAGCTTTAGCTTTAGGTTTAGGGTTAGGGTTAGAGTTTATGGTTATGGTTAGGGTTAATGTTAGGGTTAGGATTAGAAGTTAGGGTTAGGGGTAGGGTCAGGGTTATGATTACGGTTAGGATTATGGTTATTGTTAGGGTTAGTGTTATGGTTAGGGTTAGGGGTTAGGTGTTAGGGAGAGTGTTAGGGTTATTGTTAATGTTAGGGTTAGGGTTAGGGTTAAGGAGTGGGTTAGGGTTAGTCTTTGGGTTACTGTTAGTGTTAGTGTACGATTAGGTTTAGGTTTAGGGTTAGGGTAAGGGTTAATATTAAGGTCAGAGTTAGGTTTACAGTTAGGTTTAGGGTTGGGGTTAGGCTTAGGTTTAGGGGTTAGCTGTTAGGGATATTGTTAGTGATAGGGTTAGGGTTAGGTTTCGGGTTATGGTTGAGGGTTAGATTTATGATTAGGTTTAAGTTAACGGATAGTGTTAGGGTTAGGGTTATGTTTTAGGGTTAGGGTTAGGGTTAGGTTTAGGTTTAGGATTAGGTTTATGCTTATGGGTACATGTTAGCGTTAGGTTTACTGTTAGAGTTTGGGGATAGGGTTATGGTTAGGGCTAGGCATAGAGTTTATTGTCAGGGTTTGGGGTAGCATTAGGGTTAAAGCTTAGGTTTAGGGTTAGGTTTACGGTTAGGGTTAAGATTAAGTTTAGAGGTTAGCATTAGGGTTGGGTTTAGAGTTAGTGTTAGGGTTAGAGTTAGGGTATGGTTTAGAGTTAGGTTTAGGTTTATGGTTAGGGTTAGGGTTAGGTTTAGAATTAGGGTTAGCTTTAGGGTTAGGAATAGGGTTACGGTTAGGCTTTGGGTTATGATTAGTGTTATGGTTAGGGTTATGATAAGGGTTAGGTTGACGTTTAGGATCATGTTTAGGGTTAGGGTTAGAAGTTAGATTTAGTGTTAGGTTTAGGGGTAGAGATTAGGGTTAGGCTTTGGTTAAGTTTTAGGGTTAGGGTTAAGGTTACAGTTGGAGTTAGAGGTTAGTGTTAAGTTTAGAGTTAGGGTTAGGGTTAAGGTTAGGGTTACGGTTAGGTTTAGGGTTAGATGTATGGGTTAGGGTTAGGGTTAGGATTAAGGTTATGGTTAGGATTAGGGTTATGTTTAGGGTTAGGCTTAGGGTTAGGTTTAGAGGTATGTGTTAGGGTTAGCTTTAGGCATAGGGTTAGGTTTAGGATTAGTATTCTGGTAGGTTTAGTTTTAGGGTTAGGGCTATATATTATGGTTAGTGTTAGGGTTAGTTTAACGAGTAGGGTTATGGTTAGGGTTAGAGATATTTGTTAGTTTTCAGGTTAGTTTCATGGTTAGGGTTAGTTTAGGGTTCTTGTTAGGGTTAGGGTTAGAGTTTAGAGTTAGGTTTAGGTTTACAGTTAGTGTTAGGTTTAGGGTTAGAGTTTAGGGTTAGATTTAGGTTTAGGTTTAGGGTTAGCGTTAAGGTTAGGTTTAGAATTAGAATTTAGGGTTAGCATTAATGTTAGGGTTAGGGTTACAGTTCGGGTTAGCGTTAGGCCTAGGTTTAGGGTTAGCGTTTGTGTTAGTGTCCGGCTTAGTGTTTAGGGTCAGGGTTAGGGTTATGTTTAGTATTAAGGTGTGTTAGGGTTAGGGTTTAGGGTCATGTTTAGTGTAAGGGTTAGGATTATGTTTAGGATTAGGGTTAGGGTTAGGGTTAGGTTTAGGGATAGTGTTACGGATAAGCTTTGGGTTACTTTTAGGGTTACGGTTAGGATTATGGTAGTGTTAGATTGAGGTTTAGGGTTAGGGTTAGGTTTAGGGTTAGAATTTGGGTTTAGTGTTAGGTTTAGGGTTAATGTTAGAGATAGTTTTAGGATTAGGGTTAGTGTTAGAGGTTACGGTTAAGGATAGGGATGTGGTTAGGGTCAGGGTTAGGGTAGGGTTAGAAGTAAGTTTTAGGGTTAGGTTTATGGGATGGTTAGGTTTAATGATAGAGTAATGGTAGGTTTAGGGTTAGGGTTCGAGTTAGGTTACGTTCAGTGTTAGGGTTAGTTTAAGTGGTAGGTTTAGGCTTATGGTTAGGGATTAATGTTAGGCTTACTGTTAGGTTTATGGTTATTGTTAGGGTTAGTGTTAGGGTTAGAGTTTAGGATTAGTGTTAGATTTAGGGTTAGTGTTAGGGTTAGGATTTGGTTTAGGGTTAAATTTTAGTGTTAGTGTTACGTATAGGATTAGGGTTCTTTTTAGGGTTAGGATTAGAATTTAGGGTTAGGTTTAGGTTTAGGGTTAAGGTTATGGTTACGGTTAGGGTTAGGTTTAGGTTTAGGTGTTAAGTGTTAGGAAGAGGGTTATGGTTAGGCTTCGGGTTAGGTTTAGGGTTAGGGTTAGTTGTTAGGTATCAGGGATAGAGTTAGAGTTAGAGTTAGAGTTAGGGTTAGGGTTAGGGTTAGGATTACGGTTAGGGTTAGGGTTAAGTTTAGGGTAATGTTTAGGTTTAGGTATAGTGTTTGGGTTAGGGTTAGTGTTAGGGTTAGGATTAGGTTTAGGGTTAGAGTTTAGGTTTAGGTTTAGGTTTAACCTTAAGGCTAGGGTTAGGGTTAGGTTTAGGATTACAATTTATGGTTGGGGTAGGGTTAGGGTTAGGGTTACATTTAAACTTAGGGTTAGGGCTAGGTTTAGTTTAGAGTTAGAAGTTAGGTGTTTGAGAGATGGTTAGGGTTAGGCTCCTGGTTACGGTTAGGTTTTGAGTTACAATTAGGTTTAGGCTTAGGGTTAGGGTTCTGGTTAGGGTTAGGTTTAGGGTTAGGGTTAGATTGTGAGGTAGGGTTAGGGTTAGGGTTAGGGGTTAGGTGTTAGCCACAGGGTTAGGGTTAGGGTTAGAGTTAGGTAATACAGTCAGGCTTTGGGTTAGTTTAAGAAGTAGAGTTATGGTTAGGGTAAGGGATTAATGTTAGGTTTAGGTTTAGGGTTATGGTTAGGTTTAGGGTTAGGGTTAGGTTTAGAAGTTAGGGTTAATGGTACCGTTAGGATTATGCTTATGGTTAGGGTTAGGGTTAGTGTTAGGGTTAGGGTAAGGGGTTAGAGGTTAGGGAGAGGGTTAAGGTTTGGCTTCGGATTACGGTTAGTGTTCGGGTTATGATTAGCTTTAAGGTAAGGGTTAGGGTTAGGGTTAGGTTTATGGTTAGGGTTATGGTTAGGTTTAAGTTTATGATTAGGTTTAGGGTTAGTGTTAGGGTTAGTGTTAGAGCAATGGGTTAATATTAGTGTTAGGATTAGGGTTTGGTTTAGGGTTATGGTAGGGTTAGGGTTAGGTTAAAGGTTAGAGGTTAAGATTAATGTGAGGGTTGTGTTTTGGGTCAGGGTTAGGATAAGATTAGAAGTAAGGGTTAGGGTTAGGTTTTGGTGTAGTGTTAGATTTAGGGATAGTGTTATGGTAGGTTTAGGTTTACGGGTCGGGTTATGTATTAAGGTCAGTGTTAGGTTTAGTTTAAAGGGTAGGGTTAGGTTTAGGGTTAGGGATTAATGTTACATTTAGTGTTAGGTTTATGGTTAGGGTTAGGGTTCAGGTTAGTATTAGGGTTAGGGTTAGAGTTTAGGATTATGGTTAGGTTCCGGGTTAGTGTTAGGACTAGGGTTATGGTTAGGTTTATGGTAAAATTTTAGAGTTAGTGTTACATGTAGGGTTAGGGTTAGTTTTAGGGTTAGAATTAGAATTTAGGGTATGAGTTATGTTTAGGGTTAGGGTTACGTTTATGGTTAGGGTTAGCTTTAGATTTAGGTTTAAATTTAGGTGTTAAGTGTTAGGAAGAGGGTTATTGTTAGGCTTTGGGTTAGGGTTAGGGTTAGGGTTATGGGTTAAGTATTAGGGATAGAGTTAGCCTTAGGGTTATGGTTAGGGTTAGGGTTAATGTTAGGTTTAGGGTAAGGTTTAGGGTTAGGGATAGTGTTAGGTTTAGTGTTCGGTATACTGTTAGGGTTAGGGTTACAATTTATTTTAGTGTTAGTTTTAGTGTTAAGTTTAGGGTTAGGTTTAGGTATAGGATTACAATTTATGGTTGGGGTAGGGGTAGTTTTAGGGTTACATTTAAAGTTAGGGTTAGGGTTACATTGAGGTTTAGAGTTAGGGGTTAAATGTTAGGGAGAGGGTTAGAGTTAGGCTTCCGGTTATGGTTAGGTTTTGGGTTAATGTTAAGTTGAGGCTTAGGCTTATGGTAAGGGAAGGGTTAGGTTTAGGGTTATGGTTAGATTTAGAGATAGGGTTAGGGTTAGGGTTTGGGGTTAGCCGTTAGCGACAGGGTTAGGGATGGGTTAGTGTTAGAGGTATGGGTTAGAGTTAGTGTTAGGGTTAGGTTTAGGTTTTTGGTAGGTTTAGGGTTAGGGTTAGTGTTAGAGGTTAGCCTTAAGTTTAGTGTTGTGTTTAGGGTCAGGTTAGGTTAGGTTTAGAAGTAATAGGTAGGGTTAGGTTTAGGTGTTGGGTTAGTGTTAGGGATAGTGTCATGGTACGTTTAGGGTTTGGATTCCAGTTAGGTATTACTGTCAGTGTTAGGGTGATTTTAAGAGCAGGGTTGGGGTTAGGGTTAGGGATTAATTTTAAGTTTAGGGTTAGTTTTAAGGTTAGGGTTAGGGTTAGGGTTAGTTTTATGGTTAGGTTAGGTTTAGGTTTAGAGTTTAGGACTAGGGTTAGGTTTAGGGTTAGTGTCAGGGTTAGGGTTAGGTTTAGGGTTAAATTTTAGGTTTAGGGTTATGTTTAGTTTTAGGGTTATTTTTAGGCTTAAGATTAGAATTTAGAGTTAGACATATGTTTACGGTAAGGGTTAGGGTTAGAGTTAGGGTTATGGTTAGGGTTAGGGTTACAGTTAGGGTTAGGGTTAAGTTTAGGTTTACGTTAAGTGTTAAGTGTTAGGAAGAGGGTTATGGTTCTGCTTCGGGTTAGGGTTAGGCTTAGGGGTCAGGTTATAGGGATAGACTTAGCGTTAGGGTGAAGGTTGGGTTTAGGGGTTGGGTTAGGTTTAGAGTAAGGTTTAGGCTTAGCGATAGGTTAGTGTTAGGTTTAGGATTAGGGTTAGGTTTAGGGTTAGAGTTTAGGTTTAGGGGTTAGGTTTAGGGTTAATGCTGGGTTAGGATTAGGTTTAGGATTACAATTTATTTTTGGGGTAGGTTTAGGGTTTGGGTTACATTTAAGGTTAGGGTTAGGACTAGGTTTATGGTTTGAGTTAGGGGTTAGGTGTTAGGCAGAGGGTTAGTGTTAGGTTTCCGGTTATGTTTAGGTTTTGGGTTAGGATTATGTTTCGGCTTATGTTTATGGTAAGTATTAGGGTTAGATTTAGAGGTAGGGTTAGGGTTATGCTTAGGGGTTAGGTGTTAGTGACAGGGTTATGGTTAGGGTTAGAGTTTAGGATTAGGGTTAGGTTCATTCTTAGTGTTAGGGTTAGTGTTAGAATTAGGGTTAAATTTTAGGCTTAGGGTTATGTTTAGTGTTAGGCTCAATTTTAGGGTTAGGATTAGAATTTAGGGTTAGAGTTAGGTTTATGGTTAGGGTTACGGTTACAGTTAGGGTTTCGGTTAGGTTTAGTTTTAAGGTTAGATGTTAAGTGTTAGGAAGATGGTGATGGTTAGTCTTCGGGTTACGCTTAGCATTAGGGTTTAGGTATTAGGGATAGAGTTAGCGTTATCGTTACGTTTAGGGTTAGGGTTAGTGTTCGGTTTAGGTTTAGGGTAAGGTTAAGGTTAGGGATAGTGTTAGGTTTATTGTTAGGTTTAGGGTTAGGTGTAGCGTTAGGTTTGGGGTTAGGGTTAGGGGTTAGGTATTAGGGATAGTGTTAGTGTTAAGGTTAGTGTGAGGGTTAGGGTTAGGGTGGTGTAGGGTAAGGTTTAGGGTTAGGGATTGTGTTAGGTTTAGGTATAGGTTTAGGGTTAGAGTGGTGTAGGGTAAGGTTTAGGGTTAGGGATAGTATTAGGTTTAGGTATAGGTTTAGGGTTAGGGATAGTGTTAGGGTTAGGGTTAGGGTTAGGGTTCCGGTTAGGTTTAGGTTTAGAGTTTAGTTTTAGGGTGAGGTTTAGTGTAAAGCTTAGGGTTAGGTTTATGTTTAGGATTACAATTTATGGTTGAGGTAGGGTTAGTTTTAGGGTTACGTTTAAGGTTAGGGTTAGGGCTTTGTTTAGTGTTAGAGTTAGGGGTTAGGTTTTAGGGAGCGGGTCAGAGTTAGGCTTCCGGTTACGGTTAGGTTTAGGCTTAGGTTTATGGTTATTATTAGGGTTAGGTTTAGGGTTAGGGTTAGATTTAGAGTTAGCGTTAGGGTTAGGGTAAGGTGTTAGGAGTTAGCGACATGGTTAGGGTTAGGGTTAGGATTAAGTATTACCATCAGGCTTCGGGTTAGTTTAAGCAGTAGAGTTAGGGTTACGGTAAGGGATTAATATTAGGTTTAGGGTTAGGGTTATGGCTAGGTCTAGGGTTAGTGTTAGGATTAGAAATTAGGGTTAGTGTTAGGGTTAGGATTATGGTTATGGTTAGGATTAGGGTTAGTGTTAGGCTTAGGGTTAGGGGTTAGGCTTTAGGGAGAGGGTTATCATTAGGTTTCGGATTACGTTTAGGGTTCCGGTTATGATTAGCTTTAGAGTCAGGTTTAGGGTTATGGTGAGTGTTAGGGTTAATTTTAGTGTTAGTTTTAGGGTTAGTTTTAGCATTAGTGTTAGGAGTTAGTGTCCAGGATAGGGTTAGGGTTAGGGTTAGGGTTAGCTTTATGGTTAGGGTTAGTGTTAGAGATAGTGTTAGGTCTAGAGTTAGGGTTTAGGGTTAGTGTTAGGGTTAACTTTAGTGGTAGTGTTACATTTAGGCTTAGAGTTTAGGGTTATGGTTAGGGTAGGGTAAGTTTAGTGTTAGTGTGAGTGTTAGTGTTAGGTTTAGTGTTAGTGTTAGGTTTATGATTAGGGTGAGGATTAAAGATTAGTTGTTAGGAATAGGGTTAGGTTTAGGCTTTGGGTTAGTATTAGATTTAACTTTACTATTAGGTTTAGTGTTATGGTTAGGGTTAGATTTAGGGTAGGTTTTTGAGTTAGGGTTAGGGTTAGGGGTTAGATGTTAGGGATAGTGTTACGGTTAGTGTTAGTTTTATTGTTAGCGTTAGGGTTGGAGATAGTGTTAGGGTTAGTGGTTAAGTTTAGGGTTAGCATTATGGTTCATGTAGGGTTAAGTTTAGAGGTTAGTGTTCGTGTTAGGGTTAATGTTAGGGTTAGTGTTAGTGTTAGGGTTAGAATTAGGGTTAGGATTAGATTTAGGCTTAGGGTTAGTTTTAGGTTTAGGGTTAAAGTTAGTGTTTGGGTTATGTGTAGTGTTAGGATTAGATTTTGGGTTAGGCATGCGGTTAGGATTCGGTGTAGGGTTACGGTTAGGTGTAAGGTATTAGCGTTAAGGTTAGGGTTAGAGTTAGGGTTATCGTTAGAAGTTCGCCTTCGGTTTAGGGTTAGGCTTAAGGATAAGGTTATGGTCAGGATTAGAGTTAAAGTTAGGATTAATGTTAGAGTTAGAAGTTTGGCTTAGTGTTAGTGTTACGGTTAGTTTTAGGGTTAGTGTTAGTGTTAGAGGTTAGTTTTAGGTTTAGAGTTAAGTTTCGGGTTAAGGTTAGGGTTAGGGTTAGGGTTAGTGTTAGAGGTATGGATTAGGTTTAGTGTTAGGGTTCGGTGTAGGGTTATGGTAGTTTTAGGGTTAGGGTTAGTGATAGAGGTTAGTGTTAATGCTAGGGTTGTGGGTAGGGTCAGGCTTAGGGTAGGTTTAGAAATAAGGATTAGGTTTAGGTTTGGGGGTAGGCTTAGGTTTAGGGATAATGTTATGGTAGGTTTAGGGCTAGGGTTTGGGTTAGGTCTTATGGTCAATGTTAGGGTTAGTTTAAGGGGTAAGGTTAGGGATTAGTGTTGGGTTTAGGGTAGGTTTATGGTTAGTGTTAGGGTTAGGGTTATTGTTACGGTTAGGGTTAAAGTTTAGGATTAGTGTTAGGTTTAGGGGTAGTGTTAGGCTTAGTATTAGGGTTAGGGTTAGGTTTAGGGTTAAATTTTAGGGTTAGGGTTACATTTAGTGTTAGGGTTGTTTTAGGGTTAGGATTAGAATTTAGGTTCAGAGTTATGTTTAGGGTTAGTTTTACTCTTACGGTTAGGCTTAGCGTTAGGTGTAGATTTAGTGTTAGATGTTAGGTGTTACCATTGAGATATTTATCAATAAATGGGCACAGCTTGAGACCATACTCATAAGTGAAATAAATCAATCTCGCATGTGTGAATACCGAATAGTTTCCCTAATGTAAGTAATGATTCAAATATATAAAAATATGTGGTAATCATGATTCCCCATTAGGTGGCCTTGAAGCCTTATAAAGTTTTCACTCATTAATTAGAAAGGCTTTATTCTGGGCTTCTTGATATGAAAATATTTGAAGCTAGAGTATATGAAGTTTTACCCAAATATTTCAAGGAAAAAGACACTATGGTAACTACTATTAAGTCAGGTTATAAGGTGGTGAAGTACTAGGTTATTGAAACAGTCATGCTGTGACCTCTATTGTTATATTGTTATGTCCTGTTTTATCTCAATCTCCCCCTTATTGTTTCAAAAAAAATTATTTAGTCATTTATGTTTGTCTTAATTAAAGAAAAATTCAAAAAAATTAGGATATATAAATAGTAACTCTTTTCGATTTCCTATTAACTTGTTTTGAAGTCCTGTAGTACTCCCACGATCTTGTTTTGACTGATTAGACTCTGTTCCATTCTATATGATAGTATCAAGTTTGAAGACATAGGCAACTACTTTGAAGACAATAAGATTCACTAAGATACCCATTCTGGTTTGACTATTGTCTTCTTTGGAAGTCCTGTAATGTTTACAATGCCTAAGTTTTATTGGTCTTGTTCTCTACTGTTTTGTCCAACTTTATAATATCTAATAAGATAGACAATTCTTTTTAAGGAAACAAGGGACAACGTTGATAACCATTGTTGATAAACTTGTACTCTGTTCTACACCATGTGCTACGTCTATCCTTGGTATTGACTGACAGCTTTGTTTTGCCATATTTGACTGTATTCTTCCCCCCCCACCAAAGAAAGTAATAAGCACTAAGGAGTAATAAAATCCAAGATGTGTAAATTTTGTTGTAAAAAAGAGAGGGGAAAAAAAAAAGAAAAGGAGCTCTAACGGATATAACAGCAAGTGTGTTTGGGGGTGTTAAATAGCTAACTTTATCAATGTTTTTGGAACATTGAACACAGCTGTTTGCAGTCTCCCTGTTTGAATGTCCATCTTGTGTTCTTTGATACTGTGATTTGAGGAACTATTTTCAAGAAAATAGTGTGTAATCTACTAGTAGGTAATTTCTTACTGTTATGGTTTTTTGTTTTGTTTTGTTTTGTTTTGTTTTGTTTTGTTTTGTAGTTCTGTATTGCGTGTACCCTTACGCCGCTTTGGTTTGTTTTGTGTTTTTCTCTTTTTCCTCTTAAATAAAAAAAAAAAAAAAAAAAAAAGATGTTAGGTGTTAGGCATATGGTTAGGCTTCGGGTTAGTTTTAGGGTTAGGTTTAGCTTTAGGGTAAGGTTTAGGGTTAGGGATAGTTTTATTGTTAGGTTTAGGGTTAGTGTTAGGGTTAGGGTTATTGTTACGGTTAGGGTTAAAGTTTAGGATTAGGGTTAGGTTTAGGGGTAGTGTTAGGCTTAGTGTTAGGTTTAGGGTTAGGTTTTATTGTTAAATTTTAGGGTTAGGGTTACATTTAGTGTTAGGGTTGTTTTAGGGTTCAGATTAGAATTTAGGTTCAGAGTTATGTTTAGGGTTAGGTTTACGCTTACGGTTAGGCATAGGGTTAGGTTTAGATTCAGTGTTAGATTTTAGGTGTTAGGCATATGGTTAGGCATTGGGTTAGTTTTAGGGTTAGGGTTAGGTTTAGGGTAAGGTTTAGGGTTAGGGATAGTTTTATTGTTAGGTTTAGTGTTAGGGTTAGTTTTAGGGTTAGAGTTTAGTTTAAGTTAGGTTTAGGGTTAAGGTTAGGATTAGGGTTAGGCTTAGGGTTATGTTTAGAGGTAAGCTTTTGTTTTAGGGTTAGGGTTAGGGTTAATGTTAGGGTTAGGATTAGAAGTTAGGGTTAGGGTTATGATTACGGTTAGGGTTAGGGATAGGGTTAGTGTTATGGTTAGAGCTTGGGGTCAGATGTTCTACAGAGAGTTTGGATTAGGGTTAGGGTTATAGTTAGGGTTAGTTTAGGTTTAGAGTTAGGGGCTTGGTGTTGGGTAGAGGGTTAGTGTTAGGCTTCGGGTTACTGTTAGTGGTAGTGTTACGATTAGGTTTAGGTTTAGGGTTATGATTAGGGTTAATATTAAGGTCAGATTTAGGTTTACAGTTTGGTTTAGGGTTAGGTTTAGGCCTAGGTTTTGGGGTTAGGTGATAGGGATATGGTTATTGTTAGGGTTACGGTTACAGTTAGTTTTAAGTTTACATATACTGTTAGTGTTAGGGTAGGGTTTAGGGTTAGGGTAAGGGTTAAGTTAAGGTTTAGGAGTAGGGTTAGGCTTAATGGTAGAGTTTAGCGTTAGGTTTAGTGTTTGAGTTTTGGGTTGGGTTAGGGCTGTGGTTAGTGTTAGGCTTAGAGTTTATGATTAGGGTTAGTGTTAGGATTAGGGTTAAAGCTTAGGTTTAGTGTTAGGGTTAGGTTTATGGTTACGGTTAGGGTTATGTTTAGAGGTTAGTGTTAGGGTTAGGTTTAAAGTTAGTGTTAGTGTTAGTTTTAGGGTTAGTGTTAGTTTTAGGTTTATGATTAGCATGAGGATTAAAGATTAGTTGTTAGGAATAGGGTTATGTTTAGGCTTTGGGTTAATATTAGTTTAGCGTTACTACTAGGTTTAGTGTTATGGTTAGGGTTAGATTTAGGGTTAGACTTAGAGTTAGGTTTAGGTTTAGGTTTAGGTTTAGGTTTAGGGTTAGGTTTAGGGTTAGAGTTAGGGTTAGAATTAAGGTTAGGGTTAGTGTTAGGAATAGGTTTACGATTAGGCTTTGTGTTACATTTAGGGTTATGGTTAGAGTTATGGTTAGGGCTATGGTTAGAGTTAGGTTGAGGTTTAAGATTATGGTTATGTTTAGGGTTAGATGGTATATTTAGAGTTAGGTTTAGTGTTAGAGATTAGTGTTAGGGTTAGGTTAAGTTTTAGGGTTAGTGTTTAGGGTTAGGATTAGAATTTAGTGTTAGGGTTAGGTTTAGCGTTAGTGTTAGGGTTAGAGTTAGTTTTATGTTTAGGGTTAGGGTTAGGGTTATGGTTAGGGGTAGTGCTAAGATTAGAATTTAGGGCTAGGGTTATGGTTAGGATTAGGTTTAGTGTTAGGTTTAGGAGATAGGTGTTAGCCCTAAGGTTAGGGTTAATGTTGGGGTTGGGGGTATCGTTAGAGTTAGGTTTAGGGCTAGGGTTCTGGTTCTGGTTAGGGTTAGAGTTAAAGGTTAGGAATAAGGTTAGGGTTTGAAGTTTGTTTTTTTGTTAGTGTTAGGTTTAGGGTTAGGGTTAGAAGTTAATTTTAGGTTTAGAGTTAGGTTTGGGGTTAAGGTTAGTGTTAGGGATTGGTTTATTGTTAGACGTATGGGTTAGGATTAGGGTTTAGGTTTAGGATTACATTTAGGGTTAGGGTTATGATTAGGTTTAGGGTTAGGTTTAGGGTTAGGGTTAAGGTTAGTGGTAGAGGTATGGGTTAGGGTTCGGTTTAGGATTAGGTTTAGGGTCATGGTAGATTTAGGGTTAGGTTTAGTGTTAGAGGTTAGGCTTAAGGTTAGGGTTGTGGTTAGTGTCAAGTTTAAGATAGGTTTCGAATTAAGGCTCAGGGGTTGGATTAGTGGTAGGTTTAGGTTTAGGGATAGTGTTATGGTTGGTTTAGGGTTACGGTTTGGGTTAGAAATTACGGTTAGTGTTAGGGTTAGTTTAAGGAGAAGTGTTAGGATTAGGGTTAGGGTTAGGAATTAATGTTAGGTTTAGTGTTAGGTTTATGCTTAGGGCTAGGGTTAGTGTTAGGGTCATGGTTAGAGTTTTCAATTAGTGTTAGGTTTATGGTTAGTGTTAGGGTTAGAGTTAGGTTTAGGGTTAAATTTTAGGGTTAGTGTTACATTTAGGGTTAGGGCTATTTTTAGGTTTAGAATTAGAATTTAGGGTTAGATTTAGGTTTAGAGTTAGTGTTACAGTTACGTTTAGGATTAGGGTTATGTTTAGGTTTAGGTTTAGGTTTAGGTGTTAAGTGTTAGGAAGAAGGTTATGGTTAGGCTTTGGGTTAGGGTTAGTGTAAGGATTAGGGGTTAGGTATTAGGGATAGAGTTAGTGTTAGGGTTACGGTTAGTGTCAGGTTTAGGATAAGGTTTAGGGTTAGGGATAGTGTTAGGTTTAGGGTTAGGTTTAGGGTTAGGTATAGTGTTAGGGTTAAGATTAGGGTTAGGTTTAGGGTTAAAGTTTAGTTTTAGGGTTAAGTTTAGTGTTAAGTTTAGGGTCAGTGTAAGGTTTATGATTACAATTTATGGTTGGTGTAGGGTTAGGGTTAGGTTTAGTTTTAAATTTTAGGGTTAGGGTTACAATTTGGTTTAGGGTTATATTTAGGTTTAGGATTAGGATTTAGGGTTAGAGTTAGGTTATGTTTAGGGTTACGTTTACAGTTAGGGTTTGAGTTAGGTTTAGTTTTAGGGTTAGGTGTTAAATGTTAGGAAGATGGTGATGGTTAGTCTTCGGGTTAGGCTTAGCATTAGGGGTTAGGTATTAGGGATAGAGTTAGCGTTATCGTTACGTTTAGGGTTAGGGTTAGTGTTAGGTTTAGGTTTAGGGTAAGGTTAAGGTTAGGGATAGTGTTAGTTTTATTATTAGGTTTAGGATTAGGTATAGTGTTAGGTTTAGGGTTAGGGTTACGGGTTAGGTATTAGGGATAGTGTAAGTGTTAAGCTTAGTGTGAGGGTTAGGGTTAGGGTGGTGTAGGGTAAGGTTTAGGGTTAGGGATATTGTTAGGTTTAGGTATAGGTTTAGGGTTAGGGTGGTGTAGGGTAAGGTTTAGTGTTAGGGATAGTATTAAGTTTAGGTATAGTTTTATGGTTAGGGATAATGTTAGGGTTAGGGTTAGGATTCGGGTTAGGTTTAGGTTTAGAGTTAAATTTTAGCGTGAGGTTTAGTGTAAAGCTTAGGGTTAGGTTTATGTTTAGGATTACAATTTATTGTTGAGGTAGGGTTAGTTTTAGGGTTACGTTTAAGGTTAGGGTTAGGGCTTTGTTTAGGGTTAGAGTTAGCGGTTAGGTTTTAGGGAGCGGGTCAGAGTTAGGCTTCCGGTTATGGTTAGGTTTAGGCTTAGGTTTATGGTTATTGTTAGTTTTAGGTTTAGGGTTAGGGTTAGATTTAGAGTTAGCGTTAGGGTTAGGGTTAGGTGTTCGGTGTTAGCAACATGGTTAGGGTTAGGGTTAGGGTTAAGTATTACCATCAGGCTTCAGGTTAGTTTAAGTAGTAGAGTTAGGGTTACGGTAAGGGATTAATATTAGGTTTAGGGTTAGGGTTATGGCTAGGTCTAGGGTTAGTGTTAGGATAAGAAATTAGGGTTAGGGGACTGGGGATTTAGCTCAGTGGCATAAGCGCCTGCCTTGCAAGCAGGCAGTCGTGAGTTCGATCCCGGGTACTGATAAAAATGAAAAAGACAAAAAAAAAAAAAAAAAAGAAAAGAAAAGAAAAGAAATTAGGGTTAGTGGTAGGGTTAGCATTATGGTTACTGTTAGGATTAGGGTTCGTGTTAGGCTTACGGTTAGGGGTTAGGCTTTAGGGAGAGGTTCATCATTAGGTTTCGGGTTATGTTTAGGGTTCAGGTTATGATTAGCTTTAGGGTCAGGCTTAGGGTTCTTGTTAGTGTTAGGGTTAATTTTAGTGTTAGTTTTAGGGTTAGTTTAAGCATTAGTGTTAGGACTTACTGTCCAGGATAGGGTTAGGGTTAGGGTTAGGGTTAGGGTTAGCTTTTCGGTTAGGGTTAGGGTTAGAGATAGTGTTAGCTTTAGAGTTAGGGTTTAGGGTTAGGGTTAGGGATAACTTTAGGGGTAGTGTTTGCTTTAAGGTTAGAGTTTAGGGTTATGGTTAGGTTAGGGAAGTTTAGTGTTAGTGTTAGTGTTAGGTTTAGTGTCAGTGTTAGGTTTCTGATTAGGGTGAGGATTAAAGATTAGTTGTTATGAATAGGGTTAGGTTTAGGCTTTGGGTTAGTATTACTTTAGCGTTACTATTAGGTTTAGTGTTATGGTTAGGGTTAGATTTAGGGTTAGTTTTTGAGTTAGGGTTAGGATTACGGTTTAGATGTTAGGGATAGTGTTACGATTAGTGTTAGGATTAATGTTAACATTAGGGTTGGAGATAGTGTTAGGGTTAGTGTTTAAGTTTAGGTTTAGGATTATGGTTCATGTTAGGGTTAAGTTTAGAGGTTAGTGTTTGCGTTAGGGTTAATGTTAGGGTTAGTGTTAGTGTTAGGGTTAGAATTAGGGTTAGGATTAGAGTTAGGCTTAGGGTTAGTTTTAGGTTTAGGGTCAAGGTTAGTGTTTGGGTTATGTGTAGGGATAGGATTAGATTTTGGGTTAGGCATGTGGTTAGGATTAGGGGTAGGGTAAGGGTTAGGTGTAAGGTATTAGCGTTAAAGTTAGCGTGAGAGTTAGGGTTATGATTAGAGGTTAGCTTTCAGTTTAGGATTAGGGTTAGGGATAAGGTTCTGGTCAGGATTAGACGTAAAGTTAGGATTAATGTTAGAGTTAGAAGTTTGGCATAGTGTTAGGGTTAGTTTTAGGGTTAGTGTTAGGGTTATAGTTTAGTTTTAGGTTTAGAGTTAGGTTTCAGGTTAAGGTTAGGGTTAGGGTTAGGGTTAGTGTTAGAGGTATGGATTAGGTTTAGTGTTAGGGTGCGGTGTAGGATTATGGTAGTTTTAGGGTTAGGGTTAGTGATAGAGGTTAGCCTTAATGCTAGGATTGTGGAGTGCACATTCCATCAATGATACTGCAAACAGTTCTGTTCATTGATCCAATAAAACACTGTGATATCATTTTCTATCTTATACACTTAATTATACATGCAGTTATATAGTTTGGAGCACTTTCTTTTCCTCTCTTTTGTACCATGACTATTACACATTTTGGGTTTCATTGCTCCCACGGTTCTTATTACTTTTTTGGAAGAGAGTAAAACCAAATGTGACAGGGTCAGGCTTAGGGTAGGTTTAGAAATTAGGATTAGGTTTAGGTTTTGGGGTAGGCTTAGGTTTAGGGATAATGTTATGGTAGGTTTAGGGTTAGGGTTTGGGTTGGGTCTTATGGTCAGTGTGAGGGTTACTTTAAGAGGTAGGTTTAGGGATTAGTGTGGGGTTTAGTATAGGTTTATGGTTAGTGTTAGGGTTAGGGTTATTGTTACGGTTAGGGTTAAAGTTTAGGATTAGTGTTAGGTTTAGGGGTAGTTTTAGGCTTAGTGTTAGGGTTAGGGTTAGGTTTTATTGTTAAATTTTAGGGTTAGGGTTACATTTAGTGTTATGGTTGTTTTAGCGTTAGGATTAGAATTTAGGTTCAGAGTTATGTTTAGGGGTAGGTTTACGCTTACGGTTAGGCATAGGGTTAGGTTTAGATTTAGTGTTAGATTTTAGGCGTTAGGCATATGGTTAGGCATCGGGTTAGTTTTACGGTTAGGGTTAGGTTTAGGGTAAGTTTTAGGGTTAGGGATAGTTTTATTGTTAGGTTTAGGGTTAGGGTTAGGTTTAGGGTTAGAGTTTAGTTTTAAGGTTAGGTTTAGGGTTAAGGATAGGATTAGGGTTAGGCTTAGGGTTATGTTTAGAGGTAAGCTTTTGTTTTAGGGTTAGGGTTAGGGTTAATGTTAGGGTTAGGATTAGAAGTTAGGGTTAAGGTTATGATTACAGTTAGGGTTAATGATAGGGTTAGTGTTATGGTTAGGTTTTGGGGTCAGATGTTCTACAGAGGGTTTGGATTAGGGTTAGGGTTATAGTTAGTGTTAGTTTAGGTTTAGAGTTAGGGGCTTGGTGTTAGGGAGAGGGTTAGTGTTAGGCTTCGGGTTACTGTTAGTGGTAGTGTTATGATCAGGTTTAGGTTTACAGTTATGATTAGGGTTAATATTAAGGTCAGATTTAGGTTTACAGTTTGGTTTAGGGTTAGGTTTAGGCCTTGGTTTTGGGGTGAGGTGTTAGGGACATGGTTATTGTTAGGGTTATGGTTACGGTTAGGTTTAAGTTTACATATAATGTTAGTGTTAGGGTTAGGGTTTAGGGTTAGGGTAAGAGTTAAGTTTAGGTTTAGGAATAGGGTTAGGCTTATGGGTAGAGGTTAGCGTTAGGTTTAGTGTTTGAGTTTTGGTTTGGGCTAAGGATTATGGTTAGTGTTAGGCTTAGAGTTTATCATTAGGGTTAGTTTTAGGATTAGGGTTAAAGCTTAGGTTTAGTGTCAGGGTTAGGGTTATGTTTAGAGGTTAGTGTTAGGGTTAGGTTTAGAGTTAGTGTTAGTGTTAGGGTTAGGTTTAGAGTTAGGTTTCAGTTTAGGATTAGGGTTAGAGTTTGGGTTAGAGTTAGGCTTTGAATTAAGGTTAGGGTTAGTGTTATGAATAGGTTTACGATTAGGCTTTGTGTTACATTTAGGGTTATGGTTCGAGTTATGGTTAGGCCTATGGTTAGGGTTAGGTTGAGGTTTAAGTTTATGGTTATGGTTAGGGTTAGATGTTATATTTCGAGTTAGGTTTAGTGTTGGAGGTTAGTGTTAGGGTTAGGTTAAGTTTTAGGGTTAGTGTTAGGGTTAGGATTAGAATTTAGTGTTAGGGTTAGGTTTAGTGTTAGTGTTAGGGTTAGAGTTATTTTTAGGTTTAGGTTTAGGGTTAGGGTTATGGTTAGGGGTAGTGTTAAGATTAGAATTTAGGTTTAGGGTTATGGTTAGGATTAGGTTTAGTGTTAGGTTTAGGAGTTAGGTGTTAGCCTTAAGTTTAGGGTTAGTGTTGGGCTTAGGGGTATGGTTAGAGTTAGGTTTAGGGCTAGGGTTATGGTTCTGGTTAGGGTTAGAGTTAAAGGTTAGGATTAAGGTGAGGGTTAGAAGTTTGGTTTATTGTTAGTGTTAGGTTTAGGGTTAGGGTTAGAAGTTAATTTTAGGTTTAGAGTTAGGTTTAGGGTTAAGATTAGGTTTAGGGATTGGTTTATTGTTAGACGTATGGGTTAGGATTAGGGTTTAGGTTTAGGGTTACATTTAGGGTTAGGGTTATGGTTAGGTTTAGGGTTAGGTTTAGGTTTAGGTTTAGGGTTAGGGTTAGGGTTAGTGGTAGAGGTATGGGTTAGGGTTAGGTTTAGGATTAGGTTTAGGGTTATTGTAGATTTAGGGTTAGGGTTAGTGTTAGAGGTTAGGTTTAAGGTTAGGGTTGTGGTTAGGGTCAAGTTTAGAATAGGATTAGAATTAAGGCTTAGGGTTAGGATTAGGGGTAGGTTTGGGTTTAGGCATAGTGTTATGGTTGGTTTAGGGTTAAGGTTCGGGTTAGCAAATACGGTCAGTGTTAGGGTTAGTTTAAGGGGTAGGGTTAGGGTTAGGGATTAATGTTAGGTTTAGGGTTAGGTTTATGCTTAGGGTTAGGGTTAGTTTTAGGGACATGGTTAGAGTTTCGATTTAGTGTTAGGTTTATGTTTAGTGTTAGGGTTAGAGTTAGGTTTAAAGTTAAATTTTAGAGTTAGTGTTACGTTTAGGGTTACGGATATTTTTAGGTTTAGAATTAGAATTTAGGGTTAGATTTAGGTTTAGAGTTAGTGTTACAGTTACGTTAAGGATGAGGGTTATGTTTAGGATAAGGTTTAGGTGTTAAGTGTTAGGAAGAGGGTTATGGTTAGGCTTTGGGTTAGGATTAGTGTAAGTGTTAGGGGTTATGCATTAGGGATAGAGTTAGCGTTAGGGTTACGGTTAGTGTCAGGTTTAGGATGGTTAGGGATAATGTTAGGTTTAGGGTTAGGTTTAGGGCTAGGTATAGTGTTAGGGTTAGGATTAAGGTTAGGGTTAGGTTTACGGTTAAAGTTTAGTTTTAGGTTTAATTTTAGTGTTAAATTTAGGGTCAGTATTAGGTTTATGATTACAATTTATGGTTGGTGTAGGGTTAGGGTTAGGATTTTGGGTTACGTTAGGGTTAGGGTTAGGGTTATGGTTACAGGTTAGCTTTCGGTTTAGGGTTAGGGTTAAGGATAAGGTTATGGTCAGGGTTAGATTTAAAGTTAGGATTAATGTTAGAGTTAGAAGTTTGGCATAGTGTTAGGGTTAGTTTTAGGGTTAGTGTTAGGGTTAGAGGTTAGTTTTAGGTTTAGAGTTAGGTTTCAGGTTAAGGTTAGGGTTAGGGTTAGGGTTATTATTAGAGCTATGGATTAGGTTTCGTGTTAGGGTTCGGTGTAGGGTTATGGTAGTTTTAGGGTTAGGGTTAGTGATAGAGGTTAGCCTTAATGCTAGGATTGTGGAGTGCACATTCCATCAATGATACTGCAAACAGTTCTGTTCATTGATCCAATAAAACTCTGTGATATCATTTTCTATCTTATACACTTAAATATACATGCAGTTATATAGTTTGGAGCACTTTCTTTTCCTCTCTTTTGTACCATGACTATTACACATTTTGGGTTTCATTGCTCCCACGGTTCTTATTGCTTTTTTGGAAGAGAGTAAAAGCAAATGTGACAGGGTCAGGCTTAGGGTAGGTTTAGAAATAAGGATTAGGTTTAGGTTTTGGGGTAGGCTTAGGTTTAGGGATAATGTTATGGTAGGTTTAGGGTTAGGGATCGGGTTGGGTCTTATGGTCAGTGTTAGGGTTACTTTAAGGGGTAGGTTTAGGGATTAGTGTGGGGTTTAGGATAGGTTTATGGTTAGTGTTAGGGTTAGGGTTATTGTTACGGTAAGAGTTAAAGTTTAGGATTAGGGTTAGGTTTAGGGGTAGTTTTAGGCTTAGTGTTAGGGTTAGTGTTAGGTTTTATTGTTAAATTTTAGGGTTAGGGTTACATTTAGCGTTAGGGTTTTTTTATGTTTAGGATTAGAATTTAGGTTCAGAGTTATGTTTAGGGTTATGTTTACGCTGACCGTTAGGCATAGGGTTAGGTTTAGATTTAGTGTTAGATTTTAGGCGTTAGGCATATGGTTAGCCTTCGGGTTAGTTTTAGGGTTAGGGTTAGGTTTAGGGTAAGGTTTAGGGTTAGGGATAGTTTTATTGTTAGGTTTAGGGTTAGGGTTAGGTTTAGGGTTAGAGTTTAGTTTTAAGGTTAGGTTTAGGGTTAAGGTTAGGTTTAGGGTTAGGCTTAGTGTTATGTTTAGAGGTAAGCTTTTGTTTTAGGGCTAGGGTTAGGGTTAATGTTAGGGTTAGGATTAGAAGTTAGGGTTAAGGTTATGATTACGGTTAGGGTTAATGATAGGGTTAGTGTTATGGTTAGGGTTTGGGGTCAGATGTTCTACAGAGGGTTTGGATTAGGTTAGGGTTACAGTTAGGGTTAGTTTAGATTTAGAGTTATGGGCTTGGTGTTAGGGAGAGGGTTAGTGTTAGGCTTCGGGTTACTGTTAGTGGTAGTGTTACGATTAGGTTTAGGTTTAGGGTTATGATTAGGGTTAATATTAAGGTCAGATTTAGGTTTACAATTTGGTTTAGGGTTAGGTTTAGGCCTAGGTTTTGGGGTTAGGCGTTAGGGACATGGTTATTGTTAGGGTTACGGTTACGGTTAGGTTTAAGTTTACATATAGTGTTAGTGTTAGGGTTAGAGTTTAGGGTTAGGGTAAGGGTTTAGTTTAGTTTTAGGAGTAGGGTTAGGCTTATGGGTAGAGGTTAGCGTTAGGTTTAGTGTTTGAGTTTTGGGTTGGGGTTAGGGTTATGGTTAGTGTTAGGCTAAGAGTTTATGATTAGGGTTAGTGTTAGGATTAGGGTTAAAGCTTAGGATTAGTGTTAGGGTTAGGGTTATGCTTAGGGTTAGGGTTATGTTTAGAGGTTAGTGTTAGGGTTAGGTTTAGAGTTAGTGTTAGTGTTAGTGTTAGTGTTAGGGTTTAGGTGTTACAGTTAGGGTTAGGATTTATTGTTAGGTTAGGGTTAGGGTTAGGTTTAGGGTTAGAGGTTCGCTTTCGGTTTAGGGTTAGGGTTAAGGATAAGGTTATGGTGAGGATTAGAGTTAAAGTTAGGATTAATATTAGAGTTAGAAGTTTGGCTTAGTGTTAGTGTTACGGTTAGTTTTAGGGTTAGTGTTTGGGTTAGAGGTTAGTTTTAGGTTTAGAGTTAGGTTTCGGGTTAAGGTTAGGTTTAGGGTTAGTGTTAGTGTTAGAGGTATGGATTAGGTTTAGTGTTAGGGTTTGGTGTAGGGTTATGGTAGTTTTAGGGTTAGGGTTAGTGATAGGGGTTAGCGTTAATGCTAGGGTTGTGGGTAGGGCCAGGCTTAGGGTAGGTTTAGAAATAAGGATTAGGTTTAGGTTTAGGGGTAGGCTTAGGTTTAGGGATAATGTTATGGTAGGTTTAGGGTTAGGGTTCGGGTTAGGTCTTATGGTCAGTGTTAGGGTTAGTTTAAGGGGTAGGGTTAGGGATTAGTGTTGGGTTTAGGGTAGGTTTATGGTTAGTGTTAGGGTTAGGGTTATTGTTACGGTTAGGGTTAAAGTTTAGGATTAGGGCTGGTTTAGGGGTAGTGTTTGGCTTAGTGTTAGGGTTAGGGTTAGGTTTAGGGTTAAATTTTAGGGTTAGGGTTACATTTAGTGTTAGGGTTGTTTTAGGGTTAGGATTAGAATTTAGGTTCAGAGTTATGTTTAGGGTTAGGTTTACGCTTAGGGTTAGGCTTAGGCTTAGGTTTAGATTTAGTGTTAGATGTTAGGTGTTAGGGATATGGTTAGGCTTCGGGTTAGTTTTAGGGTTAGCGTTAGGGGTGAATTATTAATGATATTAATGATATTAATGATAGCGTTAGTTTTAGGGTTAGGGTTGGGTTTAGGGTAAGGTTTAGGGTTAGCGATAGTTTTATTTTTAGGTTTAGGGTTAGGGTTAGGTTTAGCGTTAGAGTTTAGGTTTAAGGTTTGGTTTAGGGTTAAGGTTAGGATTAGGGTTAGGCTTAGGGTTATGTTTAGAGGTAAGCTTTTGTTTTAGGGTTAGGGTTAGAGTTAGGATTAGAAGTTAGTTTTAGGGTTATGATTACGGTTAGGTTTAGGGATAGGGTTAGAGTTATGGTTAGGGTTTGGGGTCAGATGTTCTGGAGAGGGTTTGAATTAGGGTTAGAGTTATAGTTAGGGTTAGTTTAAGTTTAGAGTTAGGGGCTTGGTGTTAGGGAGAAGGTTAGTGTTAGGCTTCAGGTTACTGTTAGTGGTAGTGTTACGATTAGGTTTAGGTTTAGGGTTATGGTTAGGGTTAATATTAAGGTCAGATTTAGGTTTTCAGTTTGGTTTAGGGTTAGGTTTAGGCCTTGGTTTAGGGGTTAGGTGTTAGGGATATGGTGATTTTTAGGGTTACGGTTACGGTTAGGTTTAAGTTTTCATATAGTGTTAGTGTTAGGGTTAGGGTTTAGTGTTAGGGTAAGGGTTAGGTTTAGGTTTAGGAGTAGGGTTAGGCTTATGGGTAGAGGATAGCGTTAGGTTTAGTGTTTGAGTTTTGTGTTAGGGTTAGGGTTATGGTTAGTGTTAGGCTTAGAGTTTATGATTAGGGTTAGTGTTAGGATTAGGGTTAAAGCTTAGGTTTAGTGTTAGGGTTAGGGTTATGTTTAGAGGTTAGTGTTACGGTTAGGTTTAGAGTTAGTGTTAGTGTTATGGTTAGGTTTAGAGTTAGTGTTAGTGTTAGGGTTAGGTTTAGAGTTGGGTTTCGGTTTAGGTTTAGGGTTAGAGTTAGGGTTTGAATTAAGGTTAGGGTTAGTGTTAGGAATAGGTTTACGATTAGGCTTTGCATTACATTTAGGGTTATGGTTAGAGTTATGTTTAAGGCTATGGTTAGGGTTAGGTTGAGGTTTAACGTTATGGTTACGGTTAGGGTTAGATGTTATATTTAGAGTTAGGTTTAGTGTTAGAGATTAGTGTTAGGGTTAGGTTAAGTTTTAGGGTTAGTGTTAGGGTTAGGATTAAAATTTAGTGTTAGGGTTAGGTTTAGGGTTAGTGTGAGGGTTAGAGTTAGATTTGGGTTTAGGTTTAGGGTTAGGGTTATGGATAGGGGTAGTGTTAAGATTAGAATTTAGGGTTAGGGTTATGGTCAGGATTAGGTTTAGTGTTAGGTTTAGGAGTTAGGTGTTAGCCTTAAGGTTAGGGTTAGTGTTGGGCTTAGGGGTATGGTTAGAGTTAGGTTTTGAGCTAGGGTTATGGTTCTGGTTAGGGTTAGAGTTAAAGGTTAGGATTAAGGTGAGGGTTAGAAGTTTGGTTTATTGTTAGTGTTAGGTTTAGGGTTATGGTTAGAAGTTAATTTTAGGCTTAGAGTTAGGTTTAGGGTTAAGGTTAGGGTTAGGGATTGGTTTTTTGATAGACGTATTGGTTAGGATTAGTGTTTAGGTTTAGGGTTACGTTTAGGGTTAGGGTTATGGTTAGGTTTAGGATTAGGTTAGGTTTAGGGTTAGGGTTAGGTTTAGTGGTAGAGGTATGGTTTAGGGTTAGGTTTAGGATTAGGTTTAGGGTTATTGTAGATTTAGGGTTAGGGTTAGTGTTAGAGGTTAGGTTCAAGGTTAGGGTTGTGGTTAGGGTCAAGTTTAGGATAGGTTTAGAATTAAGGCTTAGGGTTAGGATTAGGGGTAGGTTTGGGTTTAGGCATAGTGTTATGGTTGGTTTAGGGTTAAGGTTCGGGTTAGCAATTACGGTCAGTGTTAGGGTTAGTTTAAGGGGTAGGCTTAGGGTTAGGGTTAGGAATTAATGTTAGTTTTGGGTTAGGTTTATGCTTAGGGTTAGGTTAGTTTTAGGGACATGGTTAGAGTTTCAAATTAGTGTTAGGTTTATGTTTAGTGTTAGGGTTAGAGTTAGGTTTAGGGATAAATTTTAGGGTTAGTGTTACGTTTAGGGTTACGGATATTTTTAGGTTTAGAATTAGAATTTAGGGTTAGATTTAGGTTTAGAGTTTGTGTTACAGTTACGTTAAGGATTAGGGTTATGTTTAGGATTAGGTTTAGGTGTTAAGTGTTAGGAAGAGTGTTATGGTTAGGCTTTGGGTTAGGATTAGTGTACGTGTTAGGGGTTATGTATTAGGGATAGAGTTAGCGTTAGGTTTACGGTTAGTGTCAGGTTAAGGATAAGGTTTATGGTTAGGGATAGTGTTAGGTTTAGGGTTGGGTTTAGGGCTAGGTATAGTGTTAGGGTTAGGGTTAGGGTTAAGGTTAGGTTTAGGGTTAAAGTTTAGTTTTAGGTTTAACTTTAGTGTTAAATTTAGGGTCAGTGTTAGGTTTATGATTACAATTTATGGTTGGTGTAGGGTTAGGGTTAGGATTTTGGGTTAGGTTAGTGTTAGGGTTAGGGTTATGGTTACAGGTTAGCTTTCGGTATAGGGATAGGGTTAAGGATAAGGTTATGTTCAGGGTTAGGTTTAAATTTTAGGGTTAGGGTTACGATTCAGGTTAGGGTTATTTTTAGGGTTAGGATTAGAATTTAGGGTTAGAGTTAGGTTATGTTTAGGGTTACGGTTACAGTTAGGGTTTGGGTTAGGTTTAGTTTTAGGGTTAGGTGTTAAGTGTTAGGAAGATGGTGATGGTTAGTCTTCGGGTTAGGTTTAGCATTAGGGGTTAGGTATTAGGGATAGATTTAGGGTTATCCTTACGTTTAGGTTTAGGGTTAGTGTTAGGTTTAGGTTTAGGGTAAGGTTAAGGTTAGGGATAGTTTTAGGTTTATTGTTAGGTTTAGGATTAGGTATAATGTTAGCGTTAGGGTTAGGGTTATGGTTACAGGTTAGCTTTCGGTATAGGGATAGGGTTAAGGATAAGGTTATGTTCAGGGTTAGGTTTAAATTTTAGGGTTAGGGTTACGATTCAGGTTAGGGTTATTTTTAGGGTTAGGATTAGAATTTAGGGTTAGAGTTAGGTTATGTTTAGGGTTACGGTTACAGTTAGGGTTTGGGTTAGGTTTAGTTTTAGGGTTAGGTGTTAAGTGTTAGGAAGATGGTGATGGTTAGTCTTCGGGTTAGGCTTAGCATTAGGGGTTAGGTATTAGGGATAGATTTAGGGTTATCCTTACATTTAGGTTTAGGGTTAGTGTTAGGTTTAGGTTTAGGGTAAGGTTAAGGTTAGGGATAGTTTTAGGTTTATTGTTAGGTTTAGGATTAGGTATAATGTTAGCTTTAGGGTTAGGGTTAGGGGTTAGGTATTAGGGATAGTGTTAGTGTTAAGGTTAGTGTGAGGGTTAGAGTTGGGGTGGTGTAGGGTAAGGTTTAGTGTTAGGGATAGTGTTAGGTTTAGGTATAGGTTTAGGGTTAGGGATAATGTTATAGTTAGGGTTAGGGTTCGGGTTAGGTTTAGGTTTCGAGTTTAGTTTTAGGGTGAGGTTTAGTGTTAAGCTTAGGGTTAGGTTTATGTTTAGGATTACAATTTATGTTTGAGGTAGGGTTAGTTTTAGGGTTACGTTTAAATTTTGGGTTAGGGCTATGTTTAGGGTTAGAGTTAGGGGTTAGGTTTTAGGGAGCGGGTCAGAGTTAGGCTTCCGGTTACGGTTAGGTTTAGGCTTAGGTTTATGGTTATGGTTAGGGTTAGGTTTAGGGTTAGGGTTAGATTTAGAGGTAGCGTTAGGGTTAGGGTTAGGCGTTAGGTATTAGCAACATGGTTAGGGTTAGGGTTAGGGTTAGAGGGTTAGTGTAAGGGTTAGTGTTAGAGTTAGGGGTTAGGTGTTACGGTTAGGGTTAGGATTTAGGGTTAGGTTAGGGTTAGGGTTAGGGTTAGGGTTGGAGGTCCGCTTTCGGTTTAGGGTTAGGGTTAATGATAAGGTTATGGTGAGGATTAGAGTTAAAGTTAGGATTAATGTTAGAGTTAGAAATTTGGCTTAGTGTTAGTGTTATGGTTAGTTTTAGGGTTAGTGTTAGGGTTAGAGGTTAGTTTTAGGTTTAGAGTTAGGTTTCGGGTTAAGGTTAGGGTTAGGGTTAGGGTTAGTGTTAGAGTTGTGGATTAGGTTTAGTGTTAGGGTTCGGTGTAGGGTTATGATAGTTTTAGGGTTAGGGTTAGTGATAGTGGTTAGCGTTAATGCTAGGGTTGTGGGTAGGTTCAGGCTTAGGGTAGGTTTAGAAATAAGGATTAGGTTTAGGTTTAGGGGTAGGCTTAGGTTTAGGGATAATGTTATGGTAGGTTTAGGGTTCGGGTTCGGGTTAGGTCTTATGGTCAGTTTTAGGGTTAGTTTAAGGGGTAGGGTTAGGGATTAGTGTTGGGTTTAGGGTAGGTTTATGGTTAGTGTTAGGTTTAGGGTTATTGTTACGGTTAGGGTTAAAGTTTAGGATTAGGGCTGGTTTAGGGGTAGTGTTAGGCTTAGTGTTAGGGTTAGGGTTAGGTTTAGGGTTAAATTTTAGGGTTAGGGTTACATTTAGTGTTAGGGTTGTTTTAGGATTAGATTTGAATTTAGGTTCAGAGTTATGTTTAGGGTTAGGTTTACGCTTACGTTTAGGCTTAGGGTTAGGTTTAGATTTAGCGTTAGATGTTAGGTGTTAGGGATATGGTTAGGCTTCGGGTTAGTTTTAGGGTTAGTGTTAGCGGTTAATTATTAATGATAGAGTTAGCGTTAGTTTTAGGGTTCGGGTTAGGTTTAGGGTAAGGTTTAGCGTTACCGATAGTTTTATTTTTAGGTTTAGGGTTAGGGTTAGGTTTAGCGTTAGAGTTTAGTTTTAAGGTTAGGTTTAGGGTTAAGGTTAGGATTAGGGTTAGGCTTAGGGTTATGTTTAGAGGTAAGCTTTTGTTTTAGGGTTAGGGTTAGAGTTAGGATTAGAAGTTAGGTTTAGGGTTATGATTACGGTTAGGGTTAGTGATAGGGTTAGAGTTATGGTTAGGGTTTGGGGTCAGATGTTCCGGAGAGGGTTTGGATTAGGGTTAGAGTTATAGTTAGGGTTAGTTTAAGTTTAGAGTTAGGGGCTTGGTGTTAGGGAGAAGGTTAGTGTTAGGCTTCAGGTTACTGTTAGTGGTAGTGTTATGATTAGTTTTAGGTTTAGAGTTACGATTAGGGTTAATATTAAGGTCCAATTTAGGTTTACAGTTTGGTTTAGGGTTAGGTTTAGGCCTAGGTTTAGGGGTTAGGTGTTAGGGATATGGTTATTGTTAGGGTTACGGTTACAGTTAGGTTTAAGTTTACATATAGTGTTAGTGTTAGGGTTAGGGTTTAGGGTTAGGGTAAGGGTTAAGTTTAGGTTTAGGAATAGGGTTAGGCTTATGGGTAGAGGTTAGCGTAAGGTTTAGTGTTTGAGTTTTGTGTTGGGGTTAGTGTTATGGTTAGTGTTAGGCTTAGAGTTTATTATTAGGTTTAGTGTTAGGATTAGTGTTAAAGCTTAGGTTTAGAGTTAGGGTTAGTGTTATGTTTAGAGGTTAGTGTTAGGGTTAGGTTTAGAGTTAGGGTGAGTGTTAGGGTTAGGTTTAGAGTTAGGTTTCGGTTTAGGTTTAGGGTTAGGTTTAGGGTTAGAGTTAGGGTTTGAATTAAGGTTAGGGTTAGTGTTAGGAATAGGTTTACGATTAGGCTTTGCGTTACATTTAGGGTTATGGTTAGAGTTATGGTTAGGGCTATGGTTAGGGTTAGGTTGAGGTTTAACGTTATGGTTACGTTTAGGGTTAGATGTTATATTTAGAGTTAGGTTTAGTGTTAGAGATTAGTGTTAGGGTTAGATTAAGTTTTAGGGTTAGTGTTAGGGTTAGGATTAGAATTTAGTGTTAGGGTTAGGTTTAGCATTAGTGTTAGGGTTAGAGTTAGTTTTAGGTTTAGGGTTAGGGTTAGGGTTATGGTTAGGGGTAGTGTTAATATTAGAATTTACGGTTAGGGTTATGGTCAGGATTAGGTTTAGTGTTAGGTTTAGGAGTTAGGTGTTAGCCTTAAGGTTAGGGTTAGTGTTGGGGTTAGGGGTATGGTTAGAGTTAGGTTTTGGACTAGGGTTATGGTTCTGGTTAGGGTTAGAGTTAAAGGTTAGGATTAAGGTTATGGTTAGAAGTTTGGTTTATTGTTAGTGTTAGGTTTAGGGTTAGGGTTAGAAGTTAATTTTAGGTTTAGAGTTAGGTTTAGGTTTAAGTTTAGGGTTAGGGATTGGATTATTGTTAGACGTATGGGTTAGGATTAGGGTTTAGGTTTAGGGTTACATTTAGGGTTAGGGTTATGGTTAGGTTTAGGGTTAGGTTTAGGTTTAGGTTTAGGGTTAGGGTTAGGGTTAGTGGTAGAGGTATGGGTTAGGGTTAGGTTTAGGATTAGGTTTAGGGTTATTGTAGATTTAGGGTTAGGGTTAGTGTTAGAGGTTAGGTTTAAGGTTAGGGTTGTGGTTAGGGTCAAGTTTAGAATAGGATTAGAATTAAGGCTTAGGGTTAGGATTAGGGGTAGGTTTGGGTTTAGGCATAGTGTTATGGTTGGTTTAGGGTTAAGGTTCGGGTTAGCAAATACGGTCAGTGTTAGGGTTAGTTTAAGGGGTAGGGTTAGGGTTAGGGATTAATGTTAGGTTTAGGGTTAGGTTTCTGCTTAGGGTTAGGGTTAGTTTTAGGAACATGGTTAGAGTTTCGATTTAGTGTTAGGTTTATGTTTAGTGTTAGGGTTAGAGTTAGGTTTAAAGTTAAATTTTAGAGTTAGTGTTACGTTTAGGGTTACGGATATTTTTAGGTTTAGAATTAGAATTTAGGGTTAGATTTAGGTTTAGAGTTAGTGTTACAGTTACGTTAAGGATGAGGGTTATGTTTAGGATAAGGTTTAGGTGTTAAGTGTTAGGAAGAGGGTTATGGTTAGGCTTTGTGTTAGGATTAGTGTAAGTGTTAGGGGTTATGCATTAGGGATAGAGTTAGCGTTAGGGTTACGGTTAGTGTCAGGTTTAGGATGGTTAGGGATAATGTTAGGTTTAGGGTTAGGTTTAGGGCTAGGTATAGTGTTAGGGTTAGGGTTAAGGTTAGGGTTAGGTTTACGGTTAAAGTTTAGTTTTAGGTTTAATTTTAGTGTTAAATTTAGGGTCAGTATTAGGTTTATGATTACAATTTATGTTTGGTGTAGGGTTAGGGTTAGGATTTTGGGTTACGTTAGGGTTAGGGTTAGGGTTATGGTTACAGGTTAGCTTTCGGTTTAGGGTTAGGGTTAAGGATAAGGTTATGGTCAGGGTTAGATTTAAAGTTAGGATTAATGTTAGAGTTAGAAGTTTGGCATAGTGTTAGGGTTAGTTTTAGGGTTAGTGTTAGGGTTAGAGGTTAGTTTTAGGTTTAGAGTTAGGTTTCAGGTTAAGGTTAGGGTTAGGGTTAGGGTTATTATTAGAGCTATGGATTAGGTTTCGTGTTAGGGTTCGGTGTAGGGTTATGGTAGTTTTAGGGTTAGGGTTAGTGATAGAGGTTAGCCTTAATGCTAGGATTGTGGAGTGCACATTCCATCAATGATACTGCAAACAGTTCTGTTCATTGATCCAATAAAACTCTGTGATATCATTTTCTATCTTATACACTTAAATATACATGCAGTTATATAGTTTGGAGCACTTTCTTTTCCTCTCTTTTGTACCATGACTATTACACATTTTGGGTTTCATTGCTCCCACGGTTCTTATTGCTTTTTTGGAAGAGAGTAAAAGCAAATGTGACAGGGTCAGGCTTAGGGTAGGTTTAGAAATAAGGATTAGGTTTAGGTTTTGGGGTAGGCTTAGGTTTAGGGATAATGTTATGGTAGGTTTAGGGTTAGGGATCGGGTTGGGTCTTATGGTCAGTGTTAGGGTTACTTTAAGGGGTAGGTTTAGGGATTAGTGTGGGGTTTAGGATAGGTTTATGGTTAGTGTTAGGGTTAGGGTTATTGTTACGGTAAGAGTTAAAGTTTAGGATTAGGGTTAGGTTTAGGGGTAGTTTTAAGCTTAGTGTTAGGGTTAGTGTTAGGTTTTATTGTTAAATTTTAGGGTTAGGGTTACATTTAGCGTTAGGGTTTTTTTATGTTTAGGATTAGAATTTAGGTTCAGAGTTATGTTTAGGGTTATGTTTACGCTGACCGTTAGGCATAGGGTTAGGTTTAGATTTAGTGTTATATTTTAGGCGTTAGGCATATGGTTAGCCTTCGGGTTAGTTTTAGGGTTAGGGTTAGGTTTAGGGTAAGGTTTAGGGTTAGGGATAGTTTTATTGTTAGGTTTAGGGTTAGGGTTAGGTTTAGGGTTAGAGTTTAGTTTTAAGGTTAGGTTTAGGGTTAAGGTTAGGATTAGGGTTAGGCTTAGTGTTATGTTTAGAGGTAAGCTTTTGTTTTAGGGCTAGGGTTAGGGTTAATGTTAGGGTTAGGATTAGAAGTTAGGGTTAAGGTTATGATTACGGTTAGGGTTAATGATAGGGTTAGTGTTATGGTTAGGGTTTGGGGTCAGATGTTCTACAGAGGGTTTGGATTAGGTTAGGGTTACAGTTAGGGTTAGTTTAGATTTAGAGTTATGGGCTTGGTGTTAGGGAGAGGGTTAGTGTTAGGCTTCGGGTTACTGTTAGTGGTAGTGTTACGATTAGGTTTAGGTTTAGGGTTATGATTAGGGTTAATATTAAGGTCAGATTTAGGTTTACAATTTGGTTTAGGGTTAGGTTTAGGCCTAGGTTTTGGGGTTAGGCGTTAGGGACATGGTTATTGTTAGGGTTACGGTTACGGTTAGGTTTAAGTTTACATATAGTGTTAGTGTTAGGGTTAGAGTTTAGGGTTAGGGTAAGGGTTTAGTTTAGTTTTAGGAGTAGGGTTAGGCTTATGGGTAGAGGTTAGCGTTAGGTTTAGTGTTTGAGTTTTGGGTTGGGGTTAGGGTTATGGTTAGTGTTAGGCTAAGAGTTTATGATTAGGGTTAGTGTTAGGATTAGGGTTAAAGCTTAGGATTAGTGTTAGGGTTAGGGTTATGCTTAGGGTTAGGGTTATGTTTAGAGGTTAGTGTTAGGGTTAGGTTTAGAGTTAGTGTTAGTGTTAGTGTTAGTGTTAGGGTTTAGGTGTTACAGTTAGGGTTAGGATTTATTGTTAGGTTAGGGTTAGGGTTAGGTTTAGGGTTAGAGGTTCGCTTTCGGTTTAGGGTTAGGGTTAAGGATAAGGTTATGGTGAGGATTAGAGTTAAAGTTAGGATTAATATTAGAGTTAGAAGTTTGGCTTAGTGTTAGTGTTACGGTTAGTTTTAGGGTTAGTGTTTGGGTTAGAGGTTAGTTTTAGGTTTAGAGTTAGGTTTCGGGTTAAGGTTAGGTTTAGGGTTAGTGTTAGTGTTAGAGGTATGGATTAGGTTTAGTGTTAGGGTTTGGTGTAGGGTTATGGTAGTTTTAGGGTTAGGGTTAGTGATAGGGGTTAGCGTTAATGCTAGGGTTGTGGGTAGGGCCAGGCTTAGGGTAGGTTTAGAAATAAGGATTAGGTTTAGGTTTAGGGGTAGGCTTAGGTTTAGGGATAATGTTATGGTAGGTTTAGGGTTAGGGTTCGGGTTAGGTCTTATGGTCAGTGTTAGGGTTAGTTTAAGGGGTAGGGTTAGGGATTAGTGTTGGGTTTAGGGTAGGTTTATGGTTAGTGTTAGGGTTAGGGTTATTGTTACGGTTAGGGTTAAAGTTTAGGATTAGGGCTGGTTTAGGGGTAGTGTTTGGCTTAGTGTTAGGGTTAGGGTTAGGTTTAGGGTTAAATTTTAGGGTTAGGGTTACATTTAGTGTTAGGGTTGTTTTAGGGTTAGGATTAGAATTTAGGTTCAGAGTTATGTTTAGGGTTAGGTTTACGCTTAGGGTTAGGCTTAGGCTTAGGTTTAGATTTAGTGTTAGATGTTAGGTGTTAGGGATATGGTTAGGCTTCGGGTTAGTTTTAGGGTTAGCGTTAGGGGTGAATTATTAATGATATTAATGATATTAATGATAGCGTTAGTTTTAGGGTTAGGGTTGGGTTTAGGGTAAGGTTTAGGGTTAGCGATAGTTTTATTTTTAGGTTTAGGGTTAGGGTTAGGTTTAGCGTTAGAGTTTAGGTTTAAGGTGTGGTTTAGGGTTAAGGTTAGGATTAGGGTTAGGCTTAGGGTTATGTTTAGAGGTAAGCTTTTGTTTTAGGGTTAGGGTTAGAGTTAGGATTAGAAGTTAGTTTTAGGGTTATGATTACGGTTAGGGTTAGGGATAGGGTTAGAGTTATGGTTAGGGTTTGGGGTCAGATGTTCTGGAGAGGGTTTGAATTAGGGTTAGAGTTATAGTTAGGGTTAGTTTAAGTTTAGAGTTAGGGGCTTGGTGTTAGGGAGAAGGTTAGTGTTAGGCTTCAGGTTACTGTTAGTGGTAGTGTTACGATTAGGTTTAGGTTTAGGGTTATGGTTAGGGTTAATATTAAGGTCAGATTTAGGTTTTCAGTTTGGTTTAGGGTTAGGTTTAGGCCTTGGTTTAGGGGTTAGGTGTTAGGGATATGGTGATTTTTAGGGTTACGGTTACGGTTAGGTTTAAGTTTTCATATAGTGTTAGTGTTAGGGTTAGGGTTTAGTGTTAGGGTAAGGGTTAGGTTTAGGTTTAGGAGTAGGGTTAGGCTTATGGGTAGAGGATAGCGTTAGGTTTAGTGTTTGAGTTTTGTGTTAGGGTTAGGGTTATGGTTAGTGTTAGGCTTAGAGTTTATGATTAGGGTTAGTGTTAGGATTAGGGTTAAAGCTTAGGTTTAGTGTTAGGGTTAGGGTTATGTTTAGAGGTTAGTGTTACGGTTAGGTTTAGAGTTAGTGTTAGTGTTATGGTTAGGTTTAGAGTTAGTGTTAGTGTTAGGGTTAGGTTTAGAGTTGGGTTTCGGTTTAGGTTTAGGGTTAGAGTTAGGGTTTGAATTAAGGTTAGGGTTAGTGTTAGGAATAGGTTTACGATTAGGCTTTGCATTACATTTAGGGTTATGGTTAGAGTTATGTTTAAGGCTATGGTTAGGGTTAGGTTGAGGTTTAACGTTATGGTTACGGTTAGGGTTAGATGTTATATTTAGAGTTAGGTTTAGTGTTAGAGATTAGTGTTAGGGTTAGGTTAAGTTTTAGGGTTAGTGTTAGGGTTAGGATTAAAATTTAGTGTTAGGGTTAGGTTTAGGGTTAGTGTGAGGGTTAGAGTTAGATTTGGGTTTAGGTTTAGGGTTAGGGTTATGGATAGGGGTAGTGTTAAGATTAGAATTTAGGGTTAGGGTTATGGTCAGGATTAGGTTTAGTGTTAGGTTTAGGAGTTAGGTGTTAGCCTTAAGGTTAGGGTTAGTGTTGGGCTTAGGGGTATGGTTAGAGTTAGGTTTTGAGCTAGGGTTATGGTTCTGGTTAGGGTTAGAGTTAAAGGTTAGGATTAAGGTGAGGGTTAGAAGTTTGGTTTATTGTTAGTGTTAGGTTTAGGGTTATGGTTAGAAGTTAATTTTAGGCTTAGAGTTAGGTTTAGGGTTAAGGTTAGGGTTAGGGATTGGTTTTTTGATAGACGTATTGGTTAGGATTAGTGTTTAGGTTTAGGGTTACGTTTAGGGTTAGGGTTATGGTTAGGTTTAGGATTAGGTTAGGTTTAGGGTTAGGGTTAGGTTTAGTGGTAGAGGTATGGTTTAGGGTTAGGTTTAGGATTAGGTTTAGGGTTATTGTAGATTTAGGGTTAGGGTTAGTGTTAGAGGTTAGGTTCAAGGTTAGGGTTGTGGTTAGGGTCAAGTTTAGGATAGGTTTAGAATTAAGGCTTAGGGTTAGGATTAGGGGTAGGTTTGGGTTTAGGCATAGTGTTATGGTTGGTTTAGGGTTAAGGTTCGGGTTAGCAATTACGGTCAGTGTTAGGGTTAGTTTAAGGGGTAGGCTTAGGGTTAGGGTTAGGAATTAATGTTAGTTTTGGGTTAGGTTTATGCTTAGGGTTAGGTTAGTTTTAGGGACATGGTTAGAGTTTCAAATTAGTGTTAGGTTTATGTTTAGTGTTAGGGTTAGAGTTAGGTTTAGGGATAAATTTTAGGGTTAGTGTTACGTTTAGGGTTACGGATATTTTTAGGTTTAGAATTAGAATTTAGGGTTAGATTTAGGTTTAGAGTTTGTGTTACAGTTACGTTAAGGATTAGGGTTATGTTTAGGATTAGGTTTAGGTGTTAAGTGTTAGGAAGAGTGTTATGGTTAGGCTTTGGGTTAGGATTAGTGTACGTGTTAGGGGTTATGTATTAGGGATAGAGTTAGCGTTAGGTTTACGGTTAGTGTCAGGTTAAGGATAAGGTTTATGGTTAGGGATAGTGTTAGGTTTAGGGTTGGGTTTAGGGCTAGGTATAGTGTTAGGGTTAGGGTTAGGGTTAAGGTTAGGTTTAGGGTTAAAGTTTAGTTTTAGGTTTAACTTTAGTGTTAAATTTAGGGTCAGTGTTAGGTTTATGATTACAATTTATGGTTGGTGTAGGGTTAGGGTTAGGATTTTGGGTTAGGTTAGTGTTAGGGTTAGGGTTATGGTTACAGGTTAGCTTTCGGTATAGGGATAGGGTTAAGGATAAGGTTATGTTCAGGGTTAGGTTTAAATTTTAGGGTTAGGGTTACGATTCAGGTTAGGGTTATTTTTAGGGTTAGGATTAGAATTTAGGGTTAGAGTTAGGTTATGTTTAGGGTTACGGTTACAGTTAGGGTTTGGGTTAGGTTTAGTTTTAGGGTTAGGTGTTAAGTGTTAGGAAGATGGTGATGGTTAGTCTTCGGGTTAGGTTTAGCATTAGGGGTTAGGTATTAGGGATAGATTTAGGGTTATCCTTACATTTAGGTTTAGGGTTAGTGTTAGGTTTAGGTTTAGGGTAAGGTTAAGGTTAGGGATAGTTTTAGGTTTATTGTTAGGTTTAGGATTAGGTATAATGTTAGCTTTAGGGTTAGGGTTAGGGGTTAGGTATTAGGGATAGTGTTAGTGTTAAGGTTAGTGTGAGGGTTAGAGTTGGGGTGGTGTAGGGTAAGGTTTAGTGTTAGGGATAGTGTTAGGTTTAGGTATAGGTTTAGGGTTAGGGATAATGTTATAGTTAGGGTTAGGGTTCGGGTTAGGTTTAGGTTTCGAGTTTAGTTTTAGGGTGAGGTTTAGTGTTAAGCTTAGGGTTAGGTTTATGTTTAGGATTACAATTTATGTTTGAGGTAGGGTTAGTTTTAGGGTTACGTTTAAATTTTGGGTTAGGGCTATGTTTAGGGTTAGAGTTAGGGGTTAGGTTTTAGGGAGCGGGTCAGAGTTAGGCTTCCGGTTACGGTTAGGTTTAGGCTTAGGTTTATGGTTATGGTTAGGGTTAGGTTTAGGGTTAGGGTTAGATTTAGAGGTAGCGTTAGGGTTAGGGTTAGGCGTTAGGTATTAGCAACATGGTTAGGGTTAGGGTTAGGGTTAGAGGGTTAGTGTAAGGGTTAGTGTTAGAGTTAGGGGTTAGGTGTTACGGTTAGGGTTAGGATTTAGGGTTAGGTTAGGGTTAGGGTTAGGGTTAGGGTTGGAGGTCCGCTTTCGGTTTAGGGTTAGGGTTAATGATAAGGTTATGGTGAGGATTAGAGTTAAAGTTAGGATTAATGTTAGAGTTAGAAATTTGGCTTAGTGTTAGTGTTACGGTTAGTTTTAGGGTTAGTGTTAGGGTTAGAGGTTAGTTTTAGGTTTAGAGTTAGGTTTCGGGTTAAGGTTAGGGTTAGGGTTAGGGTTAGTGTTAGAGTTGTGGATTAGGTTTAGTGTTAGGGTTCGGTGTAGGGTTATGATAGTTTTAGGGTTAGGGTTAGTGATAGTGGTTAGCGTTAATGCTAGGGTTGTGGGTAGGTTCAGGCTTAGGGTAGGTTTAGAAATAAGGATTAGGTTTAGGTTTAGGGGTAGGCTTAGGTTTAGGGATAATGTTATGGTAGGTTTAGGGTTCGGGTTCGGGTTAGGTCTTATGGTCAGTTTTAGGGTTAGTTTAAGGGGTAGGGTTAGGGATTAGTGTTGGGTTTAGGGTAGGTTTATGGTTAGTGTTAGGTTTAGGGTTATTGTTACGGTTAGGGTTAAAGTTTAGGATTAGGGCTGGTTTAGGGGTAGTGTTAGGCTTAGTGTTAGGGTTAGGGTTAGGTTTAGGGTTAAATTTTAGGGTTAGGGTTACATTTAGTGTTAGGGTTGTTTTAGGATTAGATTTGAATTTAGGTTCAGAGTTATGTTTAGGGTTAGGTTTACGCTTACGTTTAGGCTTAGGGTTAGGTTTAGATTTAGCGTTAGATGTTAGGTGTTAGGGATATGGTTAGGCTTCGGGTTAGTTTTAGGGTTAGTGTTAGCGGTTAATTATTAATGATAGAGTTAGCGTTAGTTTTAGGGTTCGGGTTAGGTTTAGGGTAAGGTTTAGCGTTACCGATAGTTTTATTTTTAGGTTTAGGGTTAGGGTTAGGTTTAGCGTTAGAGTTTAGTTTTAAGGTTAGGTTTAGGGTTAAGGTTAGGATTAGGGTTAGGCTTAGGGTTATGTTTAGAGGTAAGCTTTTGTTTTAGGGTTAGGGTTAGAGTTAGGATTAGAAGTTAGGTTTAGGGTTATGATTACGGTTAGGGTTAGTGATAGGGTTAGAGTTATGGTTAGGGTTTGGGGTCAGATGTTCCGGAGAGGGTTTGGATTAGGGTTAGAGTTATAGTTAGGGTTAGTTTAAGTTTAGAGTTAGGGGCTTGGTGTTAGGGAGAAGGTTAGTGTTAGGCTTCAGGTTACTGTTAGTGGTAGTGTTACGATTAGTTTTAGGTTTAGAGTTACGATTAGGGTTAATATTAAGGTCCAATTTAGGTTTACAGTTTGGTTTAGGGTTAGGTTTAGGCCTAGGTTTAGGGGTTAGGTGTTAGGGATATGGTTATTGTTAGGGTTACGGTTACAGTTAGGTTTAAGTTTACATATAGTGTTAGTGTTAGGGTTAGGGTTTAGGGTTAGGGTAAGGGTTAAGTTTAGGTTTAGGAATAGGGTTAGGCTTATGGGTAGAGGTTAGCGTAAGGTTTAGTGTTTGAGTTTTGTGTTGGGGTTAGTGTTATGGTTAGTGTTAGGCTTAGAGTTTATTATTAGGTTTAGTGTTAGGATTAGTGTTAAAGCTTAGGTTTAGAGTTAGGGTTAGTGTTATGTTTAGAGGTTAGTGTTAGGGTTAGGTTTAGAGTTAGGGTGAGTGTTAGGGTTAGGTTTAGAGTTAGGTTTCGGTTTAGGTTTAGGGTTAGGTTTAGGGTTAGAGTTAGGGTTTGAATTAAGGTTAGGGTTAGTGTTAGGAATAGGTTTACGATTAGGCTTTGCGTTACATTTAGGGTTATGGTTAGAGTTATGGTTAGGGCTATGGTTAGGGTTAGGTTGAGGTTTAACGTTATGGTTACGGTTAGGGTTAGATGTTATATTTAGAGTTAGGTTTAGTGTTAGAGATTAGTGTTAGGGTTAGATTAAGTTTTAGGGTTAGTGTTAGGGTTAGGATTAGAATTTAGTGTTAGGGTTAGGTTTAGCATTAGTGTTAGGGTTAGAGTTAGTTTTAGGTTTAGGGTTAGGGTTAGGGTTATGGTTAGGGGTAGTGTTAATATTAGAATTTACGGTTAGGGTTATGGTCAGGATTAGGTTTAGTGTTAGGTTTAGGAGTTAGGTGTTAGCCTTAAGGTTAGGGTTAGTGTTGGGGTTAGGGGTATGGTTAGAGTTAGGTTTTGGACTAGGGTTATGGTTCTGGTTAGGGTTAGAGTTAAAGGTTAGGATTAAGGTTATGGTTAGAAGTTTGGTTTATTGTTAGTGTTAGGTTTAGGGTTAGGGTTAGAAGTTAATTTTAGGTTTAGAGTTAGGTTTAGGTTTAAGTTTAGGGTTAGGGATTGGATTATTGTTAGACGTATGGGTTAGGATTAGGGTTTAGGTTTAGGGTTACATTTAGGGTTAGGGTTATGGTTAGGTTTAGGGTTAGGTTTAGGTTTAGGGTTAGGGTTAGGGTTAGTGGTAGAGGTATGGGTTAGGGTTAGGTTTAGGATTAGGTTTAGGGTTATTGTAGATTTAGGGTTAGGGTTAGTGTTAGAGGTTAGGTTTAAGGTTAGGGTTGTGGTTAGGGTCAAGTTTAGAATAGGATTAGAATTAAGGCTTAGGGTTAGGATTAGGGGTAGGTTTGGGTTTAGGCATAGTGTTATGGTTGGTTTAGGGTTAAGGTTCGGGTTAGCAAATACGGTCAGTGTTAGGGTTAGTTTAAGGGGTAGGGTTAGGGTTAGGGATTAATGTTAGGTTTAGGGTTAGGTTTCTGCTTAGGGTTAGGGTTAGTTTTAGGAACATGGTTAGAGTTTCGATTTAGTGTTAGGTTTATGTTTAGTGTTAGGGTTAGAGTTAGGTTTAAAGTTAAATTTTAGAGTTAGTGTTACGTTTAGGGTTACGGATATTTTTAGGTTTAGAATTAGAATTTAGGGTTAGATTTAGGTTTAGAGTTAGTGTTACAGTTACGTTAAGGATGAGGGTTATGTTTAGGATAAGGTTTAGGTGTTAAGTGTTAGGAAGAGGGTTATGGTTAGGCTTTGTGTTAGGATTAGTGTAAGTGTTAGGGGTTATGCATTAGGGATAGAGTTAGCGTTAGGGTTACGGTTAGTGTCAGGTTTAGGATGGTTAGGGATAATGTTAGGTTTAGGGTTAGGTTTAGGGCTAGGTATAGTGTTAGGGTTAGGGTTAAGGTTAGGGTTAGGTTTACGGTTAAAGTTTAGTTTTAGGTTTAATTTTAGTGTTAAATTTAGGGTCAGTATTAGGTTTATGATTACAATTTATGTTTGGTGTAGGGTTAGGGTTAGGATTTTGGGTTACGTTAGGGTTAGGGTTAGGGTTATGGTTACAGGTTAGCTTTCGGTTTAGGGTTAGGGTTAAGGATAAGGTTATGGTCAGGGTTAGATTTAAAGTTAGGATTAATGTTAGAGTTAGAAGTTTGGCATAGTGTTAGGGTTAGTTTTAGGGTTAGTGTTAGGGTTAGAGGTTAGTTTTAGGTTTAGAGTTAGGTTTCAGGTTAAGGTTAGGGTTAGGGTTAGGGTTATTATTAGAGCTATGGATTAGGTTTCGTGTTAGGGTTCGGTGTAGGGTTATGGTAGTTTTAGGGTTAGGGTTAGTGATAGAGGTTAGCCTTAATGCTAGGATTGTGGAGTGCACATTCCATCAATGATACTGCAAACAGTTCTGTTCATTGATCCAATAAAACTCTGTGATATCATTTTCTATCTTATACACTTAAATATACATGCAGTTATATAGTTTGGAGCACTTTCTTTTCCTCTCTTTTGTACCATGACTATTACACATTTTGGGTTTCATTGCTCCCACGGTTCTTATTGCTTTTTTGGAAGAGAGTAAAAGCAAATGTGACAGGGTCAGGCTTAGGGTAGGTTTAGAAATAAGGATTAGGTTTAGGTTTTGGGGTAGGCTTAGGTTTAGGGATAATGTTATGGTAGGTTTAGGGTTAGGGATCGGGTTGGGTCTTATGGTCAGTGTTAGGGTTACTTTAAGGGGTAGGTTTAGGGATTAGTGTGGGGTTTAGGATAGGTTTATGGTTAGTGTTAGGGTTAGGGTTATTGTTACGGTAAGAGTTAAAGTTTAGGATTAGGGTTAGGTTTAGGGGTAGTTTTAAGCTTAGTGTTAGGGTTAGTGTTAGGTTTTATTGTTAAATTTTAGGGTTAGGGTTACATTTAGCGTTAGGGTTTTTTTATGTTTAGGATTAGAATTTAGGTTCAGAGTTATGTTTAGGGTTATGTTTACGCTGACCGTTAGGCATAGGGTTAGGTTTAGATTTAGTGTTAGATTTTAGGCGTTAGGCATATGGTTAGCCTTCGGGTTAGTTTTAGGGTTAGGGTTAGGTTTAGGGTAAGGTTTAGGGTTAGGGATAGTTTTATTGTTAGGTTTAGGGTTAGGGTTAGGTTTAGGGTTAGAGTTTAGTTTTAAGGTTAGGTTTAGGGTTAAGGTTAGGATTAGGGTTAGGCTTAGTGTTATGTTTAGAGGTAAGCTTTTGTTTTAGGGCTAGGGTTAGGGTTAATGTTAGGGTTAGGATTAGAAGTTAGGGTTAAGGTTATGATTACGGTTAGGGTTAATGATAGGGTTAGTGTTATGGTTAGGGTTTGGGGTCAGATGTTCTACAGAGGGTTTGGATTAGGTTAGGGTTACAGTTAGGGTTAGTTTAGATTTAGAGTTATGGGCTTGGTGTTAGGGAGAGGGTTAGTGTTAGGCTTCGGGTTACTGTTAGTGGTAGTGTTACGATTAGGTTTAGGTTTAGGGTTATGATTAGGGTTAATATTAAGGTCAGATTTAGGTTTACAATTTGGTTTAGGGTTAGGTTTAGGCCTAGGTTTTGGGGTTAGGCGTTAGGGACATGGTTATTGTTAGGGTTACGGTTACGGTTAGGTTTAAGTTTACATATAGTGTTAGTGTTAGGGTTAGAGTTTAGGGTTAGGGTAAGGGTTTAGTTTAGTTTTAGGAGTAGGGTTAGGCTTATGGGTAGAGGTTAGCGTTAGGTTTAGTGTTTGAGTTTTGGGTTGGGGTTAGGGTTATGGTTAGTGTTAGGCTAAGAGTTTATGATTAGGGTTAGTGTTAGGATTAGGGTTAAAGCTTAGGATTAGTGTTAGGGTTAGGGTTATGCTTAGGGTTAGGGTTATGTTTAGAGGTTAGTGTTAGGGTTAGGTTTAGAGTTAGTGTTAGTGTTAGTGTTAGGGTTTAGGTGTTACAGTTAGGGTTAGGATTTATTGTTAGGTTAGGGTTAGGGTTAGGTTTAGGGTTAGAGGTTCGCTTTCGGTTTAGGGTTAGGGTTAAGGATAAGGTTATGGTGAGGATTAGAGTTAAAGTTAGGATTAATATTAGAGTTAGAAGTTTGGCTTAGTGTTAGTGTTACGGTTAGTTTTAGGGTTAGTGTTTGGGTTAGAGGTTAGTTTTAGGTTTAGAGTTAGGTTTCGGGTTAAGGTTAGGTTTAGGGTTAGTGTTAGTGTTAGAGGTATGGATTAGGTTTAGTGTTAGGGTTTGGTGTAGGGTTATGGTAGTTTTAGGGTTAGGGTTAGTGATAGGGGTTAGCGTTAATGCTAGGGTTGTGGGTAGGGCCAGGCTTAGGGTAGGTTTAGAAATAAGGATTAGGTTTAGGTTTAGGGGTAGGCTTAGGTTTAGGGATAATGTTATGGTAGGTTTAGGGTTAGGGTTCGGGTTAGGTCTTATGGTCAGTGTTAGGGTTAGTTTAAGGGGTAGGGTTAGGGATTAGTGTTGGGTTTAGGGTAGGTTTATGGTTAGTGTTAGGGTTAGGGTTATTGTTACGGTTAGGGTTAAAGTTTAGGATTAGGGCTGGTTTAGGGGTAGTGTTTGGCTTAGTGTTAGGGTTAGGGTTAGGTTTAGGGTTAAATTTTAGGGTTAGGGTTACATTTAGTGTTAGGGTTGTTTTAGGGTTAGGATTAGAATTTAGGTTCAGAGTTATGTTTAGGGTTAGGTTTACGCTTAGGGTTAGGCTTAGGCTTAGGTTTAGATTTAGTGTTAGATGTTAGGTGTTAGGGATATGGTTAGGCTTCGGGTTAGTTTTAGGGTTAGCGTTAGGGGTGAATTATTAATGATATTAATGATATTAATGATAGCGTTAGTTTTAGGGTTAGGGTTGGGTTTAGGGTAAGGTTTAGGGTTAGCGATAGTTTTATTTTTAGGTTTAGGGTTAGGGTTAGGTTTAGCGTTAGAGTTTAGGTTTAAGGTGTGGTTTAGGGTTAAGGTTAGGATTAGGGTTAGGCTTAGGGTTATGTTTAGAGGTAAGCTTTTGTTTTAGGGTTAGGGTTAGAGTTAGGATTAGAAGTTAGTTTTAGGGTTATGATTACGGTTAGGGTTAGGGATAGGGTTAGAGTTATGGTTAGGGTTTGGGGTCAGATGTTCTGGAGAGGGTTTGAATTAGGGTTAGAGTTATAGTTAGGGTTAGTTTAAGTTTAGAGTTAGGGGCTTGGTGTTAGGGAGAAGGTTAGTGTTAGGCTTCAGGTTACTGTTAGTGGTAGTGTTACGATTAGGTTTAGGTTTAGGGTTATGGTTAGGGTTAATATTAAGGTCAGATTTAGGTTTTCAGTTTGGTTTAGGGTTAGGTTTAGGCCTTGGTTTAGGGGTTAGGTGTTAGGGATATGGTGATTTTTAGGGTTACGGTTACGGTTAGGTTTAAGTTTTCATATAGTGTTAGTGTTAGGGTTAGGGTTTAGTGTTAGGGTAAGGGTTAGGTTTAGGTTTAGGAGTAGGGTTAGGCTTATGGGTAGAGGATAGCGTTAGGTTTAGTGTTTGAGTTTTGTGTTAGGGTTAGGGTTATGGTTAGTGTTAGGCTTAGAGTTTATGATTAGGGTTAGTGTTAGGATTAGGGTTAAAGCTTAGGTTTAGTGTTAGGGTTAGGGTTATGTTTAGAGGTTAGTGTTACGGTTAGGTTTAGAGTTAGTGTTAGTGTTATGGTTAGGTTTAGAGTTAGTGTTAGTGTTAGGGTTAGGTTTAGAGTTGGGTTTCGGTTTAGGTTTAGGGTTAGAGTTAGGGTTTGAATTAAGGTTAGGGTTAGTGTTAGGAATAGGTTTACGATTAGGCTTTGCATTACATTTAGGGTTATGGTTAGAGTTATGTTTAAGGCTATGGTTAGGGTTAGGTTGAGGTTTAACGTTATGGTTACGGTTAGGGTTAGATGTTATATTTAGAGTTAGGTTTAGTGTTAGAGATTAGTGTTAGGGTTAGGTTAAGTTTTAGGGTTAGTGTTAGGGTTAGGATTAAAATTTAGTGTTAGGGTTAGGTTTAGGGTTAGTGTGAGGGTTAGAGTTAGATTTGGGTTTAGGTTTAGGGTTAGGGTTATGGATAGGGGTAGTGTTAAGATTAGAATTTAGGGTTAGGGTTATGGTCAGGATTAGGTTTAGTGTTAGGTTTAGGAGTTAGGTGTTAGCCTTAAGGTTAGGGTTAGTGTTGGGCTTAGGGGTATGGTTAGAGTTAGGTTTTGAGCTAGGGTTATGGTTCTGGTTAGGGTTAGAGTTAAAGGTTAGGATTAAGGTGAGGGTTAGAAGTTTGGTTTATTGTTAGTGTTAGGTTTAGGGTTATGGTTAGAAGTTAATTTTAGGCTTAGAGTTAGGTTTAGGGTTAAGGTTAGGGTTAGGGATTGGTTTTTTGATAGACGTATTGGTTAGGATTAGTGTTTAGGTTTAGGGTTACGTTTAGGGTTAGGGTTATGGTTAGGTTTAGGATTAGGTTAGGTTTAGGGTTAGGGTTAGGTTTAGTGGTAGAGGTATGGTTTAGGGTTAGGTTTAGGATTAGGTTTAGGGTTATTGTAGATTTAGGGTTAGGGTTAGTGTTAGAGGTTAGGTTCAAGGTTAGGGTTGTGGTTAGGGTCAAGTTTAGGATAGGTTTAGAATTAAGGCTTAGGGTTAGGATTAGGGGTAGGTTTGGGTTTAGGCATAGTGTTATGGTTGGTTTAGGGTTAAGGTTCGGGTTAGCAATTACGGTCAGTGTTAGGGTTAGTTTAAGGGGTAGGCTTAGGGTTAGGGTTAGGAATTAATGTTAGTTTTGGGTTAGGTTTATGCTTAGGGTTAGGTTAGTTTTAGGGACATGGTTAGAGTTTCAAATTAGTGTTAGGTTTATGTTTAGTGTTAGGGTTAGAGTTAGGTTTAGGGATAAATTTTAGGGTTAGTGTTACGTTTAGGGTTACGGATATTTTTAGGTTTAGAATTAGAATTTAGGGTTAGATTTAGGTTTAGAGTTTGTGTTACAGTTACGTTAAGGATTAGGGTTATGTTTAGGATTAGGTTTAGGTGTTAAGTGTTAGGAAGAGTGTTATGGTTAGGCTTTGGGTTAGGATTAGTGTACGTGTTAGGGGTTATGTATTAGGGATAGAGTTAGCGTTAGGTTTACGGTTAGTGTCAGGTTAAGGATAAGGTTTATGGTTAGGGATAGTGTTAGGTTTAGGGTTGGGTTTAGGGCTAGGTATAGTGTTAGGGTTAGGGTTAGGGTTAAGGTTAGGTTTAGGGTTAAAGTTTAGTTTTAGGTTTAACTTTAGTGTTAAATTTAGGGTCAGTGTTAGGTTTATGATTACAATTTATGGTTGGTGTAGGGTTAGGGTTAGGATTTTGGGTTAGGTTAGTGTTAGGGTTAGGGTTATGGTTACAGGTTAGCTTTCGGTATAGGGATAGGGTTAAGGATAAGGTTATGTTCAGGGTTAGGTTTAAATTTTAGGGTTAGGGTTACGATTCAGGTTAGGGTTATTTTTAGGGTTAGGATTAGAATTTAGGGTTAGAGTTAGGTTATGTTTAGGGTTACGGTTACAGTTAGGGTTTGGGTTAGGTTTAGTTTTAGGGTTAGGTGTTAAGTGTTAGGAAGATGGTGATGGTTAGTCTTCGGGTTAGGTTTAGCATTAGGGGTTAGGTATTAGGGATAGATTTAGGGTTATCCTTACGTTTAGGTTTAGGGTTAGTGTTAGGTTTAGGTTTAGGGTAAGGTTAAGGTTAGGGATAGTTTTAGGTTTATTGTTAGGTTTAGGATTAGGTATAATGTTAGCGTTAGGGTTAGGGTTATGGTTACAGGTTAGCTTTCGGTATAGGGATAGGGTTAAGGATAAGGTTATGTTCAGGGTTAGGTTTAAATTTTAGGGTTAGGGTTACGATTCAGGTTAGGGTTATTTTTAGGGTTAGGATTAGAATTTAGGGTTAGAGTTAGGTTATGTTTAGGGTTACGGTTACAGTTAGGGTTTGGGTTAGGTTTAGTTTTAGGGTTAGGTGTTAAGTGTTAGGAAGATGGTGATGGTTAGTCTTCGGGTTAGGCTTAGCATTAGGGGTTAGGTATTAGGGATAGATTTAGGGTTATCCTTACATTTAGGTTTAGGGTTAGTGTTAGGTTTAGGTTTAGGGTAAGGTTAAGGTTAGGGATAGTTTTAGGTTTATTGTTAGGTTTAGGATTAGGTATAATGTTAGCTTTAGGGTTAGGGTTAGGGGTTAGGTATTAGGGATAGTGTTAGTGTTAAGGTTAGTGTGAGGGTTAGAGTTGGGGTGGTGTAGGGTAAGGTTTAGTGTTAGGGATAGTGTTAGGTTTAGGTATAGGTTTAGGGTTAGGGATAATGTTATAGTTAGGGTTAGGGTTCGGGTTAGGTTTAGGTTTCGAGTTTAGTTTTAGGGTGAGGTTTAGTGTTAAGCTTAGGGTTAGGTTTATGTTTAGGATTACAATTTATGTTTGAGGTAGGGTTAGTTTTAGGGTTACGTTTAAATTTTGGGTTAGGGCTATGTTTAGGGTTAGAGTTAGGGGTTAGGTTTTAGGGAGCGGGTCAGAGTTAGGCTTCCAGTTACGGTTAGGTTTAGGCTTAGGTTTATGGTTATGGTTAGGGTTAGGTTTAGGGTTAGGGTTAGATTTAGAGGTAGCGTTAGGGTTAGGGTTAGGCGTTAGGTATTAGCAACATGGTTAGGGTTAGGGTTAGGGTTAGAGGGTTAGTGTAAGGGTTAGTGTTAGAGTTAGGGGTTAGGTGTTACGGTTAGGGTTAGGATTTAGGGTTAGGTTAGGGTTAGGGTTAGGGTTAGGGTTGGAGGTCCGCTTTCGGTTTAGGGTTAGGGTTAATGATAAGGTTATGGTGAGGATTAGAGTTAAAGTTAGGATTAATGTTAGAGTTAGAAATTTGGCTTAGTGTTAGTGTTACGGTTAGTTTTAGGGTTAGTGTTAGGGTTAGAGGTTAGTTTTAGGTTTAGAGTTAGGTTTCGGGTTAAGGTTAGGGTTAGGGTTAGGGTTAGTGTTAGAGTTGTGGATTAGGTTTAGTGTTAGGGTTCGGTGTAGGGTTACGATAGTTTTAGGGTTAGGGTTAGTGATAGTGGTTAGCGTTAATGCTAGGGTTGTGGGTAGGTTCAGGCTTAGGGTAGGTTTAGAAATAAGGATTAGGTTTAGGTTTAGGGGTAGGCTTAGGTTTAGGGATAATGTTATGGTAGGTTTAGGGTTCGGGTTCGGGTTAGGTCTTATGGTCAGTTTTAGGGTTAGTTTAAGGGGTAGGGTTAGGGATTAGTGTTGGGTTTAGGGTAGGTTTATGGTTAGTGTTAGGTTTAGGGTTATTGTTACGGTTAGGGTTAAAGTTTAGGATTAGGGCTGGTTTAGGGGTAGTGTTAGGCTTAGTGTTAGGGTTAGGGTTAGGTTTAGGGTTAAATTTTAGGGTTAGGGTTACATTTAGTGTTAGGGTTGTTTTAGGATTAGATTTGAATTTAGGTTCAGAGTTATGTTTAGGGTTAGGTTTACGCTTACGTTTAGGCTTAGGGTTAGGTTTAGATTTAGCGTTAGATGTTAGGTGTTAGGGATATGGTTAGGCTTCGGGTTAGTTTTAGGGTTAGTGTTAGCGGTTAATTATTAATGATAGAGTTAGCGTTAGTTTTAGGGTTCGGGTTAGGTTTAGGGTAAGGTTTAGCGTTACCGATAGTTTTATTTTTAGGTTTAGGGTTAGGGTTAGGTTTAGCGTTAGAGTTTAGTTTTAAGGTTAGGTTTAGGGTTAAGGTTAGGATTAGGGTTAGGCTTAGGGTTATGTTTAGAGGTAAGCTTTTGTTTTAGGGTTAGGGTTAGAGTTAGGATTAGAAGTTAGGTTTAGGGTTATGATTACGGTTAGGGTTAGTGATAGGGTTAGAGTTATGGTTAGGGTTTGGGGTCAGATGTTCCGGAGAGGGTTTGGATTAGGGTTAGAGTTATAGTTAGGGTTAGTTTAAGTTTAGAGTTAGGGGCTTGGTGTTAGGGAGAAGGTTAGTGTTAGGCTTCAGGTTACTGTTAGTGGTAGTGTTATGATTAGTTTTAGGTTTAGAGTTACGATTAGGGTTAATATTAAGGTCCAATTTAGGTTTACAGTTTGGTTTAGGGTTAGGTTTAGGCCTAGGTTTAGGGGTTAGGTGTTAGGGATATGGTTATTGTTAGGGTTACGGTTACAGTTAGGTTTAAGTTTACATAGTGTTAGTGTTAGGGTTAGGGTTTAGGGTTAGGGTAAGGGTTAAGTTTAGGTTTAGGAATAGGGTTAGGCTTATGGGTAGAGGTTAGCGTAAGGTTTAGTGTTTGAGTTTTGTGTTGGGGTTAGTGTTATGGTTAGTGTTAGGCTTAGAGTTTATTATTAGGTTTAGTGTTAGGATTAGTGTTAAAGCTTAGGTTTAGAGTTAGGGTTAGTGTTATGTTTAGAGGTTAGTGTTAGGGTTAGGTTTAGAGTTAGGGTGAGTGTTAGGGTTAGGTTTAGAGTTAGGTTTCGGTTTAGGTTTAGGGTTAGGTTTAGGGTTAGAGTTAGGGTTTGAATTAAGGTTAGGGTTAGTGTTAGGAATAGGTTTACGATTAGGCTTTGCGTTACATTTAGGGTTATGGTTAGAGTTATGGTTAGGGCTATGGTTAGGGTTAGGTTGAGGTTTAACGTTATGGTTACGTTTAGGGTTAGATGTTATATTTAGAGTTAGGTTTAGTGTTAGAGATTAGTGTTAGGGTTAGATTAAGTTTTAGGGTTAGTGTTAGGGTTAGGATTAGAATTTAGTGTTAGGGTTAGGTTTAGCATTAGTGTTAGGGTTAGAGTTAGTTTTAGGTTTAGGGTTAGGGTTAGGGTTATGGTTAGGGGTAGTGTTAATATTAGAATTTACGGTTAGGGTTATGGTCAGGATTAGGTTTAGTGTTAGGTTTAGGAGTTAGGTGTTAGCCTTAAGGTTAGGGTTAGTGTTGGGGTTAGGGGTATGGTTAGAGTTAGGTTTTGGACTAGGGTTATGGTTCTGGTTAGGGTTAGAGTTAAAGGTTAGGATTAAGGTTATGGTTAGAAGTTTGGTTTATTGTTAGTGTTAGGTTTAGGGTTAGGGTTAGAAGTTAATTTTAGGTTTAGAGTTAGGTTTAGGTTTAAGTTTAGGGTTAGGGATTGGATTATTGTTAGACGTATGGGTTAGGATTAGGGTTTAGGTTTAGGGTTACATTTAGGGTTAGGGTTATGGTTAGGTTTAGGGTTAGGTTTAGGTTTAGGTTTAGGGTTAGGGTTAGGGTTAGTGGTAGAGGTATGGGTTAGGGTTAGGTTTAGGATTAGGTTTAGGGTTATTGTAGATTTAGGGTTAGGGTTAGTGTTAGAGGTTAGGTTTAAGGTTAGGGTTGTGGTTAGGGTCAAGTTTAGAATAGGATTAGAATTAAGGCTTAGGGTTAGGATTAGGGGTAGGTTTGGGTTTAGGCATAGTGTTATGGTTGGTTTAGGGTTAAGGTTCGGGTTAGCAAATACGGTCAGTGTTAGGGTTAGTTTAAGGGGTAGGGTTAGGGTTAGGGATTAATGTTAGGTTTAGGGTTAGGTTTCTGCTTAGGGTTAGGGTTAGTTTTAGGAACATGGTTAGAGTTTCGATTTAGTGTTAGGTTTATGTTTAGTGTTAGGGTTAGAGTTAGGTTTAAAGTTAAATTTTAGAGTTAGTGTTACGTTTAGGGTTACGGATATTTTTAGGTTTAGAATTAGAATTTAGGGTTAGATTTAGGTTTAGAGTTAGTGTTACAGTTACGTTAAGGATGAGGGTTATGTTTAGGATAAGGTTTAGGTGTTAAGTGTTAGGAAGAGGGTTATGGTTAGGCTTTGTGTTAGGATTAGTGTAAGTGTTAGGGGTTATGCATTAGGGATAGAGTTAGCGTTAGGGTTACGGTTAGTGTCAGGTTTAGGATGGTTAGGGATAATGTTAGGTTTAGGGTTAGGTTTAGGGCTAGGTATAGTGTTAGGGTTAGGGTTAAGGTTAGGGTTAGGTTTACGGTTAAAGTTTAGTTTTAGGTTTAATTTTAGTGTTAAATTTAGGGTCAGTATTAGGTTTATGATTACAATTTATGTTTGGTGTAGGGTTAGGGTTAGGATTTTGGGTTACGTTAGGGTTAGGGTTAGGGTTATGGTTACAGGTTAGCTTTCGGTTTAGGGTTAGGGTTAAGGATAAGGTTATGGTCAGGGTTAGATTTAAAGTTAGGATTAATGTTAGAGTTAGAAGTTTGGCATAGTGTTAGGGTTAGTTTTAGGGTTAGTGTTAGGGTTAGAGGTTAGTTTTAGGTTTAGAGTTAGGTTTCAGGTTAAGGTTAGGGTTAGGGTTAGGGTTATTATTAGAGCTATGGATTAGGTTTCGTGTTAGGGTTCGGTGTAGGGTTATGGTAGTTTTAGGGTTAGGGTTAGTGATAGAGGTTAGCCTTAATGCTAGGATTGTGGAGTGCACATTCCATCAATGATACTGCAAACAGTTCTGTTCATTGATCCAATAAAACTCTGTGATATCATTTTCTATCTTATACACTTAAATATACATGCAGTTATATAGTTTGGAGCACTTTCTTTTCCTCTCTTTTGTACCATGACTATTACACATTTTGGGTTTCATTGCTCCCACGGTTCTTATTGCTTTTTTGGAAGAGAGTAAAAGCAAATGTGACAGGGTCAGGCTTAGGGTAGGTTTAGAAATAAGGATTAGGTTTAGGTTTTGGGGTAGGCTTAGGTTTAGGGATAATGTTATGGTAGGTTTAGGGTTAGGGATCGGGTTGGGTCTTATGGTCAGTGTTAGGGTTACTTTAAGGGGTAGGTTTAGGGATTAGTGTGGGGTTTAGGATAGGTTTATGGTTAGTGTTAGGGTTAGGGTTATTGTTACGGTAAGAGTTAAAGTTTAGGATTAGGGTTAGGTTTAGGGGTAGTTTTAAGCTTAGTGTTAGGGTTAGTGTTAGGTTTTATTGTTAAATTTTAGGGTTAGGGTTACATTTAGCGTTAGGGTTTTTTTATGTTTAGGATTAGAATTTAGGTTCAGAGTTATGTTTAGGGTTATGTTTACGCTGACCGTTAGGCATAGGGTTAGGTTTAGATTTAGTGTTAGATTTTAGGCGTTAGGCATATGGTTAGCCTTCGGGTTAGTTTTAGGGTTAGGGTTAGGTTTAGGGTAAGGTTTAGGGTTAGGGATAGTTTTATTGTTAGGTTTAGGGTTAGGGTTAGGTTTAGGGTTAGAGTTTAGTTTTAAGGTTAGGTTTAGGGTTAAGGTTAGGATTAGGGTTAGGCTTAGTGTTATGTTTAGAGGTAAGCTTTTGTTTTAGGGCTAGGGTTAGGGTTAATGTTAGGGTTAGGATTAGAAGTTAGGGTTAAGGTTATGATTACGGTTAGGGTTAATGATAGGGTTAGTGTTATGGTTAGGGTTTGGGGTCAGATGTTCTACAGAGGGTTTGGATTAGGTTAGGGTTACAGTTAGGGTTAGTTTAGATTTAGAGTTATGGGCTTGGTGTTAGGGAGAGGGTTAGTGTTAGGCTTCGGGTTACTGTTAGTGGTAGTGTTACGATTAGGTTTAGGTTTAGGGTTATGATTAGGGTTAATATTAAGGTCAGATTTAGGTTTACAATTTGGTTTAGGGTTAGGTTTAGGCCTAGGTTTTGGGGTTAGGCGTTAGGGACATGGTTATTGTTAGGGTTACGGTTACGGTTAGGTTTAAGTTTACATATAGTGTTAGTGTTAGGGTTAGAGTTTAGGGTTAGGGTAAGGGTTTAGTTTAGTTTTAGGAGTAGGGTTAGGCTTATGGGTAGAGGTTAGCGTTAGGTTTAGTGTTTGAGTTTTGGGTTGGGGTTAGGGTTATGGTTAGTGTTAGGCTAAGAGTTTATGATTAGGGTTAGTGTTAGGATTAGGGTTAAAGCTTAGGATTAGTGTTAGGGTTAGGGTTATGCTTAGGGTTAGGGTTATGTTTAGAGGTTAGTGTTAGGGTTAGGTTTAGAGTTAGTGTTAGTGTTAGTGTTAGGGTTTAGGTGTTACAGTTAGGGTTAGGATTTATTGTTAGGTTAGGGTTAGGGTTAGGTTTAGGGTTAGAGGTTCGCTTTCGGTTTAGGGTTAGGGTTAAGGATAAGGTTATGGTGAGGATTAGAGTTAAAGTTAGGATTAATATTAGAGTTAGAAGTTTGGCTTAGTGTTAGTGTTACGGTTAGTTTTAGGGTTAGTGTTTGGGTTAGAGGTTAGTTTTAGGTTTAGAGTTAGGTTTCGGGTTAAGGTTAGGTTTAGGGTTAGTGTTAGTGTTAGAGGTATGGATTAGGTTTAGTGTTAGGGTTTGGTGTAGGGTTATGGTAGTTTTAGGGTTAGGGTTAGTGATAGGGGTTAGCGTTAATGCTAGGGTTGTGGGTAGGGCCAGGCTTAGGGTAGGTTTAGAAATAAGGATTAGGTTTAGGTTTAGGGGTAGGCTTAGGTTTAGGGATAATGTTATGGTAGGTTTAGGGTTAGGGTTCGGGTTAGGTCTTATGGTCAGTGTTAGGGTTAGTTTAAGGGGTAGGGTTAGGGATTAGTGTTGGGTTTAGGGTAGGTTTATGGTTAGTGTTAGGGTTAGGGTTATTGTTACGGTTAGGGTTAAAGTTTAGGATTAGGGCTGGTTTAGGGGTAGTGTTTGGCTTAGTGTTAGGGTTAGGGTTAGGTTTAGGGTTAAATTTTAGGGTTAGGGTTACATTTAGTGTTAGGGTTGTTTTAGGGTTAGGATTAGAATTTAGGTTCAGAGTTATGTTTAGGGTTAGGTTTACGCTTAGGGTTAGGCTTAGGCTTAGGTTTAGATTTAGTGTTAGATGTTAGGTGTTAGGGATATGGTTAGGCTTCGGGTTAGTTTTAGGGTTAGCGTTAGGGGTGAATTATTAATGATATTAATGATATTAATGATAGCGTTAGTTTTAGGGTTAGGGTTGGGTTTAGGGTAAGGTTTAGGGTTAGCGATAGTTTTATTTTTAGGTTTAGGGTTAGGGTTAGGTTTAGCGTTAGAGTTTAGGTTTAAGGTGTGGTTTAGGGTTAAGGTTAGGATTAGGGTTAGGCTTAGGGTTATGTTTAGAGGTAAGCTTTTGTTTTAGGGTTAGGGTTAGAGTTAGGATTAGAAGTTAGTTTTAGGGTTATGATTACGGTTAGGGTTAGGGATAGGGTTAGAGTTATGGTTAGGGTTTGGGGTCAGATGTTCTGGAGAGGGTTTGAATTAGGGTTAGAGTTATAGTTAGGGTTAGTTTAAGTTTAGAGTTAGGGGCTTGGTGTTAGGGAGAAGGTTAGTGTTAGGCTTCAGGTTACTGTTAGTGGTAGTGTTACGATTAGGTTTAGGTTTAGGGTTATGGTTAGGGTTAATATTAAGGTCAGATTTAGGTTTTCAGTTTGGTTTAGGGTTAGGTTTAGGCCTTGGTTTAGGGGTTAGGTGTTAGGGATATGGTGATTTTTAGGGTTACGGTTACGGTTAGGTTTAAGTTTTCATATAGTGTTAGTGTTAGGGTTAGGGTTTAGTGTTAGGGTAAGGGTTAGGTTTAGGTTTAGGAGTAGGGTTAGGCTTATGGGTAGAGGATAGCGTTAGGTTTAGTGTTTGAGTTTTGTGTTAGGGTTAGGGTTATGGTTAGTGTTAGGCTTAGAGTTTATGATTAGGGTTAGTGTTAGGATTAGGGTTAAAGCTTAGGTTTAGTGTTAGGGTTAGGGTTATGTTTAGAGGTTAGTGTTACGGTTAGGTTTAGAGTTAGTGTTAGTGTTATGGTTAGGTTTAGAGTTAGTGTTAGTGTTAGGGTTAGGTTTAGAGTTGGGTTTCGGTTTAGGTTTAGGGTTAGAGTTAGGGTTTGAATTAAGGTTAGGGTTAGTGTTAGGAATAGGTTTACGATTAGGCTTTGCATTACATTTAGGGTTATGGTTAGAGTTATGTTTAAGGCTATGGTTAGGGTTAGGTTGAGGTTTAACGTTATGGTTACGGTTAGGGTTAGATGTTATATTTAGAGTTAGGTTTAGTGTTAGAGATTAGTGTTAGGGTTAGGTTAAGTTTTAGGGTTAGTGTTAGGGTTAGGATTAAAATTTAGTGTTAGGGTTAGGTTTAGGGTTAGTGTGAGGGTTAGAGTTAGATTTGGGTTTAGGTTTAGGGTTAGGGTTATGGATAGGGGTAGTGTTAAGATTAGAATTTAGGGTTAGGGTTATGGTCAGGATTAGGTTTAGTGTTAGGTTTAGGAGTTAGGTGTTAGCCTTAAGGTTAGGGTTAGTGTTGGGCTTAGGGGTATGGTTAGAGTTAGGTTTTGAGCTAGGGTTATGGTTCTGGTTAGGGTTAGAGTTAAAGGTTAGGATTAAGGTGAGGGTTAGAAGTTTGGTTTATTGTTAGTGTTAGGTTTAGGGTTATGGTTAGAAGTTAATTTTAGGCTTAGAGTTAGGTTTAGGGTTAAGGTTAGGGTTAGGGATTGGTTTTTTGATAGACGTATTGGTTAGGATTAGTGTTTAGGTTTAGGGTTACGTTTAGGGTTAGGGTTATGGTTAGGTTTAGGATTAGGTTAGGTTTAGGGTTAGGGTTAGGTTTAGTGGTAGAGGTATGGTTTAGGGTTAGGTTTAGGATTAGGTTTAGGGTTATTGTAGATTTAGGGTTAGGGTTAGTGTTAGAGGTTAGGTTCAAGGTTAGGGTTGTGGTTAGGGTCAAGTTTAGGATAGGTTTAGAATTAAGGCTTAGGGTTAGGATTAGGGGTAGGTTTGGGTTTAGGCATAGTGTTATGGTTGGTTTAGGGTTAAGGTTCGGGTTAGCAATTACGGTCAGTGTTAGGGTTAGTTTAAGGGGTAGGCTTAGGGTTAGGGTTAGGAATTAATGTTAGTTTTGGGTTAGGTTTATGCTTAGGGTTAGGTTAGTTTTAGGGACATGGTTAGAGTTTCAAATTAGTGTTAGGTTTATGTTTAGTGTTAGGGTTAGAGTTAGGTTTAGGGATAAATTTTAGGGTTAGTGTTACGTTTAGGGTTACGGATATTTTTAGGTTTAGAATTAGAATTTAGGGTTAGATTTAGGTTTAGAGTTTGTGTTACAGTTACGTTAAGGATTAGGGTTATGTTTAGGATTAGGTTTAGGTGTTAAGTGTTAGGAAGAGTGTTATGGTTAGGCTTTGGGTTAGGATTAGTGTACGTGTTAGGGGTTATGTATTAGGGATAGAGTTAGCGTTAGGTTTACGGTTAGTGTCAGGTTAAGGATAAGGTTTATGGTTAGGGATAGTGTTAGGTTTAGGGTTGGGTTTAGGGCTAGGTATAGTGTTAGGGTTAGGGTTAGGGTTAAGGTTAGGTTTAGGGTTAAAGTTTAGTTTTAGGTTTAACTTTAGTGTTAAATTTAGGGTCAGTGTTAGGTTTATGATTACAATTTATGGTTGGTGTAGGGTTAGGGTTAGGATTTTGGGTTAGGTTAGTGTTAGGGTTAGGGTTATGGTTACAGGTTAGCTTTCGGTATAGGGATAGGGTTAAGGATAAGGTTATGTTCAGGGTTAGGTTTAAATTTTAGGGTTAGGGTTACGATTCAGGTTAGGGTTATTTTTAGGGTTAGGATTAGAATTTAGGGTTAGAGTTAGGTTATGTTTAGGGTTACGGTTACAGTTAGGGTTTGGGTTAGGTTTAGTTTTAGGGTTAGGTGTTAAGTGTTAGGAAGATGGTGATGGTTAGTCTTCGGGTTAGGTTTAGCATTAGGGGTTAGGTATTAGGGATAGATTTAGGGTTATCCTTACGTTTAGGTTTAGGGTTAGTGTTAGGTTTAGGTTTAGGGTAAGGTTAAGGTTAGGGATAGTTTTAGGTTTATTGTTAGGTTTAGGATTAGGTATAATGTTAGCGTTAGGGTTAGGGTTATGGTTACAGGTTAGCTTTCGGTATAGGGATAGGGTTAAGGATAAGGTTATGTTCAGGGTTAGGTTTAAATTTTAGGGTTAGGGTTACGATTCAGGTTAGGGTTATTTTTAGGGTTAGGATTAGAATTTAGGGTTAGAGTTAGGTTATGTTTAGGGTTACGGTTACAGTTAGGGTTTGGGTTAGGTTTAGTTTTAGGGTTAGGTGTTAAGTGTTAGGAAGATGGTGATGGTTAGTCTTCGGGTTAGGCTTAGCATTAGGGGTTAGGTATTAGGGATAGATTTAGGGTTATCCTTACATTTAGGTTTAGGGTTAGTGTTAGGTTTAGGTTTAGGGTAAGGTTAAGGTTAGGGATAGTTTTAGGTTTATTGTTAGGTTTAGGATTAGGTATAATGTTAGCTTTAGGGTTAGGGTTAGGGGTTAGGTATTAGGGATAGTGTTAGTGTTAAGGTTAGTGTGAGGGTTAGAGTTGGGGTGGTGTAGGGTAAGGTTTAGTGTTAGGGATAGTGTTAGGTTTAGGTATAGGTTTAGGGTTAGGGATAATGTTATAGTTAGGGTTAGGGTTCGGGTTAGGTTTAGGTTTCGAGTTTAGTTTTAGGGTGAGGTTTAGTGTTAAGCTTAGGGTTAGGTTTATGTTTAGGATTACAATTTATGTTTGAGGTAGGGTTAGTTTTAGGGTTACGTTTAAATTTTGGGTTAGGGCTATGTTTAGGGTTAGAGTTAGGGGTTAGGTTTTAGGGAGCGGGTCAGAGTTAGGCTTCCGGTTACGGTTAGGTTTAGGCTTAGGTTTATGGTTATGGTTAGGGTTAGGTTTAGGGTTAGGGTTAGATTTAGAGGTAGCGTTAGGGTTAGGGTTAGGCGTTAGGTATTAGCAACATGGTTAGGGTTAGGGTTAGGGTTAGAGGGTTAGTGTAAGGGTTAGTGTTAGAGTTAGGGGTTAGGTGTTACGGTTAGGGTTAGGATTTAGGGTTAGGTTAGGGTTAGGGTTAGGGTTAGGGTTGGAGGTCCGCTTTCGGTTTAGGGTTAGGGTTAATGATAAGGTTATGGTGAGGATTAGAGTTAAAGTTAGGATTAATGTTAGAGTTAGAAATTTGGCTTAGTGTTAGTGTTACGGTTAGTTTTAGGGTTAGTGTTAGGGTTAGAGGTTAGTTTTAGGTTTAGAGTTAGGTTTCGGGTTAAGGTTAGGGTTAGGGTTAGGGTTAGTGTTAGAGTTGTGGATTAGGTTTAGTGTTAGGGTTCGGTGTAGGGTTATGATAGTTTTAGGGTTAGGGTTAGTGATAGTGGTTAGCGTTAATGCTAGGGTTGTGGGTAGGTTCAGGCTTAGGGTAGGTTTAGAAATAAGGATTAGGTTTAGGTTTAGGGGTAGGCTTAGGTTTAGGGATAATGTTATGGTAGGTTTAGGGTTCGGGTTCGGGTTAGGTCTTATGGTCAGTTTTAGGGTTAGTTTAAGGGGTAGGGTTAGGGATTAGTGTTGGGTTTAGGGTAGGTTTATGGTTAGTGTTAGGTTTAGGGTTATTGTTACGGTTAGGGTTAAAGTTTAGGATTAGGGCTGGTTTAGGGGTAGTGTTAGGCTTAGTGTTAGGGTTAGGGTTAGGTTTAGGGTTAAATTTTAGGGTTAGGGTTACATTTAGTGTTAGGGTTGTTTTAGGATTAGATTTGAATTTAGGTTCAGAGTTATGTTTAGGGTTAGGTTTACGCTTACGTTTAGGCTTAGGGTTAGGTTTAGATTTAGCGTTAGATGTTAGGTGTTAGGGATATGGTTAGGCTTCGGGTTAGTTTTAGGGTTAGTGTTAGCGGTTAATTATTAATGATAGAGTTAGCGTTAGTTTTAGGGTTCGGGTTAGGTTTAGGGTAAGGTTTAGCGTTACCGATAGTTTTATTTTTAGGTTTAGGGTTAGGGTTAGGTTTAGCGTTAGAGTTTAGTTTTAAGGTTAGGTTTAGGGTTAAGGTTAGGATTAGGGTTAGGCTTAGGGTTATGTTTAGAGGTAAGCTTTTGTTTTAGGGTTAGGGTTAGAGTTAGGATTAGAAGTTAGGTTTAGGGTTATGATTACGGTTAGGGTTAGTGATAGGGTTAGAGTTATGGTTAGGGTTTGGGGTCAGATGTTCCGGAGAGGGTTTGGATTAGGGTTAGAGTTATAGTTAGGGTTAGTTTAAGTTTAGAGTTAGGGGCTTGGTGTTAGGGAGAAGGTTAGTGTTAGGCTTCAGGTTACTGTTAGTGGTAGTGTTACGATTAGTTTTAGGTTTAGAGTTACGATTAGGGTTAATATTAAGGTCCAATTTAGGTTTACAGTTTGGTTTAGGGTTAGGTTTAGGCCTAGGTTTAGGGGTTAGGTGTTAGGGATATGGTTATTGTTAGGGTTACGGTTACAGTTAGGTTTAAGTTTACATATAGTGTTAGTGTTAGGGTTAGGGTTTAGGGTTAGGGTAAGGGTTAAGTTTAGGTTTAGGAATAGGGTTAGGCTTATGGGTAGAGGTTAGCGTAAGGTTTAGTGTTTGAGTTTTGTGTTGGGGTTAGTGTTATGGTTAGTGTTAGGCTTAGAGTTTATTATTAGGTTTAGTGTTAGGATTAGTGTTAAAGCTTAGGTTTAGAGTTAGGGTTAGTGTTATGTTTAGAGGTTAGTGTTAGGGTTAGGTTTAGAGTTAGGGTGAGTGTTAGGGTTAGGTTTAGAGTTAGGTTTCGGTTTAGGTTTAGGGTTAGGTTTAGGGTTAGAGTTAGGGTTTGAATTAAGGTTAGGGTTAGTGTTAGGAATAGGTTTACGATTAGGCTTTGCGTTACATTTAGGGTTATGGTTAGAGTTATGGTTAGGGCTATGGTTAGGGTTAGGTTGAGGTTTAACGTTATGGTTACGGTTAGGGTTAGATGTTATATTTAGAGTTAGGTTTAGTGTTAGAGATTAGTGTTAGGGTTAGATTAAGTTTTAGGGTTAGTGTTAGGGTTAGGATTAGAATTTAGTGTTAGGGTTAGGTTTAGCATTAGTGTTAGGGTTAGAGTTAGTTTTAGGTTTAGGGTTAGGGTTAGGGTTATGGTTAGGGGTAGTGTTAATATTAGAATTTACGGTTAGGGTTATGGTCAGGATTAGGTTTAGTGTTAGGTTTAGGAGTTAGGTGTTAGCCTTAAGGTTAGGGTTAGTGTTGGGGTTAGGGGTATGGTTAGAGTTAGGTTTTGGACTAGGGTTATGGTTCTGGTTAGGGTTAGAGTTAAAGGTTAGGATTAAGGTTATGGTTAGAAGTTTGGTTTATTGTTAGTGTTAGGTTTAGGGTTAGGGTTAGAAGTTAATTTTAGGTTTAGTGTTAGGTTTAGGTTTAAGTTTAGGGTTAGGGATTGGATTATTGTTAGACGTATGGGTTAGGATTAGGGTTTAGGTTTAGGGTTACATTTAGGGTTAGGGTTATGGTTAGGTTTAGGGTTAGGTTTAGGTTTAGGGTTAGGGTTAGGGTTAGTGGTAGAGGTATGGGTTAGGGTTAGGTTTAGGATTAGGTTTAGGGTTATTGTAGATTTAGGGTTAGGGTTAGTGTTAGAGGTTAGGTTTAAGGTTAGGGTTGTGGTTAGGGTCAAGTTTAGAATAGGATTAGAATTAAGGCTTAGGGTTAGGATTAGGGGTAGGTTTGGGTTTAGGCATAGTGTTATGGTTGGTTTAGGGTTAAGGTTCGGGTTAGCAAATACGGTCAGTGTTAGGGTTAGTTTAAGGGGTAGGGTTAGGGTTAGGGATTAATGTTAGGTTTAGGGTTAGGTTTCTGCTTAGGGTTAGGGTTAGTTTTAGGAACATGGTTAGAGTTTCGATTTAGTGTTAGGTTTATGTTTAGTGTTAGGGTTAGAGTTAGGTTTAAAGTTAAATTTTAGAGTTAGTGTTACGTTTAGGGTTACGGATATTTTTAGGTTTAGAATTAGAATTTAGGGTTAGATTTAGGTTTAGAGTTAGTGTTACAGTTACATTAAGGATGAGGGTTATGTTTAGGATAAGGTTTAGGTGTTAAGTGTTAGGAAGAGGGTTATGGTTAGGCTTTGGGTTAGGATTAGTGTAAGTGTTAGGGGTTATGCATTAGGGATAGAGTTAGCGTTAGGGTTACGGTTAGTGTCAGGTTTAGGATGGTTAGGGATAATGTTAGGTTTAGGGTTAGGTTTAGGGCTAGGTATAGTGTTAGGGTTAGGGTTAAGGTTAGGGTTAGGTTTACGGTTAAAGTTTAGTTTTAGGTTTAATTTTAGTGTTAAATTTAGGGTCAGTATTAGGTTTATGATTACAATTTATGTTTGGTGTAGGGTTAGGGTTAGGATTTTGGGTTACGTTAGGGTTAGGGTTAGGGTTATGGTTACAGGTTAGCTTTCGGTTTAGGGTTAGGGTTAAGGATAAGGTTATGGTCAGGGTTAGATTTAAAGTTAGGATTAATGTTAGAGTTAGAAGTTTGGCATAGTGTTAGGGTTAGTTTTAGGGTTAGTGTTAGGGTTAGAGGTTAGTTTTAGGTTTAGAGTTAGGTTTCAGGTTAAGGTTAGGGTTAGGGTTAGGGTTATTATTAGAGCTATGGATTAGGTTTCGTGTTAGGGTTCGGTGTAGGGTTATGGTAGTTTTAGGGTTAGGGTTAGTGATAGAGGTTAGCCTTAATGCTAGGATTGTGGAGTGCACATTCCATCAATGATACTGCAAACAGTTCTGTTCATTGATCCAATAAAACTCTGTGATATCATTTTCTATCTTATACACTTAAATATACATGCAGTTATATAGTTTGGAGCACTTTCTTTTCCTCTCTTTTGTACCATGACTATTACACATTTTGGGTTTCATTGCTCCCACGGTTCTTATTGCTTTTTTGGAAGAGAGTAAAAGCAAATGTGACAGGGTCAGGCTTAGGGTAGGTTTAGAAATAAGGATTAGGTTTAGGTTTTGGGGTAGGCTTAGGTTTAGGGATAATGTTATGGTAGGTTTAGGGTTAGGGATCGGGTTGGGTCTTATGGTCAGTGTTAGGGTTACTTTAAGGGGTAGGTTTAGGGATTAGTGTGGGGTTTAGGATAGGTTTATGGTTAGTGTTAGGGTTAGGGTTATTGTTACGGTAAGAGTTAAAGTTTAGGATTAGGGTTAGGTTTAGGGGTAGTTTTAAGCTTAGTGTTAGGGTTAGTGTTAGGTTTTATTGTTAAATTTTAGGGTTAGGGTTACATTTAGCGTTAGGGTTTTTTTATGTTTAGGATTAGAATTTAGGTTCAGAGTTATGTTTAGGGTTATGTTTACGCTGACCGTTAGGCATAGGGTTAGGTTTAGATTTAGTGTTAGATTTTAGGCGTTAGGCATATGGTTAGCCTTCGGGTTAGTTTTAGGGTTAGGGTTAGGTTTAGGGTAAGGTTTAGGGTTAGGGATAGTTTTATTGTTAGGTTTAGGGTTAGGGTTAGGTTTAGGGTTAGAGTTTAGTTTTAAGGTTAGGTTTAGGGTTAAGGTTAGGATTAGGGTTAGGCTTAGTGTTATGTTTAGAGGTAAGCTTTTGTTTTAGGGCTAGGGTTAGGGTTAATGTTAGGGTTAGGATTAGAAGTTAGGGTTAAGGTTATGATTACGGTTAGGGTTAATGATAGGGTTAGTGTTATGGTTAGGGTTTGGGGTCAGATGTTCTACAGAGGGTTTGGATTAGGTTAGGGTTACAGTTAGGGTTAGTTTAGATTTAGAGTTATGGGCTTGGTGTTAGGGAGAGGGTTAGTGTTAGGCTTCGGGTTACTGTTAGTGGTAGTGTTACGATTAGGTTTAGGTTTAGGGTTATGATTAGGGTTAATATTAAGGTCAGATTTAGGTTTACAATTTGGTTTAGGGTTAGGTTTAGGCCTAGGTTTTGGGGTTAGGCGTTAGGGACATGGTTATTGTTAGGGTTACGGTTACGGTTAGGTTTAAGTTTACATATAGTGTTAGTGTTAGGGTTAGAGTTTAGGGTTAGGGTAAGGGTTTAGTTTAGTTTTAGGAGTAGGGTTAGGCTTATGGGTAGAGGTTAGCGTTAGGTTTAGTGTTTGAGTTTTGGGTTGGGGTTAGGGTTATGGTTAGTGTTAGGCTAAGAGTTTATGATTAGGGTTAGTGTTAGGATTAGGGTTAAAGCTTAGGATTAGTGTTAGGGTTAGGGTTATGCTTAGGGTTAGGGTTATGTTTAGAGGTTAGTGTTAGGGTTAGGTTTAGAGTTAGTGTTAGTGTTAGTGTTAGGGTTTAGGTGTTACAGTTAGGGTTAGGATTTATTGTTAGGTTAGGGTTAGGGTTAGGTTTAGGGTTAGAGGTTCGCTTTCGGTTTAGGGTTAGGGTTAAGGATAAGGTTATGGTGAGGATTAGAGTTAAAGTTAGGATTAATATTAGAGTTAGAAGTTTGGCTTAGTGTTAGTGTTACGGTTAGTTTTAGGGTTAGTGTTTGGGTTAGAGGTTAGTTTTAGGTTTAGAGTTAGGTTTCGGGTTAAGGTTAGGTTTAGGGTTAGTGTTAGTGTTAGAGGTATGGATTAGGTTTAGTGTTAGGGTTTGGTGTAGGGTTATGGTAGTTTTAGGGTTAGGGTTAGTGATAGGGGTTAGCGTTAATGCTAGGGTTGTGGGTAGGGCCAGGCTTAGGGTAGGTTTAGAAATAAGGATTAGGTTTAGGTTTAGGGGTAGGCTTAGGTTTAGGGATAATGTTATGGTAGGTTTAGGGTTAGGGTTCGGGTTAGGTCTTATGGTCAGTGTTAGGGTTAGTTTAAGGGGTAGGGTTAGGGATTAGTGTTGGGTTTAGGGTAGGTTTATGGTTAGTGTTAGGGTTAGGGTTATTGTTACGGTTAGGGTTAAAGTTTAGGATTAGGGCTGGTTTAGGGGTAGTGTTTGGCTTAGTGTTAGGGTTAGGGTTAGGTTTAGGGTTAAATTTTAGGGTTAGGGTTACATTTAGTGTTAGGGTTGTTTTAGGGTTAGGATTAGAATTTAGGTTCAGAGTTATGTTTAGGGTTAGGTTTACGCTTAGGGTTAGGCTTAGGCTTAGGTTTAGATTTAGTGTTAGATGTTAGGTGTTAGGGATATGGTTAGGCTTCGGGTTAGTTTTAGGGTTAGCGTTAGGGGTGAATTATTAATGATATTAATGATATTAATGATAGCGTTAGTTTTAGGGTTAGGGTTGGGTTTAGGGTAAGGTTTAGGGTTAGCGATAGTTTTATTTTTAGGTTTAGGGTTAGGGTTAGGTTTAGCGTTAGAGTTTAGGTTTAAGGTGTGGTTTAGGGTTAAGGTTAGGATTAGGGTTAGGCTTAGGGTTATGTTTAGAGGTAAGCTTTTGTTTTAGGGTTAGGGTTAGAGTTAGGATTAGAAGTTAGTTTTAGGGTTATGATTACGGTTAGGGTTAGGGATAGGGTTAGAGTTATGGTTAGGGTTTGGGGTCAGATGTTCTGGAGAGGGTTTGAATTAGGGTTAGAGTTATAGTTAGGGTTAGTTTAAGTTTAGAGTTAGGGGCTTGGTGTTAGGGAGAAGGTTAGTGTTAGGCTTCAGGTTACTGTTAGTGGTAGTGTTACGATTAGGTTTAGGTTTAGGGTTATGGTTAGGGTTAATATTAAGGTCAGATTTAGGTTTTCAGTTTGGTTTAGGGTTAGGTTTAGGCCTTGGTTTAGGGGTTAGGTGTTAGGGATATGGTGATTTTTAGGGTTACGGTTACGGTTAGGTTTAAGTTTTCATATAGTGTTAGTGTTAGGGTTAGGGTTTAGTGTTAGGGTAAGGGTTAGGTTTAGGTTTAGGAGTAGGGTTAGGCTTATGGGTAGAGGATAGCGTTAGGTTTAGTGTTTGAGTTTTGTGTTAGGGTTAGGGTTATGGTTAGTGTTAGGCTTAGAGTTTATGATTAGGGTTAGTGTTAGGATTAGGGTTAAAGCTTAGGTTTAGTGTTAGGGTTAGGGTTATGTTTAGAGGTTAGTGTTACGGTTAGGTTTAGAGTTAGTGTTAGTGTTATGGTTAGGTTTAGAGTTAGTGTTAGTGTTAGGGTTAGGTTTAGAGTTGGGTTTCGGTTTAGGTTTAGGGTTAGAGTTAGGGTTTGAATTAAGGTTAGGGTTAGTGTTAGGAATAGGTTTACGATTAGGCTTTGCATTACATTTAGGGTTATGGTTAGAGTTATGTTTAAGGCTATGGTTAGGGTTAGGTTGAGGTTTAACGTTATGGTTACGGTTAGGGTTAGATGTTATATTTAGAGTTAGGTTTAGTGTTAGAGATTAGTGTTAGGGTTAGGTTAAGTTTTAGGGTTAGTGTTAGGGTTAGGATTAAAATTTAGTGTTAGGGTTAGGTTTAGGGTTAGTGTGAGGGTTAGAGTTAGATTTGGGTTTAGGTTTAGGGTTAGGGTTATGGATAGGGGTAGTGTTAAGATTAGAATTTAGGGTTAGGGTTATGGTCAGGATTAGGTTTAGTGTTAGGTTTAGGAGTTAGGTGTTAGCCTTAAGGTTAGGGTTAGTGTTGGGCTTAGGGGTATGGTTAGAGTTAGGTTTTGAGCTAGGGTTATGGTTCTGGTTAGGGTTAGAGTTAAAGGTTAGGATTAAGGTGAGGGTTAGAAGTTTGGTTTATTGTTAGTGTTAGGTTTAGGGTTATGGTTAGAAGTTAATTTTAGGCTTAGAGTTAGGTTTAGGGTTAAGGTTAGGGTTAGGGATTGGTTTTTTGATAGACGTATTGGTTAGGATTAGTGTTTAGGTTTAGGGTTACGTTTAGGGTTAGGGTTATGGTTAGGTTTAGGATTAGGTTAGGTTTAGGGTTAGGGTTAGGTTTAGTGGTAGAGGTATGGTTTAGGGTTAGGTTTAGGATTAGGTTTAGGGTTATTGTAGATTTAGGGTTAGGGTTAGTGTTAGAGGTTAGGTTCAAGGTTAGGGTTGTGGTTAGGGTCAAGTTTAGGATAGGTTTAGAATTAAGGCTTAGGGTTAGGATTAGGGGTAGGTTTGGGTTTAGGCATAGTGTTATGGTTGGTTTAGGGTTAAGGTTCGGGTTAGCAATTACGGTCAGTGTTAGGGTTAGTTTAAGGGGTAGGCTTAGGGTTAGGGTTAGGAATTAATGTTAGTTTTGGGTTAGGTTTATGCTTAGGGTTAGGTTAGTTTTAGGGACATGGTTAGAGTTTCAAATTAGTGTTAGGTTTATGTTTAGTGTTAGGGTTAGAGTTAGGTTTAGGGATAAATTTTAGGGTTAGTGTTACGTTTAGGGTTACGGATATTTTTAGGTTTAGAATTAGAATTTAGGGTTAGATTTAGGTTTAGAGTTTGTGTTACAGTTACGTTAAGGATTAGGGTTATGTTTAGGATTAGGTTTAGGTGTTAAGTGTTAGGAAGAGTGTTATGGTTAGGCTTTGGGTTAGGATTAGTGTACGTGTTAGGGGTTATGTATTAGGGATAGAGTTAGCGTTAGGTTTACGGTTAGTGTCAGGTTAAGGATAAGGTTTATGGTTAGGGATAGTGTTAGGTTTAGGGTTGGGTTTAGGGCTAGGTATAGTGTTAGGGTTAGGGTTAGGGTTAAGGTTAGGTTTAGGGTTAAAGTTTAGTTTTAGGTTTAACTTTAGTGTTAAATTTAGGGTCAGTGTTAGGTTTATGATTACAATTTATGGTTGGTGTAGGGTTAGGGTTAGGATTTTGGGTTAGGTTAGTGTTAGGGTTAGGGTTATGGTTACAGGTTAGCTTTCGGTATAGGGATAGGGTTAAGGATAAGGTTATGTTCAGGGTTAGGTTTAAATTTTAGGGTTAGGGTTACGATTCAGGTTAGGGTTATTTTTAGGGTTAGGATTAGAATTTAGGGTTAGAGTTAGGTTATGTTTAGGGTTACGGTTACAGTTAGGGTTTGGGTTAGGTTTAGTTTTAGGGTTAGGTGTTAAGTGTTAGGAAGATGGTGATGGTTAGTCTTCGGGTTAGGTTTAGCATTAGGGGTTAGGTATTAGGGATAGATTTAGGGTTATCCTTACGTTTAGGTTTAGGGTTAGTGTTAGGTTTAGGTTTAGGGTAAGGTTAAGGTTAGGGATAGTTTTAGGTTTATTGTTAGGTTTAGGATTAGGTATAATGTTAGCGTTAGGGTTAGGGTTATGGTTACAGGTTAGCTTTCGGTATAGGGATAGGGTTAAGGATAAGGTTATGTTCAGGGTTAGGTTTAAATTTTAGGGTTAGGGTTACGATTCAGGTTAGGGTTATTTTTAGGGTTAGGATTAGAATTTAGGGTTAGAGTTAGGTTATGTTTAGGGTTACGGTTACAGTTAGGGTTTGGGTTAGGTTTAGTTTTAGGGTTAGGTGTTAAGTGTTAGGAAGATGGTGATGGTTAGTCTTCGGGTTAGGCTTAGCATTAGGGGTTAGGTATTAGGGATAGATTTAGGGTTATCCTTACATTTAGGTTTAGGGTTAGTGTTAGGTTTAGGTTTAGGGTAAGGTTAAGGTTAGGGATAGTTTTAGGTTTATTGTTAGGTTTAGGATTAGGTATAATGTTAGCTTTAGGGTTAGGGTTAGGGGTTAGGTATTAGGGATAGTGTTAGTGTTAAGGTTAGTGTGAGGGTTAGAGTTGGGGTGGTGTAGGGTAAGGTTTAGTGTTAGGGATAGTGTTAGGTTTAGGTATAGGTTTAGGGTTAGGGATAATGTTATAGTTAGGGTTAGGGTTCGGGTTAGGTTTAGGTTTCGAGTTTAGTTTTAGGGTGAGGTTTAGTGTTAAGCTTAGGGTTAGGTTTATGTTTAGGATTACAATTTATGTTTGAGGTAGGGTTAGTTTTAGGGTTACGTTTAAATTTTGGGTTAGGGCTATGTTTAGGGTTAGAGTTAGGGGTTAGGTTTTAGGGAGCGGGTCAGAGTTAGGCTTCCGGTTACGGTTAGGTTTAGGCTTAGGTTTATGGTTATGGTTAGGGTTAGGTTTAGGGTTAGGGTTAGATTTAGAGGTAGCGTTAGGGTTAGGGTTAGGCGTTAGGTATTAGCAACATGGTTAGGGTTAGGGTTAGGGTTAGAGGGTTAGTGTAAGGGTTAGTGTTAGAGTTAGGGGTTAGGTGTTACGGTTAGGGTTAGGATTTAGGGTTAGGTTAGGGTTAGGGTTAGGGTTAGGGTTGGAGGTCCGCTTTCGGTTTAGGGTTAGGGTTAATGATAAGGTTATGGTGAGGATTAGAGTTAAAGTTAGGATTAATGTTAGAGTTAGAAATTTGGCTTAGTGTTAGTGTTACGGTGTTAGTGTTACGGTTAGTTTTAGGGTTAGTGTTAGGGTTAGAGGTTAGTTTTAGGTTAGAGTTAGGTTTCGGGTTAAGGTTAGGTTAGGGTTAGGGTTAGTGTTAGAGTTGTGGATAGGTTTAGTGTTAGGGTTCGGTGTAGGGTTATGATAGTTTTAGGGTTAGGGTTAGTGATAGTGGTTAGCGTTAATGCTAGGGTTGTGGGTAGGTTCAGGCTTAGGGTAGGTTTAGAAATAAGGATTAGGTTTAGGTTTAGGGGTAGGCTTAGGTTTAGGGATAATGTTATGGTAGGTTTAGGGTTCGGGTTCGGGTTAGGTCTTATGGTCAGTTTTAGGGTTAGTTTAAGGGGTAGGGTTAGGGATTAGTGTTGGGTTTAGGGTAGGTTTATGGTTAGTGTTAGGTTTAGGGTTATTGTTACGGTTAGGGTTAAAGTTTAGGATTAGGGCTGGTTTAGGGGTAGTGTTAGGCTTAGTGTTAGGGTTAGGGTTAGGTTTAGGGTTAAATTTTAGGGTTAGGGTTACATTTAGTGTTAGGGTTGTTTTAGGATTAGATTTGAATTTAGGTTCAGAGTTATGTTTAGGGTTAGGTTTACGCTTACGTTTAGGCTTAGGGTTAGGTTTAGATTTAGCGTTAGATGTTAGGTGTTAGGGATATGGTTAGGCTTCGGGTTAGTTTTAGGGTTAGTGTTAGCGGTTAATTATTAATGATAGAGTTAGCGTTAGTTTTAGGGTTCGGTTAGGTTTAGGGTAAGGTTTAGCGTTACCGATAGTTTTATTTTAGGTTTAGGGTTAGGGTTAGGTTTAGCGTTAGAGTTTAGTTTTAAGGTTAGGTTTAGGGTTAAGGTTAGGATTAGGGTTAGGCTTAGGGTTATGTTTAGAGGTAAGCTTTTGTTTTAGGGTTAGGGTTAGAGTTAGGATTAGAAGTTAGGTTTAGGGTTATGATTACGGTTAGGGTTAGTGATAGGGTTAGAGTTATGGTTAGGGTTTGGGGTCAGATGTTCCGGAGAGGGTTTGGATTAGGGTTAGAGTTATAGTTAGGGTTAGTTTAAGTTTAGAGTTAGGGGCTTGGTGTTAGGGAGAAGGTTAGTGTTAGGCTTCAGGTTACTGTTAGTGGTAGTGTTACGATTAGTTTTAGGTTTAGAGTTACGATTAGGGTTAATATTAAGGTCCAATTTAGGTTTACAGTTTGGTTTAGGGTTAGTTTAGGCCTAGGTTTAGGGGTTAGGTGTTAGGGATATGGTTATTGTTAGGGTTACGGTTACAGTTAGGTTTAATTTACATATAGTGTTAGTGTTAGGGTTAGGGTTTAGGGTTAGGGTAAGGGTTAAGTTTAGGTTTAGGAATAGGGTTAGGCTTATGGGTAGAGGTTAGCGTAGGTTTAGTGTTTGAGTTTTGTGTTGGGGTTAGTGTTATGGTTAGTGTTAGGCTTAGAGTTTATTATTAGGTTTAGTGTTAGGATTAGTGTTAAAGCTTAGGTTTAGAGTTAGGGTTAGTGTTATGTTTAGAGGTTAGTGTTAGGGTTAGGTTTTAGGTTAGGGTGAGTGTTAGGGTTAGGTTTAGAGTTAGGTTCGGTTTAGGTTTAGGGTTAGGTTTAGGGTTAGAGTTAGGGTTTGAATTAAGGTTAGGGTTAGTGTTAGGATAGGTGTACGATTAGGCTTTGCGTTACATTTAGGGTTATGGTTAGAGTTATGGTTAGGGCTATGGTTAGGGTTAGGTTGAAGGTTTAACGTTATGGTTACGGTTAGGGTTAGATGTTATATTTAGAGTTAGTTTAGTGTTAGAGATTAGTGTTAGGGTTAGATTAAGTTTTAGGGTTAGTGTTAGGGTTAGGATTAGAATTTAGTTGTATAGTTAGGTTTAGCATTAGTGTTAGGGTTAGGTTAGTTTTAGGTTTAGGGTTAGGGTTAGGGTTATGGTTAGGGTAGTGTTAATATTAGAATTTACGGTTAGGGTTATGGTCAGGATTAGGTTTAGTGTTAGGTTTAGGAGTTAGGTGTTAGCCTTAAGGTTAGGGTTAGTGTTGGGTTAGGGGTATGGTTAGAGTTAGGTTTTGGACTAGGGTTATGGTTCTGGTTAGGGTTAGAGTTAAAGGTTAGGATTAAGGTTATGGTTAGAAGTTTGGTTTATTGTTAGTGTTAGGTTTAGGGTTAGGGTTAGAAGTTAATTTTAGGTTTAGTGTTAGGTTTAGTTTAAGTTTAGGGTTAGGGATTGGATTATTGTTAGACGTATGGGTTAGGATTAGGGTTTAGGGTTAGGGTTACATTTAGGGTTAGGGTTATGGTTAGGTTTAGGGTTAGGTTTAGGTTTAGGGTTAGGGTTAGGGTTAGTGGTAGAGGTATGGGTTAGGGTTAGGTTTAGGATTAGGTTTTAGGGTTATTGTAGATTTAGGGTTAGGGTTAGTGTTAGAGGTTAGGTTTAAGGTTAGGGTTGTGGTTAGGGTCAAGTTTAGAATAGGATTAGAATTAAGGCTTAGGGTTAGGATTAGGGGTAGGTTTGGGTTTAGGCATAGTGTTTATGGTTGGTTTAGGGTTAAGGTCCGGGTTAGCAAATACGGTCAGTGTTAGGGTTAGTTTAAGGGGTAGGGTTAGGGTTAGGGATTAATGTTAGGTTTAGGGTTAGGTTTCTGCTTAGGGTTAGGTTAGTTTTAGGAACATGGTTAGAGTTTCGATTTAGTGTTAGGTTTATGTTTAGTGTTAGGGTTAGAGTTAGGTTTAAAGTTAAATTTTAGAGTTAGTGTTACGTTTAGGGTTACGGATATTTTTAGGTTTAGAATTAGAATTTAGGGTTAGATTTAGGTTTAGAGTTAGTGTTACAGTTACGTTAAGGATGAGGGTTATGTTTAGGATAAGGTTTAGGTGTTAAGTGTTAGGAGAGGGTTATGGTTAGGCTTTGGGTTAGGATTAGTGTAAGTGTTAGGGGTTATGCATTAGGGATAGAGTTAGCGTTAGGGTTACGGTTAGTGTCAGGTTTAGGATGGTTAGGGATAATGTTAGGTTTAGGGTTAGGTTTAGGGCTAGGTATAGTGTTAGGGTTAGGGTTAAGGTTAGGGTTAGGTTTACGGTTAAAGTTTAGTTTTAGGTTTAATTTTAGTGTTAAATTTAGGGTCAGTATTAGGTTTATGATTACAATTTATGTTTGGTGTAGGGTTAGGGTTAGGATTTTGGGTTACGTTAGGGTTAGGGTTAGGGTTATGGTTACAGGTTAGCTTTCGGTTTAGGGTTAGGGTTAAGGATAAGGTTATGGTCAGGGTTAGATTTAAAGTTAGGATTAATGTTAGAGTTAGAAGTTTGGCATAGTGTTAGGGTTAGTTTTAGGGTTAGTGTTAGGGTTAGAGGTTAGTTTTAGGTTTAGAGTTAGGTTTCAGGTTAAGGTTAGGGTTAGGGTTAGGGTTATTATTAGAGCTATGGATTAGGTTTCGTGTTAGGGTTCGGTGTAGGGTTATGGTAGTTTTAGGGTTAGGGTTAGTGATAGAGGTTAGCCTTAATGCTAGGATTGTGGAGTGCACATTCCATCAATGATACTGCAAACAGTTCTGTTCATTGATCCAATAAAACTCTGTGATATCATTTTCTATCTTATACACTTAAATATACATGCAGTTATATAGTTTGGAGCACTTTCTTTTCCTCTCTTTTGTACCATGACTATTACACATTTTGGGTTTCATTGCTCCCACGGTTCTTATTGCTTTTTTGGAAGAGAGTAAAAGCAAATGTGACAGGGTCAGGCTTAGGGTAGGTTTAGAAATAAGGATTAGGTTTAGGTTTTGGGGTAGGCTTAGGTTTAGGGATAATGTTATGGTAGGTTTAGGGTTAGGGATCGGGTTGGGTCTTATGGTCAGTGTTAGGGTTACTTTAAGGGGTAGGTTTAGGGATTAGTGTGGGGTTTAGGATAGGTTTATGGTTAGTGTTAGGGTTAGGGTTATTGTTACGGTAAGAGTTAAAGTTTAGGATTAGGGTTAGGTTTAGGGGTAGTTTTAAGCTTAGTGTTAGGGTTAGTGTTAGGTTTTATTGTTAAATTTTAGGGTTAGGGTTACATTTAGCGTTAGGGTTTTTTTATGTTTAGGATTAGAATTTAGGTTCAGAGTTATGTTTAGGGTTATGTTTACGCTGACCGTTAGGCATAGGGTTAGGTTTAGATTTAGTGTTAGATTTTAGGCGTTAGGCATATGGTTAGCCTTCGGGTTAGTTTTAGGGTTAGGGTTAGGTTTAGGGTAAGGTTTAGGGTTAGGGATAGTTTTATTGTTAGGTTTAGGGTTAGGGTTAGGTTTAGGGTTAGAGTTTAGTTTTAAGGTTAGGTTTAGGGTTAAGGTTAGGATTAGGGTTAGGCTTAGTGTTATGTTTAGAGGTAAGCTTTTGTTTTAGGGCTAGGGTTAGGGTTAATGTTAGGGTTAGGATTAGAAGTTAGGGTTAAGGTTATGATTACGGTTAGGGTTAATGATAGGGTTAGTGTTATGGTTAGGGTTTGGGGTCAGATGTTCTACAGAGGGTTTGGATTAGGTTAGGGTTACAGTTAGGGTTAGTTTAGATTTAGAGTTATGGGCTTGGTGTTAGGGAGAGGGTTAGTGTTAGGCTTCGGGTTACTGTTAGTGGTAGTGTTACGATTAGGTTTAGGTTTAGGGTTATGATTAGGGTTAATATTAAGGTCAGATTTAGGTTTACAATTTGGTTTAGGGTTAGGTTTAGGCCTAGGTTTTGGGGTTAGGTGTTAGGGACATGGTTATTGTTAGGGTTACGGTTACGGTTAGGTTTAAGTTTACATATAGTGTTAGTGTTAGGGTTAGAGTTTAGGGTTAGGGTAAGGGTTTAGTTTAGTTTTAGGAGTAGGGTTAGGCTTATGGGTAGAGGTTAGCGTTAGGTTTAGTGTTTGAGTTTTGGGTTGGGGTTAGGGTTATGGTTAGTGTTAGGCTAAGAGTTTATGATTAGGGTTAGTGTTAGGATTAGGGTTAAAGCTTAGGATTAGTGTTAGGGTTAGGGTTATGCTTAGGGTTAGGGTTATGTTTAGAGGTTAGTGTTAGGGTTAGGTTTAGAGTTAGTGTTAGTGTTAGTGTTAGTGTTAGGGTTTAGGTGTTACAGTTAGGGTTAGGATTTATTGTTAGGTTAGGGTTAGGGTTAGGTTTAGGGTTAGAGGTTCGCTTTCGATTTAGGGTTAGGGTTAAGGATAAGGTTATGGTGAGGATTAGAGTTAAAGTTAGGATTAATATTAGAGTTAGAAATTTGGCTTAGTGTTAGTGTTACGGTTAGTTTTAGGGTTAGTGTTTGGGTTAGAGGTTAGTTTTAGGTTTAGAGTTAGGTTTCGGGTTAAGGTTAGGTTTAGGGTTAGTGTTAGTGTTAGAGGTATGGATTAGGTTTAGTGTTAGGGTTTGGTGTAGGGTTATGGTAGTTTTAGGGTTAGGGTTAGTGATAGGGTTTAGCGTTAATGCTAGGGTTGTGGGTAGGGCCAGGCTTAGGGTAGGTTTAGAAATAAGGATTAGGTTTAGGTTTAGGGGTAGGCTTAGGTTTAGGGATAATGTTATGGTAGGTTTAGGGTTAGGGTTCGGGTTAGGTCTTATGGTCAGTGTTAGGGTTAGTTTAAGGGGTAGGGTTAGGGATTAGTGTTGGGTTTAGGGTAGGTTTATGGTTAGTGTTAGGGTTAGGGTTATTGTTACGGTTAGGGTTAAAGTTTAGGATTAGGGCTGGTTTAGGGGTAGTGTTTGGCTTAGTGTTAGGGTTAGGGTTAGGTTTAGGGTTAAATTTTAGGGTTAGGGTTACATTTAGTGTTAGGGTTGTTTTAGAGTTAGGATTAGAATTTAGGTTCAGAGTTATGTTTAGGGTTAGGTTTACGCTTAGGGTTAGGCTTAGGCTTAGGTTTAGATTTAGTGTTAGATGTTAGGTGTTAGGGATATGGTTAGGCTTCGGGTTAGTTTTAGGGTTAGCGTTAGGGGTGAATTATTAATGATATTAATGATATTAATGATAGCGTTAGTTTTAGGGTTAGGGTTAGGTTTAGGGTAAGGTTTAGGGTTAGCGATAGTTTTATTTTTAGGTTTAGGGTTAGGGTTAGGTTTAGCGTTAGAGTTTAGGTTTAAGGTGTGGTTTAGGGTTAAGGTTAGGATTAGGGTTAGGCTTAGGGTTATGTTTAGAGGTAAGCTTTTGTTTTAGGGTTAGGGTTAGAGTTAGGATTAGAAGTTAGTTTTAGGGTTATGATTACGGTTAGGGTTAGGGATAGGGTTAGAGTTATGGTTAGGGTTTGGGGTCAGATGTTCTGGAGAGGGTTTGAATTAGGGTTAGAGTTATAGTTAGGGTTAGTTTAAGTTTAGAGTTAGGGGCTTGGTGTTAGGGAGAAGGTTAGTGTTAGGCTTCAGGTTACTGTTAGTGGTAGTGTTACGATTAGGTTTAGGTTTAGGGTTATGGTTAGGGTTAATATTAAGGTCAGATTTAGGTTTTCAGTTTGGTTTAGGGTTAGGTTTAGGCCTTGGTTTAGGGGTTAGGTGTTAGGGATATGGTGATTTTTAGGGTTACGGTTACGGTTAGGTTTAAGTTTTCATATAGTGTTAGTGTTAGGGTTAGGGTTTAGTGTTAGGGTAAGGGTTAGGTTTAGGTTTAGGAGTAGGGTTAGGCTTATGGGTAGAGGATAGCGTTAGGTTTAGTGTTTGAGTTTTGTGTTAGGGTTAGGGTTATGGTTAGTGTTAGGCTTAGAGTTTATGATTAGGGTTAGTGTTAGGATTAGGGTTAAAGCTTAGGTTTAGTGTTAGGGTTAGGGTTATGTTTAGAGGTTAGTGTTACGGTTAGGTTTAGAGTTAGTGTTAGTGTTATGGTTAGGTTTAGAGTTAGTGTTAGTGTTAGGGTTAGGTTTAGAGTTGGGTTTCGGTTTAGGTTTAGGGTTAGAGTTAGGGTTTGAATTAAGGTTAGGGTTAGTGTTAGGAATAGGTTTACGATTAGGCTTTGCATTACATTTAGGGTTATGGTTAGAGTTATGTTTAAGGCTATGGTTAGGGTTAGGTTGAGGTTTAACGTTATGGTTACGGTTAGGGTTAGATGTTATATTTAGAGTTAGGTTTAGTGTTAGAGATTAGTGTTAGGGTTAGGTTAAGTTTTAGGGTTAGTGTTAGGGTTAGGATTAAAATTTAGTGTTAGGGTTAGGTTTAGGGTTAGTGTGAGGGTTAGAGTTAGATTTGGGTTTAGGTTTAGGGTTAGGGTTATGGATAGGGGTAGTGTTAAGATTAGAATTTAGGGTTAGGGTTATGGTCAGGATTAGGTTTAGTGTTAGGTTTAGGAGTTAGGTGTTAGCCTTAAGGTTAGGGTTAGTGTTGGGCTTAGGGGTATGGTTAGAGTTAGGTTTTGAGCTAGGGTTATGGTTCTGGTTAGGGTTAGAGTTAAAGGTTAGGATTAAGGTGAGGGTTAGAAGTTTGGTTTATTGTTAGTGTTAGGTTTAGGGTTATGGTTAGAAGTTAATTTTAGGCTTAGAGTTAGGTTTAGGGTTAAGGTTAGGGTTAGGGATTGGTTTTTTGATAGACGTATTGGTTAGGATTAGTGTTTAGGTTTAGGGTTACGTTTAGGGTTAGGGTTATGGTTAGGTTTAGGATTAGGTTAGGTTTAGGGTTAGGGTTAGGTTTAGTGGTAGAGGTATGGTTTAGGGTTAGGTTTAGGATTAGGTTTAGGGTTATTGTAGATTTAGGGTTAGGGTTAGTGTTAGAGGTTAGGTTCAAGGTTAGGGTTGTGGTTAGGGTCAAGTTTAGGATAGGTTTAGAATTAAGGCTTAGGGTTAGGATTAGGGGTAGGTTTGGGTTTAGGCATAGTGTTATGGTTGGTTTAGGGTTAAGGTTCGGGTTAGCAATTACGGTCAGTGTTAGGGTTAGTTTAAGGGGTAGGCTTAGGGTTAGGGTTAGGAATTAATGTTAGTTTTGGGTTAGGTTTATGCTTAGGGTTAGGTTAGTTTTAGGGACATGGTTAGAGTTTCAAATTAGTGTTAGGTTTATGTTTAGTGTTAGGGTTAGAGTTAGGTTTAGGGATAAATTTTAGGGTTAGTGTTACGTTTAGGGTTACGGATATTTTTAGGTTTAGAATTAGAATTTAGGGTTAGATTTAGGTTTAGAGTTTGTGTTACAGTTACGTTAAGGATTAGGGTTATGTTTAGGATTAGGTTTAGGTGTTAAGTGTTAGGAAGAGTGTTATGGTTAGGCTTTGGGTTAGGATTAGTGTACGTGTTAGGGGTTATGTATTAGGGATAGAGTTAGCGTTAGGTTTACGGTTAGTGTCAGGTTAAGGATAAGGTTTATGGTTAGGGATAGTGTTAGGTTTAGGGTTGGGTTTAGGGCTAGGTATAGTGTTAGGGTTAGGGTTAGGGTTAAGGTTAGGTTTAGGGTTAAAGTTTAGATTTAGGTTTAACTTTAGTGTTAAATTTAGGGTCAGTGTTAGGTTTATGATTACAATTTATGGTTGGTGTAGGGTTAGGGTTAGGATTTTGGGTTAGGTTAGTGTTAGGGTTAGGGTTATGGTTACAGGTTAGCTTTCGGTATAGGGATAGGGTTAAGGATAAGGTTATGTTCAGGGTTAGGTTTAAATTTTAGGGTTAGGGTTACGATTCAGGTTAGGGTTATTTTTAGGGTTAGGATTAGAATTTAGGGTTAGAGTTAGGTTATGTTTAGGGTTACGGTTACAGTTAGGGTTTGGGTTAGGTTTAGTTTTAGGGTTAGGTGTTAAGTGTTAGGAAGATGGTGATGGTTAGTCTTCGGGTTAGGTTTCGCATTAGGGGTTAGGTAATAGGGATAGATTTAGGGTTATCCTTACGTTTAGGTTTAGGGTTAGTGTTAGGTTTAGGTTTAGGGTAAGGTTAAGGTTAGGGATAGTTTTAGGTTTATTGTTAGGTTTAGGATTAGGTATAATGTTAGCGTTAGGGTTAGGGTTATGGTTACAGGTTAGCTTTCGGTATAGGGATAGGGTTAAGGATAAGGTTATGTTCAGGGTTAGGTTTAAATTTTAGGGTTAGGGTTACGATTCAGGTTAGGGTTATTTTTAGGGTTAGGATTAGAATTTAGGGTTAGAGTTAGGTTATGTTTAGGGTTACGGTTACAGTTAGGGTTTGGGTTAGGTTTAGTTTTAGGGTTAGGTGTTAAGTGTTAGGAAGATGGTGATGGTTAGTCTTCGGGTTAGGCTTAGCATTAGGGGTTAGGTATTAGGGATAGATTTAGGGTTATCCTTACATTTAGGTTTAGGGTTAGTGTTAGGTTTAGGTTTAGGGTAAGGTTAAGGTTAGGGATAGTTTTAGGTTTATTGTTAGGTTTAGGATTAGGTATAATGTTAGCTTTAGGGTTAGGGTTAGGGGTTAGGTATTAGGGATAGTGTTAGTGTTAAGGTTAGTGTGAGGGTTAGAGTTGGGGTGGTGTAGGGTAAGGTTTAGTGTTAGGGATAGTGTTAGGTTTAGGTATAGGTTTAGGGTTAGGGATAATGTTATAGTTAGGGTTAGGGTTCGGGTTAGGTTTAGGTTTCGAGTTTAGTTTTAGGGTGAGGTTTAGTGTTAAGCTTAGGGTTAGGTTTATGTTTAGGATTACAATTTATGTTTGAGGTAGGGTTAGTTTTAGGGTTACGTTTAAATTTTGGGTTAGGGCTATGTTTAGGGTTAGAGTTAGGGGTTAGGTTTTAGGGAGCGGGTCAGAGTTAGGCTTCCGGTTACGGTTAGGTTTAGGCTTAGGTTTATGGTTATGGTTAGGGTTAGGTTTAGGGTTAGGGTTAGATTTAGAGGTAGCGTTAGGGTTAGGGTTAGGCGTTAGGTATTAGCAACATGGTTAGGGTTAGGGTTAGGGTTAGAGGGTTAGTGTAAGGGTTAGTGTTAGAGTTAGGGGTTAGGTGTTACGGTTAGGGTTAGGATTTAGGGTTAGGTTAGGGTTAGGGTTAGGGTTAGGGTTGGAGGTCCGCTTTCGGTTTAGGGTTAGGGTTAATGATAAGGTTATGGTGAGGATTAGAGTTAAAGTTAGGATTAATGTTAGAGTTAGAAATTTGGCTTAGTGTTAGTGTTACGGTTAGTTTTAGGGTTAGTGTTTGGGTTAGAGGTTAGTTTTAGGTTTAGAGTTAGGTTTCGGGTTAAGGTTAGGTTTAGGGTTAGTGTTAGTGTTAGAGGTATGGATTAGGTTTAGTGTTAGGGTTTGGTGTAGGGTTATGGTAGTTTTAGGGTTAGGGTTAGTGATAGGGGTTAGCGTTAATGCTAGGGTTGTGGGTAGGGCCAGGCTTAGGGTAGGTTTAGAAATAAGGATTAGGTTTAGGTTTAGGGGTAGGCTTAGGTTTAGGGATAATGTTATGGTAGGTTTAGGGTTAGGGTTCGGGTTAGGTCTTATGGTCAGTGTTAGGGTTAGTTTAAGGGGTAGGGTTAGGGATTAGTGTTGGGTTTAGGGTAGGTTTATGGTTAGTGTTAGGGTTAGGGTTATTGTTACGGTTAGGGTTAAAGTTTAGGATTAGGGCTGGTTTAGGGGTAGTGTTTGGCTTAGTGTTAGGGTTAGGGTTAGGTTTAGGGTTAAATTTTAGGGTTAGGGTTACATTTAGTGTTAGGGTTGTTTTAGAGTTAGGATTAGAATTTAGGTTCAGAGTTATGTTTAGGGTTAGGTTTACGCTTACGTTTAGGCTTAGGGTTAGGTTTAGATTTAGCGTTAGATGTTAGGTGTTAGGGATATGGTTAGGCTTCGGGTTAGTTTTAGGGTTAGTGTTAGCGGTTAATTATTAATGATAGAGTTAGCGTTAGTTTTAGGGTTCGGGTTAGGTTTAGGGTAAGGTTTAGCGTTACCGATAGTTTTATTTTTAGGTTTAGGGTTAGGGTTAGGTTTAGCGTTAGAGTTTAGTTTTAAGGTTAGGTTTAGGGTTAAGGTTAGGATTAGGGTTAGGCTTAGGGTTATGTTTAGAGGTAAGCTTTTGTTTTAGGGTTAGGGTTAGAGTTAGGATTAGAAGTTAGGTTTAGGGTTATGATTACGGTTAGGGTTAGTGATAGGGTTAGAGTTATGGTTAGGGTTTGGGGTCAGATGTTCCGGAGAGGGTTTGGATTAGGGTTAGAGTTATAGTTAGGGTTAGTTTAAGTTTAGAGTTAGGGGCTTGGTGTTAGGGAGAAGGTTAGTGTTAGGCTTCAGGTTACTGTTAGTGGTAGTGTTACGATTAGTTTTAGGTTTAGAGTTACGATTAGGGTTAATATTAAGGTCCAATTTAGGTTTACAGTTTGGTTTAGGGTTAGGTTTAGGCCTAGGTTTAGGGGTTAGGTGTTAGGGATATGGTTATTGTTAGGGTTACGGTTACAGTTAGGTTTAAGTTTACATATAGTGTTAGTGTTAGGGTTAGGGTTTAGGGTTAGGGTAAGGGTTAAGTTTAGGTTTAGGAATAGGGTTAGGCTTATGGGTAGAGGTTAGCGTAAGGTTTAGTGTTTGAGTTTTGTGTTGGGGTTAGTGTTATGGTTAGTGTTAGGCTTAGAGTTTATTATTAGGTTTAGTGTTAGGATTAGTGTTAAAGCTTAGGTTTAGAGTTAGGGTTAGTGTTATGTTTAGAGGTTAGTGTTAGGGTTAGGTTTAGAGTTAGGGTGAGTGTTAGGGTTAGGTTTAGAGTTAGGTTTCGGTTTAGGTTTAGGGTTAGGTTTAGGGTTAGAGTTAGGGTTTGAATTAAGGTTAGGGTTAGTGTTAGGAATAGGTTTACGATTAGGCTTTGCGTTACATTTAGGGTTATGGTTAGAGTTATGGTTAGGGCTATGGTTAGGGTTAGGTTGAGGTTTAACGTTATGGTTACGGTTAGGGTTAGATGTTATATTTAGAGTTAGGTTTAGTGTTAGAGATTAGTGTTAGGGTTAGATTAAGTTTTAGGGTTAGTGTTAGGGTTAGGATTAGAATTTAGTGTTAGGGTTAGGTTTAGCATTAGTGTTAGGGTTAGAGTTAGTTTTAGGTTTAGGGTTAGGGTTAGGGTTATGGTTAGGGGTAGTGTTAATATTAGAATTTACGGTTAGGGTTATGGTCAGGATTAGGTTTAGTGTTAGGTTTAGGAGTTAGGTGTTAGCCTTAAGGTTAGGGTTAGTGTTGGGGTTAGGGGTATGGTTAGAGTTAGGTTTTGGACTAGGGTTATGGTTCTGGTTAGGGTTAGAGTTAAAGGTTAGGATTAAGGTTATGGTTAGAAGTTTGGTTTATTGTTAGTGTTAGGTTTAGGGTTAGGGTTAGAAGTTAATTTTAGGTTTAGAGTTAGGTTTAGGTTTAAGTTTAGGGTTAGGGATTGGATTATTGTTAGACGTATGGGTTAGGATTAGGGTTTAGGTTTAGGGTTACATTTAGGGTTAGGGTTATGGTTAGGTTTAGGGTTAGGTTTAGGTTTAGGGTTAGGGTTAGGGTTAGTGGTAGAGGTATGGGTTAGGGTTAGGTTTAGGATTAGGTTTAGGGTTATTGTAGATTTAGGGTTAGGGTTAGTGTTAGAGGTTAGGTTTAAGGTTAGGGTTGTGGTTAGGGTCAAGTTTAGAATAGGATTAGAATTAAGGCTTAGGGTTAGGATTAGGGGTAGGTTTGGGTTTAGGCATAGTGTTATGGTTGGTTTAGGGTTAAGGTTCGGGTTAGCAAATACGGTCAGTGTTAGGGTTAGTTTAAGGGGTAGGGTTAGGGTTAGGGATTAATGTTAGGTTTAGGGTTAGGTTTCTGCTTAGGGTTAGGGTTAGTTTTAGGAACATGGTTAGAGTTTCGATTTAGTGTTAGGTTTATGTTTAGTGTTAGGGTTAGAGTTAGGTTTAAAGTTAAATTTTAGAGTTAGTGTTACGTTTAGGGTTACGGATATTTTTAGGTTTAGAATTAGAATTTAGGGTTAGATTTAGGTTTAGAGTTAGTGTTACAGTTACGTTAAGGATGAGGGTTATGTTTAGGATAAGGTTTAGGTGTTAAGTGTTAGGAAGAGGGTTATGGTTAGGCTTTGGGTTAGGATTAGTGTAAGTGTTAGGGGTTATGCATTAGGGATAGAGTTAGCGTTAGGGTTACGGTTAGTGTCAGGTTTAGGATGGTTAGGGATAATGTTAGGTTTAGGGTTAGGTTTAGGGCTAGGTATAGTGTTAGGGTTAGGGTTAAGGTTAGGGTTAGGTTTACGGTTAAAGTTTAGTTTTAGGTTTAATTTTAGTGTTAAATTTAGGGTCAGTATTAGGTTTATGATTACAATTTATGTTTGGTGTAGGGTTAGGGTTAGGATTTTGGGTTACGTTAGGGTTAGGGTTAGGGTTATGGTTACAGGTTAGCTTTCGGTTTAGGGTTAGGGTTAAGGATAAGGTTATGGTCAGGGTTAGATTTAAAGTTAGGATTAATGTTAGAGTTAGAAGTTTGGCATAGTGTTAGGGTTAGTTTTAGGGTTAGTGTTAGGGTTAGAGGTTAGTTTTAGGTTTAGAGTTAGGTTTCAGGTTAAGGTTAGGGTTAGGGTTAGGGTTATTATTAGAGCTATGGATTAGGTTTCGTGTTAGGGTTCGGTGTAGGGTTATGGTAGTTTTAGGGTTAGGGTTAGTGATAGAGGTTAGCCTTAATGCTAGGATTGTGGAGTGCACATTCCATCAATGATACTGCAAACAGTTCTGTTCATTGATCCAATAAAACTCTGTGATATCATTTTCTATCTTATACACTTAAATATACATGCAGTTATATAGTTTGGAGCACTTTCTTTTCCTCTCTTTTGTACCATGACTATTACACATTTTGGGTTTCATTGCTCCCACGGTTCTTATTGCTTTTTTGGAAGAGAGTAAAAGCAAATGTGACAGGGTCAGGCTTAGGGTAGGTTTAGAAATAAGGATTAGGTTTAGGTTTTGGGGTAGGCTTAGGTTTAGGGATAATGTTATGGTAGGTTTAGGGTTAGGGATCGGGTTGGGTCTTATGGTCAGTGTTAGGGTTACTTTAAGGGGTAGGTTTAGGGATTAGTGTGGGGTTTAGGATAGGTTTATGGTTAGTGTTAGGGTTAGGGTTATTGTTACGGTAAGAGTTAAAGTTTAGGATTAGGGTTAGGTTTAGGGGTAGTTTTAAGCTTAGTGTTAGGGTTAGTGTTAGGTTTTATTGTTAAATTTTAGGGTTAGGGTTACATTTAGCGTTAGGGTTTTTTTATGTTTAGGATTAGAATTTAGGTTCAGAGTTATGTTTAGGGTTATGTTTACGCTGACCGTTAGGCATAGGGTTAGGTTTAGATTTAGTGTTATATTTTAGGCGTTAGGCATATGGTTAGCCTTCGGGTTAGTTTTAGGGTTAGGGTTAGGTTTAGGGTAAGGTTTAGGGTTAGGGATAGTTTTATTGTTAGGTTTAGGGTTAGGGTTAGGTTTAGGGTTAGAGTTTAGTTTTAAGGTTAGGTTTAGGGTTAAGGTTAGGATTAGGGTTAGGCTTAGTGTTATGTTTAGAGGTAAGCTTTTGTTTTAGGGCTAGGGTTAGGGTTAATGTTAGGGTTAGGATTAGAAGTTAGGGTTAAGGTTATGATTACGGTTAGGGTTAATGATAGGGTTAGTGTTATGGTTAGGGTTTGGGGTCAGATGTTCTACAGAGGGTTTGGATTAGGTTAGGGTTACAGTTAGGGTTAGTTTAGATTTAGAGTTATGGGCTTGGTGTTAGGGAGAGGGTTAGTGTTAGGCTTCGGGTTACTGTTAGTGGTAGTGTTACGATTAGGTTTAGGTTTAGGGTTATGATTAGGGTTAATATTAAGGTCAGATTTAGGTTTACAATTTGGTTTAGGGTTAGGTTTAGGCCTAGGTTTTGGGGTTAGGTGTTAGGGACATGGTTATTGTTAGGGTTACGGTTACGGTTAGGTTTAAGTTTACATATAGTGTTAGTGTTAGGGTTAGAGTTTAGGGTTAGGGTAAGGGTTTAGTTTAGTTTTAGGAGTAGGGTTAGGCTTATGGGTAGAGGTTAGCGTTAGGTTTAGTGTTTGAGTTTTGGGTTGGGGTTAGGGTTATGGTTAGTGTTAGGCTAAGAGTTTATGATTAGGGTTAGTGTTAGGATTAGGGTTAAAGCTTAGGATTAGTGTTAGGGTTAGGGTTATGCTTAGGGTTAGGGTTATGTTTAGAGGTTAGTGTTAGGGTTAGGTTTAGAGTTAGTGTTAGTGTTAGTGTTAGTGTTAGGGTTTAGGTGTTACAGTTAGGGTTAGGATTTATTGTTAGGTTAGGGTTAGGGTTAGGTTTAGGGTTAGAGGTTCGCTTTCGATTTAGGGTTAGGGTTAAGGATAAGGTTATGGTGAGGATTAGAGTTAAAGTTAGGATTAATATTAGAGTTAGAAATTTGGCTTAGTGTTAGTGTTACGGTTAGTTTTAGGGTTAGTGTTTGGGTTAGAGGTTAGTTTTAGGTTTAGAGTTAGGTTTCGGGTTAAGGTTAGGTTTAGGGTTAGTGTTAGTGTTAGAGGTATGGATTAGGTTTAGTGTTAGGGTTTGGTGTAGGGTTATGGTAGTTTTAGGGTTAGGGTTAGTGATAGGGTTTAGCGTTAATGCTAGGGTTGTGGGTAGGGCCAGGCTTAGGGTAGGTTTAGAAATAAGGATTAGGTTTAGGTTTAGGGGTAGGCTTAGGTTTAGGGATAATGTTATGGTAGGTTTAGGGTTAGGGTTCGGGTTAGGTCTTATGGTCAGTGTTAGGGTTAGTTTAAGGGGTAGGGTTAGGGATTAGTGTTGGGTTTAGGGTAGGTTTATGGTTAGTGTTAGGGTTAGGGTTATTGTTACGGTTAGGGTTAAAGTTTAGGATTAGGGCTGGTTTAGGGGTAGTGTTTGGCTTAGTGTTAGGGTTAGGGTTAGGTTTAGGGTTAAATTTTAGGGTTAGGGTTACATTTAGTGTTAGGGTTGTTTTAGAGTTAGGATTAGAATTTAGGTTCAGAGTTATGTTTAGGGTTAGGTTTACGCTTAGGGTTAGGCTTAGGCTTAGGTTTAGATTTAGTGTTAGATGTTAGGTGTTAGGGATATGGTTAGGCTTCGGGTTAGTTTTAGGGTTAGCGTTAGGGGTGAATTATTAATGATATTAATGATATTAATGATAGCGTTAGTTTTAGGGTTAGGGTTAGGTTTAGGGTAAGGTTTAGGGTTAGCGATAGTTTTATTTTTAGGTTTAGGGTTAGGGTTAGGTTTAGCGTTAGAGTTTAGGTTTAAGGTGTGGTTTAGGGTTAAGGTTAGGATTAGGGTTAGGCTTAGGGTTATGTTTAGAGGTAAGCTTTTGTTTTAGGGTTAGGGTTAGAGTTAGGATTAGAAGTTAGTTTTAGGGTTATGATTACGGTTAGGGTTAGGGATAGGGTTAGAGTTATGGTTAGGGTTTGGGGTCAGATGTTCTGGAGAGGGTTTGAATTAGGGTTAGAGTTATAGTTAGGGTTAGTTTAAGTTTAGAGTTAGGGGCTTTGTGTTAGGGAGAAGGTTAGTGTTAGGCTTCAGGTTACTGTTAGTGGTAGTGTTACGATTAGGTTTAGGTTTAGGGTTATGGTTAGGGTTAATATTAAGGTCAGATTTAGGTTTTCAGTTTGGTTTAGGGTTAGGTTTAGGCCTTGGTTTAGGGGTTAGGTGTTAGGGATATGGTGATTTTTAGGGTTACGGTTACGGTTAGGTTTAAGTTTTCATATAGTGTTAGTGTTAGGGTTAGGGTTTAGTGTTAGGGTAAGGGTTAGGTTTAGGTTTAGGAGTAGGGTTAGGCTTATGGGTAGAGGATAGCGTTAGGTTTAGTGTTTGAGTTTTGTGTTAGGGTTAGGGTTATGGTTAGTGTTAGGCTTAGAGTTTATGATTAGGGTTAGTGTTAGGATTAGGGTTAAAGCTTAGGTTTAGTGTTAGGGTTAGGGTTATGTTTAGAGGTTAGTGTTACGGTTAGGTTTAGAGTTAGTGTTAGTGTTATGGTTAGGTTTAGAGTTAGTGTTAGTGTTAGGGTTAGGTTTAGAGTTGGGTTTCGGTTTAGGTTTAGGGTTAGAGTTAGGGTTTGAATTAAGGTTAGGGTTAGTGTTAGGAATAGGTTTACGATTAGGCTTTGCATTACATTTAGGGTTATGGTTAGAGTTATGTTTAAGGCTATGGTTAGGGTTAGGTTGAGGTTTAACGTTATGGTTACGGTTAGGGTTAGATGTTATATTTAGAGTTAGGTTTAGTGTTAGAGATTAGTGTTAGGGTTAGGTTAAGTTTTAGGGTTAGTGTTAGGGTTAGGATTAAAATTTAGTGTTAGGGTTAGGTTTAGGGTTAGTGTGAGGGTTAGAGTTAGATTTGGGTTTAGGTTTAGGGTTAGGGTTATGGATAGGGGTAGTGTTAAGATTAGAATTTAGGGTTAGGGTTATGGTCAGGATTAGGTTTAGTGTTAGGTTTAGGAGTTAGGTGTTAGCCTTAAGGTTAGGGTTAGTGTTGGGCTTAGGGGTATGGTTAGAGTTAGGTTTTGAGCTAGGGTTATGGTTCTGGTTAGGGTTAGAGTTAAAGGTTAGGATTAAGGTGAGGGTTAGAAGTTTGGTTTATTGTTAGTGTTAGGTTTAGGGTTATGGTTAGAAGTTAATTTTAGGCTTAGAGTTAGGTTTAGGGTTAAGGTTAGGGTTAGGGATTGGTTTTTTGATAGACGTATTGGTTAGGATTAGTGTTTAGGTTTAGGGTTACGTTTAGGGTTAGGGTTATGGTTAGGTTTAGGATTAGGTTAGGTTTAGGGTTAGGGTTAGGTTTAGTGGTAGAGGTATGGTTTAGGGTTAGGTTTAGGATTAGGTTTAGGGTTATTGTAGATTTAGGGTTAGGGTTAGTGTTAGAGGTTAGGTTCAAGGTTAGGGTTGTGGTTAGGGTCAAGTTTAGGATAGGTTTAGAATTAAGGCTTAGGGTTAGGATTAGGGGTAGGTTTGGGTTTAGGCATAGTGTTATGGTTGGTTTAGGGTTAAGGTTCGGGTTAGCAATTACGGTCAGTGTTAGGGTTAGTTTAAGGGGTAGGCTTAGGGTTAGGGTTAGGAATTAATGTTAGTTTTGGGTTAGGTTTATGCTTAGGGTTAGGTTAGTTTTAGGGACATGGTTAGAGTTTCAAATTAGTGTTAGGTTTATGTTTAGTGTTAGGGTTAGAGTTAGGTTTAGGGATAAATTTTAGGGTTAGTGTTACGTTTAGGGTTACGGATATTTTTAGGTTTAGAATTAGAATTTAGGGTTAGATTTAGGTTTAGAGTTTGTGTTACAGTTACGTTAAGGATTAGGGTTATGTTTAGGATTAGGTTTAGGTGTTAAGTGTTAGGAAGAGTGTTATGGTTAGGCTTTGGGTTAGGATTAGTGTACGTGTTAGGGGTTATGTATTAGGGATAGAGTTAGCGTTAGGTTTACGGTTAGTGTCAGGTTAAGGATAAGGTTTATGGTTAGGGATAGTGTTAGGTTTAGGGTTGGGTTTAGGGCTAGGTATAGTGTTAGGGTTAGGGTTAGGGTTAAGGTTAGGTTTAGGGTTAAAGTTTAGTTTTAGGTTTAACTTTAGTGTTAAATTTAGGGTCAGTGTTAGGTTTATGATTACAATTTATGGTTGGTGTAGGGTTAGGGTTAGGATTTTGGGTTAGGTTAGTGTTAGGGTTAGGGTTATGGTTACAGGTTAGCTTTCGGTATAGGGATAGGGTTAAGGATAAGGTTATGTTCAGGGTTAGGTTTAAATTTTAGGGTTAGGGTTACGATTCAGGTTAGGGTTATTTTTAGGGTTAGGATTAGAATTTAGGGTTAGAGTTAGGTTATGTTTAGGGTTACGGTTACAGTTAGGGTTTGGGTTAGGTTTAGTTTTAGGGTTAGGTGTTAAGTGTTAGGAAGATGGTGATGGTTAGTCTTCGGGTTAGGTTTAGCATTAGGGGTTAGGTATTAGGGATAGATTTAGGGTTATCCTTACGTTTAGGTTTAGGGTTAGTGTTAGGTTTAGGTTTAGGGTAAGGTTAAGGTTAGGGATAGTTTTAGGTTTATTGTTAGGTTTAGGATTAGGTATAATGTTAGCGTTAGGGTTAGGGTTATGGTTACAGGTTAGCTTTCGGTATAGGGATAGGGTTAAGGATAAGGTTATGTTCAGAGTTAGGTTTAAATTTTAGGGTTAGGGTTACGATTCAGGTTAGGGTTATTTTTAGGGTTAGGATTAGAATTTAGGGTTAGAGTTAGGTTATGTTTAGGGTTACGGTTACAGTTAGGGTTTGGGTTAGGTTTAGTTTTAGGGTTAGGTGTTAAGTGTTAGGAAGATGGTGATGGTTAGTCTTCGGGTTAGGCTTAGCATTAGGGGTTAGGTATTAGGGATAGATTTAGGGTTATCCTTACATTTAGGTTTAGGGTTAGTGTTAGGTTTAGGTTTAGGGTAAGGTTAAGGTTAGGGATAGTTTTAGGTTTATTGTTAGGTTTAGGATTAGGTATAATGTTAGCTTTAGGGTTAGGGTTAGGGGTTAGGTATTAGGGATAGTGTTAGTGTTAAGGTTAGTGTGAGGGTTAGAGTTGGGGTGGTGTAGGGTAAGGTTTAGTGTTAGGGATAGTGTTAGGTTTAGGTATAGGTTTAGGGTTAGGGATAATGTTATAGTTAGGGTTAGGGTTCGGGTTAGGTTTAGGTTTCGAGTTTAGTTTTAGGGTGAGGTTTAGTGTTAAGCTTAGGGTTAGGTTTATGTTTAGGATTACAATTTATGTTTGAGGTAGGGTTAGTTTTAGGGTTACGTTTAAATTTTGGGTTAGGGCTATGTTTAGGGTTAGAGTTAGGGGTTAGGTTTTAGGGAGCGGGTCAGAGTTAGGCTTCCGGTTACGGTTAGGTTTAGGCTTAGGTTTATGGTTATGGTTAGGGTTAGGTTTAGGGTTAGGGTTAGATTTAGAGGTAGCGTTAGGGTTAGGGTTAGGCGTTAGGTATTAGCAACATGGTTAGGGTTAGGGTTAGGGTTAGAGGGTTAGTGTAAGGGTTAGTGTTAGAGTTAGGGGTTAGGTGTTACGGTTAGGGTTAGGATTTAGGGTTAGGTTAGGGTTAGGGTTAGGGTTAGGGTTGGAGGTCCGCTTTCGGTTTAGGGTTAGGGTTAATGATAAGGTTATGGTGAGGATTAGAGTTAAAGTTAGGATTAATGTTAGAGTTAGAAATTTGGCTTAGTGTTAGTGTTACGGTTAGTTTTAGGGTTAGTGTTAGGGTTAGAGGTTAGTTTTAGGTTTAGAGTTAGGTTTCGGGTTAAGGTTAGGGTTAGGGTTAGGGTTAGTGTTAGAGTTGTGGATTAGGTTTAGTGTTAGGGTTCGGTGTAGGGTTATGATAGTTTTAGGGTTAGGGTTAGTGATAGTGGTTAGCGTTAATGCTAGGGTTGTGGGTAGGTTCAGGCTTAGGGTAGGTTTAGAAATAAGGATTAGGTTTAGGTTTAGGGGTAGGCTTAGGTTTAGGGATAATGTTATGGTAGGTTTAGGGTTCGGGTTCGGGTTAGGTCTTATGGTCAGTTTTAGGGTTAGTTTAAGGGGTAGGGTTAGGGATTAGTGTTGGGTTTAGGGTAGGTTTATGGTTAGTGTTAGGTTTAGGGTTATTGTTACGGTTAGGGTTAAAGTTTAGGATTAGGGCTGGTTTAGGGGTAGTGTTAGGCTTAGTGTTAGGGTTAGGGTTAGGTTTAGGGTTAAATTTTAGGGTTAGGGTTACATTTAGTGTTAGGGTTGTTTTAGGATTAGATTTGAATTTAGGTTCAGAGTTATGTTTAGGGTTAGGTTTACGCTTACGTTTAGGCTTAGGGTTAGGTTTAGATTTAGCGTTAGATGTTAGGTGTTAGGGATATGGTTAGGCTTCGGGTTAGTTTTAGGGTTAGTGTTAGCGGTTAATTATTAATGATAGAGTTAGCGTTAGTTTTAGGGTTCGGGTTAGGTTTAGGGTAAGGTTTAGCGTTACCGATAGTTTTATTTTTAGGTTTAGGGTTAGGGTTAGGTTTAGCGTTAGAGTTTAGTTTTAAGGTTAGGTTTAGGGTTAAGGTTAGGATTAGGGTTAGGCTTAGGGTTATGTTTAGAGGTAAGCTTTTGTTTTAGGGTTAGTGTTAGAGTTAGGATTAGAAGTTAGGTTTAGGGTTATGATTACGGTTAGGGTTAGTGATAGGGTTAGAGTTATGGTTAGGGTTTGGGGTCAGATGTTCCGGAGAGGGTTTGGATTAGGGTTAGAGTTATAGTTAGGGTTAGTTTAAGTTTAGAGTTAGGGGCTTGGTGTTAGGGAGAAGGTTAGTGTTAGGCTTCAGGTTACTGTTAGTGGTAGTGTTACGATTAGTTTTAGGTTTAGAGTTACGATTAGGGTTAATATTAAGGTCCAATTTAGGTTTACAGTTTGGTTTAGGGTTAGGTTTAGGCCTAGGTTTAGGGGTTAGGTGTTAGGGATATGGTTATTGTTAGGGTTACGGTTACAGTTAGGTTTAAGTTTACATATAGTGTTAGTGTTAGGGTTAGGGTTTAGGGTTAGGGTAAGGGTTAAGTTTAGGTTTAGGAATAGGGTTAGGCTTATGGGTAGAGGTTAGCGTAAGGTTTAGTGTTTGAGTTTTGTGTTGGGGTTAGTGTTATGGTTAGTGTTAGGCTTAGAGTTTATTATTAGGTTTAGTGTTAGGATTAGTGTTAAAGCTTAGGTTTAGAGTTAGGGTTAGTGTTATGTTTAGAGGTTAGTGTTAGGGTTAGGTTTAGAGTTAGGGTGAGTGTTAGGGTTAGGTTTAGAGTTAGGTTTCGGTTTAGGTTTAGGGTTAGGTTTAGGGTTAGAGTTAGGGTTTGAATTAAGGTTAGGGTTAGTGTTAGGAATAGGTTTACGATTAGGCTTTGCGTTACATTTAGGGTTATGGTTAGAGTTATGGTTAGGGCTATGGTTAGGGTTAGGTTGAGGTTTAACGTTATGGTTACGGTTAGGGTTAGATGTTATATTTAGAGTTAGGTTTAGTGTTAGAGATTAGTGTTAGGGTTAGATTAAGTTTTAGGGTTAGTGTTAGGGTTAGGATTAGAATTTAGTGTTAGGGTTAGGTTTAGCATTAGTGTTAGGGTTAGAGTTAGTTTTAGGTTTAGGGTTAGGGTTAGGGTTATGGTTAGGGGTAGTGTTAATATTAGAATTTACGGTTAGGGTTATGGTCAGGATTAGGTTTAGTGTTAGGTTTAGGAGTTAGGTGTTAGCCTTAAGGTTAGGGTTAGTGTTGGGGTTAGGGGTATGGTTAGAGTTAGGTTTTGGACTAGGGTTATGGTTCTGGTTAGGGTTAGAGTTAAAGGTTAGGATTAAGGTTATGGTTAGAAGTTTGGTTTATTGTTAGTGTTAGGTTTAGGGTTAGGGTTAGAAGTTAATTTTAGGTTTAGAGTTAGGTTTAGGTTTAAGTTTAGGGTTAGGGATTGGATTATTGTTAGACGTATGGGTTAGGATTAGGGTTTAGGTTTAGGGTTACATTTAGGGTTAGGGTTATGGTTAGGTTTAGGGTTAGGTTTAGGTTTAGGGTTAGGGTTAGGGTTAGTGGTAGAGGTATGGGTTAGGGTTAGGTTTAGGATTAGGTTTAGGGTTATTGTAGATTTAGGGTTAGGGTTAGTGTTAGAGGTTAGGTTTAAGGTTAGGGTTGTGGTTAGGGTCAAGTTTAGAATAGGATTAGAATTAAGGCTTAGGGTTAGGATTAGGGGTAGGTTTGGGTTTAGGCATAGTGTTATGGTTGGTTTAGGGTTAAGGTTCGGGTTAGCAAATACGGTCAGTGTTAGGGTTAGTTTAAGGGGTAGGGTTAGGGTTAGGGATTAATGTTAGGTTTAGGGTTAGGTTTCTGCTTAGGGTTAGGGTTAGTTTTAGGAACATGGTTAGAGTTTCGATTTAGTGTTAGGTTTATGTTTAGTGTTAGGGTTAGAGTTAGGTTTAAAGTTAAATTTTAGAGTTAGTGTTACGTTTAGGGTTACGGATATTTTTAGGTTTAGAATTAGAATTTAGGGTTAGATTTAGGTTTAGAGTTAGTGTTACAGTTACGTTAAGGATGAGGGTTATGTTTAGGATAAGGTTTAGGTGTTAAGTGTTAGGAAGAGGGTTATGGTTAGGCTTTGGGTTAGGATTAGTGTAAGTGTTAGGGGTTATGCATTAGGGATAGAGTTAGCGTTAGGGTTACGGTTAGTGTCAGGTTTAGGATGGTTAGGGATAATGTTAGGTTTAGGGTTAGGTTTAGGGCTAGGTATAGTGTTAGGGTTAGGGTTAAGGTTAGGGTTAGGTTTACGGTTAAAGTTTAGTTTTAGGTTTAATTTTAGTGTTAAATTTAGGGTCAGTATTAGGTTTATGATTACAATTTATGTTTGGTGTAGGGTTAGGGTTAGGATTTTGGGTTACGTTAGGGTTAGGGTTAGGGTTATGGTTACAGGTTAGCTTTCGGTTTAGGGTTAGGGTTAAGGATAAGGTTATGGTCAGGGTTAGATTTAAAGTTAGGATTAATGTTAGAGTTAGAAGTTTGGCATAGTGTTAGGGTTAGTTTTAGGGTTAGTGTTAGGGTTAGAGGTTAGTTTTAGGTTTAGAGTTAGGTTTCAGGTTAAGGTTAGGGTTAGGGTTAGGGTTATTATTAGAGCTATGGATTAGGTTTCGTGTTAGGGTTCGGTGTAGGGTTATGGTAGTTTTAGGGTTAGGGTTAGTGATAGAGGTTAGCCTTAATGCTAGGATTGTGGAGTGCACATTCCATCAATGATACTGCAAACAGTTCTGTTCATTGATCCAATAAAACTCTGTGATATCATTTTCTATCTTATACACTTAAATATACATGCAGTTATATAGTTTGGAGCACTTTCTTTTCCTCTCTTTTGTACCATGACTATTACACATTTTGGGTTTCATTGCTCCCACGGTTCTTATTGCTTTTTTGGAAGAGAGTAAAAGCAAATGTGACAGGGTCAGGCTTAGGGTAGGTTTAGAAATAAGGATTAGGTTTAGGTTTTGGGGTAGGCTTAGGTTTAGGGATAATGTTATGGTAGGTTTAGGGTTAGGGATCGGGTTGGGTCTTATGGTCAGTGTTAGGGTTACTTTAAGGGGTAGGTTTAGGGATTAGTGTGGGGTTTAGGATAGGTTTATGGTTAGTGTTAGGGTTAGGGTTATTGTTACGGTAAGAGTTAAAGTTTAGGATTAGGGTTAGGTTTAGGGGTAGTTTTAAGCTTAGTGTTAGGGTTAGTGTTAGGTTTTATTGTTAAATTTTAGGGTTAGGGTTACATTTAGCGTTAGGGTTTTTTTATGTTTAGGATTAGAATTTAGGTTCAGAGTTATGTTTAGGGTTATGTTTACGCTGACCGTTAGGCATAGGGTTAGGTTTAGATTTAGTGTTATATTTTAGGCGTTAGGCATATGGTTAGCCTTCGGGTTAGTTTTAGGGTTAGGGTTAGGTTTAGGGTAAGGTTTAGGGTTAGGGATAGTTTTATTGTTAGGTTTAGGGTTAGGGTTAGGTTTAGGGTTAGAGTTTAGTTTTAAGGTTAGGTTTAGGGTTAAGGTTAGGATTAGGGTTAGGCTTAGTGTTATGTTTAGAGGTAAGCTTTTGTTTTAGGGCTAGGGTTAGGGTTAATGTTAGGGTTAGGATTAGAAGTTAGGGTTAAGGTTATGATTACGGTTAGGGTTAATGATAGGGTTAGTGTTATGGTTAGGGTTTGGGGTCAGATGTTCTACAGAGGGTTTGGATTAGGTTAGGGTTACAGTTAGGGTTAGTTTAGATTTAGAGTTATGGGCTTGGTGTTAGGGAGAGGGTTAGTGTTAGGCTTCGGGTTACTGTTAGTGGTAGTGTTACGATTAGGTTTAGGTTTAGGGTTATGATTAGGGTTAATATTAAGGTCAGATTTAGGTTTACAATTTGGTTTAGGGTTAGGTTTAGGCCTAGGTTTTGGGGTTAGGTGTTAGGGACATGGTTATTGTTAGGGTTACGGTTACGGTTAGGTTTAAGTTTACATATAGTGTTAGTGTTAGGGTTAGAGTTTAGGGTTAGGGTAAGGGTTTAGTTTAGTTTTAGGAGTAGGGTTAGGCTTATGGGTAGAGGTTAGCGTTAGGTTTAGTGTTTGAGTTTTGGGTTGGGGTTAGGGTTATGGTTAGTGTTAGGCTAAGAGTTTATGATTAGGGTTAGTGTTAGGATTAGGGTTAAAGCTTAGGATTAGTGTTAGGGTTAGGGTTATGCTTAGGGTTAGGGTTATGTTTAGAGGTTAGTGTTAGGGTTAGGTTTAGAGTTAGTGTTAGTGTTAGTGTTAGTGTTAGGGTTTAGGTGTTACAGTTAGGGTTAGGATTTATTGTTAGGTTAGGGTTAGGGTTAGGTTTAGGGTTAGAGGTTCGCTTTCGATTTAGGGTTAGGGTTAAGGATAAGGTTATGGTGAGGATTAGAGTTAAAGTTAGGATTAATATTAGAGTTAGAAATTTGGCTTAGTGTTAGTGTTACGGTTAGTTTTAGGGTTAGTGTTTGGGTTAGAGGTTAGTTTTAGGTTTAGAGTTAGGTTTCGGGTTAAGGTTAGGTTTAGGGTTAGTGTTAGTGTTAGAGGTATGGATTAGGTTTAGTGTTAGGGTTTGGTGTAGGGTTATGGTAGTTTTAGGGTTAGGGTTAGTGATAGGGTTTAGCGTTAATGCTAGGGTTGTGGGTAGGGCCAGGCTTAGGGTAGGTTTAGAAATAAGGATTAGGTTTAGGTTTAGGGGTAGGCTTAGGTTTAGGGATAATGTTATGGTAGGTTTAGGGTTAGGGTTCGGGTTAGGTCTTATGGTCAGTGTTAGGGTTAGTTTAAGGGGTAGGGTTAGGGATTAGTGTTGGGTTTAGGGTAGGTTTATGGTTAGTGTTAGGGTTAGGGTTATTGTTACGGTTAGGGTTAAAGTTTAGGATTAGGGCTGGTTTAGGGGTAGTGTTTGGCTTAGTGTTAGGGTTAGGGTTAGGTTTAGGGTTAAATTTTAGGGTTAGGGTTACATTTAGTGTTAGGGTTGTTTTAGAGTTAGGATTAGAATTTAGGTTCAGAGTTATGTTTAGGGTTAGGTTTACGCTTAGGGTTAGGCTTAGGCTTAGGTTTAGATTTAGTGTTAGATGTTAGGTGTTAGGGATATGGTTAGGCTTCGGGTTAGTTTTAGGGTTAGCGTTAGGGGTGAATTATTAATGATATTAATGATATTAATGATAGCGTTAGTTTTAGGGTTAGGGTTAGGTTTAGGGTAAGGTTTAGGGTTAGCGATAGTTTTATTTTTAGGTTTAGGGTTAGGGTTAGGTTTAGCGTTAGAGTTTAGGTTTAAGGTGTGGTTTAGGGTTAAGGTTAGGATTAGGGTTAGGCTTAGGGTTATGTTTAGAGGTAAGCTTTTGTTTTAGGGTTAGGGTTAGAGTTAGGATTAGAAGTTAGTTTTAGGGTTATGATTACGGTTAGGGTTAGGGATAGGGTTAGAGTTATGGTTAGGGTTTGGGGTCAGATGTTCTGGAGAGGGTTTGAATTAGGGTTAGAGTTATAGTTAGGGTTAGTTTAAGTTTAGAGTTAGGGGCTTTGTGTTAGGGAGAAGGTTAGTGTTAGGCTTCAGGTTACTGTTAGTGGTAGTGTTACGATTAGGTTTAGGTTTAGGGTTATGGTTAGGGTTAATATTAAGGTCAGATTTAGGTTTTCAGTTTGGTTTAGGGTTAGGTTTAGGCCTTGGTTTAGGGGTTAGGTGTTAGGGATATGGTGATTTTTAGGGTTACGGTTACGGTTAGGTTTAAGTTTTCATATAGTGTTAGTGTTAGGGTTAGGGTTTAGTGTTAGGGTAAGGGTTAGGTTTAGGTTTAGGAGTAGGGTTAGGCTTATGGGTAGAGGATAGCGTTAGGTTTAGTGTTTGAGTTTTGTGTTAGGGTTAGGGTTATGGTTAGTGTTAGGCTTAGAGTTTATGATTAGGGTTAGTGTTAGGATTAGGGTTAAAGCTTAGGTTTAGTGTTAGGGTTAGGGTTATGTTTAGAGGTTAGTGTTACGGTTAGGTTTAGAGTTAGTGTTAGTGTTATGGTTAGGTTTAGAGTTAGTGTTAGTGTTAGGGTTAGGTTTAGAGTTGGGTTTCGGTTTAGGTTTAGGGTTAGAGTTAGGGTTTGAATTAAGGTTAGGGTTAGTGTTAGGAATAGGTTTACGATTAGGCTTTGCATTACATTTAGGGTTATGGTTAGAGTTATGTTTAAGGCTATGGTTAGGGTTAGGTTGAGGTTTAACGTTATGGTTACGGTTAGGGTTAGATGTTATATTTAGAGTTAGGTTTAGTGTTAGAGATTAGTGTTAGGGTTAGGTTAAGTTTTAGGGTTAGTGTTAGGGTTAGGATTAAAATTTAGTGTTAGGGTTAGGTTTAGGGTTAGTGTGAGGGTTAGAGTTAGATTTGGGTTTAGGTTTAGGGTTAGGGTTATGGATAGGGGTAGTGTTAAGATTAGAATTTAGGGTTAGGGTTATGGTCAGGATTAGGTTTAGTGTTAGGTTTAGGAGTTAGGTGTTAGCCTTAAGGTTAGGGTTAGTGTTGGGCTTAGGGGTATGGTTAGAGTTAGGTTTTGAGCTAGGGTTATGGTTCTGGTTAGGGTTAGAGTTAAAGGTTAGGATTAAGGTGAGGGTTAGAAGTTTGGTTTATTGTTAGTGTTAGGTTTAGGGTTATGGTTAGAAGTTAATTTTAGGCTTAGAGTTAGGTTTAGGGTTAAGGTTAGGGTTAGGGATTGGTTTTTTGATAGACGTATTGGTTAGGATTAGTGTTTAGGTTTAGGGTTACGTTTAGGGTTAGGGTTATGGTTAGGTTTAGGATTAGGTTAGGTTTAGGGTTAGGGTTAGGTTTAGTGGTAGAGGTATGGTTTAGGGTTAGGTTTAGGATTAGGTTTAGGGTTATTGTAGATTTAGGGTTAGGGTTAGTGTTAGAGGTTAGGTTCAAGGTTAGGGTTGTGGTTAGGGTCAAGTTTAGGATAGGTTTAGAATTAAGGCTTAGGGTTAGGATTAGGGGTAGGTTTGGGTTTAGGCATAGTGTTATGGTTGGTTTAGGGTTAAGGTTCGGGTTAGCAATTACGGTCAGTGTTAGGGTTAGTTTAAGGGGTAGGCTTAGGGTTAGGGTTAGGAATTAATGTTAGTTTTGGGTTAGGTTTATGCTTAGGGTTAGGTTAGTTTTAGGGACATGGTTAGAGTTTCAAATTAGTGTTAGGTTTATGTTTAGTGTTAGGGTTAGAGTTAGGTTTAGGGATAAATTTTAGGGTTAGTGTTACGTTTAGGGTTACGGATATTTTTAGGTTTAGAATTAGAATTTAGGGTTAGATTTAGGTTTAGAGTTTGTGTTACAGTTACGTTAAGGATTAGGGTTATGTTTAGGATTAGGTTTAGGTGTTAAGTGTTAGGAAGAGTGTTATGGTTAGGCTTTGGGTTAGGATTAGTGTACGTGTTAGGGGTTATGTATTAGGGATAGAGTTAGCGTTAGGTTTACGGTTAGTGTCAGGTTAAGGATAAGGTTTATGGTTAGGGATAGTGTTAGGTTTAGGGTTGGGTTTAGGGCTAGGTATAGTGTTAGGGTTAGGGTTAGGGTTAAGGTTAGGTTTAGGGTTAAAGTTTAGTTTTAGGTTTAACTTTAGTGTTAAATTTAGGGTCAGTGTTAGGTTTATGATTACAATTTATGGTTGGTGTAGGGTTAGGGTTAGGATTTTGGGTTAGGTTAGTGTTAGGGTTAGGGTTATGGTTACAGGTTAGCTTTCGGTATAGGGATAGGGTTAAGGATAAGGTTATGTTCAGGGTTAGGTTTAAATTTTAGGGTTAGGGTTACGATTCAGGTTAGGGTTATTTTTAGGGTTAGGATTAGAATTTAGGGTTAGAGTTAGGTTATGTTTAGGGTTACGGTTACAGTTAGGGTTTGGGTTAGGTTTAGTTTTAGGGTTAGGTGTTAAGTGTTAGGAAGATGGTGATGGTTAGTCTTCGGGTTAGGTTTAGCATTAGGGGTTAGGTATTAGGGATAGATTTAGGGTTATCCTTACGTTTAGGTTTAGGGTTAGTGTTAGGTTTAGGTTTAGGGTAAGGTTAAGGTTAGGGATAGTTTTAGGTTTATTGTTAGGTTTAGGATTAGGTATAATGTTAGCGTTAGGGTTAGGGTTATGGTTACAGGTTAGCTTTCGGTATAGGGATAGGGTTAAGGATAAGGTTATGTTCAGAGTTAGGTTTAAATTTTAGGGTTAGGGTTACGATTCAGGTTAGGGTTATTTTTAGGGTTAGGATTAGAATTTAGGGTTAGAGTTAGGTTATGTTTAGGGTTACGGTTACAGTTAGGGTTTGGGTTAGGTTTAGTTTTAGGGTTAGGTGTTAAGTGTTAGGAAGATGGTGATGGTTAGTCTTCGGGTTAGGCTTAGCATTAGGGGTTAGGTATTAGGGATAGATTTAGGGTTATCCTTACATTTAGGTTTAGGGTTAGTGTTAGGTTTAGGTTTAGGGTAAGGTTAAGGTTAGGGATAGTTTTAGGTTTATTGTTAGGTTTAGGATTAGGTATAATGTTAGCTTTAGGGTTAGGGTTAGGGGTTAGGTATTAGGGATAGTGTTAGTGTTAAGGTTAGTGTGAGGGTTAGAGTTGGGGTGGTGTAGGGTAAGGTTTAGTGTTAGGGATAGTGTTAGGTTTAGGTATAGGTTTAGGGTTAGGGATAATGTTATAGTTAGGGTTAGGGTTCGGGTTAGGTTTAGGTTTCGAGTTTAGTTTTAGGGTGAGGTTTAGTGTTAAGCTTAGGGTTAGGTTTATGTTTAGGATTACAATTTATGTTTGAGGTAGGGTTAGTTTTAGGGTTACGTTTAAATTTTGGGTTAGGGCTATGTTTAGGGTTAGAGTTAGGGGTTAGGTTTTAGGGAGCGGGTCAGAGTTAGGCTTCCGGTTACGGTTAGGTTTAGGCTTAGGTTTATGGTTATGGTTAGGGTTAGGTTTAGGGTTAGGGTTAGATTTAGAGGTAGCGTTAGGGTTAGGGTTAGGCGTTAGGTATTAGCAACATGGTTAGGGTTAGGGTTAGGGTTAGAGGGTTAGTGTAAGGGTTAGTGTTAGAGTTAGGGGTTAGGTGTTACGGTTAGGGTTAGGATTTAGGGTTAGGTTAGGGTTAGGGTTAGGGTTAGGGTTGGAGGTCCGCTTTCGGTTTAGGGTTAGGGTTAATGATAAGGTTATGGTGAGGATTAGAGTTAAAGTTAGGATTAATGTTAGAGTTAGAAATTTGGCTTAGTGTTAGTGTTACGGTTAGTTTTAGGGTTAGTGTTAGGGTTAGAGGTTAGTTTTAGGTTTAGAGTTAGGTTTCGGGTTAAGGTTAGGGTTAGGGTTAGGGTTAGTGTTAGAGTTGTGGATTAGGTTTAGTGTTAGGGTTCGGTGTAGGGTTATGATAGTTTTAGGGTTAGGGTTAGTGATAGTGGTTAGCGTTAATGCTAGGGTTGTGGGTAGGTTCAGGCTTAGGGTAGGTTTAGAAATAAGGATTAGGTTTAGGTTTAGGGGTAGGCTTAGGTTTAGGGATAATGTTATGGTAGGTTTAGGGTTCGGGTTCGGGTTAGGTCTTATGGTCAGTTTTAGGGTTAGTTTAAGGGGTAGGGTTAGGGATTAGTGTTGGGTTTAGGGTAGGTTTATGGTTAGTGTTAGGTTTAGGGTTATTGTTACGGTTAGGGTTAAAGTTTAGGATTAGGGCTGGTTTAGGGGTAGTGTTAGGCTTAGTGTTAGGGTTAGGGTTAGGTTTAGGGTTAAATTTTAGGGTTAGGGTTACATTTAGTGTTAGGGTTGTTTTAGGATTAGATTTGAATTTAGGTTCAGAGTTATGTTTAGGGTTAGGTTTACGCTTACGTTTAGGCTTAGGGTTAGGTTTAGATTTAGCGTTAGATGTTAGGTGTTAGGGATATGGTTAGGCTTCGGGTTAGTTTTAGGGTTAGTGTTAGCGGTTAATTATTAATGATAGAGTTAGCGTTAGTTTTAGGGTTCGGGTTAGGTTTAGGGTAAGGTTTAGCGTTACCGATAGTTTTATTTTTAGGTTTAGGGTTAGGGTTAGGTTTAGCGTTAGAGTTTAGTTTTAAGGTTAGGTTTAGGGTTAAGGTTAGGATTAGGGTTAGGCTTAGGGTTATGTTTAGAGGTAAGCTTTTGTTTTAGGGTTAGTGTTAGAGTTAGGATTAGAAGTTAGGTTTAGGGTTATGATTACGGTTAGGGTTAGTGATAGGGTTAGAGTTATGGTTAGGGTTTGGGGTCAGATGTTCCGGAGAGGGTTTGGATTAGGGTTAGAGTTATAGTTAGGGTTAGTTTAAGTTTAGAGTTAGGGGCTTGGTGTTAGGGAGAAGGTTAGTGTTAGGCTTCAGGTTACTGTTAGTGGTAGTGTTACGATTAGTTTTAGGTTTAGAGTTACGATTAGGGTTAATATTAAGGTCCAATTTAGGTTTACAGTTTGGTTTAGGGTTAGGTTTAGGCCTAGGTTTAGGGGTTAGGTGTTAGGGATATGGTTATTGTTAGGGTTACGGTTACAGTTAGGTTTAAGTTTACATATAGTGTTAGTGTTAGGGTTAGGGTTTAGGGTTAGGGTAAGGGTTAAGTTTAGGTTTAGGAATAGGGTTAGGCTTATGGGTAGAGGTTAGCGTAAGGTTTAGTGTTTGAGTTTTGTGTTGGGGTTAGTGTTATGGTTAGTGTTAGGCTTAGAGTTTATTATTAGGTTTAGTGTTAGGATTAGTGTTAAAGCTTAGGTTTAGAGTTAGGGTTAGTGTTATGTTTAGAGGTTAGTGTTAGGGTTAGGTTTAGAGTTAGGGTGAGTGTTAGGGTTAGGTTTAGAGTTAGGTTTCGGTTTAGGTTTAGGGTTAGGTTTAGGGTTAGAGTTAGGGTTTGAATTAAGGTTAGGGTTAGTGTTAGGAATAGGTTTACGATTAGGCTTTGCGTTACATTTAGGGTTATGGTTAGAGTTATGGTTAGGGCTATGGTTAGGGTTAGGTTGAGGTTTAACGTTATGGTTACGGTTAGGGTTAGATGTTATATTTAGAGTTAGGTTTAGTGTTAGAGATTAGTGTTAGGGTTAGATTAAGTTTTAGGGTTAGTGTTAGGGTTAGGATTAGAATTTAGTGTTAGGGTTAGGTTTAGCATTAGTGTTAGGGTTAGAGTTAGTTTTAGGTTTAGGGTTAGGGTTAGGGTTATGGTTAGGGGTAGTGTTAATATTAGAATTTACGGTTAGGGTTATGGTCAGGATTAGGTTTAGTGTTAGGTTTAGGAGTTAGGTGTTAGCCTTAAGGTTAGGGTTAGTGTTGGGGTTAGGGGTATGGTTAGAGTTAGGTTTTGGACTAGGGTTATGGTTCTGGTTAGGGTTAGAGTTAAAGGTTAGGATTAAGGTTATGGTTAGAAGTTTGGTTTATTGTTAGTGTTAGGTTTAGGGTTAGGGTTAGAAGTTAATTTTAGGTTTAGAGTTAGGTTTAGGTTTAAGGTTAGGGTTAGGGATTGGATTATTGTTAGACGTATGGGTTAGGATTAGTGTTTAGGTTTAGGGTTACATTTAGGGTTAGGGTTAGGTATAGGTTTAGGGTTAGGGTTAGGTTTAGTGGTAGAAGTATGGGTTAGGGTTAGGTGTTACGTGTTAGCAACATGGTTAGGGTTAGGGTTAGGGTTAAGTATTACCATCAGGCTTCGGGTTAGTTTTAGCAGTAGAGTTAGGGTTACGGATTAATATTAGGTAACGGATTAATATTAGGTTTAGGGTTAGGGTTATGGCTAGGTCTAGGGTTAGTTTTAGGATTAGAAATTAGGGTTAGTGGTATGGTTAGGATTATGGTTACGGTTAGGATTAGGGTTAGTGTTAGGCTTAGGGTTAGGGGTTAGGCTTTAGGGAGAGGTTTATCATTAGGTTTCGGATTACGTTTAGGGTTCGGGTTATGATAAGCTTTAGGGTCAGGCTTAGGGTTATGGTTAGTGTTAGGGTTAATTTTAGTGTTAGTTTTAGGGTTAGTTTTAGCATTAGTGTTAGGAGTTAGTGTCCAGTATAGGGTTAGGGTTAGGCTTAGGGTTAGCTTTACTGTTAGGGTTAGGGTTAGAGATAGTGTTAGGTTTAGAGTTAGGGTTTAGGGTTAGTGTTAGGGTTAACCATAGGGGTAGTGTTAGGTTTACGGTTAGCGTTTAGGGTTATGATTAGGTTAGGGTAAGTTTAGTGTTAGTGTTAGTGTTAGTGTTAGTGTTAGGTTTAGTGTTAGTGTTAGGTTTATGATTAGGGTGAGGATTAAAGATTAGTTGTTATGAATAGGGTTAGGTTTAGGCTTTGTGTTAGTATTAGCTTTAGCATTACTATTAGGTTTAGTGTTATGGTTAGGGTTAGATTTAGGGTTAGTTTTTGAGTTAGGGTTAGGGTTAGGGGTTAGATTTTAGGGATAGTGTTACGGTTAGTGTTAGGTTTATTGTTAGCGTTAGGGTTGGAGATAGTGTTAGGGTTAGTGGTTAAGTTTAGGGTTAGGATTATGCTTCATGGTAGGGTTAAGTTTAGAGGTTAGTGTTCGTGTTAGGGTTAATGTTAGGGTCAATGTTAGTGTTCGGGTTACGATTAGGGTTAGGATTAGAGTTAGGCTTAGGGTTAGTTTTAGGTTTAGGGTTAAGGTTAGTGTTTGGGTTATGTGTAGTGTTAGGATTAGATTTTGGGTTAGGCTTGCGGTTAGGATTAGGTTTAGGGTTAGCGTTAGGTGTAAGGTATTAGTGTTAAGGTTAGGGTTAGATTTAGGGTTATTGTTAGAGGTTCGCTTTCTGTTTAGGGTTAGGCTTAAGGATAAGGTTATGGTCAGGATTAGAGTTGCAGTTAGGATTAATGTTAGAGTTAGAAGTTTGGCTTAGTGTTAGCGTTACGGTTAGTTTTAGGGTTAGTGTTAGTGTTAGAGGTTAGTTTTAGGTTTACAGTTTGGTTTCAGGTTAAGGTTAGGGTTAGGATTAGTGTTAGAGGGTTAGTGTTAGGGTTAGGGTTTGAGTTAGGGTTAGGGGTTAGGTGTTACGGTTAGGGTTAGGATTTAGGGTTAGGTTACGGTTAGGGTTAGGGTTATGGTTAGAGGTTCGCTTTTGGTTTAGGGTTAGGCTTAAAGATAAGGTTATGGTGAGGATTAGAGTTAAAGTTAGGGTTAATGTTAGAGTTAGAAGTTTGGCTTAGTGTTAAGGTTAGAGGTTAGTTTTAGGTTTAGAGTTAGGTTTCGGGTTAAGGTTAGGGTTAGGGTTAGGGTTAGTGTTAGAGGTATGGATTAGGTTTAGTGTTAGGGTTCGGGGTAGGGTTAGGGTTAGTGATAGAGGTTAGTGTTAATGCTAGGGGTGTGGGTAGGGTCAGGCTTAGGGTAGGTTTAGAAATAAGGATTATCTTTAGGTTTAGTTGTAGGCTTAGGTTTAGGGATAATGTTATGGTAGGTTTAGGGTTAGTGTTCGGGTTAGGTCTTATGGTCAGTGTTAGGGTTAGTTTAAGGGGTATTGTTAGGGATTAGTGTTGGGTTTATAGTAGGTTTATGGTTAGTGTTAGGGTTAGGGTTATTGTTACAGTTAGGGTTAAAGTTTAGGATTAATGTTAGGTTTAGGGGTAGTGTTAGGCTTAGTGTTAGCGTTAGGGTTAGGTTTAGGTTTAAATTTTAGGGTTAGGGTTACATTTAGTGTTAGGGTTGTTTTAGGGTTAGGATTAGAATTTAGGTTCAGAGTTATGTTTAGGGTTAGGTTTACGCTTACGGTTAGGCTTAGGGTTAGGTTTAGATTTAGTGTTAGATGTTAGGTGTTAGGGATATGGTTAGGCTTCGGGTTAGTTTTAGGGTAAGGGTTAGGGGTTAATTATTAATGATAGAGTTAGCGTTATTTTTAGGGTTAGGGTTAGGTTTAGGGTAAGGTTTAGGTTTAGGGATAGTTTTATTGTTAGGTTTAGGGTTAGGGTTAGGTTTAGGGTTCGGGTTTAGTTTTAAGGTTAGGTTTAGGGTTAAGGTTAGGATTAGGGGTAGTTTTAGGCTTAGTGTTAGGGTTAGGGTTAGGTTTAGGGTTAAATTAGGGATAGGGTTACATTTAGTGTTAGGGTTGTTTTAGGGTTAGGATTAGAATTTAGGTTCAGAGTTATGTTTAGGGTTAAGTTTACGCTTACAGTTAGGCTTAGGATTAGGTTTAGATTTAGTGTTAGGTGTTAGGTTTTAGGGATATGGTTAGGGTTCGGGTTAGTTTTAGGATTAGGGTTAGGGGTTCATTAATAATGATAGAGTTAGCGTTAGTTTTAGGGTTAGGGTTAGGTATAGGGTAAGGTTTAGGGTTAGGGATAGTTTTATTGTTAGGTTTAAGGTTAGGGTTAGGTTTAGGGTTAGAGTTTAGTTTTAAGGTTAGGTTTAGGGTTAAGGTTAGGATTAGGGTTAGGCTTGGGGTTATGTTTAGAGGTAAGCTTTTGTTTTAGTGTTAGGGTTAGGTTTAGGATTAGGGTTAGGGTTAGGGATAGGGTTAGTGTTATGGTTAGGGTTTGGGGTCAGATGTTCTGGAGAGGGTTTGCATTAGTGTTAGGGTTATAGTTATGGTTAGTTTAAGTTTAGGTTTAGGGGCTTGGTGTTAGGGAGAAGGTTAGTGTTAGGCTTCAGGTTACTGTTAGTGGTAGTGTTACAATTAGGTTTAGGTTTAGGGTTACGATTAGGGTTAATATTAAGGTCAGATTTAGGTTTACAGTTTGGTTTAGGGTTAGGTTTAGGCCTAGGTTTAAGGGTTAGGTGTTAGGGATATGGTAGGTTTAAATTTACATATAGTGTTAGTTTTAGGGTTAGGGTTTAGGGTTAGGGTAAGTGTTAAGTTTAGGTTTAGGAGTAGGGTTAGGCTTATGGGTAGAGGTTAGCGTTAGGTTTAACGTTTGGGTTTTCTGTTGGAGTTAGGGTTATGGTTAGTGTTAGGCTTAGAGTTTATGATTAGAGTTAGTGTTAGGATTAGGGTTAAAGCTTAGGTTTAGTGTTAGGGTTAGGGTTATATTTAGGGTTAGGGTTATGTTTCGATGTTAGTGTTAGCGTTAGGTTTAGAGTTAGTATTAGTGTTAGTGTTATGTTTAGGTTTAGAGTTAGGTTTAGGTTTAGGTTTAGGGTTAGGGTTAGGGTTAGAGTTAGGGTTAAAAATAAGGTTAGGGTTAGTGTTAGGAATAGTGTTACAATTAGGCTTTGGGTTATGTTTAGGGTTATGGTTAGAGTTATGTTTAGGGCTATGGTTAGGTTTAGGTTGAGGTTTAAGATTATGGTTATGGTTAGGTTTAAGTGTTATATTTAGAGTTAGGTTTAGTGTTAGAGATTAGTTTTAGGGTTAGGTTAAGTTTTAGGTTTAGTGTTAGGGTTAGGATTAAAATTTAGTGTTAGTGTTAGGTTTAGGGTTAGTGTTAGGGTTAGAGTTAGTTTTAGGTTTAGGGTTAGGGTTTAGGTTAGTGGTAGAAGTATGGGTTAGGGTTAGGTTTAGGATTAAATTTAGGGTTATGGTAGATTTAGGTTTAGGGTTAGTGTTAGAGGTTAGGTTTAAGGGTAGCGTTGTGGTTAGGGTCAAGTTTAGGATAGGTTTAGAATTAAGGCTCAGGGTTAGGGTTAGGTTTAGGGGTAGGTTTAGGTTTAGGGATAGTGTTATGGTTGGTTTAGGGTTAAGGTTCGGGTTAGCAATTATGGTCAGTGTTAGGGTTAGTTTAAGGGGTAGGGTTAGGGTTAGGGTTAGGGATTAATGTTAGGTTTAGGGTTAGGTTTATTCTTAGGGTTAGGGTTAGTGTTAGGGTCATGGTTAGACTTTTGAATTAGTGTTAGGTTTATGGTTAGTGTTAGGGTTAGAGTTAGGTTTAGGGTTAAATTTCAGTGTTAGTGTTACGTTTAGGTTTAGGGATATTTTTAGGTTTAGAATTAGAATTAAGGGTTAGATTTAGGTTTAGAGTTAGTGTTACAGTTACATTTAGGATTAGGGTTAGGTTTAGGTTTAGGTTTAGGTGTTAAGTGTTATGAAGAGGGTTATGGTTAGGCTTTGGGTTAGGGTTAGTGTAAGGGTTAGGGGTTAAGTATTAGGGATAGAGTTAGCCTTAGGGTTACGGTTAGTGTCAGGTTTAGGATAAGGTTTAGGGTTAGGGATAATGTTAGGTTTAGGGTTAGGTTTAGGGTTAGGTATAGCGTTAGGGTTAGGATTATGGTTAGGTTTAGGGTTAAAGTTTAGTTTTAGGATTAAGTTTTGTGTTAAGTTTAGGGTCCGTGTTAGGTTTATGATTACAATTTATGGTTGGTGTAGGGTTAGGGTTAGGTTTAGGTTTAAATTTTAGGGTTAGGGTTACGATTCAGGTTAGGGTTATTTTTAGGGTTAGGATTAGAATTTAGGGTTAGGGTTAGATTATGTTTAGGTTTATGGTTACAGTTAGGCTTTGGGTTAGGTTTCACTTTAGGGTTAGGTGTTAAGTGTTAGGAAGATGGTGATGGTTAGTCTTCGTGTTAGGCTTAGCACTAGGGGTTAGGTATTAGGATAGAGTTAGCGTTATCGTTACGTTTATGGTTAGGGTTAGTGTTAGGTTTAGGTTTAGGATAAGGTTAAGTTTAGGGATAGTGTTAGGTTTATTGTTAGGTTTAGGGTTAGGGTTAGGGATTAGGTATTAGGGATAGTGTTAGTGTTAAGGTTAGTGTGAGGGTTAGTGTTAGGGTCGTGTTTGGTAAGGTTTAGGATTAGGGTTAGTGTTAGGATTAGTTATAGGTTTAGGTTTAGGGTGGTGTAGGGTAAGGTTTAGGGTTAGGGATAGTATTAAGTTTAGGTATAGGTTTATGGTTAGGGATAATGTTAGGGTTAGGGTTAGGTTTAGGTTTAGAGTTTAGTTTTAGGGTGAGGTTTAGTGTTAAGCTTAGAGTTAGGTTTATGCTTAGGATTACAATTTATGGTTGAGGTAGGGTTAGTTTTAGGGTTACGTTTATGGTTAGGGTTAGGGCTTTGTTTAGGGTTAGAGTTAGGGGTTAGGTTTTAGGGAGCGGGTTAGAGTTAGGCTTCCGGTTAACTTTAGGTTTAGGCTTAGGTTTATGGTTATTGTTAGGGTTAGGTTTAGGGTTAGGGTTAGATTTAGATGTAGCGTTAGGGTTACGGTTAGGTGTTAGGTGTTAGCAACATGGTTAGGGTTAGGGTTAGAGTTAAGTATTACCATCAGGCTTTGGGTTAGTTTAAGCAGTAGAGGTAGGGTTATGGTAATGGATTAATATTAGCTTTGGGGTTGGGGTTATGGCTAGGTCTAGGGTTACTGTTAGGATTATAAATTAGGGTTAGAGGTAGGGTTAGAATTATGGGTACGGTTAGGATTAGGGTTAGTGTTAGGCTTAGGGTTAGGGGTTAGGCTTTAGGGAGAGGTTTATCGTTAGGTTTCGGATTACGTTTATGGTTCGGGTTATGATTAGCTTTAGGGTCAGGCTTAGGGTTATGGTTAGTGTTAGGGTTCATTTTAGTATTAGTTTTAGGGTTAGTTTTAGCATTAGTGTTAGAAGTTAGTGTCCAGTATAGGGTTAGGGTTAGGCTTAGGGTTAGCTTTACGGTTAGGGTTAGGGTTAGAGATAGTGTTAGGTCTAGAGTTACGGTTTAGGGTTAGTGTTAGGATTAACATTAGGGGTAGTGTTAGGTTTAGGGTTAGAGTTTAGGGTTATGGTTAGGTTAGGGTAAGTTTAGTGTTAGTGTTAGTGTTAGTGTTAGTGTTAGGTTTTGTGTTAGTGTTAGGTTTAAGATTAGGGTGAGGATTAAAGATTAGTTGTTAGGAATAGGGTTAGGTTTAGGCTTTGTGTTAGTATTAGCTTTAGCGTTACTGTTAGGTTTAGTGTTATGGTTAGGGTTAGATTTAGGGTTAGTTTTTGAGTTAGGGTTAGGGTTAGGGGTTAGATGTTAGGGATAGTGTTACGGTTAGTGTTAGGTTTATTGTTAGCGTTAGGGTTGGAGATAGTGTTAGGGTTAGTGTTTCAGTTTATGGTTAGGATTATGGTTCAGGTTAGGGTTAAGTTTAGAGGTTAGTGTTCGTGTTAGGGTTAATGTTAGGGTCAGTGTTAATGTTAGGGTTATGATTAGGGTTAGGATTAGAGTTAGGCTTAGGTTTAGTTTTTGGTTTAGGGTTAAGGTTAGTGTTTGGGTTATGTGTAGTGTTAGGATTAGACTTTGGGAAAGGCTTGCGGTTAGGATTAGGTTTAGGGTTAGGGTTAGGTGTAAGGTATTAGCGTTAAGGTTAGGGTTAGAGTTAGGGTTATTGTTATAGGTTAGCTTTCAGTTTAGGGTTAGGTTTAGAGATAAGTTTATGGTCAGGATTAGAGTTAAAGTTAGGAATAATGTTAGAGTTAGAGGTTTGGCTTAGTGTTAGTGTCAGGGTTAGTTTTAGGGTTAGTGTTAGTTTTAGAGGTTAGTTTTATGTTTAGAGTTAGGTTTCGGGTTAAGGTTAGGGTTATGGTTAGGGTTAGTGTTAGAGGGTTAGTGTTAGGGTTAGGGTTAGAGTTAGGTTTAGGGGTTAGTTGTTACAGTTAGCGTTAGGATTTAGGGTTAGTTTAGGATTAGGGTTAGGGTTATGGTTAGAGGTTCGCTTTCGGTTTAGGGTTATGCTTAAGGATAAGGTTATGGTCAGGATTAGAGTTAAAGTTAGGATTAATTTTAGAGTTAGAAGTTTGGCTTAGTGTTAGTTTTACGGTTAGTTTTAGGGTTAGTGTTAGGGTTAGAGGTTAGTTTAGGTTTAGAGTTAGGTTTCGGGTTAAGGTTAGGGTTAGGGTTAGGTTTAGTGTTAGAGGTATGTATTAGGTTTAGTGTTAGTGTTCGGTGTAGGTTATGGTAGTTTTAGGGTTAGGGTTAGTGATAGAGGTTAGTGTTAATGCTAGGGTTGTGGATAGGGTCAAGCTTAGGATATGTTTAGAAATAAGGATTAGGTTTAGGTTTAGGGGTAGGCTTAGGTTTAGGGATAATGTTATGTTAGGTTTAGGGTTAGGGTTCGGGTTAGTTCTTATGGTCAGTGTTAGGGTTAGTTTAAGGGGTAGGGTTAGGTATTAGTGTTGGGTTTATGGTAGGTTTATGGTTATTGTTAAAGTTAGGGTTATTGTTACAGTTAGTGTTAAAGTTTACTATTAGGGTTTGGTTTAGGGGTAGTGTTAGGCTTAGTGTTAGGGTTAGGGTTATGTTTAGGGTTAACTTTTAGGGTTAAGGTTACATTTAGTGTTAGGGTTATTTTAGGGTTAGAATTAGAATTTAGGTTCAGAGTTATGTTTAGGTTTAGGTTTACGCTTACGGTTAGGCTTAGGGTTAGGTTTAGATTTAGTGTTAGATGTTAGGTGTTGGGGATATAGTTACGCTTCGGGTTAGTTTTAGGGTTAGGGTTAGGGGTTAATTATTAATGATAGAGTTAGCGTTATTTTTAGGGTTAGGGTTAGGTTTAGGGTAAGGTTTAGCATTAGGGTAGTTTTACTGTTAGGTTTAGGGTTAGGGTTAGGTTTAGGGTTAGAGTTTAATTTTAAGGTTAGGTTTAGGGTTAAGGTTAGGATTAGGGATAGGCTTAGGGTTATGTTTAGAGGTAAGCTTTTGTTTTAGGGTTAGGGTTAGTGTTAACGTTAAGGTTAGGATTAGAAATTAGGGTTAGGGTTATGATTACGGTTAGGTTTAGGGATAGGGTTAGTGTTATGGTTAGGGTTTGGGGTCAGATGTTCTGGAGAGGGTTTGGATTAGGGTTAGGGTTATAGTTAGGGTTAGTTTAGGTTTAGGGTTAGGGGCTTGGTGTTAGGGAGAGGGTTAATATTAGGCTTCGGGTTACTGTTAGTGGTAGTGTTATGAATAGGTTTAGGTTTAGGATTACGATTAGGGTTAATATTAAGGTCAGATTTAGGTTTATAGTTTGGTTTAGGGTTAGGTTTAGGCCTAGGTTTAGGGTTAGGTGTTAGGGATATGGTTATTGTTACGGTTAGGGTTACGGTTAGGTTTAAGTTTACATATAGTGTTAGTGTTAGGGTTAGGGTTTAGGGTTAGGGTAAGGGTTAAGTTTAGGTTTAGGAGTAGGGTTAGGCTTATGGGTAGAGGTGAGCGTTAGGTTTAGTTTTTGAATTTTGGGTTGGGGTTAGTGTTATGGTTAATGTTATTCTTTGAGATTATGATTAGTGTTAGTTTTAGGATTAGCATTAAAGCTTAGGTTTAGTGTTAAGGTTAGGGTTATGCTTAGGGTTAGGGTTTTGTGTAGAGGTTATTGTTAGGGTTAAGTTTAGAGTTAGGTTTAGGATTAGGTTTAGGGTTAGGGTTAGGGTTAGAGTTAGGGTTAGAATTAAGGTTAGCGTTAGTGTTATGAAAAGGGTTACGATTAGGCTTTGGGTCACATTTAGTGTTATGGTTAGAGTTATGGTTAGGGCTATGGTTAGGGTTAGGTTGAGGTTTAAGATTATGGTTATGGTTAGGGTTAGATGTTATATTTAGAGCTAGGATTAGTGTTAGAGATTAGTGTTAGGGTTAGGTTAAGTTTTAGGGTTAGTGTTAGGGTTAGTATTAGAATTTAGTTTTAGGGTTAGGTTTGGGACTTAGGTTTTAGCCTTAGGTTAGGGTTAGTATTGGTCTTAGGGGTATGGTTAGAGTTAGGTTTAAGACTAGGGTTATGGTTCTTGTTAGGGTTGGAGTTAAAAGTTAGGATTAAGGTTAGGGTTAGAAGTTTGGTTTATTGTTAGTGTTACGATTAGGGTTATGGTTAGAAGTTAATTTTAGGTTTAGAGTTAGGTTTAGAGTTAAGGTTAGGGTTAGGGATTGGTTTATTGTTAGAAGTATGGGTTAGGATTTGGGTTTATGTTTAGGGCTACATTTAGGGTTAGTGTTATTGTTAGGTTTAGTGTTAGTTTTAGGTTTAGGTTTAGGTTTAGGGTTAGGGTTAGGGTTAGTCATAGAGGAATGGGTTAGGGTTAGGTTTTTGATTACGTTTAGGGTTATGGTAGATTTAGTGTTAGGGTTAGTGTTAGAGGTTAGGTTTAAGTTTAGGGTTGTGGTTAGGGTCAAGTTTAGGGTAGGTTTAGAATTAAGGCTTAGGGTTAGGATTAGGGGTAGGTTTAGGTTTAGGGATAGTGTTATGGTTGGTTTAGGGTTAAGGTTCAGGTTAGCAATTACGATCAGTTTTAGGGTTACTTTAAGGGTTAGGTTTAGGCTTAGGGTTAGGGATTAATTTTAGGTTTAAGGTTAGGTTTATGCTTAGGGTTAGGGTTAGTGTTATGGTCATGGTTAGAGTTTCAAATCAGTGTTAGGTTTATGGTTAGTGTTAGGGTAGGAGTTACGTTTAGGGTTAAATTTTAGGGTTAGGCTTACGTTTAGGGTTAGGGCTATTTTTAGGTTTAGAATTACAATTTAGGATTAGATTTAGGTTTAGATTTAGTGTTACAGTTACGTTTAGGATTAGGGTTATGTTTAGGTTTAGGTTTAGGTGTTAAGTGTTAGGAAGAGGGTTATGGTTAGGCTTTGGGTTAGGGTTTGTGTAAGGGTTAGGGGTTAGGTATTAGGGATAGAGTTAGCGTTAGGGTTATGGTTAGTGTCAGGTTTAGGATAAGGTTTAGGGTTAGGGATAGTGTTAGGTTTAGGGTTAGGTTTAGGGTTTGGTGTAGAGTTAGGGTTAGGGCTAGGGTTAGGTTTAGGGTTAAAGTTTAGTTTTAGGTTTAAGTTTAGTGTTAAGTTTAGGGTCAGTGTTAGGTTTATGATTACATTTTATGGTTGGTGTAGGGTTAGGGTTAGGTTTAGATTTCAATTTTAGGGTTTGGGTTATGATTCCGGTTAGGGTTATTTTTAGGGTTAGGATGAGAATTTAGAGTTAGAGTTAGGTTATGTTTAGGATTATGGTTACAGTTAAGGTTTGGGTTACGTTTAGTTTTAGGGTTAGGTGTTAAGTGTTAGGAAGATGGTGATGGTTAGTCTTTGGGTTAGGCTTAGCATTAGGGGTTAGGTATTAGGGATAGAGTTAGCGTTATCTTTACGTTTAGAATTAGGGTTAGTGTTTGGTTTAGGTTTAGGTTTAGATTTAGAGGTAGTGTTAGGGTTAGGGTTAGGTGTTAGGTGTTAGCAACATGGTTAGGGTTAGGGTTAGGGTTAAGTATTATCATCAGGCTTCGGGTTAATTTAAGCAGTAAAGTTAGGGTTACAGTTAGGGATTAATATTAGGTTTAGGGTTATGGTTATGGCTAGGTCTAGGGTTAGTGTTAGGATTAGAAATTAGTGTTAGTGGTAGGGTTAGGATTATGGTTACCGTTAGGATTAGGGTTAGTGTTAGGCTTAGGGTTAGGGGTTAGGCTTTAGGGAGAGGTTTATCATTAGGTTTCGGATTACGTTTAGGGTTCGGGTTATGATAAGCTTTAGGGTCAGGCTTAAGGTTATGGTTAGTGTTAGGGTTAATTTTAGTGTTAGTTTTAGGGTTAGTTTTAGCATTAGTGTTAGGAGTTACTGTCCAGGATAGGGTTAGGTTAGGGTTAGAGTTAGCTGTACGGTCAGGGTTAGGGTTAAAGATAGTGTTAGGTTTAGAGTTAGGGTTTAGGTTTTGTGTTAGGGTTAACTTTAGGGGTAGTGTTAGTTTTAGGGTTAGAGTTTAGGGCTATGGTTAGGTTAGGGTAAGTTTAGTGTTAGTGTTAGTGTTAGGTTTAGTGTTAGTGTTAGGTTTATGATTAGGGTGAGGATTAAACTTTAGTTGTTAGGAATAGCATTAGGTTTAGGCTTTGTGTTAGTCTTAGCTTTAGTGTTACTATTAGGTTTAGTGTTATGGTTAGGGTTAGATTAAGGGTTAGTTTTTGAGTTAGGGTTAGGGTTAGGGGTTAGATTTTAAGGATAGTGTTACGGTTAGTGTTAGGTTTATTGTTAGCGTTAGGGTTGGAGATAGTGTTAGGGTTAGTGGTTAAGTTTAGGGTTTGGATTATGGTTCATGTTAAGGTTAAGTTTAGAGGTTAGTGTTCATGTTAGGGTTAATGTTAGGGTCAGTGTTAATTTTAGGGTTAGGATTAGGGTTAGGATTAGAGTTAGGCTTAGGGTTAATTTTAGGTTTAGGGTTAAGGTTAGTGTTTGGGTTATGTGTATTGTTAGGATTAGATTTTGGGTTAGGCTTGCGGTTAGGATTAGGTTTAGGGTTAGGGTTAGGTGTAAGGTATTAGCATTAAGGTTAGGGTTAGAGTTAGGGTTATTTTTAGAGGTTCGCTTTTGGTTTAGGGTTAGGCTTAAGGATAAAGTTATGGTCAGGATTAGAGTTAAAGTTAGGATTAATGTTAGAGTTAGAAGTTTGGCTTAGTGTTAGTGTTACGGTTAGTTTTAAGGTTAGTGTTAGTGTTAGAGGTTAGTTTTAAGTTTACAGTTAGGTTTCACGTTAAGGTTAGGGTTAGGGTTAGGGTTAGTGTTAGAGGGTTAGTGTTAGGGTCAGGGTTTGAGTTAGGTTTAGGGGTTAGGTGTTACGGTTAGGGTTAGGATTTAGGGTTAGGTTACGGTTAGGGTTAGGGTTATGGTTAGAGGTTCGCTTTCGGTTTAGGGTTAGGCTTAAGGATAAGGTTATGGTCAGGATTAGAGTTAAAGTTAGGATTAATGTTAGAGTTAGAAGTTTGGCTTAGTGTTAGTTTTACGGTTAGTTTTAGGGTTAGTGTTAGGGTTAGAGGTTAGTTTTAGGTTTAGAGTTAGGTTTCGGGTTAAGGTTAGGGTTAGGGTTAGGGTTAGTGTTAGAGGTGTGGATTAGGTTTAGTGTTAGGGTTCGTTGTAGGGTTATGGTAGTTTTAGGGTTAGGGTTAGTGATAGAGGTTAGTGTTAATGCTAGGGTTGTGGGTAAGGTCAGGCTTAGGGTAGGTTTAGAAATAAGGGTTACGTTTAGGTTTAGGGGTAGGCTTAGGTTTAGGGATAATGTTATGGTAGATTTAGGGTTCGGGTTCGGGTTAGGTCTTATGGTCAGTGTTAGGGTTAGTTTAAGGGGTATTGTTAGGGATTAGTGTTGGGTTTATAATAGGTTTATGGTTAGTGTTAGGGTTAGGGTTATTGTTACAGTTAGGCTTAAAGTTTACTATTAGGGTAAGGTTTAGGGGTTGTGTTAGGCTTAGTGTTAGGGTTAGGGTTATGTTTAGGGTTAAATTTTAGGGTTAGGGTTACATTTAGTGTTAGGGTTGTTTTAGGGTTAGGATTAGAATTTAGGGTCAGAGTTATGTTTAGGGTTAGGTTTACACTTACGGTTAGGCTCAGGGTTAGGTTTAGATTTAGTGTTAGATGTTAGGTGTTAGGGCTATGGTTAGGCTTCGGGTTAGTTTTAGGGTTAGGGTTAGGGGTTAATTATTAATGATAGAGTTAGCGTTATTTTTAGGGTTAGGGTTAGGTTTAGGGTAAGGTTTAGGGTTAGGGATAGTTTTATTGTTAAGTTTAGGGTTAGGGTTAGATTTAGGGTTTGAGTTTAGTTTTAAGGTTATGTTTAGGGTTAAGGTTAGGATTAGGATTAGGCTTAGGGTTATGTTTAGAGGTAAGCTTTTGTTTTAGGGTTAGGGTTAGGGTTAATGTTAGGCTTAGGATTAGAAGTTAGGTTTAGGGGTAGGGTTAGGGTTAAGATTACGGTTAGGTTAGGGATAGGGTTAGTGTTATGGTTAGTGTTTGGGGTCAGATGTTCTGGAGAGGGTTTGGATTAGGGTTAGGGTTATAGTTAGGGTTATTTTAGGTTTAGGGTTAGGGGCTTGGTGTTAGGGAGAGGTTTAGTGTTAGCCTTTGGGTTACTGTTAGTGGTAGTGTTATGATTAGGTTTAGGTTTAGGGTTACGATTAGGATTAATATTAAGGTCAGATTTAGGTTTATAGTTTGGTTTAGGGTTAGGTTTAGGCCTAGGTTTAGGGGTTAGGTGTTAGGGATATGGTTATTGTTAGGGTTCGGTTTACGGTTAGGTTTCAGTTTAAATATAGTGTTAGTGTTAGGGTTAGGCTTTAGGGTTAGGGTAAGGGTTAAGTTTAGGTTTAGGAGTAGGGTTAGGCTTATGGGTAGAGGTTAGCTTTAGGTTAAGTTTTTGAGTTTTGTGTTTGGGTTAGGGTTATGGTTAGTGTTAGGCTTAGAGTTTATGATTAGTTTTAGTGTTAGGATTAGGGTTAAAGCTTAGGTTTAGTGTTAGGGTTATGGTTATGGTTAAGGTTAGGGTTACGTTTAGAGGTTAGTGTTAGGGTTAGTTTTAGAGTTAGTGTTAGTGTTAGTGTTAGTGTTAGAGTTAGTTTTAGAGTTAGGTTTAGGTTTAGGTTTAGGGTTTGGTTTACGGTTAGAGTTAGGATTAGAATTAAGTTTAGAAGGACAGAATATTTCTGCAAGCAGGTAGGGATCGCCGGTTCCTTAGGCACCTCAGCCTGTGGTGAGTGCCCACCACAGTCTGCCCAAATCTCAGACTGTTCCGCACCCCCCAGGCTTCTGGATGCAGAGAAGTGGAGCAGTGTGTTAGAGGCCACTACAGCCGCCTCCCCATCCCTCCCGGCTACACTTGGAAGTCTGCTGAGCTCCTGATGGATGGGCGGGCCTACACTAACTCCAGAGCCCAGCTGCGCCTAGCCTTCTTCATGCAGATGAGGAGCTGGGCGAATCCGGAGTGCCTGCAGAAGCCCCTTCCTTTGTATGAAGGACTGAATATTTCTGCAAGCAGGGAGAGATCGCAGGTTCCTGAGGCACCTCAGCCTGTGGTGAGTGCCCTGCACAGTCTGCCCAAATCTCAGACTGTTCCGGGCCCCCCAGGCTTCTGGGTGCAGAGAAGTGGAGCAGTGTGTTAGAGGCCACTACAGCCGCCTCCCCATCCCTCCCGGCTACACTTGGAAGTCTGCTGAGCTCCTGATGGATGGGCGGGCCTACACTAACCCCGGAGCCCAGCTGCGCCTAGCCATCTTCATGCAGAGGAGGAGCTGGGCGAATCCGGAGTGCCTGCAGAAGCCCGTTCCTTTGTCTGAAGGACTGAATATTTCTGCAAGCAGGGAGGGATCGCAGGTTCCTGAGGCACCTCAGCCTGTGGTGAGTGCCCAGCACAGTCTGCCCAAATCTCAGACTGTTCTGGGCCCCCCAGGCTTCTGGGTGCAGTGAAGTGGAGCAGGGGGTTAGAGGCCACTACAGCCGCCTCCCCATCCCTCCCGGATACACTTGGAAGTCTGCTGAGCTCCTGACGGATGGGCAGGCCTACACTAACACCCGAGCCCAGCCACACCTAGCCAACTGCCTGCAGAGGAGGAGCTGGGCGGATCTGGAGTGCCTGCAGAAGTCCCTTCCTTTGTCTGGAGGACTGTGGATATCGCTGCAAGCAGGGAGGGATCACAAGCTCCTGAGGCAATGTGGCCTGTGGTGAGCACCCTAACTCGGCTGCAATTGAAGAACTGTGGATCATCCAAAGGGCAGGTGGGCGCACAGTGTCCCTGAGGCCCAGCTTGTCTGGAACTGCGGAGTTCTGAGCAGGCAGAGGAGGGCCACTGGTTCTGTAGGCCCAATAGCTTGGGGTAGCACGGTGTCAGAGTCTCAGTAGCTACAAACATAGAAGGGGATTTTCAACAGATCCGGAGGAAGCTTTCAAATAATACTTGAAACACAGAAATATAGAAAATGACAAACGAAAGACCAAATTACAACCTCAAACCTCCAGTCCATCTCAGGAAACCCTAGGAGCGATGTATATAGAAGAAAATATATCCCATCCACCTCATATATTGGACATAATAGCTACTGAAGTTGACAAGCAACTCCAGGAAGCTTTAAAGAAATTCAAACTCGAAATAATCTCCCAGATAAAAGAAGAAATGATAAAAGAAATGAAAGAGATTCTAAATATATCTAAAGAAAACACAGATAAAAAATTGGAGGAACTAAACAAAAAGATAGAATCCCTAGATGAGCAATATAAGAAACAAACAGAATACATAATGCAGATGCACAGAGATATACAGGAAATAAAAAACTCCACTGAAAGTTGTAAAAACCGCCTTAATGAAAGTGAAGATAGAATTTCAGACCTTGAAGACATGATTGCAGCTAGTTAACAGGAAAGGAAAGATCTTTTGAAAATAACAAGGAATCAGGAAACAACAATTCAACAACTGCAAGACGATGCAAAGAAGAATAACATAAGAATGATAGGGATTAATGAAAGAGAGGGAGACAACATAAAGGATGTCAAGAGGATATTTAGAGAAGTAATAGCTGAAAATTTCCCAAGCATGAGATCAGAAACTGACATCAGGATCAGTGAAGCATATAGAACTCCAAACACTCATAACCAAAATAAAACTACATCCAGACATATAATAATCACCATCCCAGAAATCCAACATAAGAATAGATTATTAAAAGCTGTTAGAGAGAAAAGACAGATCACTTATAAAAGAAAACCTATCAGAATCACAGCAGACTTCTCAGCACAAACGATAAAGTCAAGAAGAGCATGGAGTGAAATATTCCAGATCCTAAAGCAAAATGATTTCCAACCAAGACTGATATATCCTGCAAAACTATCATTCAAAATAGATGGTGCAATACGATACTTCCATGACAAAGAACAGCTGAAGAACTTCATGAACACCAAACCGACCCTGCAAAAAATATTGAAAGACAGTTTAGATACACAAAGGAAAAAACCACTAAGCAAAGCAAATAATTAAACAGAACCGAAAGATAAAGATGCAACAGCAGAGAGATAACATTCCTACAATTAACCAGCATTTAACAGTAATAACCATTAATGTAAATGGTCTCAATGCACCAATCAAAAGAAACAGACTAGCAGAATGGATCAAGAAACAAAATCCAACCATATGCTGTTTACAGGAAACCCATTTAACCCAGAAGGATACTCACAGACTGAAAGTCAAAGGATGGAAAACAGTTCTTCATGCAGCAGGAATCCAAAAAAAGGCAGGAGTAGCCATTCTGTTTGCAGACAACATGAACTTTAAACCAACAATGACCATAAAGGACAAAGAAGGTCACTACATACTCGTAAGGGGAAAACTCCAAGAGGAAGAGATAACTATCTTAAATATATATGCACCAAACTCCAGAGCACCCAGTTATATAAAACATTTATTAACAGAAATGAAAACTCAAATTATCAGTAACACAATTGTAACAGGAGACCTTAATACGCCACTGACACCAAGGGACATATCATCCAGACAGAAAATGAGCAAAGAAATAACAGAACTGAATCACACCTGTGAACAAATGGGTTTGATAGACATATACAGAATGTTCCAACCAACAACATCAGAATACACATTCTTCTCAGCAGTACATGGATCATTTTCTAAAATAGACCATATATTAGCTCACAGAACATATTTAAACAAGTGCAAAAGAGCTGAAATCATCCCTTGCATGTTATCGGATCATAGCGCTCTGAAATTAGAAATTAATGATAAAAGATACTGCAAAAATCCCACAAACACATGGAAACTGAATAACACACTCTTGAGTAATCAGTGGGTCACAGAGGAAATTAAAGAAGAAATCAAACAATACCTAAAAGAAAATGAAAATACAGATACAACTTACCGGAACCTGTGGGATGCAATGAAAGCCGTCGTGAGAAGAAAATTTATTGCACTGAGTTCCCACATCAGGAAAACCGAACGAATACAAATAAATAACTTGATGCTACACCTCAAACAGCTAGAAAAAGAAGAGCAAGTCAAGCCCAAAGCCAAACGAAGAGAGGAAATTATAAAAATCAGAGCAGAAATCAATGCAATAGAGACTAAGAAAACAATCCAAAGAATCAACGAATCAAAGGGTTGGTTCTTTGAAAGAATAAATAAAATTGATAAGCCCCTAGCCAACCTTATTTAAAAAAGGTAAGAAAAAGCTCAAATTCATGCAATAAGAAATGAAAAAGGAGAAATCACTACAGACCCAATAGAAATACAGAAGATCATCAACACCTATTTTGAAAACCTCTACTCTCAAAAGTTTGATAACACAGAAGAAATAGTCAGATTCTTAGAAGCATATGAAGTGCCAAAGCTAGATGAAGAGGATGTAAAACTGTTGAATAACCCAGTCTCTGTTACTGAAACTGAAAATGTAATTAAGTCCTTACCCATCAAGAAGAGCCCAGGCCCAGATGAAATCACTGCAGAATTCTACAAGAAATACAAAGAAGACCGAATGCCGACACTCCTCAAACTATTCAATGAAATTGAAAGGGAAGCAATCCTTCCTAAGTTATTCCTGGAAGCAAATATTACTCTAGTACCAAAATCTGAGAAAGACCCAACTAAAAAAGAGAACTATAGACCGATCTCCCTAATGAACACAGATGCAAAAATCCTCAATAAAATATTGGCAAATAGGATCCAGCAAATCATCAAGAAGATTATACACCATGACCAAGAGGAATTCATCCCAGGAATGCAAGGATGGTTCAACATACACAAATCAATAAATGTAAACCACCATATCAATAAAGCCAAAAATAAGAATCACATGATCATTTCTATAGATGCAGAAAAACCTTCGATAAGGTCCAACATTTATTCATGATAAAAACTCTACAGAAATTTGGAATAGATGGTCTTTACCTCAATATAATAAAGGCCATCTATGACAAACCAACAGCCAGCATCATACTAAATGGCCAAAAATTGAAAGCCTTTACTTTAAAATCAGGCACAAGACAAGGATGTCCTTTATCACCACTCCTATTTAATATAGTACTGGAAGTACTAGCCAGAGCAATTAGGCAAGAAAGAGAAATAAAAGGGGTAAAGGTAGGAAAAGAAGAAGTTAAGTTGTCATTGTTTGCAGACGACATGATACTCTACATAGAAAACCCCCTAAGCTCCATTGAAAGACTCTTAGATACAATAAATAAATTCAGAAATGTGGCTGGATACAAAATCAGTACTCAGAAATCAATAGCATTCCTATACTCAAACAACAAAATCACAGAGAGGGAAATAAGAGAAACTGGACTATTCACATTAGCAAGCAAAAAAATGAAATATTTAGGAATTACTCTTATGAAAGAAGTGAAAGACTTATATAGTGAAAACTATAATACACTGAAAAAGGAAATTGAAGATGATCTCAGAAAATGGAAAGACATCCCTTGCTCATGGATAGGAAGAACAAACATTGTGAAGATGGCCATTCACCCAAAACTCTTACACAGATTCAATGCAATCCCAATAGAAATACCATCAACATACCTTATAGATCTAGAGAAATCACTCCTAAATTTCATCTGGATCCAGAAGAGACCTAGAATCGCAAAGGCAATTCTAAGCAGCAAAGGCAAAGCAGGAGGCATCACAATCCCTGACTTGAAATTATACTACAAAGCAACAGTAGTAAAATCAACATGGTATTGGAATCAAAACAGAGGCAAAGATCAATGGAATAGATTAGAAGATACAACCACAACTACAAACACACTCAACCACCTTATCTTTGATAAAGGAGCCAAGAAGGTTCACTGGAAGAACGACAGTCTCTTTAATAAATGGTGCTGGAAAAACTGGCTCTCCACTTGCCAAAACTAAAGCTAGACCCATGTCTGTCACCATGTACTAAATTAAAATCTAAATGGGTCAAAGATCTGAATATTAAAACAGAAACACTAAATCTATTGGAAGACATATTGGGTAGAAACCTTGGAGACATAGGAGTAGGTAGAGAATTCATGAACAGGACTCAAACCGCACTGGAAATACTTCCCAGAATCAATAACTGGGACCACTTCTTATTGAAAAGTTTCTGCATGTCAAAAGAAATCTCCAGCATAGTGAAAAGAAAACCCACAAACTGGGAAAAGATTTTAGTGAACTCTCTCTCAGACAAGGGACTCTTGTCTAAAACATATAAAGAATTAAAAAAACTCACACCTCCAAAATTCAAAGATCCAATCCAAAAATGGGCATCTGAGATGAATACGCAATTCTCAGATGAAGAAATGCAAATGCCAAATAAATATATGAAAAAATGCTCATCATCATTGGTCATTAGAGAAATGCAAATTAAAACCACACTGAGATACCATCTCACTCCTGAAAGAATGGCCAGGATCAAGAAAACCAACAACAACAAATGCTGCAGAGGATGTGGGGAAAAAGGAACTCTCCTGCACTGTTGGTGGGAGTGTAGACTGGTACAGCCTTTGTGGAGGTCTGTCTGGAGGTTTCTCAAAAAGTTGGGATTGGAAATCCCATTTATTCCAGCTATTCCACTTCTAGGCATATTCCCAGAAGAACTGAAAGCATCATATCACAGTGATTTATGTGCACCTATGTTTATAGCAGCACAATTTGTAATCTCCAGATCTTAGAAACAACCCAAGTGTCCATCAACTGAGGAATGGATAAAAAAGTTGTGGTATTTCTATACAATGGAGTATTATTCAGCTATAAAGAAGGATCACATTGAGATATTTATCAATAAATGGGCGCAGCTTGAGACCATACTCATAAGTGAAATAAATCAATCTCGCATGTATGAATACCGAATAGTTTCCCTAATGTAAGTAATGATTCAAATATATGAAAATATGTGGCAATCATGATTCCCCATTATGTGGCCTTGAATCCTTATAAAATTTTCACTTATTAATTAGAAATGCTTTATTCTTGGCTTCTTGATATGCAAATATTTGAACCTATAGTATATGAAGTTTTATCCAAATATTTCAAGGAAAAAGACAGACACTATGGTAACTATTATTCTTTAAAAAAATTATTTAGTTATTTCTTATGTTTATTTTAATTAAGGGAAAAATTTAAAAAATTGGGATATATAATAGTAACTCTTTTCGATTTCCTATTAACTTGTTTTGAAGTCCTGTAATACTCCCACGATCTTGTTTTGACTGATTAGACTCTGTTCCATTCTGTGTGATAGTATCAAGTCTGAGGGTATAGGCAACTACTTTGAAGGCAATAAGATTCACTAAGATGCCCATTCTGGTTTGACTATTGTCTCCTTTGGAAGTCCTGTAATGTTTACAATGTCTAAGTTTTATTGGTCTTGTTCTCTACTGTTTTGTCCAACTTTATAATATCTAATGAGATAGACAAATCTTTTTAAGGAAACAAGAGACAACGTTGATAACCATTGTTAATAACAGTGTACTCTGTTCTACATCATGTGCTATGTCTATCCTTGGATTTGACTGACAGCTTTGTTCTGCCATATTTGACTTTATTCTCTCCCCCAAAAAAGTAATAAGAACTAAGTAGTAATAAAATCCAAAATGTGTAAATTTTGTTGTAAAAAGAGAGGAAGGGAAAAAAAAAAAGAGCTCCAACGGATACAACAGCAAGTGTGTATAGGGGTGTTGAATAGCTGACTATATTAATGTTTTTGGATCATTGAACACAGCTGTTTGCAGTCTCTCTGTTTGAATGTCTACTTTGTATTCTTTGATACTGTGATTTGAGCAACTATTCCAAGATGATAATATGTAATCTATTAACAGGTTATTTCTTACTGTTATGTTTTTTTTTTGTACTTCTGTATTATATGTAACCTTACACTGCTTTGTTTTGTTTTGTGTTTTTCTCTTTTTCCTCTTAAATAAAAAAAAAGAATTAAGGTTAGGGTTAGTGTTAGGAATAGGGTTACGATTAGGATTTGGGTTACATTTAGGGTTATGGTTAGAGTTATGGTTAGGGCTATGGTTAGGGTTAGGTTGAGGTTTAAGATTATGGTTATGGTTAGGGTTAAATGTTATATTTAGAGTTAGGTTTAGTGTTAGAGATTAGTGTTGGGGTTAGGTTAATTTTTAGGGTTAGTTTTAGGGTTAGGATTAGAATTTAGTGTTAGGGTTAGGTTTAGGGTTAGGGTTATGTTTACAGTTAGGGTTAGGATTAGGTTTTGTGTTAGGTTTAGGGTTAGAGTTTAGGATTAGGGTTATGTTTAGGGTTAGTGTTAGGGTTAATGTTAGCTTTAGGTTGAGGTTTAGCGTTAGGGTTATGGTTAGGGGTAGTGTTAAGATTAGAATTTACGGTTAGGTTTATGGTTAGGATTAGGTTTAGTGTTAGGTTTAGGACTTAGGTGTTAGCCTTAAAGTTAGGGTTAGTGTTGGGGTTAGGGGTATGGTTTCAGTTAGGTTTAGGGCTAGGGTTATGGTTCTGGTTAGGGTTAGAGTTAAAGGTTAGGATTAAGGTTAGGGTTAGAAGTTTGTTTTATTGTTAGCGTTAACTTTAGGGTTAGGGTTAGAAGTTAATTTTAGGTTTAGAGTTAGGTTTAGGGTTAAGGTCAGGGTTATGGATTGGTTTATTGTTAGACGTATGGGTTAGGATTAGGGTTTAGGTTTAGGGTTATGTTTAGGTTTAAGGTTCTGGTTTGGTTTAGGGTTAGGTTTAGGTTTAGGTTTAGGGTTAGGGTTAGTGGTAGTGGTATGGGTTAGGGTTAGGTTTAGGATTAGGTTTAGGTTTATGGTAGATTTAGGGTTAGGGTTAGTGTTAGGGGTTAGGTTTAAGGTTAGGGATGTGGTTAGGGTCAAGGTTAGGATAGGTTTAGAATTAAGGCTTAGGGTTAGAATTAGGGGTAGGTTTAGGTTTAGGGATAGTGTTATGGTTGGTTTAGGGTTAAGGTTCGGGTTAGCAATTACGGTCAATGTTAGGGTTAGTTTAAGGGGTAGGGATAGGGTTAGGGTTACGGATTAATGTTAAGTTTAGGGTTAGGTTTATGCTTAGGGTTAGGGTTAGTGTTAGGGTCATGGTTAGAGTTTCGAATTAGTGTTATGTTTATGGTTAGTGTTAGGGTTAGAGTTAGGTTTAGGGTTAAATTTTAGTGTTAGTGTTACTTTTTGGGTTAGGGATATTTTTAGGTTTAGAATTAAAATTTAGGGTTAGATTTAGGTTTAGAGTTAGTGTTATGGTTACGTTTAGGATTAGGGTTATGTTTAGGTTTAGGTTTAGGTGTTAAGTGTTAGGAAGAGGGTTATGGTTAGGCTTTGGTTTAGGGTTAGTGTAAGGGTTAGGGGTTAGGTATTAGGGATAGAGTTAAGGTTAGGGTTACGGTTAGTGTCAAGTTTAGGATAAGGTTTAGGGTTAGGGATAGTGTCAAATTTAGGGTTAGGTTTAGGGTTAGTATAGTGTTAGGGTTAGGGTTAGGTTTAGGGTTAGAGTTTAGTTTTAGGGTTAAGTTTAGTGTTAAGTTTAGAGTCAGTGTTAGGTTTATGATTTCAATTTATGCTTGGTGTAGGGTTAGGGTGAGGGTTAGTGTTAGGTTAGGTTTAAATTTTAGGGTTAGGGTTATGATTCGGGCTAGGGTTATATTTAGCGTTAGGATTAGAATTTAGGGTTAGAGTTAGGTTTAGGGTTTGGGTTACGGTTATGGTTAGGGTTAGTGTTAGTGTTAGGTTTAAGTTTAGGTTTAGGTGTTAAGTGTTAGGAAGAGGGTTATGGTTCGGCTTCGGGTTAGGGTTATGTTTTAGCTATTAGGAAATAACTTAGCATTAGGGTTAGGGTTGGGGTTAGGTTTTGGGTTAGGTTTAGGGTTATAGTTTAGGTTTAGGGTTAGGTTTAGGTTTAAGGTTAGGGTTAGGTTTAGTATTACAATTTATTGTTCTGGTATGGTTAGGGTTAGTGTTACATTTAAGGTTAGGGCTAGGGCTACTTTTAGGGTTAGAGTTAGTGTTAGGTGTTAGGGAAATGGTTAGGGTTAGGTTTCAAGTTAAGGTAAGTTTTTGGGTTACGATTAGGTTTAGGCTTAGTGTTATGGTATCGGTTAGGGTTAAGTTTAGAGTTAGGGTTAGATTTAGTGATAGGGTTAGGGTTCGGCTTAGGGCTCAGGTGTTAGCCACAAGGTTAGTGTTAGGATTAGGTTTAGGTATTACAGGCAGGCTTTGTGTTAATTTTAAGGGGTAGAAATAGGGTTAGGGTAAGGGATTAATGTTAAGTTTCGGGTTAGGGTTATGGTTAGGTTTACACTTAGGGTTAGGATTAGAAGTTAGTGTTAGTGGTACAGTTAGGATTATGGTTACGGTTAGGGTTAGGATTAGCGTTAGGGTTAGCGTTAGGCTTTATGGGTTAGGGAGAGGTTTAAGGTTAGGCTTCGGATTACAGTTAGGGTTACGATTAGTTTTGGTTAAGGCTTAGGTTTAGAGTTATTGTTAGGCTTAGTTTTAGTGTTAGTTTTTGGGTTAGTTTTAACGTTAGTTTTAGGGGTTAGGTTATAGGGATAGGGTTAGGGCTAGGGTTAGGTTTTACAGTTAGGATTAGGATTAAGGATGGTGTTAGGTTTAGACTTAGGCTTTAGGCTTAGTTATAAGTGTAAGGTTAGGTTAGGATTAGGTTTAGGGTTAGAGTTTAGGGTTATGTTTAGGTTGGGGTTAGGGTTAGCCTTAGTGTTAGGGTAAGGGTTAGGGCTACGGTTAGGGTTATGATTAGGGTGAGGGTTAGAGTATAAGTGTTAGAAAGAGGGTTAGGGCTAGGCTTTGGGTTAGTGTTAGGGTTAGTGTTATGATTAGGATTAGTGTTAGGGTTAGAATTAAATTTAGTGTTAGTTTTAGAGTTAGGGTTAGGGTTAGATTTAGGGGTTAGGTGTTAGAGATATTATTAGGGTTAGTCTTAGGTATAGGGTTATGTTTAGGGTTAGGGATAGTGTTAGGGTTAGGGTTTTTGGTTAAGTTTAGGGTTAGGATTACGGTTAATGTTAGGTTTATGTTTAGAGGTTAGTGTTGATGTTAGGGTTAGGCTTAGGGTTAGGGTTAGTGTTAGGGTTAGGATTAGGATTAGGTTATGGTTAGGCTTAGTTTTAGGTTTAGGTTTAGTTTTAGGGTTAGGATTAGGTTTAGGGTTCGGGTTAGGTGTTAGGTGTGAGCCTTAAGGTTAGGGTTAGGGTTAGGATTATGGTTAGAGGTTAGCGTTAGGTTTAGAGTTATGGTTAGGGTTAGGGTTATGTTCAGGATTAGAGTTAAAGTTAGGATTAAGATTAGAGTTAGAAGTTTGGTTTAGTGTTAGTTTTAGGGTTAGTGTTAGGGTGAGAGTTTAGTGTTAGGTTTAGTGTTAGGTTTAGGGTTAAGGTTAGGGTTAGGTTTTGGTTTAGGGTAAGAGGTACAGGTTACGGTTAGGGTTAGGGTTAGGGTTAGGTTTAGGATTAGGGTTAGGGTTAGTGTTATGGTTAGGTTTAAGGTTAGGGTTAGGTTTAGGTTTAGGGTTAGTGTTAGAGGTAAGCGTTAGTGTTAGGGTTAGGGTTAGGGTTAGGTTTAGGGTTATGGTAGGTTTAGGGTTAGGGTTAAAAATAGACGTTAGTGTTAAGGTTATGTTTCTGGTTAGGGTCAGGGTTAGGGTAGGGTTAGAAGTAAGGATTAGGATTATTTTTAGGGGTAGTGTTAGTTTTGGGGATAGTGTTATGCTAGGTTTAGTGTTACGGTTCGGGTTAGGTATTATGGTCAGTGTTAGGATTAGTTTAAGGGGTAGTGTTTGGGTTAGGTTTAGGGATTAGTTTTAGGTTAGGTTTAGATTAGGTTTAGTGTTAGGTTTATGGTTCGGGTTAGGGTTAGGGTTAGTGTTAGTGTTAGGGTTAGAGTTTAGGATTAGTGTTAGGTTTAGGGTTAGTGTTAGGTTTAGGTTTAGGTTTAGGGTTAATTTTTAGGGTTATGTTTACGTTTAGGGATGGGGTTATTTTTAGGTTTTTGATTAGAATTTAGAGTTAGCCTTAGGTTTAGGGTTAGGGTTACGGTTACGGTTAGGGTTAGAGTTATGTTTAGGTTTAGGTTTTGGTTTAGGTGTTAAATGTTGGGAAGTTGGTAATGCTTAGGCTTCGGTTTTGGCTTAGGTCTAGGGTTAGGGGTTAGTTATTAGGGATAGAGTTAGCATTATGTTTAGGGTTAACGTTAGGTTTAGGGTAAAGTCTAGGGTTGGGGATCCTGTTAGGTTTCGGTTTAATTTTATGTTTAGGGTTAGTGATAGTATTAGGGTTAGGATTAGGTTTATGTTTAGGGTTAGAGTTTTGTTTTAGTGTTAGTTTTAGGGTTAAGGTTATTGTTACTGTTAGGTTTAGGATTACATTTTATGGTTGGGCTAGGGTTAGTTTTAGGGATACGTTTAAGGTTAGGGTTCGGGCTAGGTTCAGAGCTAGAGTTTAGTTTTAGGGTTAAGATTAGGGTTAGGGTTATGTTTAGGATTACAATTTATGGTTGGGGTAGGGTTAGTTTTAAGGTTATGTTTAATGTCAGCATTAGGGCTAGGTTTAGGGTTAGAGTTTAGTTTTAGGGTTAGGTTTAGGGTTACGATTAGGGTTAGGGTTAGGTTTAGGATTACATTTTATCCTTGGAGAAGGGTTAGTTTTAAGGTTACGTTTAAGGTTAGGGTTAGGGCTAGGTTTAGGGTTACAGTTAGGGGTTAGGGGTTAGGGAAAGGGTTAGAGTTAGGCTTCTGGTTACCGTTAAGTTTTGTGTTATGATTAGGTTTAGGCTTACGGTTATGTTTAGGGTTAGTGTTAGGTTTAGGATTAGGGTTAGGTTTCGAGGTAGGGTTAGGGTTAGGGTTAGGGGTTAGTTGTTAGTGACAGGGTTAGGGTTAGGGTTAGTGTTAGGTATTACAGTCAGGCTTCGGGTTACTTTAAGGGGTAGACCTAGGTTTAGGGTAAGGGATTAATGTTAGGTTTAGGGTTAGGGTTATGGTTAGATTTAAGGTTAGGCTTAGGATTTGAAGTTAGGGTTATTGGTAGGGTTAGGATTATGGTCCCGGTTACGGTTATGCTTAATGTTAGGGGTTAGGGGTTAGCGAGAGGCTTAAGTTTAGGCTTTGGTTTTCAGTTAGTGTTAGAGTTGCGATTAGCTTTAGGGTAAAGGTTAGGGTTAGGGTTATTGTTAGGCTTAGTTTTAGTGTTGGTTTTAGGATTAGGTCTAGGTTTAGCGTTAGGGATTAGGGGTTAGGGAGAGGTTTAAGGTTAGGCTTCCGGTTACTGTTAGGTTTAGGATTACGATTAGTGTTAGGGTAAGGCTTAGTGTTAGGGTTAGTGTTAGGGTTAATTTTAGGGTTAGTTTTAGGTTTAGGTTTAGTGTTACGGTTAGGGGTTAGGTGTTAGGGATAGGGTTAGGGTTAGGTTTACAGTTAGCGTCAGGGATAGGGATAGTTTTAGGTTTAAAGTTAAGGTTTAGGTTTAGTGTTAGCTTCAAGGTTATGTTTAGAGTGAGGTTAGGGTTAGAGCTTAGGGTTGTGGTTAGGTTAGGTTTAGGGTTAGGATTTGTGTTAGGATTAGGGTTAGGTTTATGATTAGGGTGAGGATTAGAGTTTAGGTGTTAGGAAGAGGGTTAGGCTTAGGCTTTGTTTTAAGGTTTGGGTTAGGGCTATGATTCAGTTTAGAGTTAAGGTTAGGGTTAGATTTAGGTATTTTTCTAGAGTTAGGGTTAGGGTTAGGGTTAGGTTTTAGGGATAGTGTTAGTCTTAGTGTTAGGTTTAGGTTTAGGATTAGTGTTAGGGATAGTGTTACGGTTAGGATTAGGGTTAGTGGTTAAGTTTAGGGTTAGGATTACGGTTAGGGTTAGGGTTAAGTTTAGAGGTTAGTGTTCATGTTAGGGTTAGGGTTAGGGTTAGTATTAGGGTTAGGGTTAGGTTTAGAATTAATTTTAGGTTTAGGTTTAGGGTTAGGGTTAGGGTTAGGGTTAGGTTAGGGCTAGTGTTAGGATTAGAATTTTGGGTTAGGGTTAGGATTAGGTTTAGGGTTAGGGTTAGGTGTTAGGTGTTAGCATTAATGTTAGGGTTAGGGTTAGTGTTATGTTTAGAGTTATGGTTACGGTTAGGGTTAGTGTTAGTTTTATGGTTAGGGTTAGAGTTAAAGGTTAGGATTAAGGTTAGGTTTAGAAGTTTGGTTTGGTGTTAGTGTGTTAGGGTTAGGATTAGGGTTAGTGTTAGGGTTAGAGGTTAGTGTTAGGTTTATAGTTAGATTCAGTGTTAAGGTTAGGGTTACGTTTATTGTTAGACATATGGGTCAGGGTTAGGGTTAGTTTTAGTGTTAGCATTATGGTTAGGTTTAGAGTTAGTGTTAGGTTTAGGTTTAGGGTTAGGTTTAGTGTTAGAGGTATGGGTTAGGGTTAGAGTTAGGGTTAGGTTTAGGGTTATGGTAGCTTTAGGGTTAGGATTAGTGTTAGAGGTTAGGTTTAAGGTTAGGCTTGTTGTTAGCGTCAAGGTTAAGATAGGGTTAGAAGTAAGTGTTAGGGTTTGGTTTAGGGGTAGGGTTAGTTTTAGGGATAGTGTTATGGTAGGTTTAGGGTTAGGGTTCGGGTTAGCTATCACGATCAGTGTTAGGGTTAGTTTTAGGGTTAGGGTTAGGGTTAGGGGTTATATATTAGGGATAGACTTAGGGTTAGGGTTAGGGGTTATATATTAGGGATAGACTTAGGGTTAGGGTTATGGTTGGGGTTAGGGTTAGGGTTACGTTTAGGGTAAGGTTTAGGGTTAGGGATAATGTTAGTGTTAGGGTTAGGGTTAAGGTTAGGTTTAGGGTTAAAGTTTAGGTTAAGGGTTAGTTTTAGTGTTAAGGTTAGGGTTAAGTTTAGGTCTAGGATTACAATTTATGGTTGTGGTAGGGTTTGGGTTAGTTTTATGGTTAGGGATTCGGTGTTAGGGATATTGTTAGGGTTAGGGTTAGATTTACGGTTAGTGTCAGTGTTAGGGAGAGTTCTAGGTTTAGAATTAAGGTTTAGGGTTAGTGTTAGGGTTTAGGTTATGTTTAGGGTTAGGTTTAGTGTTAGAGCTTTGGGTTATGGTTAGGTTAGGTATAGGGTTAATGTTAGGGTTAGGGTTATTGTTAGGGTTAAAGTTAGGGTTATGATTAGGTTGAAGATTAGAGGTTAGGTTTTAGGAAGTGGGTTAGGGTTAGGCTTTGGTCTAGCGTTAGGGTTAGATTTAGTGTTTGTTTTAGAGTTAGGTTTAGGTTAGGTTAGCGTTTAGGTGTTAGGGATAGTGTTAGTCTTCGTGTTAGGTTTAGGTTTAGGGTTAGTGTTAGGGATAGTGTTAGGGTTAGGATTAAGGTTAATGGTTAAGTTTAGGATTAGGAATAAGGTTAGTGTTAGGGTTAAGTTTAGAGGTTAGTATTCGTGTTAGTGTTAGGGTTAGTGTTAGGGTTAGGGTTAGGGTTAGAGTTAGTTTTAGGGTTAGGTTTAGGTTTAGGGTTAGGGTTAGGGTAAGGGGGAGTGTTAGGATTAGAATTTAGGTTTAGGGTTAGGGTTAGGATTACGTTTAGGGATAGGGTGAGGTGTTAGGTGATAGCGTTAAGGTTAGGGTTAGGGTTAGGATTATGTTTAGAGTTATGCTTAAGGTTAGGGTTAGTGTTAGGGTTATGGTTAGGGTTAGAGTTAAAGGTTAGGATTAAGGTTAGGGTTAGAAGTTTGGTTTAGTGTTAGGGTTATGTTAGAGTTAGGATTTGGTTAGGGTTAGATGTTAGTGTTAGGTTTAGAGTTAGGTTTAATGTTAATGTTAGTTTTCGGGTTAGGTTTATTGTTAGATGTATATGTTAGAGTTAGTGTTAGGTTTAGGGTTAGGGTTATGGTTAGGTTTAGGGTTAGTGTTAGGTCTAGGGTTACGGTTCCGGTTAGTGTTAGAGGTATGTGTAGTATTAGTGTTAGGGTTAGTTTCAGGGTTATGGTATCTTTAGGGTTAGGGTTAGGGTTAGTGGTTAGGTTTAAGGTTAGGATTGTGGTTTAGGGTCAAGGTTAGGATAGGGTTAGTATTAAGGGTTAGGGTTAGAATTAGGGGTAGGGTTAGGTTTAGGGATAGTGTTATGGTAGGTTTATGGTTAGGGTTCGGATTAGCTATTACGGCCTGTGTTAGGGTTAGTTTAAGGGTTAGGGTTAGGGTTAGGGTTAGAGTTAGTTTTAGGGTTAGGTTTAGGTTTAGGTTTAGTGTTAGGGTTAGGGTAAGGGGGAGTGTTAGGATTAGAATTTAGGTTTAGGGTTAGGGTTAGGATTACGTTTAGGGATAGGGTGAGGTGTTAGGTGATAGCGTTAAGGTTAGGGTTAGGGTTAGGGTTATGTTTAGAGTTATGCTTAAGGTTAGGGTTAGTGTTAGGGTTATGGTTAGGCTTAGAGTTAAAGGTTAGGATTAAGGTTAGGGTTAGAAGTTTGGTTTAGTGTTAGGGTTATGTTAGAGTTAGGATTTGGTTAGGGTTAGATGTTAGTGTTAGGTTTAGAGTTAGGTTTAATGTTAATGTTAGTTTTCGGGTTAGGTTTATTGTTAGATGTATATGTTAGAGTTAGTGTTAGGTTTAGGGTTAGGGTTATGGTTAGGTTTAGGGTTAGTGTTAGGTCTAGGGTTACAGTTCCGGTTAGTGTTAGAGGTATGTGTAGTATTAGTGTTAGGGTTAGTTTCAGGGTTATGGTATCTTTAGGGTTAGGGTTAGGGTTAGTGGTTAGGTTTAAGGTTAGGATTGTGGTTTAGGGTCAAGGTTAGGATAGGGTTAGTATTAAGGGTTAGGGTTAGAATTAGGGGTAGGGTTAGGTTTAGGGATAGTGTTATGGTAGGTTTATGGTTAGGGTTTGGATTAGCTATTACGGCCTGTGTTAGGGTTAGTTTAAGGGTTAGGGTTAGGGTTAGGGTTAGAGTTAGTTTTAGGGTTAGGTTTAGGTTTAGGTTTAGGGTTAGGGTTAGGGTAAGGGGGAGTGTTAGGATTAGAATTTAGGTTTAGGGTTAGGGTTAGGATTACGTTTAGGGATAGGGTGAGGTGTTAGGTGATAGCGTTAAGGTTAGGGTTAGGGTTAGGGTTATGTTTAGAGTTATGCTTAAGGTTAGGGTTAGTGTTAGGGTTATGGTTAGGCTTAGAGTTAAAGGTTAGGATTAAGGTTAGGGTTAGAAGTTTGGTTTAGTGTTAGGGTTATGTTAGAGTTAGGATTTGGTTAGGGTTAGATGTTAGTGTTAGGTTTAGAGTTAGGTTTAAGGTTAATGTTAGTTTTCGGTTTAGGTTTATTGTTAGATGTATATGTTAGAGTTAGTGTTAGGTTTAGGGTTAGGGTTATGGTTAGGTTTAGGGTTAGTGTTAGGTCTAGGGTTACGGTTCCGGTTAGTGTTAGAGGTATGTGTAGTATTAGTGTTAGGGTTAGTTTCAGGGTTATGGTATCTTTAGGGTTAGGGTTAGGGTTAGTGGTTAGGTTTAAGGTTAGGATTGTGGTTTAGGGTCAAGGTTAGGATAGGGTTAGTATTAAGGGTTAGGGTTAGAATTAGGGGTAGGGTTAGGTTTAGGGATAGTGTTATGGTAGGTTTATGGTTAGTGTTCGGATTAGCTATTACGGCCTGTGTTAGGGTTAGTTTAAGGGTTAGGGTTAGGGTTAGGGTTAGAGTTAGTTTTAGGGTTAGGTTTAGGTTTAGGTTTAGGGTTAGGGTTAGGGTAAGGGGGAGTGTTAGGATTAGAATTTAGGTTTAGGGTTAGGGTTAGGATTACGTTTAGGGATAGGGTGAGGTGTTAGGTGATAGCGTTAAGGTTAGGGTTAGGGTTAGGGTTATGTTTAGAGTTATGCTTAAGGTTAGGGTTAGTGTTAGGGTTATGGTTAGGCTTAGAGTTAAAGGTTAGGATTAAGGTTAGGGTTAGAAGTTTGGTTTAGTGTTAGGGTTATGTTAGAGTTAGGATTTGGTTAGGGTTAGATGTTAGTGTTAGGTTTAGAGTTAGGTTTAAGGTTAATGTTAGTTTTCGGGTTAGGTTTATTGTTAGATGTATATGTTAGAGTTAGTGTTAGGTTTAGGGTTAGGGTTATGGTTAGTGTTAGAGGTATGTGTAGTATTAGTGTTAGGGTTAGTTTCAGGGTTATGGTATCTTTAGGGTTAGGGTTAGGGTTAGCGGTTAGGTTTAAGGTTAGGATTGTGGTTTAGGGTCAAGGTTAGGATAGGGTTAGTATTAAGGGTTAGGGTTAGAATTAGGGGTAGGGTTAGGTTTAGGGATAATGTTATGGTAGGTTTATGGTTAGGGTTCGGATTAGCTATTACGGCCTGTGTTAGGGTTAGTTTAAGGGTTAGGGTTAGGAAATAATGTTAGGTTTAGTGTTAGGTTTATGGTTACCATTAGGGTTAGTGTTAGGGTTGTGGTTAGAGTTTAGGATGAGGGTTAGGTTTAGGGTTTTTGTTTAGATTAGGGTTAGGTTTAGGGTTAAATTTTAATGTGAGGGTTACGTTTAGGGTTAGGGTTAATTTTAGGTTTAGGATTAGAATTTAGTTTTAGAGTTAGGTTTAGGGTTAGGGTTACGGCTACGATTAGTGTTAGGGTTAGGTTTAGGTTTAGGGTTAGGTGATAAGTGTTAGGAAGAGGGTTATTGTTAGGCTTCAGGTTAGGGTTAGTGCTTAGGTGTTAGGGATAGAGTTAGCATTCGGGTTAGGGCTAGGGTTAGGGTTAGGGTTAGGTTTAGGGTAAGGTTTAGGGTTAGGGATAGAGTTAGGTTTAGGTTTAGGTTTAGGGATATTGTTAGGATTAGGTTTAGGGTTAGGTTTAGGGTTAGGGTTAGGGTTAGGTTTAGGGTTAGAGTTTAGTTTTAGGGTTAGCTATATGGTTAATGTTATTGTTAGGGTTAGGTTTAGTATTTCAATTTATGGTTGGGGTATGGTTCGTTTCAGAGTTACGGTTAAATTTAAGATTAGGGCTAGGTTTAGGTTTAGAGTTTAGGTTTAGGGTTAGGTTTAGGGTTAATGTTAGGGGTAGGGTTAGGTTTACGATTACAATTTATGGTTGGGGTAGGGTTAGTGTTAGTGTTACATTTAAGGTTAGGGTTAGGGCTACGTTTAGTGTTAGAGTTAGGAGTTAGGTGTTAGGGAGAGGGTTAGGGTTAGGCTTCCGGTTACGTGTAGGTTTTGGGTTATGATTAGGTTTAGGCTTAGGGTTATGGTTATGGTTAGGGTTAGGTTTAGGATTAGGGTTAATTTTAGAGGTATGGTTAGAGTTAGGTTTAGGGGTTAGGTGTTAGCGACAGGGTTAGGTTAGGGTTAGGGTTAGGTATTACAGTCAGGCTTCGGGTTACTTTAAGGGATAGAGTTAGGGTTAGGGTAAAGGATTAATATTAGGTTTAGGATAAGGTTAATGTTTAGATTTGGGTTAGGGATTGGATTAGAAATTAGGGTTTGTGGTAGGGTTAGGATTATGGTTTTGGTTATGGTTAGGGTTAATATTAGGTTTATTCTTAGGCATTAGGTGTTAGTGCGAGGCTTAAGGTTAGGGTTTGGATTGTGGTAAGTGTTTGCGGTATGATTAGCTTTAGGGTAAGGCTTAGGGTTATGGTTAGTTTTAGGGTTAGGTTTAGCGTTAGGTTTAGGGTTTAGGTATTAGGGAGAGGGTTAGGTTTAGGGTTAGGTTTACGCTGAGTGTTAGGGTTAGGGATAGTGTTAAGTTTAAAGTTAGGGTTTAGGGTTAGTGTTAGGGTTAAGGTTAGGGTTAGTGTTAGGTTTAGGGTTAGATCTTAGGATTATGGTTAGGTTAGGTTTTAGGGTTAGTGTTAGGATTACAATGAGGGTTAGGGTTAGGGTTAGTGTTATGATTAGAGTAAGGATTTGATGTTAGGTGTTAGGAAGAAGGTTATGGTTAGGCTTTGGGTTAGGGTTAGTGTTATAGTTACGATTAGGTTTAGATTTTGGGTTAGCGTTAGATTTAGGGTTAGTTTTAGAGTTAGGTTTAGTGTTAGGTTCAAGTTTAGGGTTAGGGTTAGGGATAGAGTTAGGGTTAGAGTTAAAGGTTAGGATTAACGTTAGAGTTAGAATTTTGGTTTAGTTTTAATTTTATTTTTAGGGTTAGAGTTAGTGTTAGGGCTAGAGGTTAGTGTTAGGTTGAGAGTTAGGTTTAGGGTTAAGGTTAGGGTTAGCTTTAGCTTCAGGTTTAGAGGTATGGGTTAGTGTTAGTATTTGGGTTATGGCTATGGTTAGGTTTAGGTTTAGGGTTAAGTTTAGGTTTAGGTTTAGGTTTGGGTTAGTATTAGAGGTATAGGTTAGGGTTAGGGTTAGGTTTAAGTTTAGGGTTATGGTAGGTTTAGGGTTAGGGTTACAGTTATGTATTACAGTCAGTGTTAGTTTTAGTTTAACGGGTAGGGTTAGGGTTAGGGGTAGGGATTAATGTTAGGTTTAGTGTTAGGTTTATGGCTAGGGTTAGGGTTATGGTTAGAGTTAGTTTTAGGGTTAGAGTTTAGGGTTAGTGTTAGGTTTAGAGTTGTTGCTAGTGTTAGGGTTAGGGTTAGGTTTAGAGTTTAGCATTACAGTTAGTGTTAGGGTTAGGCTTACAAGTTATGGTTAGAGTTAGTGTTAGGGTTAGCGTTAAAGGTTAGGTTTAGGTTTAGATTTAGGGTCGCAGTTAGGGTTAGGGTTAGGTTTAGAGGTTAGTGTTAGGGTTATGTTTAGGGTTAGTGTTAGGGTTTGGGTTAGGTATAGATTTTTGTTTAGGTTTAGGGTTAGGGTTAGGGGTACTGTTAGGATTAGAATGTAGGTTTAGGGTTAGGGTTAGGATTACGTTTAGGGATAGGGTGAGGTGTTAGGTGATAGCGTTAAGGTTAGGGTTAGGGTTATGTTTAGAGTTATGCTTAAGGTTAGGGTTAGTGTTAGGGTTATGGTTAGGGTTAGAGTTAAAGGTTAGGATTAAGGTTAGGGTTAGAAGTTTGGTTTAGTGTTAGGGTTATGTTAGGTTTAGGGTTAGGGCTAGGGTTAGGGTTAGAGGTTAGTGTTAGGTTTCGAGTTAGGTTTAAGGTTAATGTTAGTTTTCGTGTTGGGTTTATTGTTAGATGTATATGTTAGGGTTAGTGTCAGGTTTGGGGTTAGGGTTATGGTTAGGTTTAGGGTTAGTGTTAGGTTTAGTGTTATGGTTCCGGTTAGTGTTAGAGGTATGTGTAGTGTTAGTGTTAGGGTTAGTTTCAGGGTTATGGTATCTTTAGGGTTAGGGTTAGTGTTAGAGGTTAGGTTTAAGGTTACAATTGTGGTTAGAGTCAAGGTTAGGATAGGGTTAGTAGTAAGGTTTAGGGTTAGGATTAAGGGTAGGGTTAGGTTTAGGGATAGTGTTATGGTAGGTTTATGGTTAGGGTTCGGGTTAGCTATTACGGCCTGTGTTAGGGTTAGTTTAAGGGTTAGGGTTAGGGAATAATGTTAGGTGTAGTGTTAGGTTTATGGTTAGCATTAGGGTTATTGTTAGGGTTATGGTTAGAGTTTAGGATTAGGGTTAGGTTTGGGGTTTGTGTTTAGGTTAAGTTTAGTTTTAGGGTTAAATTTTTATGTGAGGGTTACGTTTTGGGTTAGGGTTATTTTTACGTTTAGGATTAGAATTTAGTGTTAGAGTTAGGTTTAGGGTTAGGGTTATGGTTACGATTAGGGTTAGGGTTAGGTTTAGGTTTAGGGTTAGGTGTTAAGTGTTAGGAAGAGGGTTATGGTTAGGCTTCTGGTTAGGGTTAGTGTTAGTGTTAAGGTTATGGTTCGGGTTAGTGTTAGAGGTATGTGTAGTGTTAGTGTTAGGGTTAGTTTTAGGGTTATGGTATCTTTTGGGTTAGGATTAGTGTTAGAGTTTAGGTTTAAGGTTAGGATTATGGTTAGGGTCAAGGTTAGGATAGGGTTCTTAGTAAGGGTTAGGGTTAGAATTAGGGGTAGTGTTAGGTTTATTGATAGTGTTATGGTAGGTTTAGGGTTAGGGTTTGTGTTAGCTATTACAGCCTGTGTTAGGGTTAGTTTAAGGGTTAGGTTTAGGGAATAATGTTAGGTTCAGTGTGAGGTTTATGGTTAGCATTAGGGTTAGTGTTAGGGTTATGGTTAGGGATTAGGATTAGGGTTAGGTTTAGGGTTTGTGTTTAGGTTAGGTTTAGGTTTAGGTTAAATTTTAATGTGAGGGTTACATTTAGGGTTAGGTTTATTTTTAGGTTTAGGATTAGAATTTAGTGTTAGAGTTTGGTTTAGGGTTAGGGTTATGTTTACGATTAGGGTTAGGGTTAGGTTTAGGGTTAGGGTTAGGTGTTAAGTGTTAGGAAGAGGGTTATGGTTAGGCTTCTGGTTAGGGTTAGTGTTAGGGTTAATGTTATGGTTCAGGTTAGTGTTAGAGGTATGTGTAGTGTTAGTGTTAGGATTAGTTTTAGGGTTATGGTATCTTTAGGGTTAGAATTAGTGTTAGAGGTTAGGTTTAAGGTTAGAATTGTGGTTAGGGTCAAGCTTAGGATAGGGTTAGTAGTAAGGGTTAGGGTTAGGATTAGGGGTAGTGTTAGGTTTAGGGATAGTGTTATGGTAGGTTTAGTTTTAGGGTTTGGGTTAGCTATTACGGCCTGTGTTAGGGTTAGTTTAAGGGTTAGGGTTAGGGAATAATGTTAGGTTCAGTGTGAGGTTTATGGTTAGCATTAGGGTTAGTGTTAGGGTTATGGTTATGGTTTAGGATTAGGGTTAGGTTTAGGGTTTGTGTTTAGGTTAGGTTTAGGTTTAGGGTTAAATTTTAATGTGAGGGTTACGTTTAGTGTTAGGGTTATTTTTAGGTTTAGGATTAGAATTTACGGTTAGAGTTAGGTTTAGGGTTAGGGTTACAGTTACGATTAGGGTTAGGGTTAGGGTTAGGTTTAGGGTTATGTGTTAAGTGTTAAGAAGAGGGTTATGGTTAGGCTTCTGGTTAGGTTTAGGGTTAGGGTTTAGGTATTAGGGATAGAGTTAGGGTTAGGGTTAGGGTTAGGGTTAGGGTTGGGTTTAGGGTAAGGTTTAGGCTTAGGGATAATATTAGGTTTAGTGTTAGGTTTAGGGTTAGGTATAGTGTTACGGTTAGGGTTAGGGTTAGGTTTTGGGTAAGGTTTAGGCTTAGGGATAGTGTTCGGTTTAGTGTTAGGTTTAAGATTAGGTATAGTGTTAGGGTTAAAGCTAGGGTTAGGGTTAGGTTTAGGGTTAGTGTTAGGGTTAGGGCTGGGTTTAGGGCTAAATTTTACTGTTAGGGATATTTTTAGGGTTAGGGTTACCTTTAGGTTTAGGATTAGTATTTAGTGTTAGAGTTAGATTTAGTGTTAGAGTTACGCTTACATTTAGGTTTAGGCTTAGGTTTAGGTGTTAAGTATTAGGAAGAGGGTTAAGGTTAGGCTTCGAGTTAGGGTTATGTTTAGGGGTTAGGTATTAGGGATAGACTTAACGTTGGGGTTAGTGTTGGGGTTAGGGTTAGCGTTAGGTTTAGGGTAAGGTTTAGGGTTAGGTATAGTGTTAGTTTTAGGGTTAGGGTTTCAGTTAGGTTTAGCGTTTATGTTTAGGATTAGGTTTAGGGTTAAGTTTAGAATTAGGGTTAGGTTTAGGATTACAATTTATGGTTGGGGTAGGGTTAGAGTTAGTGTTACATTTAAGGTTAGGGTTAAGGCTTGGTTTAGTGTTAGAGTTAGGGGTTAGGTGTTAGGGAGAGGGTTAGGGTTAGGCTTCCAGTTACGTGTAGGTTTTGGGTTGGGGTTAGGTGTTAGCGACAGGGTTAGGGTTAGGGTTGGGTATTACAGTCAGACTTCGTTTTAGTTTAAGGGGTTGAACTAGGGTTAGGGTAAGGGATTAGTGTTAGGGTTAGGGTTAGAGTTAATGTTAGTGTTAGGGTTAGGGTTAGGGGTTAAGGGTTAGGGAGAGGTTTAAGGTTAGGCTTTGAGTACAGTTAGGGTGAGCATTACGATTATCTTCAGGGTAAGGCTTAGGGTTGGGGTTAGTGTTATCATTAGTTTTAGGGTTAGGTTTAGACTTATGGTTAGGGATTATGTGTTAGGTATAGGGTTAGTGTTAGGGTTAGGGTTAGGTTTATGGTTAGGGTTAGGGTTAGGCTTAGGGTTAGGTATAGTGTTAGGTTTAGAGTTAGGGTTTAGGGTTAGTGTTAAGGTTAAGGTTAAGGTTAGGGTTAGGTTTAGGTTTAGGGTTAGAGTTTAGTGTTATGGTTAGGTTAGTGTTAGGGTTAGCGTTAGTGTTAGGGTAAGTGTTAGGGTTAGGTTTAGGGTTATGATTAGAGTGAGGATTATAGGTTACGTGTTAGGAAGAGTGTTAGGGTCAGGCTTTGGATTAGGCTTAGGGTTAACGTTACGATTAGGTTTAGTGTTAGGGTTAGGGTTAGATTTAGGGTTAGTTTTTGCGTTAGGGTTAGGGTTATGGTTAGGGGTTAGGTGTTAGGGATAGTGTTAGGGTTAGTTTTAGGATTATGGTTAGGGTTAGGGTTAGGGATAGTTTTAGGGTTAGGGTTAGGGTTTGTGGTTAAGTTTATGGTTTGGATTACGGTTAATGTTAGGGTTAAGTTTAGAGGTTAGTGTTCGTGGTAGTGTTAGGGTTAGGGTTAGTGTTAGGGTTAGGGTTAATGTTAGTGTTAGAATTAGGTTTAGGGTTAGTTTTAGGTTTAGGTTTAGTGTTAGAGTTAGGAGTAGTGTTAGGATTAGAATTTAGGTTTAGGGTTAGGGATAGGGTTAGGTTTAGGGTTAGGGTTAAATTTTAGCTGTTAGCATTAAGGTTAGGGTTAAGGTTTGGCTTACTGTTAGAGGTTAGCGTCAGGTTTAGGGTTAGGGTTAGGGTTACAGTTATGGTCATGGTTAGAGTTAAAGGTCAGAATTAAGGTTAGGGTTAGAAGTTTGGTTTAGTGATAGTGTTAGGGTTAGAGTTATTGTTATAGGACAGTGTTAGGTTCAGAGTTAGGTTTAGGGTTAAGGTTAGGATTAGTGTTAGGGTTAGTTTAGGGTTAGAGGTATGGGTTAGGGTTAATGTTAGGGTTTGCTAAGGGTTATGGTTAGGGTTATTGTTAGGTTTAGAGTTAGGGTGAGGTTTAAGGTTAGGGTTAGGGTTAGTCTTAGAGGTATGGGTTAGTGTTAGATTTAGGGTTATGGAAGATTTAGGGTTAGTGTTAAAGATATAGGTTAGTGTTAAGATTAGGGTTGTGGTTAGGGTCAGGTTTTGGGTAGGGTTAGAAGTAAGTGTTAGGGTTAAGTTTAGGGGTAATTTTAGGTTTAGGGATAGTGTTATGGTAGGTTTAGGGTTAGGGTTCAGGTTAGGTATTACGGTCATTATTAGGGTTAGTTTAAGGGGTAGGGTTAGGCTTACGCTTAGGGATTAATGCTAGGTTTAGTGTTAGGTTTACGGTTTCAGTTAGGTTTAGGGTTAGTGTTAGAGTTAGGGTTAGAGTTTAGGATTATTGTTAGGTTTAGGCTTAGTGTTAGGTTTAGTGTTAGGGTTAGGGTTAGGTTTAGGGTTAAATTTTTGGGTTAGAGTTACGTTTATTGTTAGGGTTATTTTTAGGGTTAGGATTAGAATTTAGGGTTAGAGTTAGGATTAAGGTTATGGTTACTGTTACGGTTAGGGTTAGGGTTGGGTTTAGGTTTAGCGTTAGGTGTTAAATGTTGGGAAAAGGGTAATGGTTAGACTTCAGGTTAGGGTTAGTGCTTAGGTGTTAGGGATAGAGTCAGCATTCGGGTTGGGGCTAGGGTTAGGGTTAGGGTTAGGGTTAGGTTTAGGGTAAGGTTTAGGGTTAGGGATAGTGTTAGGTTTAGGTTTAGGTTTGGGTTTAGGGATATTGTTAGGGTTAGGTTTAGGGTTAGGGTTAGGGTTAGGTTTAGGGTTAGCGTTTAGTTTTAGGGTTAGCTGTATGGTTAACGTTATTGTTAGGGTTAGGTTTAGTATTAAAATTTATGGTTGGGGTAGGGTTCGTTTCAGAGTTACGGTTAAAGTTAAGATTAGGGCTAGGTTTAGGTTTAGAGTTTAGGTTTAGGGTTAGGTTTAGGGTTAATATTAGGGTTAGGGTTAGGTTTAGGATTACAATTTATGGTTGGGGTAGGGTTAGTGTTAGTGTTACATTTAAGGTTAGGGTTAGGGCTAGGTTTAGTGTTAGAGTTAGGGGTTAGGTGTTAGAGAGAGGGTTAGGGTTAGGCTTCCGGTTACGTGTAGGTTTTGGGTTACGATTAGGTTTAGGCTTAGGGTTATGGTTATGGTTAGGGTTAGGTTTAGAATTGGGGTTAATTTTAGAGGTATGGTTAGGGTTAGGTTTAGGGGTTATGTGTTAGCGACAGGGTTAGGGTTAGGGTTAGGGTTAGGTATTACAGTCAGGCTTCAGGTTACTTTAAGTGGTAGAGTTAGGGTTAGGGTAAAGGATTAATATTAGGTTTAGGATAAGGTTAATGTTTAGATTTGGGTTAGGGATTGGATTAGAAATTAGGGTTAGTGGTAGGGTTAGAATTATGGTTTCGGTTACGGTTAGGGTTAGTGTTAGGGTTATTCTTAGGTGTTAGGTGTTAGTGCGAGGCTTAAGGTTAGGGTTCGGATTGCGGTAAGTGTTTGGGGTACGATTATCTTTAGGGTAAGGCTTAGGGTTATGGTTAGTTTTAGGGTTAGGTTTAGCGTTAGGTTTAGGGCTTAGGTATTAGGGAGAGGGTTAGGTTTAGGGTTAGGTTTACGCTTAGTGTTAGGGTTAGGGAATGTGTTAAGTTTAAAGTTAGGGTTTAGGGTTAGTGTTAGGGTTAAGGTTAGGGTTAGTGTTAGGTTTAGGGTTAGATCTTAGGATTATGGTTAGGTTAGGTTTTAGGGTTAGTGTTGGGATTACAACGAGCATTAGGGTTAGGGTTAGGCTTATGATTAGAGTGAGGATTTGATGTTAGGTGTTAGAAGGTTATGGTTAGGCTGTGGGTTAGGGTTAGTGTTATAGTTACGATTAGGTTTAGATTTTGGGTTAGCATTAGATTTAGGGTTAGTTTTCGAGTTAGGTTTAGTGTTAGGTTTAGGTTTAGGGTTAGGGTTAGGGATAGAGTTAGGGTTAGAGTTAAAGGTTAGGATTAACGTTAGGGTTAGAAGTTTGATTTAGTTTTAATTTTATTGTTAGTGTTAGAGTTAGTGTTAGGGCTAGAGGTTAGTGTTAGGTTGAGGTTTAGATTTAGGGTTAAATTTAGGGTTAGCTTTACGTTCAGGTTTAGAGGTATGGGTTAGTGTTAGTATTTGGGTTAGGGGTAGGGTTAGGGCTATGGTTAGGTTTAGGGTTAGGGTTAAGTTTAGGTTTAGGGTTAGGCTTGGGTTAGTATTAGAGGTATGGGTTAGGATTAGGGTTAGGTTTAAGTTTAGGGTTATGGTAGGGTTAGGGTTAGGGTTACAGTTATGTATAACGGTCAGTGTTAGTGTTAGTTTAATGGGTAGGGTTAGGGTTAAGGGTAGGGATTAATGTTAGGCTTAGTGTTAGGTTTATGGCTAGGGTTAGGGTTATGGTTAGAGTTAGTTTTAGGGTTAGAGTTTAGGGTTAGTGTTACGTTTAGGCTTATTGCTAGTGTTAGGGTTAGGTTTAGATTTAGAGTTTAGCATTAGAGTTAGTGTTAGGGTTAGGCTTAGACGTTATGGTTAGGGTTAGTGTTAGGGTTAGCATTAAAGCTTAGGTTTAGGTTTAAAATCACAGTTAGGGTTAGGTTTAGTGGTTAGTGTTAGGGTTATGTTTAGGGTTAGTGTTAGTGTTAGGGTTTGGGTTAGGTTTAGATTTTTGTTTAGGTTTACGGTTAGTGTTAGGGTTAAGGACAGTATTAGGGTTAGGGTTAGAGTTAGGGTTAGGTTTAGGGTAACGGTTAGGCTTTGGGTTATCGTTATGGTTAGTGTTAGTGTTAATGTTAGGTTTAGGTTTAGGTTGAGGTTTAGGGTTAGGGTTATGTTTAGGGTTAGAATTTAGGTTTAATGTTAGGTTTAGGGTTAGGTTTATGGATAGGTTTAGTGTTACGGTTAGTGTTAGAGGTTAGGGTTAGTTTTAGGGTTAGATTTAGGGTTATGGTTATGGTTAGAGGTATGGGTGAGGTTTAGGTTTAGGCGTAGGCTTAGGTTTAGTGTTATAGTTAGTGTTACCGTTATAGTTTTGGGTTAGTGTTAGGGTTAGAGTTAGGATTAAAGTTAGGGTTTGGTTTAGGTTTAGGTTTAGGGTTGGTCTTAGGGGTTAGGTACTAGAGAGACGGTTAGGCTTAGGCTTCCTGTTACTGTTAGTGTTATCGTTACAATTAGGTCTAGTGTTAGTGTTAGGGTTAAGGTTAGAATTTAGAATTAGGGTTCGGGGTAGCGTTAGTGTTTTGGTTACGGTTACAGTTTAGGATTATGGTTAGGGTTAGGATTAGTGTTAGGTTTAGGGTTAAGGTTAGGGTTATTGTTAGCATTAGGTTTAGTTTTAGGTTTAGGTTTAGGTTTAGGGTTAGGGTATGCTTTAGGTATGGGGTTATGGTGGTGTTAGGGTTAGGGTTTGCTATTACTGTCAGGTTTAGGGTTTGTTTAAGCAGTAGTGTTAGGGTTTGGGTTAGGGATTAAAGTTAGGTTTAGGGTTAGTACTATGTTTAGGGTTAGGCTTATGTTTAGTGTTAGTCTTAGGGTTAGGTTTTGGGTTAGAGTTTAGGGTTAGGGTTAGGGTTAGGTTTAGTATTAGGATTAGAATTTAGGGTTAGGGTTATTTTTAGGATTAGGGTTATGGTTAGGGTTAGGTTTAGGTTTAGTGTTAGGGTTAGGTATTAGGTGTTAGGAAGAGTGTTAGGGTAGTTGTTATTGTTACGGATTAGATGTTAGGGAGAGTGTTTGGGTTAGGCTTTGTGTTACCATTAGGGTTATGGTTACAATTAGGTTTAGGGTTAGTGTTATGGTTAGGGTTAGAGTTTAGAATTAGGGTTAGGTGTAGCATTAGGGTTTTGGTTAGAGTTAGAGTTTAGGGTTAGTGTTAGGCGTAGTGTTAACTTTAGGATTGGCTTTATGGTTAGAGGTTAGCATCAGGTTTACATTTAGAGTTAGGTTTAGGGTTAGAGTTAAATATTAGTGTTAGGGTTAGGGTTAGTGTTAGCATTAGAGTTTTGGGTTACTGCTAGCGTGAGTGTTAGGGTGAGTATTAGGGTTAGGGTTAGGGTTAAAGCTTAGGGTTAAGGTTAGGTTTAGGGTTAGGGTTAATGTTAGGAATAGAAGTCAGTGTTAGGGGTAGGGTTAGGATTATGGTTATGGTTAGGGTTACGGTTAGTGTTTGGGTTATTGTTTGGGCATAGGTGTTAGTAAGAGGGTTAAGGTTAAGCTTCGGGATACGGTTAGCATTACTTGTATGATTAGGTTTAGGGTTAGACTTAGGGTAAGGGTTTAGTTTATGTTTATGGTTAGCTTTATGGTTAGTTTTAGGGTTAGGGTTAGGGGTTAAGTGTTAGGGATAGGATTAGGGTTACAGTTAGAGTTAGGGTTAGGGTAAGGTTTCGGGTTTGGTTTAGGGTTAGAGTTAGGATTAGGGTTAGGGGTTAAGTGTTAGTTGTAGTATTAGGGTTATGGTTAGTGTTAGGGTTAGGGTTATGGTTAGGGTTAGATTTAGTTTTATGGTTAGGTTTAGCACTACGGATAGTGTTAGGGTTAGGGTTAGGCTTTAGGGTTAGGGTTAGGGTTAGGATCAGGTTTATGGTTATGGTTAGAGTTTAGCGTTAGGTTTAGTGTTACAGTTTGGGGTTAGGGTTGGGTTTAGTGTTAGGCTTAGTGTTTATGGTTAGGGATAGGTTTAGGTTTAGGTTTAGTGTTAGGGTTAGAGGTATGGGTTAGGGTTATGGTAAGGGTTAGGGTTAGGTTTAGGGTTATGCTATGGTTAGGGTTAATGTTAGGGTTAGGTATTACATTCAGGTTTATGGTTAGTTTAAGGGGTAGGGTTAGGGTTAGGGCTAGGGATTAATTTTAGGTTTAGGGTTATGGTTATGGTTAGCTTTAGGGTTAGGGTTAGTGTTAGGTTTAGGAGTAGATGTTAGGGTTAGTGGTAGGGTTAGTGTTATGGTTACAGTTAGGTTTAGGTTTAGTGTTATGTTTAGGGATAAGGGTTAGTTGTTAGGGAGAGGGTTAAGATTAGGATTCGGGTTACGGTTAGAGTTAGGGTTACAATTAATTTTATTGTTAGCCTTAGGGTTAGGGTTAGTGTTAGGGTTAGGTTTAGTGTTAGTTTGAGGTTTAGGTTTAGGGTTTGGGTTGGGGTTAGGTGTTATGGATAGGGATAGGTTTAGGGTCCGTGTTATGGTTAAGTTTAGTTTAAGGTTTAGATTAACAGTGAGGTTTAGGTTTAGGAATAATGTTAGGTTTACAGTTAGTTTAAGGTTAGGTTTAGGTTTAGTGTTAGGGTTAGGGTTAGGGTTGATATTAGGGTGAGAAGTTGATTTTGTGTTAGGGTTAGGGTTAGGTTTAGAGTTAGAGTTAGGGTTAGGGTTAGATGTTAGGGCTAAGGATAGGGTTAGTGTTAGGTTAGTGTTTTGGTTAGAGTTTATGGATAGGGTTAGTGTTAATTTAGTGTTAAGTTTAGGGTTAGGGTTATGGTTATAGGTTAGCCTTAGGTTTAGGGGTAGAGTTTGTGTTTAGAGTTAGGGTTAGGGTTAGGATTAGAGGTTATGTTGAAGGTTAGGGTTAGGGTTAGGGTTAAAACTTAGGTTTAGGTTTAGTGTTAGGGTTAGAGTTAGTGTTGGTTTTAGGGTTAGGTTTACGGTTAGGGTTAGGGGTTAGTGGTTAGTGATAGTGTTAGGGTTAGGGTTAGCGTAAGGGTAAGTGTTAGTGTTTTTGTTAGGGTTCAAGTAAGGTTAGGGTTAGTTTTAGGGTTAGGGTTAGGCTTAGACGCTATGGTTAGCGTTAGGGTTAGGGTTAAAGCTTAGGTTTAGGGTTAGGTTTTGGGTCAGGGTTAGGGTTAGGGTTAGGGTGCGGATTAGAATTAGGTTAGTGTTAGGGTTAGGTTTAGGGGTTAGGTGTTAGGAATAGGTTTACGGGTTAGGCTTCATGTTACAGTTAGTGTTAGGGTTACGATTAGGTAGGGTTAGTGTTAGGGTTAGCGTTTTCGTTAGATTTATGGTTAGTTATAGGGTTAGGGTTAGTGTTAGCTTTAAAGGTTAGGTGTTAGGGATAAGGTTGCAATTAGGGTCAGGTTTAGGGTTGGGTTAGAGTTTAGGTTTTGGGTTAGGTTTAGCGTTAGTGTTAGGGTTAGTGTTGCGATTAGAATTTAAGTTTAAGGTTAGATTTAGGGTTAAGGTTATGGTTACGATTAGGGTTAGGTTTAGGTTTAGGTCTAGGGTTAAGCATTAGGTGTTAGGGAGAGGGTTTTGGTTAGGCTTCGGGTTAGGTTTTGGGTTACGATTAGCTTTAGGGTTAGGGTTAGGGTTAGGTTTAGGGTTAGGGGTAGGGGTCGGGGTAGGGGTTAGGTGTGATGGATAGAGTTAGCGTTAGGGATAGGTTTAGTGTTAGTGTTAGGTTTAGGGTTAGGTTTAGGGTTAGGGATAGTGTTAGCTTTAGGTTTAAGGTGAGGGTTAGCGACAGGGTTAGGTTTAGGGTTAGGGTTAGCATTTAGGGTTAGGGTTAGAGTTAGGGTTATTGTTAGGTTTAGAGTTATTTTGAGGTTTTGGGTTAGGGTTAGATTTAAGGTTAGTGTTAGTGTTAGCATTAAGGCTAGGGGTTAGGGATTAGGGAGAGGCTTAAGGTTAGGCTTCAGATTACGGTTAGTGTTAGGGTTACGATTAGCTTTATTGTCAGGTTTAGGGTTAGGGTTAGTGTTAGGGTTAGTTTTAGTGTTAGTTTTAGTGATAAGTTTAGCATTCGTTTTAGGGGTTAGTTGTTAGGGATAAGATTAGGGTCAGGGTTAGGTGTACGATTAGGGTTAGGGTTAGGAATAGTGTTAGGTTTTGAGTTAGGGTTTAGGGTTAGTGTTAGGGTTAATGTTAGGGTTAGCATTAGGTTTAGGTTTAGAGTTTAGTGTTTTGGTTAGGTTAGGGTTAGGGTTAGTATTAGGGTTAGGGTAGGGTTAGGGTTAGGGTTATGATGAGGGTGAGGGTTAGAAGTTAGGTGTTAGGAAGAGGGTTAGGGTTTGGCTTTGGATTAGGGTTAGGTTTACGATTAGGTTTAGGTTTAGGGTTAGGGTTAGGGTTAGGGTTATTGGTTAGGTATAAGGGATAATGTTAGAGTTAGTGTTAGGTTTAGGCATAGTGTTAGGGTTAGAGTTAAAGGTTAGGATTAAGGTTGTTAGAAGTTCGGTTTAGTGTTAGCGTTAGTTTTAGAGTTAGTGTTAGTGTTAGGCTTACAGGTTGGTGTTAGGTTTAGTGTTAGGTTTAGGATTAAGGTTAGCGTTATTTTTAGGTTTAGCATTAGAGGTACAGGTTAGGGTTAGTGTTAGAGTTAGGCTTAGAGGTTATGGTTATGGTTAGTGTTAGGGTTAGTGTTAAAGCTTATGTTTAGTTTTAGGGTCACGGTTAGGGTTAGGGTCTTGTATGGAGTTGAGTGTTAGGGTTATGTTTAGGTTTAATGGTATTGTTAGGTTTTGGGTTAGGTTTAGACTTATGTTTAGGTTTCTGGTTACTGTTAGGGTTAAGGATAGAATTAGGGTTAGGCTTAGCGATAGGGTTAGGTTTAGGGTCACATTAGGCTTTGGGTAACGGTTATGGTTAGTGTTAGGGTTATGGATAGGGTTAGGGTTAGGCTGATGTTTAGGGTTAGGGTTAGGGTTAGGGTTAGAAGTTAGGTTTAATATTAGGTTTAAGGGTAGGCTTAGGGTTAGGGTTAGTGTTAGAGGTTATGGTTAGGGTTAGGGTTAGAGGTATTGATTAGGGTTAGGTTTAGTGGTATGATTAGGTTTAGGGTTAGAGTTAGTGTTACGGTTAGAGTTTAGGGTGAGTTTTAGGGTTACAGTTAGGGTTAAGGTTACGGTTAGGTTTAGGTTTAGGTTTAGGTTTAGTGTTAGGATTAGGTGTTCGGTGTTAGGGAGACTGGTAAGGTTAGGCTCATGTATGGCTAGGGTTAAGGTTATGATTATGTTTAGTGTTAATGTTAGGGTTAAGGTTAGTGTTAGGGTTATGGTTAGGGTTAGGATTATGGTTATGGTTATGGTTAGGGTTAGGGTTATGGTTAGGGTTAGTGTTAGGGTTAGGGTTAGCGTTAGTGTAGGGTAAGTGTTAGTGTTAGGGATATGGTTAGGCTTCAGGTTACACTTAGGTTTAGGGTTACCATTGGGTTTAGTCTTGGGCTTACGATTAAGAATAGCATGAGGGTTAGGTTCAGTATTAGCTTTAGGGTTAGTTTTAGCCTTAGGCTTCGGGGTTTGGTAATAGGCATAGGATTAGGGTTAGGGTAGGTTTAGGGTTAGGTTTACAGTTAGGGTTAGGGTTAGGGATAGTGTTATGGATAGTTTTGGGTTATGTTTTATGGTTAGTGTTAGTGTTAGCATTATGGTAAGGATTATGGTTAGTCTTCGGGTTATGGTTAGGGTTAAAGTTACGATTAGGTTTGAGTTAGGTTTAGGGTTAGGGTTACCGTTAGGTTTAGATGTTAGGTATAAGTTTAGGGTTAGGCTTCATTTTACAGTTAGAATTTAGGCTAAGGGTTAGGCCTAGGGTTACAATTTAGGTTTAGTGTTAGGTTTAGGGTTAAGGTTAGGGATAGGTTTATGGTTAGGGTTAGTGTTATAGGTTAGGTATAGTGTTAGATGTAGGGTTAGGGTTAGTGTTAGTGTTAGTGTTAGAGTTATGTGTTAGGGTTAGTGTTAGCATTAGGGTCAGTGTTAGCCTTAGAGGTTATGATTAGGGTTAGGGTTAGAGTTAGGGTTAAAGTGTACATACAGGGTTAGTGTTACTGTTAGGGTTAGGGTTAGGTTTAGGGATGTCCTAAGGGTTAGGATTAGGTTTAGTGGTTTCTTTTACGGTTAGGGTTACATTTAGAGTTAGGGTTATGTTTAGAGGTTTGTATTAGTTTTAGGGTTAGGTTTAGGGTTAGTGTGAGGGTTAGGGTTACAGTTAGAGATAGGTTTAGTGTTAGGATTAGGCTTAGGTTTATGGTTAGGTTTAGGGTTACAATTAGGTTAGCATTAGGGTTACGGTTAGGGTTAGGGTTAGAGTTTGCTTTAGATTTAGTTTTAAGTTTAGGGTTTGAGTTAGGGTTAGGTTTAGGGGTTAGGTGTTAGGCATAGGGTTATTGTTAAGGTTTATTGTAAGGGTTAGTGTTAGGGTTAGGTTTACAGTTACGGTTACGGTTAGAGGTTAGCGTTAGGTTTAGGGTTAGGCTTAGGCTTAGGGTTACGGTTTGGGTTAGAGTTATAGGTTAGGGTTAGGGTTTGGGATAGAGTTAAAGGTTAGGGTTAGGGTTAGGGTTACGGTTAGCATTTAGGATTAGTGTAAGGGTTAGGTGTAGGGTTAGGTTTAAGTTTAGGGTTAGAGTTAAGGGTTATGGTTCAGTTTAGGGTTAGGGTTAGGGTTAGGATTAGGGTTATGCTTAATGTTAGGGTTATGATTAAGTTTAGGGTTAGGAGTTAGGTGTTAGGAGGATGTTTAGGGTTAGTCTTTGGGTTACGGTTAGGGTTTTGATCATGAGTAGGTTTTGGATTATGGTTAGTGTTTGGTTTAGGGTTAGTTTTAGAGTTAGGGTTAGGGTTAAGGTTAGGGGTTAATTGTTAGCGATAGGGTTAGGGTTAGTGTTAAGGTTAGGGGTTAGGTGTTAGTGATAGATTTAGGGTTAGGGTTAAGTTTAGCATTAGGGTTAGGTTTAGGGTTAGGCTTAGAGGTTAGTGTTAGGTTTAGGGTTACGGTTAGTGTGAGGCTTAGGGTTAGGGTTAGAATTATGGTTAGGGATAGGTTTAGTCTTAGGTTTACGGTTAGGGTTAGGGTTTCAATTATTTTAGCGTTAGGGTGAGGGTTAGGTTTAGGTTTTGAGTTAGATTTAGTGTTAGAGTTAGGATTAGGTTTAGGGTTAGGTTTAGGGGTTAGATGTTAGGGATAGGGTTATGGATTAGTGTTAGTGTTAGAGTTAGGCTTATGGTTAGGCTGAGGGTTAGGGTTAGGGTTATGGTTAGGGTTAGCATTTATTGTTAGGGATAGGATTAGGGTTACCTTATGGTTAAGGTTAAGGTTAGTTTTGAGGTTTAGTGTTAGGGTTAGTGTCAGGTTTAGAAGTTAGGTTTAGTGCTAGGTTTAGCATTAGTGTTAGGGATAGTTTAGGTTTAGGGTTAGTGTTAGAGGTTATGGTTAGTGTTAGGGTTAGGTTTAGGGTTAGGGTTAGGGTTAGAAGTATGTGTTAGGGTTAGGTTTAGGTTTAGGTTTAGTGTTAGGGTTATGCTAGGCATAGAGTTAGGAATGGGTTTAGGTATTACAGTCAGGCTTATTGATAGTTTAAGGGGTAGGTTTAGGGTTAGAGTAAGGTATTAATGTTAGGTCTGGTTTAGGGTTATGGTTATGGTTATTGTTAGGGTTAGGGTTAAGACTAGAAGTTAGGGTTAGTGGTAGGTTTAGGGATATGATTACATTTACGGTTAGGGTTAGTGTTAGTGTTAGGATTAGGTGTTAGGTGTTATGGAGAGGGTTAAGGTTAAACTTTGGGTTACGGTTAGGGTTAGTGTTACAATTAGGTTTAGGGTTAGGCTTAGGGTTAGTGTTATGCTTAGGTTTAGTGTTAGTTTTATGGTTAGGTTCAGTGTTAGGGTTAGGGGTTAGTTGTTAGGGATAAGGTTAGGGTTAGGGTTCCGGTTAGGGTTAAGTTTACCGCTAGTGTTGGGGTTAGGGATAGTGTTAGGTTTATGGTTAGGGTTTAGGGTTAGTGTTAGGGTTAGGATTAGGGTTATGGTTAGGCTTCCGGTTACGGTTAGGGTTAAAGTTACCTTTAGGTTAGGTTTAGATTTAGGGTTAGTGTTAAGGTTAGTCTGAGGTTTAGGGTTAAATGTTAGGGATATGTTTAGGGTTTTGGTTAGTGTTATGTTTAGAGTTTAGGGTTAGGGTTAGGCTTAGTGTTAGTGTTTGGTTTAGGTTTATGGTTAGGGTTAGGGTTAGGGTTATGGTTAGAGGTAAGCGTTAGGTTTAGTGATAGAGTTTGTGGTTAGGGTTAGGATTAGGGTGGTCTTAGATGTTATTTTTAGGGTTATGTTTAGGGTTAGGGTTAAAGATTAGGTTTAGGGTTAGGGTTAGCATTAGGTTTAGGGATAGGTTTAGTGTTAGGGTTAGGGCTAGGCTTAGAGTTATGGTTAGGGTTAGAATTACATTTAGGTTAAGGTTAGGGTTAGGGTTAGAATTTAGGGTTAGTGTTAGGAATCGGGTTAGGGTTAGGGATAGGTTTCGGGTTAGGGTTAGTGTTAGAGGTTAGGGTTAGTGTTACAATTAGAGTTAGCCTTAGGGTTAGGGTTCGGATTAGAAATTTGGGTTAGGGTTTTGTTTAGGGTCAGGTTTAGGGGTTAGGTTTTAGGGATAGGTTTGGGTTATGGTTAGGGTTAGTGTTAGGTTAGGGTTAGGGTTAGGGTTAGGTTTAGGTTATGTTTAGGGTCATGGTTAGGATTAGAATTTAGGGTTAGGTTTAAGGTTAGGTTTATGGGTTAGTGTTAGGGTTACGGTTATGGTTAGAGCTTAGCGTTAGGTTTAGGGTTAGGGTTAGTGTTAGTGTTAGGGTTTGGGTTAGAGTTAAAGGTTAGGGTTATGGTTAGGGTTACGCTTAGAGTTTAGGTTAGTGTTAGGGTAAGTGTTAGGTTTAGGGTTAAATTTAGGGTTAGGGTTTAGGGTTATTGTTAGTGTTAGGGTTAGGTTTACGCTTAGTTTTAGGGTTCTGATTAACGTTAGATTTAGGGGTTAGGTGTTAGGGAGAGGGTTAAGGTTAGGCATTGGGTTACAGTTAGGTTAGGGTTAGGTTTAGGGTTTAGGTTAGTGATGGCATTAGATTTAGGATGAGTTTTAGAGTTAAGGTTAGCATTAGGTTAAGGGTTAGAGTTTGGGTTTATGTTTAGGGTTAGCGTTAGGCTTAGTGTCATGCTTAAGGTTAGGTTTAGGGTTAGGGTTAAATCTTAGGTTTAGTGTTAGGTTAAGGTTAGGGTTAGTGTCAGGGTTAGTGTTAGTGTTAGGCTTACGGGTTAGCTGTTAGTGATAGTGTTAGGGTTACAGTTATGGTTATGGTTAGGTTTACGTTTAGGGTTAGGGTTAAGTTTAGAGTTAGGGTTAGATTTGGCTTCGGGGTTAGGTGTTATGGATAGGGTTGTGGTTATGGTTATCATTAAGGTTAGGGTTAGTGTTAGGGTCAGGGTTAGGAGTTAGATGTTAGGGAGAACATTAAAGTTACACTTCAGGTTATGGTTAGTGTTAGGTTTACGGTAAGGTTTAGCATTAGGGTTAGGGTTAGGGTTAGTTTTACGGTTACTTTTAGAGTTAGGTTTAGGGTTAGGTTTAGAGGTAAAGTCTTAGGGATAGAATTAGGGTTAGGGTTAAGGTTAGGGATAGGGTTACAGTTAGGATTAGTTTTTTGGTTAATTTTAGGGTGACGGTTAGGGATTAAGTGTTAGGGATATTATTAGTGTTATGGATAGGGTTAGGTTTAGGTTTAGGTTTAGGGTTAGTGTTAGGTTTATGGTTAACTTTAGGTTTACGGATAGTGTTAAGGTTAGGTTTAGGCTTTAGGCTTATCGTTAGGGTTAGGGTTAGGATTATTGTTATGGTTATGGTTAGAAGTTAGCGTTAGGTTCAATGTTAGTGTTTGGGGTTAGCGTTAGGGTTAGGTTTACCATTTGAGTAAGGATTAGGGTTAGGGCTAGGGTTAGGGTTAGTGTTAGGGTTAAGTTTAGTGTTAGGGTTAGTGTTAGGGTTAGGGTTAGGGAAAGGGTATGGTTACGATAAGGATTAGTCGTTACATTTAGGGTTACGGTTATGGTTAGTTTTACGGTTAGGTTTAGAGGTTAGTGTTAGTGTTAGTGTTATGGTTAGGGTTAGTTTTAGGGTAGGGTTAGATTTAGAGTTTGGTTTAGGTTTGCTTACAGTTAGGGTTAGGTTTAGGGAGAGGGTTACTGTTAGGCTTTGGTTTATGATTATGGTTAGTGTTACGTTCAGGTTAGGGTTAGTGTTAGGGTTAGGGATAAGATTAGGGTTAGAGTTGTGGTTAGGGTTAGGGTTTGGATTAGGGTTAGGCTTAGGGTTAGGTTTAGTGTTAGGGTTAGGGTTAGGTTTAGAGGTTAGCTGTGAGGGATAGGGTTAAGGTTAGGCTTCAGGATATGGTTAGGTTTAAGGTTAGGAGTAGGTAAGGATTAGGGTTAGGTTTATGGTTATTGTTAGTGATTGCGTGAGATTTAGGCTGAGTTTTTGAGTTAGGGTTAGCATTAGGTTTAGGGGTTAGATGTTAGGGATAGGGTTATGGTGATGGTTAGAGTTAGGTTTAGGTTTAGTGTTAGGATTAGTTTCATGGTTAGGTTTTGTGATTAGGGTTAGGGTTAGGGTTAGGAATTATAGTCAGTGTTAGGGTTAGTTTAATGTGTAGGGATAGGTCTAAATTTAGGGTTAGGGTTATAAGTTAGGGTTAGGGTTAGTGTTAGGGTTAGGGTTAGGGGTTAGGTGTTAGGGTTAGGGTTAATGTTAGGGTTAGGGTTAAAGCTTAGGTTTAGGGTTAGGGTTAGTGATAGTGTTAGGGATAATGTTAGGGGTAAGATGTTAGGGAGAGGGTTAGGGTTAGGGTTAGGGTTACGTTTTGTGTTAGGGTTGCGATTAGGTTTAGGGTTAGGGTTAGGTTTAGTGTTAGTTTTAGGGTTAGGTTTATTTTTAGGGTTGAGCTTTAGGTGTTAGGCATAGTGTTAGGATTGGGGTTAGGTTTAGGTTTACAGTTCGGGTTATATTTAGGGGTAGTGTTAGGGTTAGGGATAGCGTTAAGTTAGGGTTAGGGTTAGGGTTATTGTTAAGGTTAGGGTTAGGGTTAGGGTTAGGTTTAGGTTTACGGTTATGGTTAGAGTTTAGCGTTAGGTTTAGTGATAGAGTTTGAGTTTAGGATTAGGCTTAGTGCTAGTCTTAGAAGTTATGGTTATCGTTAGGGTTAGGGTTAGGGTTAAAGCTTAGGTTTATGGTTGGGTTTAGGGTTAGCATTAGGAATAGGGTAAGGTTTAGGATTAGGGTTAGTTATTGGGTTTAGGGTTAGGGTTATGGTTAGGGTTAGGCTTAGGTTTCGAGGTAAGTTATAGGATTAGGGTTATGGTTTGGGTTAGTATTAGGGTTAGGGTTATGTTTAGAGTTAGGTTTAGGGATAGGTTAGGTTTAGGGTTAGTGTTAAGTTTAGTGTTATGGTTAGTGCTAGGTTTTGGTTGAGCTTTAGAGTTAGGGTTATGGTAAGGGTTAGAAGTTAAATTTAGTGTTAGGTTTAGTGTTAAGGTAAGGGATAGGTTTATGGTTAGGGTTAGTGTTAGAGATTATGGTTATTATTAAGGTTTGGTTTAAGGCTAGTGTTAGGGTTAGGGTTAGGGTTAGAGGTATGTGTTAGGGTTAGAGTTAGGGTTAGGGTTAGGGTTAGGGTAAGCTATAGGTTTATGTTTAGGGTTAGTGTTAGAGGTTATGGTTATTATTAGGGTTAGTGTTAAGGCTAGGGTTAGGCCTATGGTTAGGCTTAGGCTTATGCTAGTGTTAGTATTAGGGTTATTTTAGGGTTAGGTATTACAGTCAGGGTTAGGGTTAGTTTAAGGTGTAAGTTTAGGGTTAGGATTAGGGATTAATGTTAGGTTAGGGTTATGTTTATGTTTAAGTTTATGGTTATGGTTCGGGTCAGAGTTAGGATTAGAAGTTACCGTTAGGGGTAGCGTTAGCATTATGGTTATGATTAGGGTTAGGGTTAGAGTTAGGGTTAGAGTTAGGGGTTCAGTGTTAGTGAGGTGGTTAAGTTAGGCTTCGGGTTACAGTTTGAGTTAGGGTTACAATTAGTATTAGTGTTAGGTTTAAGCTTAGGTTTAGGGTTAGGTTTAAGTTTAGTTTTAGAGTTAGGGTTAGGGTTAGGTTTTAGGTGTTTGGGATAGGTTTAGGATTAGGGTTAGGTTTAGGGTTAGGTTTAGGGTTAGGGTTATGTTTAGGGATAGTGTTTGTGTTACGGTAAGTGTTATGGTTAGGTTTAGGTTTAGGGTCAGGGTTAATTTTGAGTTTAGTGTTAGTGTTAGTGTTAGGGTTTGGGTTAGTGTTACGGTTAGTGTTTAGGGTAAGGTTTAGGGCTAGGGTTAGGGTTAGGTTTATGGTTAGAAATTAGCATTCAGTTTACGGTTAGATTTCGGTTTAAGGATAGCATTAGGGTTAGGCTTAGAGGTGATGGTTAGGGTTAGTGTTAGGCTTATGGCTAAAGCATAGGATAAGTGTTAGGTTTAGATTTATGGTTAGGTTAGGGAATGGGTAAGGGTTAGGATTAGGGTTTAGTGTTTAAGTTTAGGGTTAGGCTTAGTGTTAGTGACAGAGTTAGGGTTAGGGGTAGATTTAGGGGTTAGTTGCTAGGGATAGGGTTAGGGTTATGCTTCCGATTTCAGTTAGGATTAGGGTTCTGATTAGGTTTAGGGTTAGACTTAGTGTTAGCCTGAGGTTAAGTGTTAGGGTTGGGCTTAGGTGTTATGGATAGGATTAGGGTTAGGTTTAGGGTTAAGTTTTGGGTTAGGTTAGGTTTAGGTTTAGGGTTAGCATTTAGTGTTAGGGTTAGGGTTATGGTTAGGTTTAGGTTTACGGTTAGGGCTAGGGTTAGAGGTTAGCGTTAGGGTCAGGGTTAGGTTTCAGGTTAGGGTTAGTATTAGGGTTAGGGTTAGGGTTAGGCTTAGGGTTAGTGCTAGGTTTAGGGGTAGGATTAGGGTTTAGATGTTAGGGATAGTGTTATGGTAGGGTTAACATTAATGTTAGGGTTTGGGTTAATTTTATGGTTAGGGATAGTGTTTAGTGTCAGGGATAGAGTTACGTTTACGTTTAGGTTTAGGGTTAGGGTTAGGCTTAGGATTAGGGTTAGAGGTCAGGGTTAGTGTTAGCGCTTAGGGTTAGGTTTAGTGTTAGGGTTAGGTTTCTGGTTACGGTTATCGGTAGAAGTTAGCGTTTGGTTTAGTTTTAGGGTTAGGGCTAGAGTTTAGCGTTAAGGTTAGGCTTAAAATTAGGGCTTAAGTTTAGGGTTAGGCTTATGTTTATGTTTGGGTCTAAGGGTTAGGGTTAGGTTTAGAGGTTAGGGTTATGGTTAGGGTTATGTTTTTGTTAGGGTTAGTTTTAGGTTTTAGTTGTTAGGTATAGGGTCATTGATAGGCTTCGGATTACGGTTAGGTTTAGGGTTACGATTAGGTTAAGGATTGGTGTTAGGTTTCGAGTTAGGTTTATGTTTAGGGTTAGAGTTAGAGTTAGGGTTAGATTTTTGGTTAGGGTTAGGGGTTAGGTGTTAAGGATTTGGTTAGGGTTATGTGTAGCATTACGGTTAAGGTGAGAGTTTCTTTTAGGTTTATGGATGGGTTAGTGTTAGCTTTAGGGTTAGGGTTAGGGTTAGGGATTAGGGTTAGGGTTAGGGTTAGGGTTAGTGTTCGGGTTAGTGTTAGCTTTATGGGTTAGTGTTACGCTTAGGGTTAGGGTTATGTTAAGCAGTAGCGTTAGGCTTACGTATTAGAGTTAGTGTTCAGGTTAGTGTTAGGGTTACGGTTAGGGATTAGGGTTAGGGTTAGCGCTCGGGTTAGGGTTAGGTTTAAGGGTTAGTGTTAGGCATAGGGTTAGGATTATGGTAAGCAGTAGCGTTAGGCTTATGTATTAGAGTTACTCTTCAGGTTAATGTAAGGGTTACGATTATGGTTTAGGGTTAGGGTTCGTGTTAGGGATAGTTTTAGGCTCAGTATTCGGATTAGGGTTAGGAATAAGGTTAGGGTTAGGGTTAGGATTATTGTTAGGGTTAGTGTTAGTGTTAGGGTTACGGTTAGGGATAGGGTTAGGGTTAGGGTTAGGTGTTAGTATTAGAGTTAGGGCTAGGGTTAGGGTTAAGGATGAGGGTTAGGTTTAGGATTAGGATTAGGGTTAGTGTTTGGGTTAGAAAGTTAGTGTTAGAGTTAGCGTGGGGGTTAGAGTTATGTTTATTGATAGGGTTATGATTAGGTTTAGGTTTAGGGTTACAGTTAGGGTTAGGGTTAGTGTTAGGTTTAGCGTTAGGGTTAGGGTTATTGTTAGGGTTATGTTAGGATTAGTGTTACTTTTAGGTTAGGGTTAGAGGTTAGCTTTTAGGGATTGTGTTAGGGTTGGCTTCAGGTTACTGTTAGGGTAAGGTTTTTGAACAGGTTTAGGGGTAGGGTTAGGTAGAGCGTTAGGTATAGTGTTAGTGTTAGGTTTAGTGTTAGGGTTATGGTTAGGGTTCGGATCAGTGTTAGGGTTAAGGTTAGGGTTACTTTTAAGGTTAGGTTTAGGGTTAGGTTTAGGGTTTTCAGGTAGCGTTAAGGTTATGGTTAGGTTTAGGTTTAGGTTTAGGTTAGGGTTAGGTTTAGAGTTTAGAGTTTAGAGGTTAGTGTTAGAGTTAGGTTAACAGTTTGGGTTAGGGATAGGGTTAGGTGTTAAGGATAATACTAGGGTTATTGTTAGGGTTATGGTTAGGGTTATGGTTATGTTTAGGTTTATGGTTAGGCTTATTGTTAAGGTTAGGGTTAGGGATTAGGGAAAGGTTTACAGTTAGGGTTAGGCTTAGGTTTAGGTTTAGTGTTACTGTTAGGTTTAAGATTATGGTAAGGTTTATGGTTAAGGTTGTGTATTTGGGTTATTGTTCATTTTATGATTAGGCATAGGGTAAGGGTTAGGTTATGGATTAGGGTTAGAGTTAGTTTTAGGATTAGATTTAGGGTTACTGTTAGTGTTAGGGTTAGGTTAGGGATAGGTTTAGGGGTTGGGTGTTAGGGATAGGGTCAGTGTTAGGCTTTGGTTTCTGGTTAGGGTTAGGATTATGATTAGGTTTCGGTTAGGGTTAGGGTTAGGGTTAGTGTTAGTGTTAGGTTTAGGGTTGGGGATAGGGTCCAGGCTTAGGGTTAGTATTAGGGTTAGATTTTCAGTTAGGGGTAGGATTAAGTTAGGGTTTGGTTCAGGGGTTAGGTATTAGGGATAGAGTCAGGGTTAGGTTATGGATTACTGTTAGGGTTAGTCTTAGGGTTATGGTTAGATTTAGGGTTAGGGTAAGTGTTAGGGGTAGGGTTAGGTTTAGGGTTTGGGTTAGGTTTAGAGTTAGGGTTAGAGTTAGGTTTAGATTTTCAGTTAGTATTAGGGATTAGGTGTTAAGGATATGGTTTGGGTTATGGTTAGTGTTAGGGTTTGGGTTAGGTTTAGAGTTAGGCTTAGGGTTTGTATTAGCATTAGGGTTTCATGGTTAGGGTTCCTCGAGTTAGGGTTTAGGATTAGGGTTAGGGATAGGCTTAGGGTTAGGTTTAGGATTATGTTTAGGGTTAGGTTTACTATTAGGATTAGGGCTAGGGATATGGTTATTGATATTGTTAGGGTTAGGGTTATTGTTAAGTTTTGGGTTAGGGTTAGGTTTAGGGTTAGGATTAGGGTTAGGGTTAGGGATAGTGTTAGGTTTAGGATTAGTGTTAGGGTTAGGGTTAGAGGTTAAGGTTAGAGTTAGGGTTAGCGTTAGGTTTAGGGTTAAGTTTAGGGTTAGCGTTAGGGTTAGGGTTAGGGTTAGGGTTCCGGTTACGTTTAGTGTTTGGGTTAGGGTTAGTCATAGGTTTAGGTTTTAGGTGTTAGGGATAGTGTTAGGGTTATTCTTCAGGTTACGGTTAGGGTTAGTGTTATGATGAGGTTTAGGGTTAGGCTTAGGATTAGCTTTAGGTTTATGGTTAGGGTTATGGCTTACGTGTTACGGATAGCTTTAGGTTTAGGGTTAGGTTTAACGTTTGTGTTAGGGTTAGGTTTAGAGTTAGGTTTAGGGTTAGGTTTAGCGTTTAGTGTTAGGGTTAGGGTTACGTTTAGGTTTAGGTTTAGGGTTAGAGGTTATGGATAATCAGGGTGAGGTTTAGGGTTAGGGTTATTTTTAGCTTTAGTTTTCAGATTAGGATTAGGGTTAGTGCTAGATTTAGGTGTAGGCTTAGGGGTTAGGTGTTAGGGATAGGGTTATAGTTAGGGTAAAGGTTAATGTTAGTGTTTGGGTTAATTTTTAGTTTAGGGTTAGTGTTTAGGGTTATGGATAGGGTTATGGTTAGATTTAGGATTAGGGTTAGGCTTCCGGTTAGGGTTAGAGGTTAGGGTTAGGTTTAGGGTTAGGGTTAGGTTTAGGTTTGGGTTGGGATACGGTTAGCATTTAGGGTTTAGGGTTAGTGTTAGGGTTATGTTTCCAGTTAGGTTTACGCGTAGAATTTAGCGTTAGGTTTAAGGTTATTGTAAGGTTGAGAATTTAGCATTAGGGGTAGGGTTAGGTTTAGGGTTAGGGCTTAGCTTTAGGGTTAGGGTTAGGTTTATGTTTAGCTCTAACGGTTAGGGTTAGGTTTAGATGTTAGGATTATGGTTAGGGTTAGGTTTATGTTAGGGTTAGCTTTAGGTGTTAGTTGTTAGGTATAGGGTCAGTGTTAGGCTTCGAATTACCATTAGGTTTAGGGTTACGATTAGGTTTGGTGTTAGGGTTAGAGTTGGAGTTAGGGTTAGAGGTTAGTTTTTAGGGATAGTCTTAGTGTTAGGCTTCAGGTTATGGTTAGTGTTAGGGTTTTGAATAGGTTTAGTGTTAGGTTTAGGGGTAGCGTTAGGTTTAGTATTCGGGTTAGTGTTAGGGTTAAGGTTAGGGTTATGGTTAGGGTTAGTGTTCTGATTAGAGTTAGGGTTAAGGTTAGGGTTGGGGTTAGTTTTAAGGTTAGGTTTAGGGTAAGAGTTAGGGTTTAGTCGTAAGTTGAGGGTTACGTTTAGGTTTAGGTTTAGGTTAGGGTTAGGGTTAGGATTAGAGGTTAGAGGTTAGGGTTAGGTTTAGGGTTAGAGGTTAGGGTTCGTGTCAAGGTTATGTTTTGGGTTAGGGTTAGTGTTAGCCTCAATTTTCGGGTTAGGGTTATGGTTAGTGCTAGTTTTAATGGTTAGCTTAGGCTTTAGGTGTTAGGGATAGGGTTATTGTTAGGGTTAAGGTTAATGTTAGGGTTAGGATTAATTTTAGGGTTAGGACTAGGGATAGGGTTAGGCTTAGGGTTAGGGTTAGGGTTATGTTTAGTGTTAGGGTTAGTATTATGATTAGGGCTAGGGATAGGCTTAGTGATATCGTTAGGGTTAGGGATAGGGTTAGGGTTATTGTTAAGTTTTGGATTAGGTTTAAGTTTATGGTTAGGGTTAGGGTTACGGGTAGTGTTAGGTTTAGGATTAGTGTTAGAGTTAGTGTTAGAGGTTAGGATTAGGGTTAGGGTTAGTGTTAGGGTCAGGTTTATGTTTAGCATTAGGTTTACGTTTAGGGTTAGGATTAGGGATACTTTTAGGGTTTGAGTTAGGTTTAGGGGTAGATTTAGGTGTTAGGTGTTAGAGATAGGGTTAGGGTTATGCTTCAGGTTATGATTAGAGTTAGGGTTATTATTACAGTTATTATTAGGTTTAGGGTTAGGCTTAAGGTTCACTTTAGGTCTAGGGTTAGGGTTAGGGCTTAGGTGTTATGGATAGGATTAGGGTTAGTGTTAGGGTTAAGTTTTGGCTTAGGGTTAGGCTTAAGGTTAGCTTAGGGTTAGGGTTAGGGTTAGCGTTTAGTGTTAGGGTTACATTTAGGTTTAGGTTTATGGTTAGGGTTAGGGTTAGAAATTATGGTTAGGGTTAGGGTTAGTTTTAGGATTACGGTTTATGTGAGCATTAGTTTTTGGTTTAGGGTTAGGGTTAGTTCTAGGTTTCGAGGTAGGCTTAGGGGTTAGGTTTTAGGGATAGGGTTATGGTTAGCGTTAAGGTTAATGAAAGTGTTAGGGTTCATTTTATGGTTCGGGTTAGGATTCAGGGTTAGGGATATGGTTACAGTTCGGTTTAGGTTTAGGGTTTGGGTTAGGCTTAGGCTTAGGTTTAGGTTTAGAGGTTAGGCTTAGTGTTAGGGTTACGTGTACGGTTACAGTAGGGTTACAGTTAGCGTTTAGGTTTAGGGTTAGTGTTAGGGTTAGGTTTCCGGTTAGGGTTATGGGTAGAAGTCAGTGTTAGTTTTAGGGTTAGGGTTAGGGTGAGAGTTTAGCATTAGGGTTAGCGTTAGGTTTAGGGCTTATGGTTAGGTTTAGGGTTAGGTTTATGTTTAGGTGTAAGGCTTAGGGTTAGATTTAGAGTTTAGGTGTAAGGGTTAGTGTTAGGGTTAGAGTTTAGCATTATGGTTAGGCTTAGGTTTATGTTAGGGTTAGGTTTAGCTGTTAGTTGTTAGGTATAGTGTCACTGTTAGGCTTCGGATTACAGTTAGGTTTACGGTTATGATTAGCTTAAGGTTTGGTGTTAGGATTAGACTTAGGATTAGGGTTAGGGTTAGAGTTTGAGTTAGTGTTAGATTTTGGTTTAGGTTGAGGGTTTAGGTGTTAAGGATATGGTTAGGGTTATGGGTCAAATTACGGTTAGGGTTATGGTTTCGTTTAGGTTTATGGCTTGGTTAGTGTTAGCGTTTGTGTTAGGGTTAGTGAGTAGGGTTAGTGTTAGGGTTTGGTTTAGGGGTAGGTTTATGGGTTAGTTTCACGGTTAGGGTTAGGGTTACAGTAAGCGTTAGGGTTAGGCTTCTTATTTGCGTTAGTGTTCGGGTTTGGGTTAGGGTTATGGATAGGGATTAGGGTTAGGGTTAGTGTTAGGGTTAGTTTTAGGCTAAATATTAGGATTGGGGTTAGGTATAGGATTAGGGTTAGGGTTAGGTTTATTGTTAGGGTTAGGATTAGGATTAGGGATAGGGTTTGGTTTAGGCTTAGGGGTTAGTGTTAGAGTTAGGGTTAGTGTTTGGTATTAAGGTGAGGGTTAGGGATAGGATTAGGATTAGGCTCAGTGTTAGGGTTAGAAGGTTAGGGTTATGGTTAGATTTATGATTAGGTTTAGGGTTAGGGTTAGCGTTAGGGTTCAGGTTAAGGTTAGGGTTAGGGTTAGTTTTACGGTTAGGGTAGGATTAGTGTTAAGTTTAGGTTAGGGTTAGGGTTTAGGTTTTAGGTATAGTGTTACTGTTAGGCTTCCGGTTATGGTTAGGGTTAGAGTTTTGAATAGGTTAAGGGTTTGTTTATTGGTAGTGTTAGGTTTAGTGTTAGGGTTAGGGTTAGTGTTAAGGTTAGTGTTAGGGTTCATATTAGTGTTAGGGTTAAGGGTAGAATTAGGGTTAGTTTTAAGGTTAGGTTTATGTTTAGATTTAGGGTTTAATGGTAGGTTTAGGATAATGGTTAGGTTTATGTTTAGGTTATGGTTAGAGATTAGCGGTTAGCGTTAGGATAAGGTTTAGGGTTAAGTTTAGGGTTAGGTTGAGTGTTAGGCTTAAGGTTAGGGTTAGGGTTAGTTTTAGGGTTAGGGTTACATTTAGGGTTAATATTAGGTGTATTGTTATATTTTGTGTTAGGGTTAAGGTTACATTTAGGATTAGGTTTATGTTTAGGGTTAGGTTTAGGGTTAGAGATAGTATTAGGTTTAGTGTTCGGGTTAGCGTTAGGGATACTGTTAGGTTTAGGGTTTGGGTTAGTGTTAGGTTTAGGCTTAGGGTTAGGTTTATTTTTAGGGATAGGTTTAGGCTTATTGTTAGAAGTTAGGTTTAGGATTAGTGTTAGGGTTAGCGTTAGGGTTAGGGTTAGAGGTAAACATTAGGGTTAGTGTTAGCCTTAGTGTTAGAGTTATGGTTAGGGTTACTGTTAGGGTTTTGGTTAGTGTGCAGGGTTAGAGTTAGAGGTTAGGGATAGGGTTCGTGTTACAGTTAGAGTTTTGGTTTAGGTTTTTTGTTAGGATTATGGTTATCGTTAGGGTTAAGGTTAAGGTTAGAGATTAGGGTTAGAGTTATGTTTAGTGTTAGTTTTAGTGTTAAGGTTAGAGTTTTGGGTTAGGTTAGGGTTAGGGTTAGGGTTAAGGTTAGGGTTTGGTTTAGGGTTAGGATTAGGATTTAGGTTTAGATTTAGGGTTATCGTTAGGGTTCTGTTTTGTGTTAGTTTTTGTCTTAGGTTTAGACAATCGAGTTAGAGGTTAGGGTTAGGGTTAATGTTAGGGTTAGAGTTTAGTGTTAGGGCTAGTGTAAGGATTATGATTAGGGTTAGGTCTTGCATTAAAGTTAGGCTTATGGTTAGTATTAGGGTTAGGGTTACATTTAGGGCTGGTTTAGGTTAGGGTTAGGTTTAGGGGTTAGGTGTTAGGATTAGGGTCAGGCTTAGGCTTCGGTTATGGTTAGGCTTAGGGTTATGATAAGGTTTATGTTGAGGGTTTGGGTTAGTGTAAGGGTTAATGTTAGAGTTAGGTTTACAGTTTGGTTTAGGGATATGGGTTAGGTGTTAAGTATAATGTTATGTTTATGATTAGGGTTACGGTTAGGGTTAGGGTTATTTAGGTTTATGGTTGGGCTTAGTGTTAGGGGTAGTGTTAGAGATTAGGGAGAGGTTTAGAGTTAGGGTTAGGGTTAGGGTTAGGGGTTAGTGTTAATGTTAGGTTTAGGATTAATGTAAGGGTTAGGGTTAGGCTTACATAATAGGGTTATTGCTTGTGTTAGGGTTAGGCATACGGTTAGGGTCAGGTTTACAGATTGGCGTTAGGGTTAGGGTCAGGGTTAGGGTTAGGGTTAGGGTTAGGGTTAGGGTGAGAGTTACCTTTAGGGTTAGTGTTAGGTTAGGGTGAGGTTTATGGGTTAGGTATTAGGGATAGGGTCAGGGTTAGGATTCGGATTATAGTTAGTGTTAGGATTAGATTTTCAGTTAGGGTTATGGTTAGGTTAGTGTTTGGTTTACGGGTTAGATATTAGGGATATGTTCAGGGTTAGGCTTCGGATTACAGTTAGGGTTAGGGTTAAGGTTATGGTTCCTTTTAGAGTTAAGGCAGGTGTTAGGGTAAGGTTTAGGCTTTGGGTTAAGTTTAGGGTTAGGGTTAGCGTTAGGGTTAGATTTTCAGTTAGGATTAGGGTTTAGGAGTTAAGGATATGGTTAGCGTTATGTTTAGGGTTACAGTTAAGGTTACGTTTAGGGTTAGAGTTAGGGTTATGGTTTGTGTTAGCATTAGGGTTTTATGGTTAGGGTTCCTAGGGTTAGGGTGTACGGTTAGGGTTAGCATTAGGGTTAGGATTAGGGTTAGGGATAGTGTTAGGTTTAGGGTTAGTGTTAGGGTTAAGGTTAGAGTTTAGGATTAGGTTTTTGGTTAGGGTTAGCGTTAGTGTTAGGGTTAGGTTTAGGTTTAGCGTTAGGGTTAGGGTTAGGGTTAGCGTTAGGGTTATGGTTAAGGTTTGGGTTAGGGTTAGGGTTAGGCTTTAGAGTTAGAGGTTAGTGTTAGGGTTAGTGTTAGGATTAGAGTTTAGGTTTAGGGTTTGTGTTAGAGTTATGGTTATGTTTAGGGTTAGAGTTAGGTTTAGAGTTAGCGTTAGGGTTAGGGTTAGGCTTAGTGGTAGGGTTAGGGTTAGGGTTAGGGTTAGGGTTTGTGTTAGTGTTAGGGTTTTATGTTTAGGCTCCTTAGGGTTAGAGTTTAGGGTTAGTGTTAGGATTAGGCTTAGTCATAGGGTTAGGGTTAGTGGTATGTTTAGGGGTTAGGTGTTAGTGATAGGGATAGGGTTAGGCTTCACTTTGCAGTTATGGTTAGGGTTATAATTAGGTTTAGAGCTAGGTTTGGGGATAACGTTAGGTTTAGGGTTTGCTTTAGTGTCAGTGTTAGGTTTAGGGTTAGGGTTAGTGGTTAGGTGTTAGGGATAGGATTAGGGTTAGGGTTAGGGTTAACCTTTTGGTTAGGGTAAGGTTTAGGGTTAGGTTTAGGGTTAAGGTTGGCGTTTAGAGTTAGGGTTAGGTTTATGGTTAGATTTAGGTTTAGGGTTAGGGTTAGGGTTAGATTTAAGGTCAGCGTTAGTTTTATGATTAGGGTTAGGGTTAGTGCTAGGTTTAGTGTTAGGGTTAGGTGTTAGGTGTTAGGGATAAGGTTAGGGTTAGGGTTAACGTTAAGGTTTGGGTTAGGGTTAATATTTTGGTTATGTTAATGGTTTAGGTTAAGGGATAGGTTTACCGTTATGTTTAGGATTAGGGTTAGGTTAGAGTTCGGGTTAGAGGTTAGGGTTAGTGTTAGGGTTAGGTTTAGGTTTAGGGTTATGGTTAGAGATTAGGGTTAGTATTAGTGTTAGGGTTATGTTTCCGGTTAGGTTTATGGTTAGAAATTAACGTTGGGGTTAGTTTTAGTGTTAGGGTTAGGTTTAGTGTTAGGGTTAGGGTTAGGTTTTGGGTTAGGGTTAGGGTTAGGGCTTAAGTTTAGAGTTAGGGTTAGTGTTAGGGTTAGAACTAAGGGTTAAAGTTAGGTTTAGGTGTTAGGGTTAGTGTTAGGGTTATGGCTAGGGTTAGCGTTAGGGTTAGGGATAGGATCACAATTAGGGTTAGGGTTAGGTTTGGGGTTAGGCTTCGCATTAGGGTTATGGTTAGGGTAAGTGTTACGTTTAGTGCTAGTGTTGGTGCTTCGTGTTAGGGTTAGAGTTAGGGTTAGGGTTTAGTATTACAGATAGAGTTCAGGGTTAGGGTTCGGTTCGGGTTAGGGGTCAGATGTTAGCAATAGGGTTAGGGTTATGGTTAGGATTAGGGTTCGGTTTAGAGTTAGCATTAGGGATAGTGTTATTGTTAGACTTTGTGTTTACCATTAGGGTTAGGATTCAGGTTAGGTTTAGGTTTAGGCTTAAATTTAGGTTTAGGGTTAGGGTTAGCTTAAGGTTTAGGTTTATTGCAAGGGTTAGTGTTAGGGTTAGGGTTAGGGTTAGGCTTAGAGGTTATGGTTAGGGTTAGTGTTGGGTTAGGGCGAAAACTTAGTTTCAGTGTTAGGGTTAGTGTTTGTGTTAGGGATAGGAAAAGGGTAAGGGTTAGGATTAGGGTTAGTGCTAACTTTTAGGGTTAGGGTTACAGTTAGGTTTAGGGTTAGGTTGAGAGGTTAGTTTTATTGTTAGGAGTAGTGTTAAGTTCAGTTTGAGGTTTAGGGTTATGGTTAGATTTAGGGTTAGGTTTAGGGTTAGGCTTAGGGTTATGGTTAAGGTTAGGATTACAATTACGTTAGAATTAGGGTTAGGTTTAGGTTTAGGTTTTGCATTAGATGTAGTGTTAGTGTTAGGGTTAGGCTTAGGTGTTAGGTGTTAAGCATAATGTTATGGGTTAGGGTTGTGGTTAGCATTAGGTTTAGGGTTCGGGTTAGGGTTAGTGTTAGGGTTAGTGTTATGGTTAGGGTTAGGGTTAGGCTGAGGTTTAATTTTAGAGTGAGGGTTAGGGTTAGTGTTAGGGTTACGGTTAAAGCTTAGGTTCAGGTTTATGGTTAGGATTAGGGTTATTGTTACGGTTAGAGTTTAGGGTTATGTTAAAGTTTGGGTTAGGGTTAGGGTTAGGGTTAGGGTTAGGGTTATGTTTAGAGGTTAGCATTTGTTTTAGGGTTAGAGTTAAGGTGAGGTTTAGGGTTAGTGTTAGGCTTAGAGGTTATGGTTAGGGTTAAGGTTAGTGTTAGGGTAAAAGCTTAGTTTCAGTGTTAGAGTTAGGTTTATGGTTAGGGTTAGGGATAGGGTAAGAGTTAGGATTAGTGTCAGTGGTTAGTTTTAGGTTTAGGGTTACGGTTAGGGTTAGGGATAGATTTAGAGGATAGTATTAGGGTCAGTTTTGGGGTTAGGGTTAGTGTGGGGGTTACGGTTAGGGTTTGAGTTAGGGTTCAGTTTAGGCTTAGTATTATGGTTAGGGATAGGCTTACAATTAGGTTAGCATTAGGGTTAGGATTAGGGTTAGCAGTTAGCATTAGGTTTGGGTTAGTGTTACGATTAAAGCCTAGGCTTAGGGTTAGTTTTAGGGTTAGGTTTAGTATTAGGGATTAGGTGTTAGCGATAGGGTTAGGGTTAGAGGACAGTGTTAGGGTTAGTGTTACGGTTAGAGTTTATGGTTAGGTTTACGTTTAGGTTTAGGTTTAGGGTTAGGGTTATGGTTAGATGTTAGCGTTTGTTATAGGGTTAGAATTAGGGTTAAGGTTAGGGTTAGTCTTAGAGGTTATGGTTATTGTTGTGGTTAGGGTTAGGGTTAGGTTTATGTTTAGGATGAAAGCTTAAGTTCAGTGTTAGAGTTATTGTTAGGGTTAGGGTCAGGGATAGTTTAAGGGTTAGGTTTAGGTTTAGTGTTTAATTTTAGGGTTAGTGTCACCCTTAGTGTTAAGGTTAGGTTTAGAGGTTATTTTTAGGGATAGGGTTATGTTTAGTTTTAGTGTGAGGGTTAGGGTTAGGGTTAGAGTTAGGGTTAGGTTTAGGGTTAGGCTTAGGGTTATGTTTAGGGTTAGGATTACAAATAAGCTAGCGCTAGGGTTAGGGTAAATTTTAGGTTTAGGTTTTGCGTTATATGTAGTGTTAGATTTAGGGTTAGGTTTAGGGTTGGGTTTAGGGGTTTGGTGTTATGGATAGGGTTATGGGTAAGGTTATTTTTAGGGTTAGGGTTAGGGTTAGCGTTAGGGTTAGGTTTAGGGTTAGGGTTTGGGTTACGGTTAGGGTTAGGGTTAAGGGTTAAGTGTTAGGGAGAGCGGTAAGTTTAGGCTTCTCATTACGGTTAGGGTTAGGGTTATGATTAGGTTTAGGGTTAGGCTTAGGGTTAGTGTTAGGGTTAGTGTTAGGGTTATGGTTAGGGTTAGGGTTAGATTTAGTGTTAATTTTATGGTTAGGTTTAGCATTAGTGTTAAGGGTAAGGTGTTAGGGATAGGGTTAGTGTTAATGTTAGGCTTAGGGCTAGGGTTAGGGTTAGTTTTACTGTTAAGGTTAGGGTTAGGGATAGTGTTAGTTTTTGTGTTGGGGATTACTGTTAGTGTTATTTTTACGGCTAGGGTTACAGTTAGACTTCGGTTAGGGTTAGGGTTACGTTTATGATTAGGTTAGGGCTATTGTTAGTGTTAGGGTTAAAAGTTAGGGATAGTTTTAGGGTTAGGGTCAGTGTTATGGTTAGAGTTTAGGTTTAGGCTTGGGTTAGTGTTAGGGTTAGGGTTATGGTTAGAGGTTAGCGTTAGGTTTGGGTTACGGTTAGCTTTAAAACTTAGGTTTAATGTTTGTGTTAGTGTTAGGTTTAGGGTTAGTGTTAGGTTTAGGGTTATTGTTAGAGTTAGGGTTATGGTTACAGGTTAGCATTTGGTTTAGTGTTAGAGTTAGGGCTAGGATTAGGGCTAGGTTAGGCTTAGAGGTTATATTTAGTGTTAAGGTTAGGGTTAAGTTTAAAGCTTAGATTAAGGGTTAGACTTAGGTTTAGGGTTATTTTTAGAGGTAGGATAACGTTAGGATTAGCATTAGTGGTTAGTTTTATTGTTAGGGTTAGGGTTAGGGTTAGTGTTAGTGTTAGGGTTAGGGTTATGGTTGGGTTTAGGTTTAGGCTCAGGGTTAATTTTGAGTTTAGTGTTAGTGTTAGTGTTAGGGTTTTGGTTAGTGTTACGGTTAGTGTTTAGGGTAAGGTTTAGGGCTAGGCTTAGGGTTAGGTTTAGTGTTAGGTTTATGGTTAGAAATTAGCATTCGGTTTACGGTTACATTTAGGGTTAAGATAGCATTAGGGTTAGGCTTAGAGGTGATGGTTAGGGTTAGTATTAGGCTTAGGCTAAAGCATAGGTTAAGTGTTAGGTTTAGGTTTAGGGTTAGGTTAGGGAATGGGTAAGGTTTAGGATTAGGGTTAGTGTTTAAGTTTAGGGCTAGGGTTAGTGTTAGAGTTAGGATTATGGTTAGAATTAGGGTTAGGGTTTGGTTTAGGCATAAGGTTATGGTTTGGGTTAGTGTTACAATTAGGTTAGGGTTAGGGTTACGTTTAGGTGTTCAGTGTTAGGGGTAGAGTTATGGTTATGCTTATGGTTAGGGTTTGGTTTAGTGTTCGGTTTAGTGTTAGGGTTAGGGTTAGGGATAGTGTTAAGTTTAGGGTTAGGGTTAGGGTTAGGTTTAGGGTTAGAGTTAGCTTTAGTTTTAGGTTTAGGGTTAGTGTTAGGGTTAGAAGTTAGTTTTAGTATTAGGGTTAGCGTTAGGTTTAGGGTTAGTTTTAGGGTTAGGGTTATGGTTATAGTTTAGCGTTTGGTTTAGGGTTAGAGTTAGGGTTAGGATTAGTGAGAGGGTTAGGCTTAGAAGTTCTGGTTAGGGTTAGGGTTAGGGTTAAAGCTTAGGTTCCGGGTTACGGTCAGAGTTATGGTTAGGGTTACGGTTACGGTTTAGGGTTAGGCTTAATGTTAGCGTTAGGGTTAGGGGTAGGGCTAGATGTTAGCCTTTGGTTTAGGGTTAGAATAAGTGTTAGGGTTAGGGTTAGGGTTACGTTAGAGGTTATAGTTATGTTTAGGGTTACGGTTAAATCTTAGGTTCAGTGTTATGGTTAGTATTAGGGTTAGTGTTAGGGATATGATAAGTGTTAGGATTAGGGTTAGTGGTTAATTTTAGGGTTAGGGTTATGGTTAGAGTTAGGGTTTGATTTAGAGGTTAGTTTTACTGTTAGGGTTATGGTTAGTGTGAGGCCAGGGTTAGAGTTAAAGTTAGGTTTAGGGTTAGCTTAGGGTTGTGGTTAAGGATAGTGTTAGAATTAGGTTAGCGTTAGGGTTAGGATTAGTGTTCGGTTTAGGGTTAGTTTTGGGCTTAAGGTTAGCGTTAGCGGTTAGCGTAAGGTTTGGGTTAGGGTTATGGGTAAAGCTTGGGTTTATGGTTAGGTGTAGGTTTAGTGTTAGGGTTAGTGTTAGATTTAGTGTTAGTGTTAGGTTTAGGGTTAGGTTTAGCATTAGGGTTAGGGCTTAGGTGTTAGGGATCAGGTTATGGTTAGGGTAGGTTTAGGGTTAGGGTGGGGATTAGAAGTTATGGTTAGGGTAAGGGTTAGGGTTAAAATTAATTTAGGGTTAGGGTTAGCGTTAGGGTTAGTGATAGGGTAAGGTTTAGGATTAGGGTTAGTTGTTAGGTTTAGGATTAGGTTTATGGTGAGGGTTAGGGTTAGGTTTAGAGGTTAGGGTTAGGGTTAGGTTTAGGGTTAGTGTTAGGTTTAGGGTTAGTTTTAGAGTTAGTTATAGGTTTAGTGTTATGGTGAGCATTAGGGTTAGGTTTAGGTTTAGTAATTGGGTTACGTCTAGGATTTCGGTTATGGTAAGGGTTAGGGTTACTATTAGTTTTGTATTAGAGTTAGGGTTAGGGTTAGGTTTAGGGTTACGGGTAGTGTTAAGATTTGGATTTTGGTTAGGGTTGTGGTTAGGGTTAGGGTTAGGTTTAGGGGTTAGGTGTTAGGAATAGGGTTAAGGATAGGATTAGGTTTAGGGTTATGGTTATGATCAGATTTTGTTTTAATTTTAGGGTTAGGTTTAGCATAATGGTTAGGCGTTACATGTTCGGGATAGGGTTAGTGTTAGGGTTAGGGTTAGTTTTACGGTTAGGGTTAGGGTTAGGGATGGTGTTTGGTTTAGGGTTATGGTTTAGTGTTAGTGTTAGGATTAGGGTTAGCGTTACGTTTAGGCTTCGGGTTACAGTTATGGTTAGGGTTACTATTAGGTTAGGGCTATGTTTTGGGTTAGGATTAGATGTTAGGGATAGTTTTAGGGTTAGGGTTAGTGTTACGTTTAGAGTTCAGGGTTACGGTTAGGTTTAGGGTTAGGGTTAGAGTTATGTTTAGAGGTTAGCATTAGTTTTGGGTTAGGGTAAGGGTTAGGATTAGGTTTAGGGATAGGGTAAGGGTTAGTGTTGGAGTTAGCATTAGTGGTTAGCTTTAGGGGTAGGGTTACGGTTAGGGTTAGGGTTAGGTTTAGACGTTAATGTTAAGGTTAGGATTAGGGTTAGGGTTAGTTTTAGTGTTAGTGTTAGTTTTAGGGTTAGAGTTAGTGTTAGGCTTAGGGTAAGGCTAGGGTTATGCTTAAGTTTTGGATTACAATTAGGTAAGTGTTAGGGTAAGGGTTAGATTTAGGTTTAGCATTAGATTTAGTGTTAGTGTTAGGGTTAGGTTGAGGGGTTTGGTGTTAGGAATATGGATATGGGTTAGGTGTAGGGTTAGAATTAGGGTTAGGGTTAGGGTTATGGTTAGGTTTAGAGGTTATCCTTTGGTTTAATGTTAGAGTTAGGGTTAGGGTTAGTGTTAGGGTTAGCCTTAGATATTATGGTTCAGGTTATGTTTAGGGTTAGGTTTAGGTTTAAATCTTAGCTTCAGTGTTACGGTTAGTGTTATGGTGAGGGTTAGGGTTAGGGTTAGAGTTTGGGGTTAGGTTTAAGGTTAGCGTTAGGGTTAGGGTTAGTGTTATGTTTAGAGGTTTGCGTTTGTTTTAGGGTTAGAGGTAGGGTAAGGGTTAGCATTTGTGTTAGGCTTAGAGGTTATGGTTTTTTTTAGGGTTAGGGTTAGTTTTAAAGCTTAGGTTCAGGGTTAGGGTTAGGGTTAGGATTAGGGATAGGGTAAGAATTAGTATTAGGGTTAGTGGTTAGTTTTAGGGTTAGCGTTACATTTAGAGTTAGGGTTAGATTTAGAGGTTAGTTATAGGTTTAGGTTTAGGGTTAGGGTTAGTGTGAGGATTAGGGTTAGGGTTAGAGTTAGGGTTAGTGTTAGCCTTAGGGTTATGATTAGGGTTAGTTTTACAATTCGGTTAGCATTAGGGTTAGGGTTAGGATTAGGTTTAGGGTTAGGCTTAGCGGTTAGCATTAGGTTTGGTTTAGGTTTATGGATAAAGCATAAGTTTAGGTTTAGAGTTAGGGTAAGAGTTAGGGTTAGTGTTAGGGTTAGTGTTAGTTTTAGGGATAGCGTTACGGTTATCATTACAGGTTAGCATTAGTTTTAGTAATAGAGTATGTGGTTATGGTTAGGGTTAGGGTGAGGCTTTGAAGTTATGTTTATGGTTATGTTTAGGGTTAGGGTTAAAGCTTAAGTTTAGGGTTTGGTTTAGCGTTTCGATTAGGTATAGGGTAAGGGTTAGGGTTAGGGTTAGTCGTTAGGTTTAGGGTTAGGTTTACAGTTAGATTTAGGGTTAGGTTTAGAGGTTACTGTTAGAGTTAGGGTTACGGTTAGGGTTAGTGTTAGGGTTAGGGTTAGTTTTGGAGTTTTATGGTTGTTTTAGCGTTAGTTTTAGGTTTAGGGTTAGGTTTAGTGTTAGGGATAGGGTTACAGCTAGGCTTTGGGTTTTGGTAAGGGTTATGGTTACGATTAAGTTAGGGTTAGAATTAGGGTTAGCATTAGGCTTATGGTTAGTGTTAGGCTTTGGGTTAGGATTATGGTTAGTGTTAGTGTTAGGTTTAGGGGTTAGGTTTAGCATTAAGGTTATGGTTAGTGTTAGGGTTTATGGTTTGGGTTATGGTTACAGTTAGTGTGATGTTTAGTATTAGGGTTAGGTTGAGGTTTAGGGTTAGGCTTAGAGTTAGGATTAGTGTCAGGGCTTAAGGTCAGGGTTTAGGCTTAGGGTTATGGCTTAGGTTTAGGTGTGAGGTTTAGGGGTTAGCGTTATGGTTAAGGTTAGGGGTAGGGTTAGGGTTAGGTTTAGGGTTTTGATTAGGTTTAGAGATTATGGTTACGGTTAGGGCTATGGTCAGTGTTAGTGTTTCTTTTAGGTTTAGATGTTAGGGTCAGGGATAGGTTTAGGGTTCGGTTTAGGTTTAGGGTTATGGTTAGGTTTAGCATTAGAAGTTAGGGTTAGGCTTAGGCTTAGGCTTAGGCTTAGAGTTTGTGTTAGGTTTAGGGTTAGGGTTAGAGTTACGGTTAGTCTTAGGGTTACTATTAGGATTAGTGTTAAGTTTAGGGTTAAGGTTATGATTAGGGTTAGTGTTAGTTTTAGGGTTAGGGTTAGCGTTGGGTTTAGGGGTTAGGTGTTAGGGATAGGGTTAGAGTTAGGGTTAGGGTTAGTGTTACGGTTTGCCTTAAGGTTACGGTTAGGGTTAGGGATAGTGGGTTAGCGTTAGGGTTAGGGTTAGTGTTAGACTTAGAGGTTATGGTTAGGGATAGGGTTAGGTATAGGGTGAAATCTTAGGTTCACTTTTAGGGTTAGTGCTAGACTTATGGTTAGGGATTGGGTAATGGTTAGGATTAGGGTTAGTGGTTAGGTTTAGGTTTAGAATTATGGTTAGGGTTAGGGTTAGGGTTAGAGGTTAGTTTTAGGGTTAGGTTTAGGGTTGGGGTTAGGGTTAGGACTACAATTAGGTTAGCGTTACGGTTAGGGTTAGGGTTTTGGTTAGGGTTAGGCTTTGCCTTACATATAGTTTTAGGGTTAGCGTGAAGGTTAGGGTTAGGTTTAAATGTTAGGTGTTAAGGATAGGGTTATGAGTTAAGGTTAGGGTTAGTGTTATGGTTAGTGTTAGGGTTAGGTTGAGGTTTAGGGTTAGGGTTAGGGATTAGAATTAGGTTAGAGTTACGGTTAGGGTTAGGGTTATGGTTAGGGTTAGGTTATGCGTTTGATGTAGTGTTATGGTTAGGTTTTAGGGTTAGTGTTAGGGTTAGGGTTAAGGTTATGGTTAGACTTTAGGTTTAAGCTTAGGGTTAGGGTTAGTGTTATGGTTAGGGTTAGGGTTAGGTTGAGGTTTAGGGTCAGGGTTAGAAGTTAGGTTTAGTGTTATTTTTAGGGTTTAGGTTAGGTATAGGTTTAAAGTTAGGGTTAGTGTTAGAGTTTAGGGTTAGTGCTAGGGTTAGGTTTAGGGTTAGTGTTAGAGGTATGAGTAAGGGTTAGCGTTAGGGTTAGGGTTAGGGTTAGGGTTAGGTGTAGGGTTAAAGTTAGCAGTTAGCATTTGGTTTTGGTTAGGATTATGGTTATATCTTAGGTTTTGGTTTAGGGTTAGGGTTAGGTTTAGTGTTAGGGTTAGTGTTAGGGATACGGTTAGGGTTAGGTTGTGATTATCATCAGAGGTTAGCATTGGGTGTAGTGATAGAGTTTGGGGTTAGGTTTAGTGTTAGGGTCAGGCTTAGAAGTTATGGTTAATGTTAAGGATAGCGTTAGGGTTAAAGCTTAGATTTAGCATTAGTGTTAGCGTTAGCGTTAGGGTTAGGGATAGTGTAAGTATTAGGATTAGATTTAGTCCTTATGTTTATGGTTAGGTTTATGGTTAGGTTTAGAGGTTATAGTAAGGCTTAGTGTTGTGGTTAGTCTTAGGGATAGGGTTAGGTTTAGAGTTAATTTTAGGTTTAAGTTTAGGGTTAGAATTAATGTTAGGTTTAGGATTAACTTTAGGGTTAGGGATAGGGTAACGGCTAGTCTTCGGGTTAAGGTAAGGGTTAGGGTTACGATTAGGGTAGGGTTAGAGTTAGGGTTAGGTTTAGGATAGTTAGTGTTAGGATTCGTATTAGGATTAGGGTTAGGTTTAGGGTTAGGGTTAGGCTTCGGGTTACGGTTAGGTTTTGGCTTATGATGAGGTTAGGGTTAGTGTTAGGTTTAGGTTTAGCGTTAGGGATAGCGTTTGCGTTAGATTTAAGGTTAGTTTTATGGTGAGGGCGAGGGTTAGGTTTAGGAGTTAGATGTTAGCAATAGGGTTATTGTAAGGGTTAGGTTTAGAGTTAGGGTTAAGGTTATGTTTAGTGTTAGCATTTAGGGTTTGGTTTATGGTTAGGGTTAGTGTTATGGTTAGTGTTAGGGGTAGGTTGAGTTTATTGTTAGGGTTAGAATTAGTGTTAGGGCTTATTGTTAGGGGTTAGGCTTAGGGTTTTGGCTTAGTGTTCGGTGTTAGGTTTAGGGGTTAGCGTTATGGTTATTTTTAGTGGTACTGTTAGGTTTAGGGTTAGGTTTAGGGTTATGATTAGGGTTAGAGATTAGGGTTACGGTTAAGGTTATGGTTAGGGTTGGTGTTCCGGTTAGGTTTAGAGGTTAGGGTCAGGGTTAGGGTTATGTTTAGTATTAGATTTATGGTTAGGGTTAGGGTTAGAGTTAGTGGTAGTCTTAGGTTTAGGATTAGTTTTTGAGTTAGGCTTAGGGTTAGGGTTAAAGGTTAGGTGTTAGCTATAGGGTTAGTGTTAGGTTCAGGTTTAGTGTTCGGTTTAAGGGTTAGTGATAGTGTTAGGGTTAGGGTTAGGGTTTATGTTTAGGGTTAGGTTTAGGGTTTGGGTTAGCTTTAGTTTTAGGGTTAGGGTTAGTTTTAGTGTTAGAAGTTAGGTATTGTGTTAGGTTTAGCGCCAGTGTTAGGGTTAGAGTAAGTGTTAGGGTTCTGGTTAGAGGTTAGTGTTTGATATAGGGTTAGAGTCAGGGTTAGGCTTAGTGTTAGTGTTAGGCTTAGAGGTTATGGTTAGGGTTAGGTTTACGGTTAGAGTTTAGGGTTAGGTTTAAGTTTATGGTTAGGGTTAGGGTTGGGGTTATGGTTACAGGTTAGCATTTGGTTTAGGGTTAGAGTTAGGGTTAGGGTTAGAGTTAGCCTTAGAGCTTAGGGTTAGGGTTAGGTTTACGGTTAAAGCTTACATTCAGGGTTAGGGTTACGGTTAGGGTTAGGGTTAGGGTTAGGATTAGGGATATGGCCAGTGTTAGGATTAGGGTTAGTGGTTAGTTTTAGGTTTAGGGTTATAATTAGGGTTAGGGTTAGATTTAGAGATTAGTGTTAGGGTTAGTTTTAGGATTAGGTTTAGTGTGAGGATTATGGTTATGGTTAGAATTAGCGTTAGGGTTAGGCTTAGGGTTATGGTTAGGGTTAGTGTTACAATTATGTTAGCCTTAGGTTTAGGGTTCGTGTCAGATTTAGGGTTAGGTTTAGGGTTAGGGTTAGGGTTAGCCGTTAGCATTAGGTTTGGGTTAGGGTTATGGTTAAAGCTTAGGTATAGGTTTATGGTTAGGGTAAGTGTTAGGTGTTTTAACGTTAGTGTTAGGGTTAGGGATCAGATTAGGTTTATCTTTAGAGGTTAACGTTAGGTTTAGTGATAGAGCAAGTGTTTAGAGTTAGGGTGAGTGTTAGGCTTAGAAGTTATGTTTAGGGTTAGGGTTAAAGTTTATGTCGAGGTTTAGGGTTTGTGTTAGGGTTGGGCATAGGGTAAGGGTTAGGATTAGGGTTAGTTGTTAGGTTTAGGGTTAGCTTTACGATTAGGTTTACGGTTAGGTTTAGAGGTTAGTGTTATGGTTAGTGTCAGGTTTAGGGTTAGGGTTAGTATTATGGTTAGGATTAGGTTTGAATTTATGTGTAGTTTTATGGTTAGGGTTAGCATTAGGGTTAGATTTAGGGTTAAGTTTAGGGTTAGGGATAAGGTTGCGGCTAGGCTTCGGGTTACCATATGGTTCAGGGTTACAATTAGGTTAGGGTTAGAGTTAGAGTTAGGGTTAGGTTTAGGATTACTTTTAGTGTTAGGAGTTGTTTTAGGATTAGCGTTAGTGTTAAGGTTAGGGTCAGGGGTTAGGTGTTAGGGATAGTTCTAGGGTTCGGCTTTGGGTTATGGTTAGCTTTAGGGTTACGATGAGGTTAGCGTTAGTGTTAGAGTTAGGGTTAGGGTTAGGGGTAGCGTTTGCATTAGATATAGTTTTAGTTTTAGGGTTGGGGTTAGCGTTAGGTTTAGGGGTTATGTGTTAGTGATAGGGTAATAGTGTTAGGTTTAGGTTTAGGGTTAAGGTTATGGTTAGTGTTAGCATTTAGGGTTAGTCTTATTTCTAATGTTAGGGTTAGATTGATGTTTAGGGTTAGGGTTAGAGTTAGGATTAGTGTCAGGGCTTAAGTTCAGGAGTTAGGCTTAGGGTTATGGCTGAGGGTTAGGTGTTAGGTTTAGGGGTTAGCGTTATGGTTAAGGTTAGGGTTAGGGTTAGGATTACGATTAGTGTTAGCGACTATGGTTATGGTTAGGGTTATGGTTAGGGTCAATGTTCTGTTTAAGTATAGAGGTTTGGTTCAGCGATGGGGTTAGGGTTAGTTTAGGTTTAGGTTTAGGTTTAGGTTCAGCTTTAGGGTTAGGGTTAGGGTTAGAGTTAGAAGTTAGGGTTAGGGTTAGGGTTGGGCTTAGAGTGAGTGTTAGATTTATGGTTAGGTTTTAGTGTTAGTGTTAGGGTTAGTTTTAGGGTTAGGGTTAGGGTTATAGTTATGCTTAGGGATACGGTTAGGGTTAGGTTTAGGATTAGGTTTAGGTTTAGGGTCAGTGTTAGGGTTAGGGTTAGTTTTACGGTTAGGGTTATCATTAGGGTTAGGGTTTAGTTGATAGGGATAGGGTTAGTGTTACCCTAGTGTTATTGTTAGGTTTATGGTTAGGGTTTGGGTTAGGGATAGTGGGTTAGTGTTAGGGTTAGTGTTAGGTTTAGGGTTAAGGTTAGCCTTAGAGTTTATGGTTAGGGTTAGGGTTAGGGATAGGGTGAACACTTACTTTCAGGGTTAGGGTTAGTGTTAGCTTTAGGGTTAGGGATAGGGTAAGGGTTAGGAATAGGTTGAGTGGTTAGTTTTAGGGTTAGGGGTATGGTTAGGGTTCTGGTTAGGGTTAGAGGTTAGTTTTAGCATTAGGGTTAGGGTTAGTATTAGGTTTAGTGTGAGTGTTAGGTTTAGGGTTAGAGGTAGGGTTATGGTTAGGGTTAGGCTTTGGGTTATGGTTAGTGTTTGGATTACAATTAGGGTAGAGTTAAGGTTTGGGTTATGGTTATGATTAGGGTTAGCGTTTGCGTTTGATGTAGTGTTAGGGTTAGGGCTACGTTAGGGTTAGGGTTAGGGTTAGGGTTAAGGGAGAAGTGTTAGGCATAGGGCTATGAGTTAGGGTTATGGTTTGGCTTAGGGTTAGGGTTAAGGTTAAGTTTAGACTTTAGTGTTAGGGTTAGTGTTAGTGTTAGTGTTATGGTTAGGGTTAGGGTTAGGTTGAAGTTTTGGGTTAGGGTTAGAAGTTAGGTTTAGTGTTAGGTTTAGGGTTAGGGTTAAGGATAGGATTAAAGTTAGGGTTAGTGTTAGAGGTTAGGCTTAGTGTTAGGTTTAGGTTTATGGATATTGTTAGAGGTATGGGTAAGGTTAGCGTTAATGTTAGGCTTAGGATTAGGGTCATGCTAGGGTTAGGCTTAGGGTAACGTATTACAGTCAGGGTTAGGCTTAATTTAAGGGGCAGTTTTAGGGTTCAGGGAAGGGATTAATGCTAGGTTTAGGTTTAGCATTATGGTTATAGTTAGGGTTATTGTTAGAGTTAGGATTAGAAGTTGGCATTAGGGGTATGGTTAGTGTTATGCTTACGTTTAGGGTTAGGTTTTTAGGGTTAGAGTTAGATGTTAGATTAGGGGTAGGTTTAGGGTTAGGGTTAGCTTTAATTTTAGGGTTAGGGTTAGTGTTAGGGTTAGAAGTTAGGTTAAGTGTTAGGGTTAGGGTTAGGGTTAGGTTTATGGTTAGAAGTTAGCATATGGTTTAGGGTTAGAGTTGGGATTAGGGTTATGGTTAAAGCTAGGCTTAGAGGTTATGGTTAGGGTTAGGGTTAGAAATAGGGTGAAAGCTTAGGTTCAGGGTTAGGGTTAGTGTTAGGGTTAGGGTTAGGGATAGGGTAAGTTTTAGGATTAGGTTTAGTGGTTAGTTTTAGGGTTAGGGGTATGGTTAGGGTTCCGGTTAGGGTTAGAGGTTCATTTTAGGGTTAGGGTTAGGGTTAGGCTGAGGGTTATGGTTAGGGTTAGGGTTTGCGTTTAATTTAGTTTTAGGGTTAGGGTTAGGGTTAGGGGTTAAATGTTAGGGATAGGGTTGGGCTTAGTGTTGTGTTATGGTTAGGTTGACGGTTAGGGTTTGATTTAAGGATATTGGGTTAGTCTTAGGGTTAGGGTTAGTTTTAAGGTTAGGGTTAGCCTTAGAGGTTATGGTTATAGTTAGGGTTAGGGATAGGGTGAAAGCTTAGGTTCAGGGTTAGGGTTAGTGTTAGCGTTAGGGTTAGGAATAGGGTAAGGGTTAGGAATAAGTTTAGTGGTTAGTTTTAGGGTTAGGGGTATTGTTAGGGTTTGGGTTATGGTTAGAGGTTAGTTTTAGTGTTAGCGTTAGTGTTAAGTTTAGTGTGAGGGTTAGGGTTAGGGTTAAAGGTAAGGTTAGGGTTAGGGTTAGGCTTGGGGTTATGGATAGGGTTTAGGATCAAAATTAGGGTAGAGTTACAGTTAGGGTTATGGTTATGATTAGGTTTAGGGTTTACGTTTGATATAGTGTTAGGGTAAGTGTTAGGGTTAGGTTTAGGGTCAGGGTTTAGGTTTTAGGGATAGGGTTATGAGTTACGGTTACAGTTGGGGTTAGGGTTAGGTTTAAGGTTAGTGTTAGGGTTATACTTTAGGGTTAGGGTTAGGGTTAGTGTTAGTGTTATGCTTAGGGTTAGGGTTAGGTTGAGGTTTAGGGTTAGGGTTAGAAGTTATGTTTAGTGTTAGGTTTAGGGTTAGGGTTAGGGATAGGATTAAAGTTAGGGTTAGTGTTAGAGGTTGGGGTTAGTGTTAGGTTTAGGTTTACGGATATTGTTAGAGGAATGGGTTAGGGTTAGGGTTAGCATTAGGGTTAGGCTTAGGGTTAGGGTTATGCTAGGGTTAGGCTTAGGGTAACGTATTACAGTCATGGTTCGGTTTAGTTTAAGGGGCAGGGTTAGGGTTCAGGGAAGGGATTAATGCTAGGTTTAGGTTTAGCATTATGGTTATAGTAGGGTTAGGGTAAGAGGATTAGAAGTTAGCGTTAGGGGTATGGTTAGTGTTATGGTTACGTTTAGGGTTAGGGTTAGTTTTAGGGTTAGGGCTGGTGTTAGGTTAGGGGTAGTTTTAATGTTAGGGTTAGCTTTAATTTTAAGGTTAGGGTTATGGTTAGTTTTAGGGTTAGAATTTAGGTTTAGGTTTAGGGTTAGGTTTATGGTTAGAGGTTAGCATTTGGTTTAGGGTTAGAGTTAGGGTTAGGGTTAGAGTTAAGATTAGGCTTAGAAGTTATCTTTAGCTTTAGGGTTAGGGATAGGGTGAAAGCTTAGGTTCAGGGTTAGGGTTAACGTTAGGGCTAGGGTTAGGGATAGGGTAAGGTTTAGGATTAGGTTTAGTGGTTAGTTTTAGGGTTAGGGGTTTGGTTATTGTTCGGGTTATGGTTAGAGTTTAGTTTTTGGGTTAGGGTTAGGGTTAGTTTTAGTGTGAGGGTTAGGGTTAGGGTTTGGGATAGGGTTAGGTTTAGGGTAGGATTATTGTTAGAGGTTAGTGTTTGGTGTAGTGATAGAGTTTAGGGTTAAGGTCAGGCTTAGAAGTTATGGTTACGGTTAAGGTTAGGGTTATGATTAAAGTTTAGGTTTAGGGTTAGGGTTAGGGTTACTGTTAGGTTACAGTTATGTTTAGTGTTAATTTTAGGGTTAGGTTAAGACTTAGGGTTAGGAGTTATGTGTTAGGAATAGGGTTAGTGTTTGTGTTAGTTTTACGTTTAGGGTTAGAGTTAGGGATAATGTTAGGTTTAGGCTAAGGGTTTATGGTTAGGGTTTGGGTTAGAGTTAAGGTTAGGTTTAGGTTTAGGGTTAGGTTTAGAGTTAGGGTTAGTGTTGTGGTTATGCCTAGAAGTTAACGTTAAGTTTAGTGATAGATTTTGGGGTTAGGTTTAGGGTTTGGCTTAGAGGTTATGGTTATGGTTAGGGTAGGATTAGGGTTAAAGCTTAGGTTTTGGGTTAGGGTAAGAGATAGGGTAAGGGTTAGTATTAGGGTTAGACTTTAGGTTTGGGGTTAGGTTTATGGTTAGGGTTAGGGTTAGCTTTAGGTGTTAGTGTTAGGGTTAGGGTTCAGGTTAGTGTTAGGTTTAGGGTTAGGTTTAGAGTTAGGTTTAGGTTTAGGGTTAGTGTTAGGTTTAGGGGTAGGGATACAGTTACAATAAAGCTTCGGTTTACAGTTAGGGTTAGGGTAATGATTAGGTTATGGTTAGGTTTAGGGTTAGGATTAGGGTTAGGGTTACGGTTAGGGTGAGGTTTATGGTTAGGTTAGGATTTGGATTAGGATTAGGGTTAGCGTTAGGTTTAGGGGTTAGGTGTTAGGGATAGGGTTGGGGTAAGGCTTTGGGTTACGCTTAGGTTTAGGGTTACGATGAGGTTAGGTTTAGGGTTATAGTTAGGGCTAGGGGTAGTGTTTGCGTTAGATTTAGGGTTAGTTTTATGGTTAGGGTTAGGGTTAGGGTTATGATTAAGTTCAGATATTATGGTTACGGTTAGGGTTCTGGTTAGGGTTAGAGTGATGGTTAAGGTTAGAGGTTACGGTTAGTGTTAGGGTTAGTGTTAGGGTTAGTATTAGTGTTAGAGTTTGTGTTATGGTTAGAGTTTAGGGTGATTGTTAGTGTTAGGGTTAGAGTTATGGTTTGGGTTATGCTTAAAGTTTAGCGTTAGGTTTAGTTTTAGGGTTATTGTTAGGGTAAGAGTTAAAGTACAGTGTTAGTGTTAGGTTTATGGTTAGAGTTTAGGGTTGGTGTTATTGTAATGGTTAGTGTTAGGGTTAGGGTTAGGTTTAGGGTTAGAGTTTAGGATTATGTTTAGTTTTAGGGTTAGGGTTAGGGTTAGTGATAGGGTTAGGGTTAGGTTTTGGTTTTAGGGGTTAAGTGTTATGAAGATGGTAAGGGTTAGTGTTAGGGTTAGGCTTAGGGTTAGGATTAGGGTTAGGTTTAGTGTTAGGATTAGGGTTAGGGACAGAGTTAGGGCAAGGGTTAGTGTTACGGTTAAGGTCAGGTTTTGGGTTTTGGAGTTAACTGTTAGGAAGTGCGTTAGGGTTAGGCTTTGTGTTTCGGTTAGCGTTAGGGTTATGATTAGTTTTAGGGTTAGCTTTAGTTTTAGGATAGGTTTAGCGTTATTTTTAGTGTTAGGGTTAGGTTTAGGGTTTAGGTGTTAGGGATAGGTTTACGGTTAGGCTTAGGTTTAGGGTTAGGATTAGTGTTACTATTAGGGTTAGTGGTAGTGTTAGGGTTAGGGTTTAGGATTACGGGTAGGGTTAGGCTTAGGTTTAGTTTTAGGGATAGGGTTAGTGTTAGTGGAAGAAGTTAGGTTTAGTGTTACTGTTAGGATTACGGTTAGGGTTAGTGCTAGGGTTAGAGGTTAGTTATAGGGTTGTGGTTAGGGTTAGGGTTCGTGTTACAGTTAGAGTTTAGGGTTAGCTTTACGGTTAGGGTTAGGGTGAGGCTTATCATTAGAGTTTAGCATTTGTTTTAGGGTTAGAGTTAAGATTATGCTTAGGGTTATGGTTAGGCTTAGAAGTTATGATTAGGGTTAGT